>NC_134572.1:139804104-140404104 GCF_050947875.1 Dermacentor variabilis
ACTAAGAGATGCATCCATCTCTTTTGAGTGACGCGCAGCAGCTTCACCGTACCCACATGATTTCTCTCATACAATAGCCCGAGCCTCACGACGCGAGCATCACCTCCGCTCTATAACTTGTAGAATTTGAAGCTCTCGGGCTCTCGCAGCGCATTTAGGACAGTCCGCACGGTGTGAACCTTCGCACAAGCAGCATTGCTAGGTCTGAGAGGGGCACGTCCTTGCATCGTGGCATTCTCCACAAATGCTGCACCGAAGCTCTGAACTACATCCCTTAAAGCTGTGGCCTTGTCGCCAACGCTGAACGCATTGCCGTGGGCGGGGAGAAAGTGCTTCAACCCTGTATATTACAAGCCATGCCTTGTTCTGCGAGGGCCTAGTTGTGCCTGCAAAAGTGACAACAACCGACTCTGTGGGGACAGTTTGATTCTCATAAACTCGTGAACATCGCTAGATGGATATGGCACCTGCCGTGGAAAACATCAGCAGCACCTCGGAAGCACACAGACTCATGTCCGCTCCTCAAACTAGCCCCCTAACGTAAGCTAGATGAGCAGGAATAAAAGCGCCCACTGGGTGATTCGCGAACCCTCCACAATTTAGAAGATCGGATACACAGGTCTGGTCCGGCGAACAACATAGAATGCCGCCTATGCCAAATTGTCGGACATCGGTTATGCTGTGGAAGTGCGGGCTAGCTTTCTGCAGCTCTTCTTCAATTGTCTTTGGGGTCTTCACGCGAATGAATCCTCCACTGGCAGGCACTAGGGCAACTGGAGCGCTGTGAATGCCGCTGTGCAAGGAAATCTCTACAGAGATATCACACGTGGGAAGAGAGGCCGTCCAGAGGAACGACTGTTGGCCGGGAGAAGAAAGAGACATTAGGAACTCACTTTGAGATCAACCAGATTATACGAGGAGAATACTAAACAAAACTAAAACAAATAAACCGCTCGATACTTGACCAATAACCCACAACGCGAGGCCTAGATAAAGCGTCCGTGTAGAACACCAAACCAAACCATCGACGGTCTACGATGAAGGTGGACCAGGAGGGAGCAGAAGGGGCCAGTCGAAGACCATCAGCGCCGCCGAGGATAGCCGTTCGTTCCGCCGATGATCGGTTTTCGGGACAAGAGTTCGACCAAGCTACAGTCGCTTTGCGAAGAAAGACAAAGAAGAAAGAAGAAAGACAAAGAGAGAAACATTTACTTTCCTCGCCTCCTTTACCTTGCGAACGGCTGAGTGGTCGGGCTTTCCTGAGATAAATTTAGAAAGAATAAGTCGGTCACATGGCAGTACACGTTAATTATTTACCTGCGTTAATTAAATGCATGGTCGAAATGTTACGTTGAAGCACTTGAAATATGTGCTATTACACAAGAGTTACCTGTTCAAGTGCTCTCCCACGCGCACTACAGTGAAATGAAATGAGTGTTTTTTTTCAAAATAAAATTTCATTTGTGCGCTTGGGCTATAGTTTTCGCTGTATCGTGTCCGCATGCAGAAAAGAAAGCTATCAGTATTGGCTCCAGTGTCGTCTTCCACAGCTTGCTTGGCGCCCCTAGGCGCTACCGCACGAACGCGCTCGCGCCACAGTTCCCGCAATCGGCGGAATATAATTAATTAATTTATTTATTAATAAAAAATTAATTAAGTAAGTAATCAATTAGTTATTTAATTACAGAAAGCCGCAGATGCGCAACCAATAATTGAGAACTGCTTTAATCAACCGTCGGATTTTACCCAGTCATAAACACAGGCGTCATACGTTTCAGTTTCGCTGGTTAACCATGTGTACGGAGTGCTTGGGCTGATAAATTTTTAATAGGTTCACAATATTGAGTTTTTGGACACACGCAATTGTTGTCTCTTTTGAACACGTCATGTCAAGCACAACACTCGCAAATGCAGGCATATGTTCAGCCATGTGATAAAGGTTTGAGCGACTGTTGTTCTAGAAACCTTTCCGTGCGCAGGAGCCAAAACTGTGTGTCAAGTTCTATGCACCGGCAATTCTCGGAGGACTGTTAGTTCTGTTGGGTTGAAAGAGCCCTGCTTGGTCTCTGTCTCGATAGCCGGTTTCTTATACAACAACGCGGGGCTGCCTTCGTCCGCAGACGGCATTGGAGGCGCGCTGGCGCCGAAATATGAGAGGCAGTCCGGGGCAAACGCATCCTGTCAGCGCTGTCTGAATGAATTATGCGCCTTATTCCGTCTCAGACAACAGCACACGCCTTGCGAAGGGGAAGGATACCAAAGACTGATGCACAGCAATAGCGATGCGCGATATCCACATCCCTGTACTGTCGCGCAAAAGACGTGCAGGGCTGTCGAGGCTGCGGGATGCGCTCCAGTGACCCCCACTGCACAAAGAAAAGTAGTTCCAACTTTTGATAGTGCTTGCGCTTCGCATCTTACGCGCACTAGTTAAGCAAGGTAATGACACTACTTGCGGGTCTAACAGAGATTTTTGCTCGATTATTTATACGGCAAACGACATCACGCAGAAATGCACATCCGGCCGGGGACGCAATTTTTGACAGCGCGATCACTCCCTTAATCGCGTTGGGCAAGTTCTCTAGGCTCCGTCAGTACTGCACGGTTTTCTTCAGTGATTGAAATCGATACGAGACGAGCGCAGCGGTTCTGAGAAGATAAAAGGCGCCCTCGAAGGCGCGTAACAGACCACCCTAGATCGTCTTAGCTTTAATCCTCAAGTGCCCGGATCTGGCGACACTGACCGATGTGACGCCACGATGTCTCGCCACAGTCTCTCTCTGTTCCGCTCTGCTCTCGCCTCACAATGCCGCGGCGCGTACTATTGTTGCCCTGTCGAGAGGCTTTGTTGTCCAGTTCCGGGGAAGACAAGCGTCTCTTGGCCAGTATCGTCTGAAGTTTTGTGGCTCTTCCAGCACCCGTACAAACGTACCCGCAGTCTTAGCATGTTACGCTGGATTAATATGTAAACACTCAACTTAGTGATATGCGTTGGCACTTGCCCTTTCTCATCCTCTCTTGCAAGATTTATGGGGCTTCTTGCGCCTCGTCTCTAATTTCGGAGGTCATCTTGATTTAATTGCATGGAGGTTGGCCTGTCTGCCTTAAATTATTTCTGAGGCTATGCGGATGCACAATGAGTCCAAGAAATTATAAACGTTCAGACACAACGAGGACGCTTTAAAGCTTCAAAATTTCATTGAACTAAATACTTCGATAGTTACTCGAAATCTGCAGCTCATCTTCAGTTACATGAGACTGAATGTTCACTTCCTTTTACCAACGTACATTGCGTGCAATTCGGCAAGAACTCAAACAATAAAGGATTCTTTGTTTTCAAAAATGAAAAGAAAAAGAAACGAGATTCCTTCAAATGTTATCAGGATGTCTAACACTACAGCTATTAACGGACATCTAAGGTCACACAAATGGAATGGGCAGTGACATTTCCTAGGCCGCCAACATGGGGGAAAAAGAAGCGCCTCCTCAATGTGCAAAAAAGAAAGAAGAGTAGAGCGGTACTTTTTTCGTTTCTGGCTTCTTATTGGTGAAAGCAGCTGTTGAATTGGTACTTCTAAGACTGAAAAACTGGCGAACATGTAATTATTGACGCTTGCCGTGACCCGCTCCTCCTTATATATCGTGCTGTTTCCTTGGAGGTTTCCGATCTTCATGCAAGAACAAGATATTAGTGTTGCACTTTTTCCATTGCACTGTACTGAGCACGTCAGAGTACTCAGCTCTGAGTATTATTGAAAGGCAATTGCTCGCATGCAGAGGTAAGTGATGTATTTTTAGCGTTATTCGTTTGACACTCACCTAGGATTGGTAGAATGACAATTATTATGTTTGCACAAGCTATTCGGGGAACACGGAGGTTGTTTTAGCGAACACTTTTCAAAATATATGAAGGCTGCCTGTAGCAGGTAGCGTAGGTCTAGTTCATGGGCAAATGCAGTGGCGTTGCAGTTACTTTCTTAACAAAACTTCCGTTTTATGCATTTAAGCACAAAAGTAGCGGGAACGGTAATGCATTTCTTATTTCTTTCTTATTAGTACGTGCGATCATCGCACGCTTTGGATCACAAACGCTGCACTCTAGGCTGCGTAATGGAATTTATCTTATGTTTTGTTCTTCTTGTGATATTCTTTTTTCTTCTCTCGTATGTGTCTTGCAGGATATTATATAAGATAGAGCATTGCATTAGAATATATTTTGTATAAGTATCTTTTATTTCTCTTCGTTATGTATCTTCCTTGGGTTTTTTTCTCTTTTTTTTCCTCACCCCTGATGTCTAGGCATGTTGTAGTGCTTGAAGTGTGAGCTTGAAGTGTGAACTGTGCTTCCGCTCTGTTACTCCTCTTGCTTTGTGGGCATTGGGTCTAGTCAAGCTGTCTCGAGCAGTTTTTCCTACCTTTCTCTCCGAAACACTGTATATATATATATATATATATATATATATATATATATATATATATATATATATATATATATATATATATATTGTGGACACAAATATTGCCATTCCATGTGCCGTTGCAAAATTACCTGCACTGGTATTCTAGGGAAGCAGAAGTAAGTATTGCACACATTTCGGTGCTTACGCCACACACGGCCTTATCGCTTTCCAGCAGGAATATTGAAAAGATGAGAAGCCTCTTGAATACAAAAAAAAAAAAAAAAAAAAATGGGAGGGCGTTAACGCGAACGTGTTGAAAAGAAAAAAAAAATCCGCCGTTCCTGTGTCACAGCTGAAATTCACCGCCCTTCACACTCCGAGTGCGATGTTTCTGCAGGCCCCTCATCGCATTCTCGTCACGGTTCTTGCGGCAATCGCTGAAATCGCTGAGCGCGATTCTGAGCGGCAAACTGAATGCTAATCGTCAACGGCACCGTCCTTTTCGTGGCGCCTGAGGTGAATTGATACGTAAATTTGTCCGCAGGCTACCAGCCTGCGACTACTGGCCTGTCACCAGCAGCGATGCTGCCCTTTTTACGACATATTGCGCAAATGAGGAAGGTAGATATGAATTGTTCCTGCGGCTCGACCGTTGTCTCATTCGAGCTCACATTTCTCACAGACCTGGTTATTCTTCGTGGACGTTCGACCCCGTTTTGGCGAAGAATTATGTGTGGCAAAAAGTAGTTGGATATAGCAGCCCACTGAATGTAACCGAGCTCATATATAGCGAAAGTGAACAATTGTTGATGTTGATTACAGATTTATTATCTTCCGTGGAGAAAGAATGGTTGGCAAGTGATTCATTTTGTCGTAAACAAACCTACACGTAGTATGCATTAATTCTTGCCTGAGCTTTAATGTGCACCTCAAGGTTACTAAGAACTTAGACATGATCCTGTCCACTTCCATCAACAGAGAGTTTTAGGTGGGCGTTCGCAAACCACCCACGTGCGCACCGCGCGAGGTTGTGCGTACGTCGCGAAGCGCGCGTGGACGCACGAAACGGCAGTCGTTGGCCAGAGGCAAAAGTTGAGAAGGGGAACGCCCACTTGCACGCGCAGGAGCCGGTAGTGTGCTACTCAGCGCCGCTATATGACAGCTTCTGAAACTTTGTAGCCAATTTGAGCCGCCACGAAGTCAAACCAAAAGCCGGAGTCACATATTCGGGTGCAGCAGTGTCGAAAAATGCGCTCTCGTGGACACACGAGAACGTCCTGCAGAGGTCGCACAGCCCGCAGAGGACGGCACGCAGTTTTCAGAAACTGCGGGCGCACGCAAGGGGTCGCGCGTGTTCGTGCGTATTGAGCACGTGCACTGTCGCCTCCGCGGACTTCCTGTGTATATGTACAGCTGCTGCGGACGCTCAGCTAAAACGCTTATTTTACACATACGCACGCGGGCGTATGTGTGAAATAAAAGTGAAAATTGAGTCGGGAGCGTCGTTGAAAATGTTTACAAAAAAGATTAGTCGCCCCGAGCGCAGCGAACAACAACGAGCTCCGCGACAGAGGCAGCAGGAGTTGACCGACGAAGATGTGGCCAAGCGACCGTTACTGTAGCAACAAAGAAGACAATTCGTGGCTTTGAAACGCCCCAACAAAGCAGCAGAAGGACGACGGAAGCGATTTGAGAACGACAGATTGCACAAGCGTGCCAAGAGTGTTGCAGAAACGGATGAACAGCGACAAACCCGACTAGCTGCGGACGTTGCATAGCAGCATCCGCAAAGCCGATCTCTGTCTTTGGCAACGCCTGCGACGGCCATATTTAAGCGGGACTTACCGGCAACCCGTTTGGCTTTGCGTGTTGTGTGTGCGACAGACTGTGGCACAAGGATTGCGACTTCGTCACGACCCCCATGTGCGCGACGTTGGCTCTGGCTTCGTACTTCACATGCGCACTGTCGCCTCCACGGATTCCTGCGTACGCAGGGCTGTTAAGTACGCCCAACTAATATCGGCTCAGATACCGGCGCAGGACGTACATCGCACAAAGAGCGTCTTGAAGAGTCGGAAAATGTCGCTCCTTACTTGGCAACTGACGCACCGAGTCTGTTTATCGAATGTCCATGCCATGATGAGTAATGTAATTTTGATGTATATCGGTCAGTAAGTTGCCCGCGTTCGATATAGAAAGTAATACCTTTTATTTGGGTTCCTTAGGTGATAGAGTTCCACTGCTAAATATTCGGCATCGGCGCTTCGCGCCCTTGCTTCGTCCATAATAAATAAGAACATTTACTCGTTTGAGGCGAACGAGGGCATGAGACATCAATTCTGTCAGTAAAAGAAGCGATGGCGCCATCTGTCGTTATAAGTGAAAGACAATGGATCTCAATTGTAGCCTCCGAGATCGTGCACGCTGGCAGGTTTCGCTTCTGCCCTTCTAGAGGCCATTTTCGCGAAGCAGCTTGTTCTAGATAAACGAGATGGCGCTTTCGGCGGCGCGCTGCACTTTTGGTTGTGGGAGTTCATAGGTTCTTTTATTCTTTTTTAACCCAGGTAGGATATTAGGCAGTATAATACCAAGAGCTTGGTGGCGAAACCCACCGCCCCGTTCCGAAGGGGACGCTCATAACATCCATCCATCTATCCACCCGCACGTAACCACAGCGACAGCGCACGAATACGAAACCACTACTGCTTCCACCTTGCTTCTGTGCCACCAGCTGTCGGAAATGCAATTGTGTTTTTGCTACCGCACTGTTCTCCAGTCATGTAGCATTGAACCATGTGGATAGAAGACGTGTGGAGTAGTTGGCTGCAAATATAGTGACTGGTATATTAGGGAATGGAATGAATCTGTGTGGCCAAATTCGCGGACCGCTGCTGCAACGCTCCGTACGTGTTACCCACACTTCGAGATGTACGGCTTTCCTCGAGGATACAGAAATTTGCTCATCCACCACCGTTGTATCGCCAACCTTCAGAAAGGTTTCAGCCCCGGAACGTCGGCAAGATTGAGCACCGCTCGCTAAACAATGCCAAAGGGAGTAGCTCCACTTCCTGTCATAGGAAGTTTCGCGCAAAGTATCTACACACATTTATCCCAATTGACACGGAAACTGACGCCCACTCTATCGCCAACTGTCGTTCAGTGAATCGGCGCACATTTGAATATATGCCCACTATACACGCGCAATAAATAACGGACTGCACCGATAGAGTAGGAATGGTCGAAGCGTAATGTTTCGTGACGGTCCATAAGAGTAAGCGAGTTACTAGCGATAATACGTCTTTGATACAATCTATTACAACGTACAAAACAGATACGTTTCAGGCCTTGCGCGCAGCAAGAACAAATATATCGAAAGTGAGTACACCCACTAGCGATTAGGCAGAAAAAACAATCAGATAGTGATCGCACCGAGAAAGTGAGAAATACGACAAGCCGCTGCTTCAAAATATTTTCCAAGTAAAGAACGAAGAGCAAAATACATTAATCCCGATTCAGTTCATAAGCGGAAAGTTTGAATAGCTTGGAATACATACTTGGCCACGCTTTTGGAATAAGCACGATATACGCGGCTCGCGCCATTTGGACGTAGCTTAACGAGCTACGAAAGCGCGTTTGTATGTTTTCTGAAGTGGTGGCCAAAGCTTCGTGTCGTCCGCCAAGTCACCGCCTACGATATCTCCAGGAACAGAGGTTTTGTAAGCCGCATCGGCATCTTACAAACCCAATCTAAACACGGAGGCAGTGAAGGCAGTTGAGGCAAGCGTAGAGGCGTCACCATGTGATCAAATGGCAGCTCCACGGGATCGCCGCGAGAAGCGTCAATTCGAGCTGAGATAAAGTAAGTTCAGTCAGGCTGCCTATAACTGGGAGCGTGCGTCTATTTGTCGTACAAAAATCCCTCACGTGACCTGATCTTAGGTGCCTAGGGACTGCATCGTTTAGGGATTTTTGAGAAGGCGCGATGCTGGCGCCGAGCGACGCCGTGGCGTGTTCGTCCTCGGCGTGATCGTTCTCTGGACCCCGCGTTGTTCAACATTGCTCATGTGATTGTACGTGCGTTGCTTGTGTGTTGGTTGTAGGTTCTGCGTTACTTGGCGGAAAGCCGCGAGTAGTGGTGGTGCGGCAGTGCGGCTTTCGCCTCGGTGAGCTCTGGCAGTAGAGAATCTGCGTTGTGTGACCCGTGCTTGCTTGACAATTGAAATGTCGAAGTGGCCTAGCGCATCGGCAGCGAAGTTCTGCGAACCGCGATGTGGCGTCGCCATGTCCGACTTTGCTTAACGGACATCGAGGGATGTGCTGCTCGCTACAAGTCATGTAAATGCGACTGCGTCGACCGCCCACTGTTCAGTGCTGAATGTGTGTTAGGTGTGCTGTGCTTGAAACGAGTGGTTCAGCCGTGCAGCGGGGGGTGGTGGAGGAGCAGAGTGGCTTAGGGTCTCCATTTGCACGTTCACAGATATGTACTCCCGTTTTGGTCTCATTAGCGGCTGTCGCGGTATTGTGGTGTGCTCCTTGCCTAGTATGAAGTTTACGATGCTAACACACAGCATGTTCACGTTTTTCCGTGCTATATGTCATTTGCATGACGACCGAGTTGAAAACAAGGCATATGTATCTGTTGTTTTCGTTTGTGTGTCGTAAATTACTACCTGTTGTGGAAGTTCTGGAAGTCTTATTACGCAAGGAGTACGAACGTAAACATATAAACATATTTCTCTGTGTGTGAAATTATGAATTACCCAGAATAGCCTTTACGACTGATAAGTGGGCTACACAGCCTGTGTGAATCAGCTACCTTTTGTTGCGACGCTCTTCCATGTGTTAGACTGATGCATGGTGCGCGTTTATTTCTGTACTGTTGTAAAAAGCATTTGTTTATTCACTCAATACAAATGTACTGCTTCTTCGCCGCAGCGCATTTTAGTTACGCGGTAAAGGATACTAAAAGTGGGAGGGGGCCGCTATCACCCAGCATAGTATGTCCACTCAGGCGACCTGAGAGGCGGCGGTTGTGCGAGTGTATAATCATAGGGTATAATTAAAGAACTCTTTTTATGTCCAGTGACAGTGGCCCCTTTCCACTTTTAGTATGCTTCAACGCAGTACATTGCTTAGGCTTCACCGCAGAACATAGGTGTATTGCAAAAAAGTTAATCTTAAAAAGCTCAATTATGCAACGTTTCTTTCGTAGCTTGCTACACCGCAATACAGAGGTGGAAATAAGCATTGTGCAGTAAAGCATACTAATAGTGGAAAGGGCACATAGGTTTGCTCATTATTTTCAATTGTGATATAATTTGCAAGTGCATCTGTGCTCTTGGTAAGCTTAATTGACAATTCTTTGTACATTACAAATTCATATTGCAGGGAAGCTTACTAAGGCACATTCGTCATTTTGTAACGCAGTATTCACCTTCAATGCAGGAGCACAATGCGGATTCATACCTATGCTTCTGGCTGGACTGCACATGCTCTTTGAGAATTGATTCATTTTGCATAAGTGCACTGGTACTTTACTCTAAACTGGAGGGCTGAAGTTTATACGGAAGCACAATTTCTATTAAGGGGACAAGATGTTGCCAAGATGGTTGCAGCACAGCTTTTTTTTCTTCCAGGCACCTTTTCTATTAGAAGCTTCCATTGCAGTGTTTCGAGCCTCTTTGAGCCAGCATATAGTGTATATAAAAATCGGACACCGATTGGGAACATCACCTATGCTCTCTGCAATAAGCTGTGCACAGGATAAGTTCATGCCTATATATAGAAAAAAATGTAGCATGACCAGACAAAATAAAAGGGGGTGGGCTGCAGCAATACTAGGTGTTAAGTGGTGCCTTATCCTTTCCCTTCAGTTTTCTGTTTTGTGCTTTCTATTATGGATCCTCCACAGTAACCACACGAGTGCTGAACTTGAGCTTGTTGGTTTCAGATCTGATGGTTGTTACTAACAGAACAGTGTGATACACGAACAAGGGCTTGGAGGCATCCGGTCACCTTGCTTGTCTCATGGTGTCGCTTTGTGAGCACCATGAGCCTCCAGACCAACTCGGAAGAAAGGTTTCTTGCAATCGCTTCTGAACTGTATTGCCACCAAACCAACAGTGCTCTCAATGACAACTTTTGGACAGTAGAATGCTTGCACCCAGCAAAGTCTAAGAAGGAAGCATTCAGGATGTGCCAAGTGGGCCTTTTGAAGCTGGCCGCATTGCTGAAGGGGCTTTGCCTATCCGCCCTCTTTATGGATGCACAAGGATGATTTCTTCTTTCAGAAGGATTGTTTCAGAGGTGTCACATGGCAACAGTGTTGGGTGTTTAGTAGCAGATAAGCTTGCCTTTGGCCACTGTCAATAATCTGTTTTTTCTCCAATGCCCCTGTGAAGTGCCTACTTTTTGGACACAACGTGCTCTCCATGCATGCATGCATTTTTAGCTTGTAAAGATGTCTATTACCCCTTGCCTCAAGCCGGTCCTTGCTGATGTCAACCAAGAAGGCAGTGGGGAGTATGGCGATGCATACTTACAAAGCACTGCTAATACCAGTGAAACCAGATTAGTGGAGCTGCCGTTTTTTTTTGTCCACTCCATCTTCATCAGTCACAATGAGCAGTTCTTTGTCCAAACAGAAGGCATATGTAGTTGGTCATGCATAGCCTGCGCACTAAGATTTGTTGGCGTGTTACAAGAGACGTGCCTGAGAACCTTAGCAGTGTCTATACGCAAAAACCTTCTGATGTGTTGATGACTTCCTTCTCTTTATCACAGTTTGCCTGATGAAGCCAGCAACTTGGTCAATTAAATGTTCAACAGGCTTCCCACTAGTTTTCCCAGCGTCTCCTTTACCAGTGTGCTGCTCATAGATATCTGTTTTCTTGACCTTGCACTGCACTTCAACCATGGCCACACCTGCTGAACCTATAGTATGCGATCAGAAAAGTGCTATACATCACGTTGCTCCAAACTCATGACAAGCTAGAAGGCCTTGAGGAACACCTTCATTAATTTCCGTCCTCATCATACTGTAGGAAGCTTCGCATGACAAGTGCAACAATTAACATCTGCTGGTTTTTCAGTGCTATTCCTGTCCAGCTTGCTGAAAGCTATCCTGAGTGTTTCAAAAGCAAAACTGCTGCCGGATAAGAAGTGCATAAAGCAAGGGTAGCTATAACCATATATGTCACACAAAATGAAGAAGGCCACCGAGTGTACAGGCGGTTGAATTCATATCCAACAAGCTTGGTTCTCTCTTTGCAAGGGAGTAAACCCAACTTGCCCCAAAAACATGGCCTGTGACAAACTATGTGCCAGATGCTGTGTCCCCTGCAAAGCTGAAGATGTGTACAAGATCCTGACACCCGCAGTGGCTTCTACACTGCGCAAACAGTTTACTATAAGAACGACTGCCTCAACTAATATGCTAATAACATGAAAACGGGCAGAAATTTGGCTATTCATTGGGCCCCACTGCAGGTGCAAGCCACTCTTCCGCCAGATGCGTGTTGTTCACAGGAACTGGAGCTATACAAATGCAGATAAAAACAATGATGTTTGAAAGTCGTAGAGTTGAACTATATTCTGCACAAACAGTGCTACTTGCAGTGCTGGTAACTTATAGCTACAATTCATGGCTGCCCCACCATGCAAAGGCACTATTCTTGAATTAACTTCTATTTATGGTGGCCATATATTGCAAGTACATATCATCCACATTGTGTGCAATATGATTAAATGATGTCAACTTTGATAGCCATTCCTAATCTGAGATACAACAAAAGAACTAATATAGGCAACAAATCGTAATTCAAAAAGACAACCAGTGCACAGGATAAGTGACAGACTTCCTTTTATTGAACAAAAGTCACATGTCAACAACAGTGGGTAGCAAGCTTGGGTGACAGAGGCAAAACTTAGCGAAATGCTACACTCGTACTCAAATGTAAAACAGCCTATGACACAAAAAACATTATATTTTACTGAATGAAAGGGCAAGACTGCATCCAAGAATGCACTATGGCACCACATAATTGACATGGTATAAAAGATGTTAACATGCCCTCTCCATAAAAAAAGAAATACTTAAAACATGCCTTAAAAGGCAATGTGCAGAGTCTGAAAGCAAGGAAAAACAACCCAAAAAAGGTTTCGCTAAGTCTTTCAATGATTAAAATTTTCAAACTGTCTGCCCAATAGCAGGGCCACAGAAAATATCACCAAATAAATAAACCTTGCTTACCAAGGATACTGGTTTAGTTGTCTGACTCTGCAAAATAATTGTCTATGAGCTTTTCTTGTTTAGAACGGTTTAGCAGATAGCAGAAAAAATGGACATGAGAGCACTAGGTGCATGCATAGTCGATGCACGAAGAGCCACTGTTTTCTTAGTTTTTTTCTCTACTACTATTCACGAATATGTAAGTGCCTTAATAGCACTGCTAAAATACTACTGCAAAACACAAGATTGGGCAAGTTGTGGCATAACTAAAATTGGAGTTCCACTCATACTGTGAAAGTGATGCAATAAATGGTGAAATATGCGCAGGAAGCTTGCTTCATTCGGTGTTTGTTGAAGTGAACACTTGCCAGCGTAAGTCAGTAATCTCCTTTAAAGAAGTAAAATAAGTGGGAGTTGTGCCTCCCAGTGTTGAAGTGGAAAGACAAGTTTTCTTCCTCCTCTTTAACATCCAGACTTGGTCTCTGGTCTCCAGAAAAACAACCCTTTAGCTTCTTACTGCTGAATTAATTTGGTTTTCTCAAAGCTATATTTGAGCTACCCATTGCTAGGTCTCGCGCTCTGCCCCATCAACCAGCCCCATCCAGCAAATCTGAGAAGCCAAGCACTAGAAGATTAATAAAGCAGATGCATCCAATCACTGTCATTACATGTAAGAAGAAAAATTAACATAGTACTGCCTTCACAAGTGGGGCAAGTGATGAGTAAGAATTTGAAGGCGTGGACGCCAGCTCTATATACAGCACGCAGACATTGAACAGGTGTTAGCCAATCATGTCACCTGTTGGCTAGATCGCACTCTCCAGGATCGGTATTCGCCACAACTGTACTTTCAGCAGAGTGGCTGAAATGTAGAATTGTGGACTGCCAATCTTTTGATCATATGTTTGAATGAATCACAATGAGAACTTTATCTGCAATATTCTAGCAATAAATTTGGGAATTAGAGTGACAACACCAGTAGACATCAGAACCAGGGGAGTTGGCCCATAGCAGCTATTGGTGTAAAAAAGAAGACTGGCATAAGAAGAATTGAGATGTGCACGCTACATGCCTTTGTTCTGGTAGTGTTCCACTACCTTGGTGCTACAGTTAATGATCTCGAATGAGTTCAAGGAGCAAGAATTTAGTCCAGAAAATAATATTACGCATAACAGCTGTATCTAGTTGTATCATTTGCCTATGCCGCTGTATATAACCCTGTCCACACTGCTAGGAAGGGAAGCGTAGCAGAGGGCGGCAGAAAGTTGGGTGGGCGGATGAGGTTAAGAAATTTGCAGGGACAACATGGCCACAATTAGTACATGACCGGGGTAGTTGGAGAAGTATGGGAGAGGCCTTTGCGCTGCAGTGGGTGTAACCAGACTGATGATGATGATGTCCACACTTACCTAAAGCACGAGTGGCATCCTAAACAAAATTGAGCTTTTGATATTGCTTTGGAGAAAATTAATCTGTTTCAGCCTAACAGTATGTATACATATTGCGCATACCTGCATTCGGTGTACCTTATCACCACTGTTTAGAAAACATCAACTGCTTACACTGTGGAATGTTATAAACAAAATGATAGCGTTAGCTAGTTACCTACAAATGCATTCCGATCCTACGGCTTTTTTTCAACAATATCTAACGAAAGCACACACCTACAACACCCGGCACATATGTTACAATAAGGAAAAAATACGTACAAACTACGGCACCCAGAAACTTAGCTACAGAATTTCCAGTTTTTTAAACGATCACCATCCTGCTGTAAACATTATCCAAGAAAGTAAATCATTCAAAGCTTTAAAATATAGCATCACTATGTATCTATTGTCACTGCAGGCATAACCACTCCTTTTTGTTTTTTTTCTGTTGTCTCTTACAGCAATTTTCCCAATTGTACATAACTTTTCAATATGAAATAACTCTCGTCTCAATGTTACCAACCACTCTGTATTTCGATCTTGTTTAGTGTTTATTTTATGCGCTGAATGTCTTGTGCTCTCGAATGGGAGCAAGGGCACAGACTCCTTGTCAGGCAACCACTTGCCTTTTGGTCTGCACCCTAGGCAACTGTACCACGTTGTCTGAATAAACTCTTTGAACTGTTAAGTCACCTTCTTACCTCATCAGCAAATCACTCCTGCAACCAAGTGTGCTGGTCCGGGTTTTACCTGCATTTCCACCTGTGCAGTTGGTAAAAGTCTTTGGCTGTTTACTATAACTTCATATTCAAACATATGGTTGCATTAGAGGCTTCCACACCACTAATGACTGGGCAGGCTTCACGAAAGGCCACCAGTACCTCCTCATTGCAGACTGTGCTCAACATCCTTCTTGGTTGGACTGTGACTAAGAACCCATACATCTTTCCTCCAAAGCGGCTGGCATTGACGATGGTTTGATGCAGAAAGAGGCTATTGTCTTTCCCAGGTGCTGGTTCAGCCTCGCGAGGCACATTCCTTCAGTCAATATGCACACTGTCAATGTGAGTGAGACTGATCAAAGGTTGTCTATGGTGTCAGGTTTCTTGCCTGGTTTCGGTAGTGGCATCATGACCAAGTGTTTTCACTCTGTGGGGAATTCCAATATTCCAGATTTCATTGATTACAAGCAATAGTGCTTGCTTCCTTGTTTCGGCAAGATTCCTCAACATCTGAAAAATGACTCCATCTTCGCCATGTGCACTCTGTGGTGTCTGCTTCGTCAAGGTGGCATCCTCTTGGCCGTATGTCTTTGCATCCCCAGTGCGGGTGATGTGCATTGAGCTCACCTCGACTGAGTATTACGTGCTTGTGAAAGCGAATTTGAAGCTGTCAAAGCCAAGTGAAGTCGCCTTGGCTGTGGTGCCTGGTTTTGGGACAGAGGTAGACCAATGCCGAAACGGCTTTTAGCCTGCAGCACACCACTGCAACTTTCTGATGAGACATATGTTTATTCAAGCCGTTTCTTCCTTGCCCTAATTCAATAATAGCCAATTTTAGCAGCTGCAAATCAAGCTGACTTCAGAAGACTGCTGATTTTTTAGCCACTTCTAGTAGATTATTGCATGGTTAATTTTCTAGTTGGGCATGACATGCTTTGTGCTTAAAAAATGAACTGTTTAAAGAATTATTGGAGTAATATTAGGACAGGCAACTCTGATTGAATCATCACTGCTTTTGTCGCAAAATGTGGCAATGAGCTAGGCAGATGCTGTCACAAAACCATAGGTTGTACAAGTACAGAAGAAACAAAATTGGAGTTGCAAAATTCAAAGCCATATTTTTACAGCCTCTCTTTATACTGCTGACATTAGAGAGCGTTAGATTAGTGGACGCAAGCAGCGTGGGTAAACAAGCACCATGTTTGGGTATTTCTGGCACCCATGTGGTTTGCATAACCAAGCAGCACACGAGTCGCTTGCGTCCTCTTATGCAGTACTATTATTTTCATTGTAAAACAACCAATATCAAAGTAAGTCTGATCAGCCTGCATCAATATGCTAGAAATTTTTAAGCACTTAAGGTGTGTTGGTTGAATGTTTAAAGCACTTCACCACACCCTTGGTCACTAGACTTGAACTTCCCAGTATTACTTGCTAATCAACTCTTGAGGTGTTTACGTTGCTTTTCTGTGCTGTAAGATTAGTTTGACCGTCCTAATAGAATTGTTAAAGTGAAGGTATGAGCTGTTGTATTGGCCATGTCATTCTATAACTGTTAGATCTGACACTGTCAAAGCACTTGGCAACATTAATCAGCTTCACCTCACTATATATATGTATTGCGGTAGGACCATTCAGCACGTGAAAATAAAAATACCGGCAAATAGAGAGTTCGAGAGCACCTGAGATTATAGTAAAGCGGGGGCAGTATGTTCAAGGTAACAAATGTGTTGCGGTGACGTTATTGCAGACGTATATACACATTCATTCGTCCCAACTTTGCACTTAACCCTGCGTCCCGTTGCTAAAACTAAGAGCGCGAAAAACGGGCACAAATGCAGCTGAAGATTACAGGGCACAGTATTAGGCTCCACCTCACTGTGCTTATCGCGCCCTTAGTACGAATAATATTAAACATCTACTCTGCATTTCGTGGAATTCTGGCAGATCATGTGACATCACTAAAGCTCCGTTATGTTCACAGCACTACGCGATAATTGTCGTAAAGCCCACGATAAAAGTAAATCACATGAAGTGACGGATAGTGCACTAGCGCTGAACACGATTGAAAACATGCGCTGCCCTATTTCAAGGACGCGTGAACAGTTGTGAGCAAACACCACCTTATGCATTATATTACTTACGTAAGTCGTGGCGAAAAACACGTGCAATACATCCGCCTACGAGTCCCGTCAAGTAAAAGTGCATGTGCGATGTGATGACGCTGCCGAAAAGGGACGAACACGACGACGCTGCTGCACAGCGCCGGTTCGCAAATTGCATTGCCGTGGCGCTACGCCACTTGAATATTTCAATCGTCAGCACCAATGAATTCTTCAGAAATACGGATCTCACACCGCCAGAGTTCACCGAGACTTAAAGCCGACATGCCACACCACTACTACTGCGCGACTTTTAGCCAACAAGTACTGATCCCACTGCGGAGACACACGACCAGCGGTCGGCGTGGGCCGGAGATTCAACGCACGCCACGCCATCGCGGTTCGCAGAACTTCGCTGCCGAGGCGCTTGGCCACTTCGACATTTCAATTGTCAAGGAAGCACGGGTCACACAGCGCAGATTCTGTACTGCCAGAGCTCACCGAGGCGAAAGCACAGATGGCGAAAGCCGCACTGTCGCATCACCACTACTCGCGGCTTTCCCGCTAAGTACGTACAACCAACACACAAGCAACGCAAGCACAATCACATAAGCAACGTTTAACGCGCGGTCCGCGCGAGCCGGTGAACGATCACGCCGAGAACGAACACGCCACGGCGTCGCTCGGCGCAACCATCATGCCTTCTCAAAAGTCCCTAAACGATCCTGTCCCTAGGCACCTAGGATCAGGTCACGTGAGGGATTTTTGTACGACAATTAGACGCACGCTAACTGGGAGGCGTGAATAACAGCGGCTCCAAGTTTGGCGGGATGCGCGATCCCGCCGCGGTGGCGCTGTCATCGGGGACGCGGAGCGCGGTAGCAGCTCGAGGCGTCTGTGGCATGGCACTGGCGGCGCGTGTTGCTTGCTTTTCGCAGATCTATCTAAGCTGTGTTACCATAGAAGAAATTGTCCTTTCACGATATAAGACTATAGCACTCACAACTTCCAACGGCGGCGTCAGCAGGAACCATCCGCCAGCAAAATAATCCATCCATAACGTAACCATGCTTTTATAAAGCCTATATTGGAGGTAATATTTTTATTGCAGTTGTTGCGAATAAAAAAATGTTTTAAAGGATTTTTTATAAATTATATCCATAGTTAGAACGGTAACCAGAGGCTGTTCCAGTGGGAGGGTGGTATCTTTCTCAAATATTTTACTGTCTTTTTTTTTGCTCTGACATTAGCGTGCTCTAGCTTGCGAGTCATTATGGTGACTCTTAGCGCGGCAGTCACTGACATTTATTGTGGATGATATTGTTCATTTACGTATTCTGTTTTTCTCAATGCACCTTTGAGTGACACCTAAGGTTGTGCAATCGGAGAGTCAGTATGTATGGGCACGTTGCAAGTGCTAGGCGGCGCCCTGTCTTTCCGACCCCTAGCGCCATCTGACGAATAGCTGCGCGAATGTGGTAGGATTACTCACGGCGTCAGCAGCCCGCGCTGCGTGTTTGGCGTCCTATCAAACGGTAGCGATGGCGCGAAACAGCGTGCCGATATTAATTTTAACCGGGTTTCGGGGATTACAAGATCTTCATAGCTTTTTTCGTGAAAAGAATTTTGAGAAAGGAAGTCGTCTATTTGAAGTGGGGCACGTCTACGACGTGAGGGCAGTGTTGAACTCGCGCTGATCGGAAGTGACTGCTAGGTTTATTCCGCAAACGAAAAATAATGCACCAGAGAGATGCGTGAAGCTCAGCGTAAGTTACTTCGTTATCTACGGCGTGGACGCGTGAAATTATAGGCGACATTGATTCTTGAAGATCGGCGACAGCAGACAAATCCTAGCGGGGAGCTGCGATTGCCGTGCTGGCATCGCAGGGAAGTGCAAGGACGCCGCGGTAGTTTCCCTGTATATACAGGACGGCAAATACGAATCCAAAACATCTCATCCAAGAACGTGGGGCGTAAGAACGACTCGTAAGACCTACCAGAGGTATTCTAACGTTGCTCTCCCCAAACACAAAAAAAGGGGATGAACTTACCAGTTGTGTTAGACTACGCTGGGAAAATATTTTCACCCAAGTTACTGGAAGTGCGATACTTTTATGTTGCGATTTTTCAGTGCGTGCAAAGGAGGTTCCAATAAACTACGTTGTCAAAAATTTTGGTGATCTCAACTGCCCCTTCGTTGAAGGGTGTATGCCAGCTCAGCCGGCTGCAACCCCTCCTCAAATCTCTCAGCAAGCCCTAGCGCTGTTTGAATGGGAGTGGATTGGGAAAGAGTTCCACAGCTTTACTGCGGTACAGTGTGGGAACAAACTACTTTGCTTATGCATATCCTGGTACGCACTGCAGGCAGTGGCGTAGCAACGGGGGGGGGGGGGGGCGATGGCGTGGGCCCCGGGTGCAAGGGGCCAGTGGGGGGGGGGGGTTGTCATATACGTCTGGAGACACACGGACATTGTTGATATCCTCGCCTTCCTCGAATAAACCCAGGGGAGGGGGGGACAGAAGACCTATGGGCCCCGGGTGCCAGACGACCTGGCTACGCCACTGACTGCAGGTGTCCCGTTGCTGCCATCATTGCTGTAAAAGCAAAGAATTCAGCGTTATAACGCACTTGGCATAACGCCGGAACATAAAACAGCTTATGCCGTCGGACGAGCGCTAACCAGTGTTGACGCCGTTCTGCTTCATACGGTCGGCTTGGAAACCTGTAAAACTTTGTTCCTCGTGAGTTGGTGTACGTGCTGTTGCAGCCCACTACTCAACAGCCCGGGTTGCACTTCGGCATTGCTCAGAAAAGGCAACAGCTACGCGCGAAACAGTGCACATGCAGGCTTTCCTAACGCAAGCGGGCCTGGCGTATCCTGCCGGTTCCGCGCTCGCCGCCGCGAGGGGCGCCCTAGTAGGCACGGAAACTACGTTCGCAACCTGCCTATGGTCAATGTTGTAGAGAAATTGAGACTGAACGCTCCTTCATGGCTTCATAACAAATAGCTTAATCAGCAACAATATCCGTGACTCTGCGGTGGATGGTACATTCCTTAAGGTAGGCAGGGATTCAATCTCTTTGTCTTATATTCTGTTCACTTGCTGCTTGGTTGAGCCCCTTCGAAAGGAAATTAATCCTTGTGATAAAAAAAAATCTAACGACTAGTCAAGTTAGTTGTGGGAATGCTTGGCAGCCAGTTCGTGGAACGCTGCTGCCTGCAGTATGTAGGCTGCTTTGAACGCATGCAGATTGTGCTAAGCATATACGTTGCTAATTACGTACGGCTGCTAAATTCGACGGCATGAATCAAGTTGTAGAGTGACTCTGACGGCTACGGAAGACGGAAGCCGTCCAAAATGTCATTCCTGGGATACGCCAGTCGCCACTTCGGCTGCAGTACGGTTTTTCCCCTGGCACACCGGAGGCATCCCGGCATATGAGAGAACCCGCTTTCATGTCACTTTGCCTGCAGTATAGCCAGCGCATGTTCCAGGGCCTCTTCATCTGCATTCATGCGAACTGTAGCATTAAACCTTCCTGTTAAGCCTCACTGCATAATTTGCTGCACAGCGCGCACACAGCGGAATTCACCTGTAGAGCTTTGCCCGCCCAGGATATCCCGCTTCCGACTCGCAAATTCCTTTTTGCGTGTTGTTTGAATTGCATTGAGACATATAACACCATCGCTCAGCTTTTTTTTTTTTTTTTGCGTATTGACCGCATCTTCAATAATGAAGGCGCGTAAACACGAAGGAGCTTTGGAAAAACACGTGAAAGGGCATGGCTTGACTGTTACCACTCCCGTTCTATTAATCTATTGGTTCCTTTCTTTACTCGAATGCAAGAGGCGGCTTGCATGTGTTACACCAGTTTCATTATTCGAACGCCTGAATCTTTTCGACTGCACTACCATAACGTTAAATTTACGTAATGGACCAGCACTGATACACCAGAAATTTGCGCGCAATACGTATTTACTTACTTAGGACTCTCCATAAAGTTTTTCCATCCGTACATGCATTAGTACCGAGAGCTCTAGCTCAATTATGGAAATTAGGCGAAGAGAATGCACGTACTACAAAAATTTCAACCTTCTTTCGATAGTGCTATCTGAGGGTGACAGAGGAGAGAGAGAAAGAAAAAAGAAACGTTTCTCCCGAAGGACGCAGCAGTGACGAGACAGCTGGTAATATATAATGCGCAGTAAGCCCCAGTTTCGGGTGGTGTGCGATCAAGTGGACATTCGCGGCTGAGAACGAGCAAGCTGCTGCTGCTGTTGTCACCTTAAACATATGGCGCGCACCCACCAGGCGATATTGGCAAAATCCACAATGGAAACATGCACCCCTGCTTTCCGTTAACTTACTATTACTACCTTTATTTAGGTAGTAATCATTTTAAATTATAAAAAATGAATATTTGAAAAGTGATCATACCAACTTACGATCGACGAAGGCGTTAGATTAGTAAAAATGAAAGCGATCTAATTTTATTAATAAGTGAAAGGTGTTTAGCATGGCAGTTATGTACATGGCAGTAACATGTACTCATGCACAGTCTGACACACCTCCGTTTGGGCTCAGCCCAGAAAACATGCGCCAAAGCATACAATATTAAGCACTGAGAGAGCAAGACCCATACGCGATATTGGTGTCTCTAAGTTGGTCTTTCTTTGGGGATTATGTTTTCGGCAGAGGAGAAGGAAATGGCCCAGTGATTATATAACCCCGCATGACGCGCAAATGTTCAATGATGCGAACCCACGCCTAGTTATTTGTCTACAGATTTGCTTTTGAGAATTAAAAGAGGCATCAGTCGTATTTGGTTGTCGAATTTGCGCCTCCAGGTGGTAAACTGGAAAGACTTCGCTTTTATTTCTCATCCTGCCTTTCCGGACTCATCCGCTGATTTGTAGCACAGCAGCCATTAAGCTCCTTACCGATAAGTCGGCTCGGTATTTCTGAAACATGTAATTGGACTTCACGCAATCTAACGTTGGCCTACACGATGGTCTTTGAAGAAGGCCGTAGTTGAAGAAAACTAAATGCCGTCAGTGCCATCCAATAAAGACACAGCAGAGCCGTGTGCTAGAATAAGTCTGCTGAAGACGAAGCACACGCGCTCAATCATCGTCATTACGCGTAAAAGAAGAAAACATAGCTGAAACGCCTGGGCAACTGCAATGGCAGCGTGCTAGAACACGAAGAAGGAGTGGACGCCACCTCTAACCAGTACACATGTTGCGCGTACGTTAGCCGACGAGGGCAGTTGCTGATGGTTTCGTGCCTTCCAGGATTAGTATTATCCTCTGCTGCATCATCGGCAGTGGCCGTGAGGTAGAATTTTGGGATCCCACTTTGTGGCTCAGATGCTCAATAAATACAAATATTTCTTTTTTTTATAAAAAAAATTAAGATCCGAGCAACGACAGCGGCGGACATACGAACGAACACGGTAGTGAGCCTCTAACAGAGCTATCGCCGTGAAACGGGAATTGTGACACTTCGTTTGTGGCCAACTTTGCTAGCGTGTCAATCGAGCCTTTTGAAATATATTATTACCTTGTTGTTTATGACTGAACGCTTGCTCTCTGTTGGTCATAACTTTTCATTGCAAGAATGCTAGAATCTTGCGCAGAAATCGCTCCATAACTTCAAGAACAGTGGGTGCTATTCAGTTTTGAAGCGAAGATATATTTGCCTACCGTCCCGGATTTGGCATGGCGGCTGCTGCTTCTGCTGCTTGTGCTGCTCCTCTTCCTCCTCCGACGATCGGTCAGTCATTGATATATATGTAAATATATATACAAGGTAATATGTGCATTGAATGCAAGTACGCAGAAACACGGGGCCGAAGCTTATATAGAACTTTTATATTGACAAAGTGGTGCCCGTACGCGTGCCTTTGTTATTTCGTAAGAAAAAAATACAATGCATAAAAGGTGAACATGGAATGTTGGCTCGAAGATAATAAACGCAGCTTCCTCTTAATACTTTTGGGCATAAAAGTCAACGGATTCTTTGCACACCAAAATATTTTCATTTCTCCATTCACTATGTGTAATAGGATGTTTGCCTGTTCTAGGCCAGTCCTCCAGAATAGGTATGTGCCGCTGTGACATCCGAGGAACAAAATTCCTAGATGTAGGTAGATATACGTACGCGTCGTAAGTCTGCTGCTATACGCCAGTCAATTTCATTCTTCCCCTCGACAAATATCGTACGTCTTCTTCGTGACACCTTATATTTTTTATGGATTCTAGTTTGTTTATTGCGCCTTTCATTTCCTTTTAGCCTATTGCATGCCAAGCACCATGTTGGCGAATGTAGCATGCGCTGCATAAACACTGCGTGTTTTAGTGAATCTGCATTTCTCAAAATATCTTTCACTTTAGATTCTGTGTCAGCTGCTCTTTCAAAGGGCAAGTAGCCAAAGTATCTTAACATTCTCGCAAGAAGATTAGTTAGCACTTGAAGATCAGACGGAAAACAACAAGATTATTTGGGTTTTATGCTTCTTTTACGGTTTTAACTTCATGGCGGCGAGAAGCAATCGTTACAGGAGCATTAGTTTCAAGCTAGGGACCACAACTGCATAGTCATAATCAACTATAAATTCATTCTCACAGGAACTTCACGCTTCAGGACCCAACCTAACATAGGAGGACTCTCTGGAAGACTGCTGCGGTCACCTCTAGCAGTCTCTAAAACTAGTGTAACAGGGCCCCCGCCAATGGAAATGTTTAAATTAAACATTTTGGTTGAGTTCCTTCAATGCACAGGTTTCTAAGTGCTTTCGCAGCTGAATACGAGCTCTTTCTATTCACGGCGCCACACTCGAAACGTAGGTGCTTATGTTTACTTTTGCAAAGCGATCCTTTGCAAGAGCACAAGCTTCTTCGTTCGGTTGCCCTTCTCGTGTACTTGGGCGCGCTGCTTAATAACACAACATTTGGAATCGCCGCTGTGTACAAGACACCGACACAAAGCGTACGCCAAAAAAGCACTTGTGTGCCCAAATTTTCGCTCACTGTAGCAAACACAGGCAAGACGCCCACACGTAAAAGCGCATGGGTACCGCAATTTTGGTTCGTAAGACACAGCAAAATCTGAAACAAAAGAGAGAGGAGTCATCGACATATTGCAGTGCGGACCAATTTTATTCGTCCATTTTAACAGTCTTAGCTGATGCCTGGAGTGACACCGAAGTGGGTGTTTACGATTTGCCTTCTTTTCCTCCTTCAAATAAATTAGAGTTGATTGGTTTCTGAAAAGGGGAAACAGAAAAGTGTATAATGTTAGACACCGGCCGCAGTATGGACGACCCGAATGTAAAGAATATATCTAAGCATCTACGTCTACTGGACAATAGGCAAATTAGTCTTCGCCTCAAATGTTCCATCGATATGAATAAATCGCTTAAACCGAAATGAACGGACCTAAAAGAACATAAAACGGTGAATTAGTTGGCTGAAACTTACAGATATTATTCGCACGGAACTGGGCAGTAACTTACACAGAGCTTTTTACATTATTTGCTGTTTGCGTAACCTAACCTAATGACTCCATCTTTCTCTTTTAGGACGGAGTTTCTGAATGCCATAGGGCTCCGCTGAGCTGCGGGGGATAGCTTTACAAAGAAAATACAACGCGCTCGGTAATGTACAATTTATTTGTGTCACGGTAAGGCGTGATGCAATGATGAGTAACTTCTCTTTAGCGCTAGGGGCAATTTCTTTTTCGACGTGCATGCACGTGTTCAATACTGGCATTGAAATAAGCTCCATGTCAAAATACATACGGAGACGTATACTTACACTTCTTCTTGCGGAGCAGAGCACCGTAGTGGTAGGGAGAGCCAAGACCGTAGCCGTAGTTCAGGCCATAGCCGAGGAGACCGTGGCCGTAACCGTAGTGGCCAGCACCATAGCCGAGGGTGCCAACGCCATAGCCGTAGACTGGGGCAGCGTGGTAGGCAGCGACAGCTGGGGCATGGTGGACGGTGGTGGTGGCGACAGCTGGGGCAGCGGCGTAGGTGGCGACTGGGGCGTGAGCGACGGTGGCCACAGCTGGGGTGTGGTAAGCAGCGGCGTAGGTGGCCACTGGGGCGTGGGCCACAGTGGTCACAGCTGGTGCGTGGTAGGCGGCGAAGGCTGGGGCAGCAGCATAGGTAGCGACTGGAGCAGCGACAGCAGTGGCGACTGGGGCGTGGGCCACAGTGGTCACAGCTGGGGCGTGGTAGGTGGTAGCGACCTTGGTCACAGCTGGAGCAGCGGCGTAAGTGGCGACGGCTGGGGCAGCGTGAGCGACGTGGGCGACAGCTGGGGCGTAGCCGCCATAGCCATGGCCATAGCCGAAGCCGCCGTAGGCATGGCTGTAGCCCAAGCCGCCGTAGCCAAGACCATAGCCAAGACCGTAGCCACCATAGCCGAGGCCGTAGCCGTGGCCATAGCCGGCGTAGCCAGCGAAAGCGCTGGTGGCAAGAGCCAAAAGGACGCAAGCACGGATCTGCGCAGCCATAAGTATCCGTTCTTAGCGGTCTTTCATGCAACTTTTAAATGTTTAAGATGAACCAAATTAATCCCGATATTGTGGACTGGTATTTAGGCACCGAAGCATTGTTTATATTTGATGCAGCTCATTATGCGGAAGTTTTTTGTAAATGAACAAGAGATAGCATGTCCTCAGTACGTCCTTTCTCGGATTGTCTGACGTTTTATTATATTAGCAGTATGGTCGTTCTTAAAATTTATTCAGCGTTGGCGCTGGTATAACACGCTCAGAAATTTTCTCTGGCCTTTCCAGCATCACTGAACATCGGCGTTTTTACCGTTACACTTCATTAGCGCCTGTTACATAACCAAATTAACTGTTCATAAATTTCAACGACCGCGTGTATTCATATTGTGAGTTGAGTAAGTGCACTGAGGTATTCGGCAATAATGTAGCGTCATGCAACAATATTTCAGGAGTAACAGTTGTATCGAAATCGTCTAGTACTGATTTTGCTTCAGAGAAAACTCGAGACAATGCAGCTTACCATGGTGACTTTAGAGCTGCTGCTGAGCCAACTGCTAGACCTGCTCGGTTCTCGAGCCCTTATATACGAAATATTCTTGCCTGAAGCCGGGGACACGTGGTATGGTCAACTACAAAATCAATAAATGAGGCCGAGAATTTCAATCGCTTTTGTATTCCGCACGACACCGTGACAGACCAATGCGAAAGTGCAGTACTGCATTCTACGCGCTTTCAGCTCGAATGAATGCCGTGCTCTCACCTTGAGAATTACTCTCTGAAGGACTCGTGTGAAGGAAGGGGCTATAAAGTGATGCGTGGTGTATCGCGCGTTGCGTAACAGTGATGAATATAGTTGTGGGGACATGGACGAGGGTATTTGTGCGAAGAATGTAAGTACGCGTAACAACAAACGGGCTTACATAGGGTGTGTCAGCTATCCAGCACCGACCTACAAAAAAAGAAGTTATTGATTATTCTACGTGCGTAGGGGCAAGAGCATCTTGGTGCAGTACTTTTGAGAAAGTGCCAGCAATTTATGGTCACTGACATTCAGTAGCGACAAAAGAGTAATTATGTATGCTTCTATTGGCCGTTTAAATTTGAAAATGTAATTAGGGGATTGTACAGAATTGTAAGCTGTTCCCAGTTGTGCGCAATAAAGAAAATTCCTGCATAAAAGCTGGACTTTAATTTTCCGATAAAAGCAGACGCAAATATGCGTAGTGGCGTTAGTTGTATAGAAATAATGCACACCCATCTGGTAAATCATCGCTTCATACATTACAACAGGGGCACTATAACCTAAAGCTATTACAAACTTTTCTATTCCAATTGAGCAATCAGCCCACCGCGATTGGTCAAAAACTTTTTTTGGACCAGCCCCACTTCACCTGTCTTTCACGCGACGTTACGAAAACCACCATAGCTCCTCATCTGGTATGTCGTATGCACACTGATTATGCATAATTTCACCGAACAAAACAAACATAGTTATTTTTGATTCGACGCCTTTTTGCCATTAGCCCTTGGCTATTGGTCAACAGTTTTCGGGCTGCACCCACTTCACCTACCTGTCACGCGACGTCACAGAACTGCAAAAACTTACCGCGTCAAGGTGACGCGTACGCGTTAAAGATGCGTTTATATGCCGAACAAAACTGAATTTTCTTCTGAATAGTGGCAGGCTGTCCCGTTCCGAAAGGAATAAAAGATGACTGCCGCCGATCGATCCGGCACTGGCTACTCACCCCTGCCGGAAATGCATGCGTTTATTTGCGTGTAATAAAACTTTTTGCGTGGCCGTGTAATGTTTTTGAGAACTTTCGGCACGTTTACGACCTCGTTCTGCCAACTCTTCTTTGCTGAGGATTGGTTTTAGCGTCATTCTTAAGCTTCCGTTGCATGCCGCCGCAATTGTCGACGACCCACCGAAAGCTAAGTCAGAGAAAGCGCACCGATCGCAGATGCCGGCACCACCCTCTTTATCAGGTTATCGATATTCAGTGCAGTGGCTCGGTCCCATCGAATCCCGTCTCCAGTTGAGCATGCTCCTGGCCTCTTGTGAGCCAATTAGATAAGATAAGCCGCTCAGTGCAGGCAATGTTATTCGTTTTTGAAGCACACAAAAGTGACCTCCAATGAACGAGGGGAGCATTTGATTGCTTTGTTCAGACAACCCTGCGGATGACCGCCCGATGCTTGCGTCGGCGGTTACGCAAATTTGACTTCAGGAGATTGGAATAAAAACATATTGGAATAGTCTTACGTTATCCAGCCCCAGATGAACTGAATGACTTGAATTTATTTGGTTACAAACATGCGACGATCCAGGAGAAACAGAAAATTGCGTGTTGCAGCCTCAGGGAAACCTAGCCACCGCATATACAGGGAGATTTGTAGCGGTTGATCGAATGCACTCGTTTTACATAATGCTCTTAACAAAAATAAATATGAAAGGAATTCATAGAGAAAAACACCTATGCGTTGGGACTTTACATTGAATTCAGACACGTCACTGTGAAACTAACTTTATTTATTCCGAAAGAAATGATGTTGCTTGTAGAGAGCCATGTCATACTTACGCTCGTTTATTCTTTATGCATAACCATTTTACCGTTTATTCTTTATGCATAACCATTTTACCGGTTAGTTATGTGACAATAATTGTTACAATTTATTGGCTCTCATAGGCGCACTTGTTTGACATCAGAAATACGCTGTGTTTTAGCTATACATGGCTGCAGTATTTATTCTCATTTTACTTGGTACTAACGGAAAGAATTATCTTCAATTTGTTCGCTCTCAGACGTCGCTGCACATGTAAAATAAAATTTGTTTACCTTGTCAGGGGCAATAAACTGAAACTGAGACTAATCCATAATTTTGACACGCTGAGCTTGCTCGGAGATCGACACGTTCTGTTATGAAGTATAAGCTTGCGCTTCCAAGTATTTCCATGGCTTTTAAGGATATCATAAGACAGCAGTCACAAAGACAGGTTGCCTGCACCTAGATCGCTCGAGCGCTGGGAAACCACGGGAAGCTGCATCTGCACTCCAGCGAGCACCCCTCGTACTATAGAAGCTTACGCCTTGGGGCATCCAATACCTCTTCTTCTATTAGGCAATGCTGTTGCGTATCTATAGCAGTTAAACAAATTACCATTTCTACGAAGGAACGATAAACGCATCGTCACTATTGAATAATTGGTATTAGGATTATTCTGTATGGCTCATTGCGTTGGTATTTGTTTCCGTCCTGTGTAGTTTTAAAAAGATTGCGTAGGACGTAAACGCGTTTTGCTGTTGTGTTCACGCTTTTTTGATAACATTCTGTTTTTTTTTACTTTCTACGTAATAATAGGCAACAGACACTTATCGGTTCCTGTTTAATAGTATACTGTCCGATGCAGCTAAGTCCTTTATACTTGGACATTAATTCTGTCAATGAAATGAAAAGCTGCGTGACATTTAACGCTACACGCAGGGTGGCAGGGTGGCACGTACCATTACTCTACCCGCAATAACCTTGATGTTATTTGGATATCATACGTTTAGGAAATACCTTAACGATCTAGAGTTTTCTTACTGCAAGTACATCACCCTTTCGAAGAAGGGTGTCGGCTGTTTCAGAAAATGCGCCTGAAATTCCTTGAGTGTAGGAAATATATGGAATAATTAAGTGATTTATACGCGATTCGATTTAATCTCAGAATCCTACATTTGAATTTCACTCAAAGCCGCAATTACGCTATGCAAATTAGGCTCAGTATCCCTTTATCTTTCTCGTTGTGGCTAGAAATATAGTCATTTCCTAGTGCTTTTGTGGTTTAACATATTATTTTAAGATGTTGCAGTCTCAACGTACACTGCGATTTGTAAAACTATAGCAAGATGACTCGTGCGTTTAACTGATATAAAGCAGTACTAATTCCTAAGACTATTTTTCACAATTTTTTATGAAGCTTCAACGAAGCACCTCAAGGAACACGAATGAAGGTAATACTGTGATATTATAGTGCAAGTACTAGTATTACTTATACAAAATAAAATAGGCACCTCGCTCCCAGTTCTCAACTTTGTAAGTCGGATCGCATGAAATTACTTTGATAAAGATTTCGTGGCTACTACACGAGCCATAGTGATGCCCGTGGTACGCGGGAAAGCAGAACTTTCGTACATGTGAAAACGGGTAACTTCTTATTGTATTATGAGCATTTGTTTTCACTGTTTGCTGCAGGTACCTGGTTCGTTTTTTACTGCATTCCCTAAGCCCTCGAGGCAATCTTTGTCAGGTCAGTGAGCATGCAGTAGCGTAGCCATACTTGGTTATAGGGTTCGATCAGCTATTCTGCGCAAGCAGGGTGGTTTAGTGTGCGTTGTACTGGTGCTGGAGCCTCACGTGCTTTATTCGGTTTCTGTAGAGTGCTATATGGTAATGAGGAGCGGTGATCATTATTTACAGTAATGAATAAAAATGCCTGCACAGGCGGTGACCATAATGTAGGAGATTCACTGCTAGAAAAACTTCGTTCGAAGGTCGATCTGAAATCGACTGCGTGCTCTTGTGTTAATGAAAATCCCCCCAAGACGAGAAGGATTGCTCGTAATAATTTCTACATGCACTGTAGAAATGCTGACGGGTAAAAGCAACCCACGGTGAGAAAAATAAAGTTTGATTTGATATTAGCCGAAAATATTTATAAATTGACGCGCACTGATCAGCCCTTACTATTGTTTGAGACATCATTAAAGCAGCCTATACGTCAGATCGGAAAACGTGGGCAGCCCGACAGAAGCTTTCGTGTCTTCACGGCTGCTGTTACAGAAATGCGGTTGCAGAGTCAACCAAAGAGGAAATTTTTCATCCTTTTATTGAGAAAGTTTTAGGGCCATTGGAGGCTAGTTTCGACGACACCTCTAGGTGAGCTTTTATTTTTCCAGACTCTCCAGTCCGCAATAAATAGGCAAATATGGTCAATGTTTAAAGTTCAGAGCTTATTTATGAGGACGTCTGACGTTGCTAGTAGAATAATTTGAACAAAAATGTTTAACATGGCGTAGAACATCGCGCAATGAAATTTATCAATTTCTGCGCCGTAACAAAAGAGTTGACTGAAGAGACAAACGATTCATCCCAATGCGGAACTTTAAACCCTTCATCCTAGGAGCTCATAACGGCTTCCAGACATGTAAAACACCCCTATCTTCAACAACATAATAGCGAGGGGAAATTTCAACTATGAAACCAAAAAGCAATTGTCCAAAATCCAACTTTCCATCCCTTAGCAAGGACTAACGAGTGACGAGGCCGTTTGCGCCTCGCCGTCGCGTAAGTATGGAGCCAGCGAGATCTCGACTTCTTAAGGACACTCACTTCATGCTTGCCTTAAGCTGGCGTACGGGAACTCATGCATGCCATATACGGAACCTTACGTTATGCATGTCGTTTCGTTGTAGCGACGCTCGACATTAGGCACCACGATACTTGTTGACAGAAATTTTCGGAAGACAGGAAACTAGAACATTCAAGAAAGAAGACGATATGCACTAGTCGTCGCACCATAAGGCTCTATAGTTTCCCATCCCCTTGCAGAAACCTTTAGCTCGTATAAGCCATGCAAGCTGACCAAAGGTACAGCGTCGTCATGAAAACCGACCATGTCCAAGCGGCCATTCTCTCTCCAACCGAAAAACTACGACCGGAGACGTTGACCGGCGGCTAGATCTGGAATGACCACGCAGAGCTCTATAGGCAGGCAGCTACTCACAGCATCAGAACCGCCTTCAATGTATCACCCCTTTAGAAGAACCCCACCTATATATACTGTGGCGAGGAAAGCGTACGTCGCCTTGAAGAAGACAAGTCCACTTGTCGAAACGTTGGTTCGTGCATTCACCTTGTTCACGTTTTGCTCATCGTCTTGAATTTCCATCTCCCGCATTACGTCTTTTCCCTAGAAGCCTAGTAACACTTACTACAGGTGCACATGTTCAATTCCTAGTATACCTATATTTTAAGAATTCCTCAGTAACCTATAGGTTCGTAACCCTTGGTAAGCTTTAGCACACGCACAGATGTGTAATCCATACGATTTGTACAAATGCTTCCTATATTTTGCAGGTTAAATTGAACCTGTGTAGTGACACGTGTACTTTCTTAATTGTTACCGGTGACCGCTATTCGCCGGCTAGCCACTGTTACAAGGTTATCACTCGGCGCAAGACGCACCCTTGTACCGCATCTTTTTCGAATGATGTCGCTGATATTCATGTAAAATGATCTTGTCGGTAATCAGATGGTGTGGGTCATGCGAACAGTGTTTGCAAATTCTAAAGCTTGCTCGGGCACAGCGATTAGGCTGGAATGTTCGATGTACGTCATATGTAAACGCCCGACGCGTCTGATCGTCTGACGCCCATCGATCTGGTTTACACGATCGCCGGCTGTACTAGCCGCTAGGTTTTTTGTTTCTGTGTTACTTGTATTGTTGGGCGCCAGTTCGCCGAAAAGAGTGAGTTCTTTTGGTCACAGTTGTGCCACTGTTGTTCTTAACCACCACTATTCAATCTCTTCCTCCCCCCACACATAAAATGACATCGGAAACCCCAAATTTGCATATGCTTAAAGACTGGTGACATGCGGATTTGGACCAATGTCTGTTTTTATTTAACTTCAAATATGTTTTAGCAAACGTCATATGCGTTTTCTCGTTCATGCGCGGAAATTGTTTCTAACCTATTTCAATGTAGTTCGCAGATTTGAGTCGGGATTCAAGACTAAATGTATAAATATTATCAAAATTATTCATTTGTTATCTTGATAACCGCGTGAAAATATTTATTCATCAGTAAGAGTTTGGTTCGGTGTAGTTCGTTCATAATTAAAATATAGGCAGGGCAGTACCCCAATACTAACACGAAGGCAGACGTATACAGGACTGTGCTGCTCCTGATAGCGCCTTTCTTCGTGGTCTGTGTTATTATACGATGGCATGCCGAAATGTTCATGTAGTAAAAATTAAGTCTTATAATTTTGATAGCGCTATGGTTTATTACTAATTTGTGAATGAATGTGGCACGAGATTGTACGCACGGAAATGTATGACTTGTCAAATACCTCACTTAAGGTAAACTGCTTACTTGGTCTCCGACACAGAAATGTTTGATTGGCTTAGAAAAAAAAGTTGAAAGTGGTATATTTGAAAGAAGCTTTTGTTTAGAAAAACACTGTTAAGAAACATAATAACGACGAAAAATAGAGCTTCAAAAGACAGCATGCAACAATGAACAATTTCAAGTGTTGAAATGAATAGAAAGAATGATTAGCATGAAATTCAAAGCTACTGCCTCACAAAAAAGCTAGTTTCACAGAAGTAAAAATAATTTTCTCAGGACTGACAGCTTTTGTCAATAGTTTAAGTATTTAGGGAAATGTATAAGTTATTTTCCTCACTATATCTATTTAAGAACTTTTCCGCAAAGCAAGAATCATACTTAAAGTATGCAATTACACGGGCAGAAATAGTAAAGAAAAAAAAACCGCCTTCCTTTGTTTGGAAAAAGATGATATTGTAGGGAACAGTTGAGGAAGGTATTGTCGCTCATAATAGCCACTAATTTGTGAAAATTTACCTCAGCAACATAGGTTATTAATAAATGAACATAAATATTTTAATGTTTATTACAATAGAGCTTTATGCTTCACAGATATTTGTGAAAACTACGCACATATTGAAAAGACAACCTAGAGGCACATTTTAGCAAATGACCTTTTCCTAAATAACCCTCTTCTCCTTACACGGTGCTAAAAATCATGCTAGCAACTCCCCCAATGCACAAATTCCCATGGCAGTAATATCTTCAGTGTTAGTAAATGTATTTGAGAAAACACATACGCGTACTCCAGACTCTCAATGTAGTATCCTAAGAGGTAAACAATGAGGGCACGCTCAGGACCAACACTAGAAACTTGAGTAACTTCAGCCTGACAGCCACCAAACATGCGTATTCTTTCTGGGCTACTGTATATGTGGGGAGCAGACACTTGAATCTCTCCAGAGAGCAGCGGCGCCTATAAAAGGTGTGCGAAAGGTGACGGAAACAACACAAGGGTTATAGTTCAAATGATACTGAGCACAACATCATGAGGCACCTGTAAACGAAGAAAATGAGTAAAATGGTGTTATTAACCGTGCAGTGTGCGGAATAAGGTGCAGTGTGCAGAACAACGAAACAGGTTAACCATTGGTAACTACAACACTTTCATTGTGCCGTTGTTACTCCACGTGAGGTTAATATTAAACTGCCTTTCACTCCGTTTGGAGCTCAATTCGCAAAATCTCTGAATGATGGTTTTTTGGCTCATGCATATAACTCGTTTATTAGAGGATTGCCGACAGTGCGTTGTAAAGGGTTCACGACGTCGAAAAATGTGCATTCATTCCCTCGGTTTTCAGAAAACACCTTTACAGCACTGGTCTATTTTTTTTTACAGGTCTACGATGTACAAACATCAGTTCCGCCTCAATGCATAGCTACAAGAAAAAAAAACAAGCAAATCACTATGGCTAGTATTAAATGCATGTAGATTTTTCAACTAATTATTTCGCTAATAAAACAATTATATGCTTCAACGTATTCATCGCGGCACACCCACCCATAGGTTCATTTGCATAAACTCGCCCCACGCATGGCGGACCGAGGTCAAGCGGTACCTGGTTGGATCTGCAGGTGTACATTGTGAAAAATTATCGCCTTAGGAGTAAAAAGTGGAAAATTGCGTTGAGCAAAACCTCTGTGGACATAAGTTATCACAGTCTTTTCTAATCCTGCAAATTGAACTGAGCATTACAATATAATTGTATTCTCCTGCAAGCATTCTAAAGGTTCTAGTAACCCCTGCTTGAGATACTTGCTCTGGTGGAACCAATTTCTATGTTTTCAGTTTATTGCCTACATGAACGGAGTTGGGGGCACGCGCATTTGTGGCCTGGCATTGGGGCCGACGCACGCGGTCACGTGCGAAAGAAGGCAGCAGAAGACCAGAAGAAGCCAGACCAGAAGCTCAAGTATGAAGCTTCAATTGGGCTACGCCATTAGGCTGAAATGGGGCTCTCATCACGACTCTGCCGTCGTTACCACCGACGGGACACCATCGATGTTGTCTGAATTGAATGACATTCAAACGCGTAAGAAAGAGTCACCCTATCACATTCAGACTAACGATCCATTAAGACTTTCTAGAAGAGGTGGGGTAGCTAAATAGCGGTCGGTTTAAAAAGAGTGCAACGAGTCAACACTCCTATTGATTGAACCAGCACCTCTGGCGCGCTGCAGGAATCCGCGCTTGGCCAAGTCACCAGTTAGGCGCAAATGGAAGGTCACCGGCAACCAAATATTGCGTTGGCCGCTCGCCAAAAAAAAAAAAAAATGCGTTCGCTGCAGCAGGCGAACGCGTTTTGAATGAAAAACACTTACCACGGTCAAGTATCCTCCCATGGACGCCGGGGCAGTGGTCACAGTTTTCGCACTTTTGACGAGCCTGTAACCACGTATGGCTTGCAGTGGCACAATGGTTCGCTGTATCGTCGAGGCATCACGCCGAGCATGTCTTTGTTGGTAAAAGCCATGAACCGTTCCGGTGCTAAACGTACGCATTCCAGAGGAAAAACAAGTAAAATACCGTACGAAATGCCGCGAATCGTTAAACCGTTAAATCATGCACAAACATGAGACAGGAAGGATTAATCAAGTTGCCAAGAGGGCGCCCCTGGTTGGAGAAGTCGGAACATGCAGCACATCTCTCCGGCCTCTAATTGAATAAAGGCACTGCACCGGAGTTTATGGGGTACTGTAACACCGGGTGTTGTTGATGTAACCCTTAGATGGCCTCCGTTACCTATAATAGGCTTTCAATAAGAATGCGTAACCCTTGTACAAAGGAAAATAATTAAAACATCAAGACGACTGCTGCTGTAACCTCTATTTTATAGGTTAATGTCGTGTTGCAAGGAGTTGACACTTGACCAGCTACGGGTTGAAAAGACGATGCCGAGCATGCAAGGCTCCAAGGACTAACAGCTGGTTCAACAGCCTATGATAGCGCAACTTGACCCTTTCGATCACGGGGACATGGACTTCAAGTGTAATTTAGCTGCTAGCGTGGACGAGCGGCCTTCTTGAACAGCCCAGACACTTATGACGTGGCAGAGATGCCCCCATTTTAGAAAGTAAGCGCCACCCGGAAAGTCTCCGCGATTCGCTTTCCGACTCCCTCTGCTAACCGATCTTTCGTTGCCCGTATTAGACTAGCTGCTTTGGTTGATGTCATTCATTCCTCCAGAGAGCAATTCCGCATGTTATAGACCAGTGTCTGCGCAGCTGCGGCTACCAAGGTTTCATGGTATATGAAGCATGGAGCTCTCTAACAGTCCACCTTGCCTATCTTGATGACGCGCAGTATATCGGCGATATAAAAATAACGGTGACAACTGAAGTGGAGGCATGCTCTGCATCCAGACCAAACACAGCGATGAGTCGGGTCTCCCCCACAAACATTATTCAAGAACTGCAATCTGCGTCGCACAATGTACCTGCTGTCCAACGCTCGGTTAACTGCGAGGCTTACCTGGTCACCCTGCAACGTCCCCAGACATTACTAAAGAATCTGATACAATGGCTGCACTATGCGCCGAAATAAGTATAAACAGCGTGCTGCGTGCAAATATAGGAGTTATGAACTTGGTTACCTGCACCTGAAAATGTATTGTATAAAACAATCCCTGCCCGAGGACAAGCAGTACCGAAGGGAAAGCTCCGCTATCTAAGTGGACACTGCAAGTCGAATGAGCACGACATATAACCCCGATGTGCCCTACCACTGGCGTTCATCATCTCGTAGCACTTTGATCAGCGCTATGCGGGACGCACGGAAGCTTATCTTGCCTTAAAATTGCTTTCAACAATTAATGCCGTGAGAATACAATAAGCCAAAGCCAAAAGCGACCGGCCAATCAGTCCCGTCGTATTCTAGCGGAATGCCGAAAATGTAAAGAAAACTGAAATCAGTCTTTCGACTCGCTGGGATCGTCTTAATTGAGGCTGAGCTAACTGACCAGCAAAATACTGGGGATTTGCGCGCCCGCATAGGGCAGCTGGTGTGGCAGCTGGAAGTGTTGCCCGAAAGAAAAGCAAGGACATCTGTCCCCCCGAAAGGAACGCGGAACGACTTTGCCGCTTGTGGCCACGGCTGCCTTGCCAGTCCCGCCAGTGCCAGCAGAATCCACTACCGATTCGGCCATCTGGCCACCTCTAGTAGGCGCCTTGAACAAATTGACGCAACTGAAACGAACAAATATTTACAACGGCTAACTTTCCAAGTATGCAACATCCGGCCAATGTACATTGAAACTAAGCTGGGGTGGCTTGCACGAACATTTAACGAGGAAAATGATAACGAAGTTAAGAACGCATTCCTAAATGTTATCATGACGACTTCTAGTCCAACGAAGTTAAGAACGCGTTACTAAATGTTATCATGACGACTCCTAGTCCGCACTGGAACACGTTTTTGAACTCGTTTTTTTTTTCGTTATTAAGCCACTTCTGGTCCCTCTAGCAAATTAGGAAAACTTAGAAAAAAAGAGTTAGGCAAACTTGTATTGCCGTTGTCTCTGCAGGAGTCGAATAAACTCCGCATACGTCATTGTTAATCATAACCTTTTCATTCCATATAAACGGGGAGGTTCCACAGCAGAAAAAATTGCCGCCAAACACGTCTCGCAAGAATCGTCGGCGGTGAGTGGGTTAGCATTGAATCAATACAGCGACACAACATATTGTTACAGTCGACACGAATTATGTATAAGGCGTCTACTGCAGCGGAAATTCTCTTTCGTTCTTCCCCAAGAACAATCGGCGCCAATGAGCGCCGTCACTGCGGAGCCTGCGCGTGGCCTGCGAAATGCGTGGCGCGCCGATGCATACGAGCGCTGCGAAACACGCCATGCGGTAACCGGCTTCTTCTCCCGCCCTTCTTTCTGGACATGCTGAACCATACAGCGGCACTGCTGAGAAATCCACGGGTGGCCTCCGAGGAGAGAACCGTGTCCTGCGAGCGCTGAGGATTGTTCCCTTGATTCAAAGGTATTCTTTGAAAAGCAGCACATAACCAGTGTATTCCTGGCGCAGCGCTCAAATTCGTCGAGTTGGTGCCCTTGAGGAACCCTTGTGAACTGGGTTCGATTCCGCTTTGCAAGGTATATTTTTCGTCATTGTAGAGCGCACATTCTTAGTGGCACATAAGAAGTAGCACAAGTTGGCAACAAAGAGGTACCTAGTGCAGCAAGTCGGAGTTACATCGACACAAACACACACACACACACACACACACACACACACACACACACACACACACACACACACACACACACACACACACACACACACACACACACACACACACACACACACACACACACACACACACACACACACACACACACACACACACACACACACACACACACACACAAACTATGTGCCAATCTGTGGCACAAAGTAACTCAGTGAATTAAGTTTTGAGGAAGAGACAAAAGGTTTAGGATATGTACAGAAAGGTGCTAGGATGGAAAGCATGTAACGCGTACCTGAATAACTCAAGCAGGCAAGGTGACTATTTGTCACCGGCCCGTTTCAAAGGGAATGCGAATAAATCGTCATCACCATGGGCGCCACCTGCGCCAAAAAACTGGGCTTCATTCCTAGCTGTGAAGTTGGTTGGCCCTCGATAGACCAATCTGACGTGGTCTTGAACGATTCAGCAAATCACTACATGAACTGATTGACGGCAAGACAGTTAAATGGGCACGACATTGTTGGGAATATTGCCGTTGCTCTTCCCATCGCCGCTCATCGTGTTCGCGCTTGTCTTTGAGAATCCTAACCATCCGTGGCGTTCGCATAGCGCTATCACAATACAATTGAAATTAATTTCTCGGTGGGCTCTTTGTTTACATATGAAAGTGTAGTGGCGTCACTCCCTGCTTCGTATGCTACAGCTGCCTCTTCGTGTGGTACAGTCGCAACAGTTGATGCTTCCAGGCAACTGCAACTCATGCAACCGTAATCTTTAATGTGAAACGCATGCTGCGAACGGTGCTTACTTCATATTGTTCGAACGCACCTTATCATCTATCATGTGGTTTTGGCACTTGTTTTCGGCTTTACTTTGCTGAAACGATTATTGGGGTGTGTTTTGCGTACCTAATTCCAAGGAAGATAGGTATTTTAGCTTCAATTCGTGGAATGTTTTTTTTTCTGTCGACTGTTCTGACGACGGAGACGAAAAAATCCCGGGATCCGTGTCATATACCCTCCTCAGACCCGAGAAGAAAGTTCGGTTAGAAAGTGTTTATTTAATATATGATGTTTCCAGTTCTAACTCCCAGAACACAAATTAACAGCAATTTCAGTCATAGCGATCTCGAGCTGTGTGATAATGCATGTCCCCCTACAGGGACATCTGGGTCTCTATATATGTATTGGCTGCGTATTGGGACACCCCTCAGAGGAGGAAGAAACTGCAAAACTTTATTGATATTTAGAAATGAGCAGTAAAATGCAACTGTGAAGTCAGGCGTTGAAATTGTAGAAGCAATTTCTCCCAACTTCAATGCAGAGGTAGACGTTGCACTGGGCGTATCGGTGGCGTGTTTTCATCCCGCAACCTGCGTTGCGGCATCTTTGTCCGCCTGCGAGATCATCTTTGAGTGCCCCGCAGGGGCGTCTGCGCAAGCAGGCGTTTGGTGTGTTGCGACACCACGTACCCGAGCACATGGGGGTTGGACCCTCCCGCGTGTAGCCGTGCGTTGCTTAGCCGTGTCCGGGGAAAAGGGGATCCTGGGGGTTGAGCCAATGCCGGGTATTTGAACCTTTACGGCCCCTCGGCGGCGGCAACACACCTCTTTGGCCTCTGCTTCACGTAGACGGCACCCCCGGACTGACCCACCCGGGGGAAACCGGTAGTCGCCTTTTCCTGTCTCTCTCTTCTCAAACCTTCGTCTTTATCTCTCCCTTTACATCTTTCCTGTCTTCTTCTCTCTTCTATTTACTTCCTTTCTCCTTGGCGGCAAGGGTTAACCCTGTGTGGCTATCCAACCTTGGGTAAACCATATTCGGTTATAGTGGCGGCGTACGACTGGCGTCGTGCAGACTTGTATGCAAGCTCTGCCGCGTCCCCTCGTTGGGCTCCATGGTGGGCGGTCGGCGCTGTTGCCGAATGTACACATATTTTCATGGAAACTTCTTTCCCCTCCCTTGTTGATCGCCCTCAGAAACGAGGGCGCACCGAAGATGTCTTCAAGTTTTTTGGACACCAAATCCAGAATTTCCCGCGCTTCCACGTTATCCACTCTGAAAAGCCAAACAAAGCAGTTCGAAACATTTCCCCATTCCTTGTCTCAAAGTCCTTGACTGATGTTTTTGGTCCAGGTTACAAGGTGTCGAGAATGGGAAGCGGTGACCTCCTCTTGGAGCTTGTTACGACTTTGAGGTGGTCCCGTAGCGCTCGTCACCCGTTTCGTGACAGAGCGTTGGTAGCGAAGACTCCGAGTCAGGCGTCGGTGAGAATAACAAAAGGGACTTTATACACTATATACAGGTCATTATACAGGACATGAAGGGATCGGCACTGGGGCCGAGAGCTCACAGCAAACGCGACTGTTCTCGCACGGCGACGTCCGGCGAAAACGCGTGACACATCTCACTCCAGTCGAGAGCGGCACTCTGCTCCCGGTGGGTCGGCGGATCCGGTTTTCCAGGCGGCGCGCTGCGGCTTATAAGCCCCCAGAAACCATTGTCACTCAAACGGCCCAATACAAAGTGAGCACTCGACGGTCGTCGGAGGGGGTCCAACCAGCGATCACGCTCGCCACCCCGTTCAAAACTGGCGGGCGCGGTGACCTCCAGGGAAGGGGAGGTGCGGCGCCGGGCTGTCTGGCACTTGGCGACACGTTTGAACATGTTGCCCGCCGATGCTTCTCCGGAGGACACCACTGCCTGACGGCTCAGCATCTTGACTTGTCAAGGGAGAATTAGGGCGCTGTGCCTTTCGGCGCAGCCCCGGATTTGTCCAAAGGGCGCTCGCAGGAAAATTCTCCATCTTGCGGATTCGGAATCCGGGCTTGTGGTAATGGCACAACAGCATCCCCGCCCTCAGATAAGGCGCCGGGAAGACGAGCTGCCTCCACGTGGCTCGGATGCCAGGCGCGCACGTTCGTCAGGCTCGTCCAAGTTTACGTCCAGTGTCGGGACGCCAGGTCACTTCACGTGCCCAGGTCCCACTCGCCAGGACAGGAGCTCGGCTCACCGCGTTGTCGCCAAGGCACCTCAACCAGCTCCGCTCGGGTCGTTCCTAAGCCCTTGCTTCTCGCCACTGGTCCCGGTTAGTCGTTCTGCAGCTTGCAAAACCGACCGGCAAAAGGCAACACCCAACACGAACAAGTGCCCTCTGTCTCCCGTCAAACACCAGACAAGGCTATAATCCAAATCAGCCTAACTGAATTGCTATCCCCCTTTTTGCTCCCGCTGCAACAAGAGGCAGGTGTACGATCTAGTATACAAGGCTCAAACAACCCCTTTTCAAATGAACAACACACCAAAGATCAGGAACAATTAATATTCAGCAATAACAATGACAAATAGAATGGTCCCCTTGAAATCACTTGGACCGAAAACATACTACTGAGGAAGCAAATGAGGTCATTCATTTTTCCCGGCGATATTTTCGCGGAATCCGAAGCTGCTTATATTTGCGACCCTGCTTATCCGTGTAGCGGCGGTACAATAAGCCAGATTCCTTGCCAAATGAAACCCACTTTTTTTTCACTCCCCGTTTGACGCTCTTCCTCAGATCGGCTAGTGAACAGTCTTCCTGTTGCTCGCGAATCAGAGTTTCTCTTTCAACTGCCGCCTGCTCCTGCCAGCTGGCGGAAACCGGAGCGAGTGTGGAGCCCGCGTCGCCTAATTGCGGCGTCGCGTCTATATCGCGGCTAGCACTGCACGCGTCACTCCCACTCACTTCCAGGACCCGCTCGCCTAGGCCAGCCTCCGAGCTCTGCCTCTCCCGTGACTGCTCGCCACTCAAGTTACCTTGATCGGTCCGTGTGCCGCACCGCCTTTCGCTCACCGACGCAAAGTCAAGTTCCGTCGACAGCGGGAGCGCTTTGGATCGCGTGAGCGCCATGTACGCCACGTCGGCAAAGAATGATTTGCCCTGATCCTTCAGCAGCTGCTCCGAGTTATTTGAGAAGAGGTAGGAAAAGTGCTCCGGGAGGGCGGCTGACACAGCGGCTTCGGCGCTAAGTTTCCCAAACTCTCCTTCAATGATAACCGTTGCGATCGGTAAACAGACACTCTCCTCCTCGGCCACTTGCCGTATCCTAGCGCACTCTCCCGTAAGATCACTCGAGGAGACGAAAGACGGGTGAACAACGTCCATAGTTGCTGCAGAGTCCCGAAGCGCACGGCACTTCTTACCGTTTATCTTAATTTCCTGCACATAGGGCTCCAATAGACGTATGTTTTTGTGAGTTTCCTGTATTGTTGCAAAAGCAATTCTCTCTGGGCAGCTTGCAGCGATGTGCCCTTGCTTTTTGCAATTGTAGCAGGTTAACGGTTTCCGTTTTTCAAAAGAACGCGTCGTATCGTTTCGCTGTTTCGGACCATCGTCATCATTCTGAGATGCATTCTGTCCTTCCCTTACAGTTTCTTTGGGAAGGGACTCGTCTTCCCGAAACTCGCGACGCGTGATTTGCTTCCGTTCATCGGGCTTCCCGGAAAACCCATCTCTCCTATCTGCTTTTTCTACGCGCACTGCCTTGCTGTGCAAGCTGCGGCGGGTGTAATACTCTTCCGCTAACTCTGCTGCCTTGTTTAGCTTAACCTCCTTTAGCCTATCTTGCAGCCAGAGCCTGACATCCTCATCAATGCAACGGTAGAACTGCTCCAACGCGATGCATTCGACGATTTTGTCGCGGTCGTCGTAAACCTCTTCGCCCTTCAGCCACTCCACCAGATCGGCTTTTAGACGAAACGCGAAGTCAACATTCGACTCCTTGCCCTTTTTTGCATACCGGAACCTCTGCCGGAAAGCTTCGGGCGACAATTTGTACTTCCGCAGTAGCGCTTCCTTCACATCACTGTAGCTCTCAAACGCCTCTTTCGATAAGCAAGTTATTACGTCTGATGCCTCCCCAGGAAGCAAGGCTAACAGATTCTGTGCCCAGAGGGATCGCTCAATGCTATTCCGTTCGCACACGTGCTCAAATTTCACGAGGTATTTGGCCATATCCTCTCCGACGACAAAGGGTGGAAGTTGATCGCGTATTCTCGGAACATTAGAAGTGAGACCAGGCGCGGGCGAGTTATTTCGGAGCTCCAACTCTTTCATTTTAAGCTCGTGCTCGCGACGTTCTCTCTCTCTCCTTTCCTCCTTTTCCTCCTCGCGACGTTCCTTTTCTCTCCTCTCCTCCCTTTCCTCCTTTTCTTTCCTTTCCTGCTCGCAACGACGTTCATTGATACCCGCCAAGGCCTCTGCGGCTTCCTCAGCCGTTACGTCCCCAGTTTTCATGACCTCAAGGATCGCATTCTTTCTTTTGGTTGAGCCCAACTCAATGCCCAACTCCTCACAAATTTCGAGAAGTTCCTTCACCTTGTACTTCTCCATCGTTCACACTGTCCTCCTGCTGTTTACCCTTTTTGAATATACCTGCTGTACGCTACTATAATGCTACTAGTAAGACATATGCAAGTATTTCACACACTGCCCTGTTTACCCCCTCAGCATCCCCTGGTTTTCAAAACACTCTTACTAGGCTTGAAACACACAAGGTTATCACAATGCAACACCAAATCCTTCCCTAAGCTACTATAACCTGTGTCAGAGAAAGTCTGGTGTTTGAGGTAAACTTCAGGCACTCACCGCGCCGAGGTAGCTGATGCCGGTCAATCCCGTAGCTGCCATCCACTGTTACGACATCCCACCGCTGCCACCACTGTTACGACTTTGAGGTGGTCCCGTAGCGCTCGTCACCCGTTTCGTGACAGAGCGTTGGTAGCGAAGACTCCGAGTCAGGCGTCGGTGAGAATAACAAAAGGGACTTTATACACTATATACAGGTCATTATACAGGACATGAAGGGATCGGCACTGGGGCCGAGAGCTCACAGCAAACGCGACTGTTCTCGCACGGCGACGTCCGGCGAAAACGCGTGACACATCTCACTCCAGTCGAGAGCGGCACTCTGCTCCCGGTGGGTCGGCGGATCCGGTTTTCCAGGCGGCGCGCTGCGGCTTATAAGCCCCCAGAAACCATTGTCACTCAAACGGCCCAATACAAAGTGAGCACTCGACGGTCGTCGGAGGGGGTCCAACCAGCGATCACGCTCGCCACCCCGTTCAAAACTGGCGGGCGCGGTGACCTCCAGGGAAGGGGAGGTGCGGCGCCGGGCTGTCTGGCACTTGGCGACACGTTTGAACATGTTGCCCGCCGATGCTTCTCCGGAGGACACCACTGCCTGACGGCTCAGCATCTTGACTTGTCAAGGGAGAATTAGGGCGCTGTGCCTTTCGGCGCAGCCCCGGGTTTGTCCAAAGGGCGCTCGCAGGAAAATTCTCCATCTTGCGGATTCGGAATCCGGGCTTGTGGTAATGGCACAACAAGCTCCGCGATCTGAAACAATATGAGAATATACAGAAACTAGTGTCATTTGGGGAGACCCCCATAACAGTAACCTCACACCGTACAATGAACACCACCCGTGGTGTTGTGTCAGATGATGATTTGATTGACCTGACTGAGGCGGAGCTCCTGGAGGGCTTCAGCGAACAAAATGTGATCAACGTCAGAAGAATTAAGATGAGGCGGGATGGTAAAGAGATTCAGACGAAGCACCTAATAATTACTTTTGGATCAAGTATCTTGCCCGAGTCAATCGAGGCCGGGTACATCAAGCTCCGTGTTAGGCCGTACGTGCCAAACCCACTCCGTTGTTTCAAATGCCAGCGCTTCGGTCACAGCTCGCAGAGCTGCCGAGGCCGCCAGACTTGTGCTAAATGTAGTGCCCAAGAACACACCTCTGAAGCTTGTGAGAACGCTTTTCACTGTGTAAACTGTGACGGGGATCACGCCGCGTACTCGCGGTCGTGCCCCTCATGGAAGAAGGAAAAAGAAATAGTAACGATCAAAGTAAAAGAGAATATATCCTTGAAAGAGGCACGCAGGCGGGTAGTGTACCTGCCAAAGAAAAGCTTTGCCGAAGTGGCGCGTCAGGGGGCAGCGTCACAGCGGCCTCCGGTGGCTACCCGACCCACAGGCAGTGAGTCGGCAGTTACGCCATCTGCCCCCGCGGCGGTTGCAGCTAGCGCTGCTCCGCCTACTCAGCAAACGGGGCCATCGACCCCGAAGGTGGGCGCAGCCGAGGCTGCCCCAACCTCCCCGGCCCTTTCCAGCGCTGGCAACAGCCGGCGCAGCCAAATCCCTCAGGGAGCCCCATCGACCTCCGGGCTGGTGGGCACAGGGGTCTTGCCCTCCAAGGCAGGATCTTCCCTGGTAACTTCTCGCTCGCAAGAGCACGTGTCCGGCGCCTCACTAGAGGCAATGGACACAACACCTATCCTCAAGGCGCACCTAGCGCCGAAGGAGCGTCGACACTCGCTCGAACGCTTCAGAAAGAGCAAAACCCCTGTTACAGGGCCTCGAAAGGGCTCTGTAATCTAAGGCATCTCTTCCGTTTCCGTAAACACAGCACCTATTGACCTCCAATATGGATACACAGATAATTCAGTGGAACGTCAGAGGTCTCCTTAGAAACCTTGATGATGTTCAAGAACTAATCCACAAACACAATCCCAAAGTGCTGTGTTTACAAGAAACAAACTTAAAACCCAAACACACAAACTTTCTCCGACAATATATAACATTTCGCAAAGATCGCGATGGTGCTGTCGCATCATCGGGCGGTGTTGCCATTGCTATCCATAAGAGCATTGCATGTCAACTTTTACAGCTACAAACGCCTCTCGAAGCAGTGGCGGTTCGAGCTGTACTCCTAAACAAACTCATCACCATTAGCTCTCTTTACATACCCCCACATTACAAATTAACGAAGCACGAATTCCAATCCTTTATTGATCAATTGCCAGAACCTTACGTTGTTCTTGGCGATTTCAATGCGCACAGCTCTCTGTGGGGCGACTCTCGTATAGATTCGCGAGGTCGTCTTATTGAACAGTTCCTTTTCTCTTCTGGTGCGTGCCTTCTCAATAAGAAGAAACCCACATATTACTGTCTTGCAAACAATACTTTTTCTTCAATTGATCTGAGCATAGTTTCTCCGTCCATACTGCCTGAACTAGAATGGGAAGTTACCAGCGATCCCTACGGAAGCGACCACTTCCCCGTACTATTAAGAACACTTAAAGAAGACGAATATCCACCACAGGCTCCTAGGTGGAAGACTGAGACAGCAGACTGGGAGAAATTCCAAAACTTAACCAGTATATCATGGGATGACATGTCCTCGTTAGGAATTGATGCTGCCGTGGAATATTTTACAGCCTTCATAATAGATGCCGCAACTAAATGTATATCACAAGTAAATGGATTGGCATGCAAACGGCGTGTCCCGTGGTGGAACGACGATTGTAGGATTGCTCGTAGGAAACAGAACAAAGCGTGGGGGATGCTACGCGCCTCCCCCACTGCGGAGAATCTTATCAATTTTAAAAAAGTAAAATCCCAAGGCAGGCAAACCCGCCGACAAGCCAGAAGAGAGAGTTGGCAGAAGTTTTTATCTGGTATCAACTCCTATACAGATGAGGCCAAAGTCTGGAACAGGGTCAATAGGATAAAAGGGCGACAAACATATTCACTCCCTTTGGTGAACACACAAAATGAAACACTGAAAGATCAGGCGGACACACTTGGAGAACACTTTGAGAGCGTGTCGAGTTCAAACCACTATTCGCAATCATTTTTGAAATACAAACAAATAGAAGAATGTAAGCCAATAATACAAAAATCCAGACAAAATGAACCTTATAACCGGCCGTTCAGTATTGCAGAGTTGAGAGCTGCTTTGACCACATGCAAAAGCTCTGCACCGAGACCTGATAGAGTCATGTACGAAATGATCAGAAACTTACACACTGACACCAAACTTACACTACTCACGCTCTTCAACGTTATTTGGGCTACGGGATACCTCCCATCCACATGGAAAGAAGCGATTGTGGTCCCTGTTCTTAAGCACGGTAAAGACCCTTCCTTGGCGGCAAGCTACCGTCCGATAGCTCTTACAAATTGTCTTTGTAAGCTTTTTGAAAAAATGGTTAACCGCAGACTAGTACATTTCCTTGAACTCAACAATATCCTCGATCCCTTTCAGTGTGGCTTCAGAGAAGGGCGGTCCACAACCGATCACCTTGTGCGCATTGAGGGAAACATTCGCGACGCCTTTCTACATAAACAATATTTCCTATCCGTATTCCTCGATATGGAGAAGGCGTACGACACTACGTGGCGCTATGGAATCTTGAGAGACTTGTCGGGAATTGGCATCCGTGGCAATATGCTCGTGCTAATAGAAAGCTATTTGTCCGACCGTACATTCCGCGTGAAAGTCGGCAATGTATTGTCGCGACCTTTTATACAGGAAACTGGTGTACCTCAAGGAGGTGTACTCAGCTGCACTCGCTTCATCGTGAAAATGAACACCCTTCGTGCTTCATTACCGCCAGCCATTTTTTATTCTGTTTACGTAGACGACATACAGATAGGTTTCAAATCCTGCAACCTTACTGTATGTGAGAGGCAAGTTCAACAGGGCTTGAACAAAGTGTCCAAATGGGCAGAAGAAAACGGATTTAAAGTTAACCCCAACAAAAGTTCTTGTGTGCTTTTCACAAGAAAGAGAGGGCTTACTGCAGAACCCAGTATCGTAATGTATGGCCAGCAAATTCCTGTGAACAAAGAACACAAGTTCTTAGGCATCATACTTGATTCGAAATTAACCTTTATTCCACACATAAAGTACCTCAAGGTCAAATGCTTAAAAACAATGAACTTAATTAAAGTGCTATCCCACACAACATGGGGCAGCGACAGGAAATGTTTAATGAATCTTTACAAGAGCCTCATCCGATCACAGTTGGACTACGGTGCCGTGATCTATCATTCTGCAGCCCCGAGCGCGCTAAAGATGCTAGATCCGGTCCACCATCTAGGAATCCGACTGGCCACTGGAGCTTTCAGAACAAGTCCCATCGAAAGTTTATATGCAGAATCAAATGAGTGGTCACTACATCTGCAGAGAACATACATCAGCCAAACATATTTCCTGAAAGTCCACTCTAACCCTCAACATCCATGTTTCAATACCGTTAACGATATGACATATGCTACACTCTTACATAATCGTCCCTCCGTAAGACAGCCTTTCTCGCTGCGTGTGAGGGAGCTTAGTGATCAAATGCATGTCCCACTCCTCGAGCTCCGCCTAATGCATCCAGCGAAGCTGCTACCTCCTTGGGAGTGGCAGCTCATACAATGCGATATATCTTTTGTGCAAGTGACAAAGCATGCTCCTGAGATAGAAATCCAAATGCATTTCCGGGAACTCCAGTACAAATATTCCTGCACGGAGTTCTACACAGATGCATCGAAGTCACGCGACGGGGTGTCCTATGCAGCCGTCGGTCCATCCTTCTCGGAATCCGACGTACTACATCCGGAAACCAGTATCTTTACGGCTGAGGCCTACGCTCTCTTGTCGGTTGTAAAGCATATAAAGAAATCAAACCTCCAGAAATCAATTATATATACGGACTCCCTTAGTGTTGTGAAGGCCTTGATGTCATTCTGTAACCACAAAAATCCGGTAATTAACGAACTCTACTCCGTACTGTGTAAAGCATATATATCCAACCAACATGTGATTGTATGCTGGGTGCCTGGGCATAGGGGCATTGAGGGAAACGTACTAGCGGACCAGATGGCCACATCCATTTCATTGCATGCAGTTAGTCCTACTGCTTCGGTCCCTGTCACAGACCTGAAGCCTTTCTTAAGAAGAAAACTGCGAAACCACTGGCAACGTATGTGGGACGCAGAAGTAAATAATAAACTGCACGTAATAAAGCCACAGTTAGTTTCTTGGCCCTCCGTAACAAAATCACGGCGAACAGTTGTCCTATTCTGTCGCCTCAGAATAGGACACACGTTTGGCACGCATAACTTTCTGCTCACTGGAAATGATCCTCCAACCTGTGGTAGATGCGGGGAGAGGCTGACCGTCCTCCACGTCCTCCTGGAGTGTCGGGCAGCCGAATCTGAAAGAAGGAAACATTTTTCCCTAGCATACCGGCAGCACATCCCCCTACATCCCGTAATGCTACTCGGCCCAGAACCTTTATTTGACACCAACGCAGTCCTAAGTTTTCTGAAAGATGTTGTCTTGCATGTTTTTAGCCCCACATGTTCGTAGCGGGTCCTCTCTCCAGAGGACGCCGCTGCGATAGCTGTTTAGTATAGCACATGCCTCTAGGCCCTTGTGTTTCAAGGGCTCTGGCGAGGCAGCAGTGCTCCATGTAATTTTACGATCTTATATATTTTATATTTTGCATCATTCTTCTACTATGGATTTTAATCTTCATAGTATTCGTCACAAGTCATCGCCATAATTTTATACCACGTAGATTTTACGCACTTTACAGCGACAATTTTTAGGCCACTTTACAGCCAAGTCACATCTCCATAATACATCGTCAACATCACCACTTGTCATGGCGCTCTTTGGCCAAACCTGGCCCTTGCGCCATTAAACACTACATATCATCATCATCATCTTTGAGTGGTAGGTGAAGAGCCCCTTGTTTTCGGAATGTTTGCGAGGGAAGAGCATTTGGTCGCTTTCTGGGTTGGATGTCCATTTCATCTTCATACGAATGTACTTGTTCCATTTTTCCACAAATCAACGCCTCCGCAACATACATCTTGAAATCAAGGTAGTCCAAGATATTCTTCCTCGGCAGCCCCATGGCGTTTTTGTCCGCTCTGTACTGCAGCCACCCGTTGACGCAAGCAAGGTCTGACATGTGCAAAATGGTACGAAGCGTCCACCGATTCGTTCGGCTTCTCTGCGCGTACAGAACTAGCATTCTGTCAGCTAGGTCGACTCCTCCCATTTTGTCATTGTAATTTTTGATAAACAAGAATACTGACTTATATTTTAGCTTCCGGACGTGTACTGAAAAGATCTTAGTACACGAAACCAATCAAGAACTGTCAGCACTGAGACCCAGCGTCCCTCTACAGGGACATTTCATTAAGTGCGAAGCGCGCGACAGAAAACAATGTATTTTCGCAAGGAACACCACTTAAAATGTTCTCTCAACCATAACAATTCTAAAAACATAGCACAAGGCTTCCATAAGGTGTGTTATCAATGATCAAAATGTTCTTAAGTCGCCGTCGTGAGTAAAACGTGCTCGTGCAGATTGCAGCCATGTTGTCTTCTCGACGAAGCAAACAAACTCTCCCCGCTCTTCACAGATGGCGCTACAATGTTTGTCCTCCGACAGGGACACCAGTTCTCTGTTCTATAAAAGCTCAGTCTTAAGTCAGAACCTGAGAACCAATGTCCCCGTACAGGGGCGTGGGGTCTGAAGAGGGTATACAGGTTCGCTCTAAACATTACAAAAGCCGGGGTTGTAGCGGGCGGTCCTCTTCCGTTTCGATGCACCTTTAAAGCACAATTCTCGGTGCGTGCCTGACTTCGTTTGGAAACATTACAGTGACTGTTTGCCACAAGTGTTTCATGCCAAACGGTATCTACACAACCTGATCTGGATCAAGCTGAAAACAAATATTTTCACAGTCAAAACACAGCTAGCCCTGCGTAGTTACGTCAACGGCACTGAGCATTGTTTCGATTGTGTGTCAAAGCGGCCAATAGGGTTCGGTGGCTAATATGCCAGGTGCCGCGCAATCGAGAGGTCCTAGGCGACGCCTAAGAGACGAGAAAACGGGTTTATTTGCAAATTTACATGATGGTGGTTTACATGTATGAGGTCGAGTACAAGCACGCGTACGAGCATGAGTAAACGTACGGGTGCATGCACGCGTATGAGTAGGAGCGCACCTCCACAACGCTGAAGATCCTTTTTTTAAGAACTTTATTCCTTACCTTTCTCTCATCAGGGAAATTCTCTGTTCATGGCTAATCACAATCATCGAACCGTTCCCGAAATCCCGCCCATGACGTAGCACCGTTCCGCCAGAGTGCGCATCTAACGTTGCAAGATCTCCCCCGCATACGAGGCAATAACGTGGAAAACTGGGAACTTGATCTCGAAGTTGTTCCCGTGGAAGTCCTTGACGTTGGCCCCTTTTGTCAAGTAGTGGGCCATTAGTGACGGTCCACTTGTCAGTGTCAGGTTGAGGCAGAGTGGTCCTCGAAGCAGTTGCTGCTTCTACGAATCGCGGCGGCTGTTGCCGCCTCGAAATGAGCTCCCTTGTTTGCCTGTCACAGTCCATGTCCAGGCAGGCGCTCGTCTGTGCCTTCCACTCTGATGACGACAATTTAGTCACCAGCTCCCTTGTCTGGAGAAAACGACGATGCAGCGTGAAGGGCATTTTACAGCTGCACACTTGCCAGTGAAGCATTATTCGTCGAGAAGGGATGCCGGGTGTAACAATGCTAAGCGTCAATTGTAACAGCATCTCCTGAAAAAAAAAGTCGCATGTGCGATGGAATGTCAGGTGTGTGTCGAGTTTTCTTTTGTTTGCTTTGTTGACTGCGTTTCCCAGCACGTTTTCATTGTGTGTGAGACAGAACACGTTCTGAGGCAGTAATCTTGGACCTAAATAATCGTTAATAGGAGGTCACTTCTTTCTTTTTCTTTTCTTGTACTGAAACAATTGCAATTGTATCCTAAATAATAAAAATTGCTTCGGTTTTACATCCAAAAACCATGATCTGATTATTAATTTTGACCGCTAGGGGATGTTTAACGTCCGCACAATGCACAGGAAGCAGGCGTTTTTGCATTTTGCCCCCATCGAAACGCGGCCGCTGTGGCCGGAATTTGAACCCGCGACCTCGTGCTTAACCGCGCAACAGCATAGCCCCTTAGCAACAGAAGCGGCTTTTTGCATATTGGGCCATTTTTCACTTTGTTCCATTGTTTTACTAGTTGCCTGTTCGCGAATATATCTGCTGGCTAAACACGCTGTGTTTCAGTGATGATCTTCTTTCTTCCTATCTCACTGTATGTATCACTGCACAGTCAGTCAGTTTGCTGTTTAATGTGTTATAGTGCCCAAGTGTATTAACATTTCAGAAAAAAAGAAAGAAAAAAGGCTGCTTTTAAGTCAACGTTTACACTTTATTATCAGGCGAAAGAAATGCAAACATATTTGTTCTTGTGCTCTGCAAATATTTTATGACAGCTAGGACCAGTTTTTCGGGGAACGTAAGCTTCAAGCTAGACGCAACTGCATAGTCATACTAAAGAATTCGGTGCTCCTCATAGTAGTGAAGGCATTAGGAGCCAGCATGACAAAGTAGGAGCGAAAGAGAGGGATATAAGGAAGGCTGGGATGTTAACCAGTCAAGAGTCTGGTTGGCTACCCTACGCTGGGAGAAGGGAGAAGGGGAAGAGAGAGAAGGGAGAGAGAGAGAGAAGGTATAGAGACGTGCACGGACAGTACTTTAGTCAAAGCCACTCGTACAAACCAGACGTTATGAGAAAGCACAAAAGTGCCTTCACTGCCTTCTGAGCCGTTGATCGGTGGGGACGGTATTCTAGTAGTGTCTGTTCACTCAGAGGACGATCATCGAATTTCCTCAATGTGTTTGACAAAGATTGCCTTTGTGCCTAAAATTGAGGACAGTGGCACAATAAGTGGTCAATGTTCTCCTCGCATCCGCAAACATCACATGCACGACTATCAGCCATTCCAATTAGTCGTGAGTGGGCTTTCGCGAAGGCAACTCCAAGCTGCAATCGACAAAAAGAGACGCTTCGCGCCAGTGCGGTCCGGCCGGAGGAGTTCCTGCGAAACAGCTGCGATCGCTTCAACGGTGGCTACAAAACATGCGTCGCGCGGGCCCCATAAGTGTTGTTGTTATAGCCTGTCGCACGTGTGGCACTTACCTACGATGGGAGATTGACCAAGAAATGGGTGGATTATTCCAAAGTAATATGGAGCATAAGTTTCCTAATATCTGTGGAATTAACATTGATTAGCGTATAATTACCTGTTAAAATAAAGTCAGGAAGGTCATATGGAATGAGTAACAATTATTTAAAAGTAAAAAAAAAAGAATTTAGTGGGGCATTCATTTAGATTCTGTAAGGAATGTTTGGACAGTGAAGCAAGCATTCCTTTGGCTGAATCCCAAAGCGGACGCCCCTAACGAAAGAATTGCAGGTTCCGTCATGCCCAGGCCAATTCCTCGAAAAGGTATTTCCAACAATCCTTTTCTTGCCACAGTAATGCGACGAGAAGATAGAAGAAAGTGCTATATCGTCTCCTCATTACAAAACGAACAGAGGGGGGAGGGAACCAAACCCGACCTGTGTAAATAGAAATTCAGTGAGGGAATGCGGCAACGTTGTTTGGTGATAGGGACCTCAATCTTCTTCGTGTAACAGGATTCGATACGCCAGGAAAATGCCACGTGCTTATAATCTGGCAAAGCAGTTAGATCTGGGTTTGATAAGGCTAATCTAATTGATCGCACCCGAAATCTTGCCGCCGTGATCTGTGCTGTCACTGGCAGAATAGAAAGAACAGGACCGAAAAGTGATGTCTGCCAGTGAATCGGCAGTTTCATTAAATAACAAACCTTTATGACCAGGCATCCAAATCAAATGAACACACTGCACATGGGCAGGAACGAGCAAGTGGAGGAGTTGTAGCATGGGTGACTCATTAGTAGCGGTAAGGCAAGAGCATACCGTGAACTGGTTTAAAACATATTTTTCACTTCAATTTCTCCGGCGTACAAGTTGATTAGCACTTTCACAGCTGAAGGTGAGCCACTCCCATTGAGTGCGCTCCACTCGGAAGATTACAGGAAGTTTTTATTTTTGCAAAGCGATACTTCGCATGAGCCCAACATGATTCGTTTTCAGTTTTTTGGTAACACTGTCATAGACTCAGGTGTGCTGCAGCCGAAATCAACGTTTCCGATTGCAGCCTTCTACCTGACACCAGCACATAGGATATGCGTTAAACGACTTATGTACCGATATTTTGGATCAATAGACGTAGCGAAAACCGGAAAAAAACTGAAACGAGGCGCTGAGAAAAAAAAATGTGTAGGCAAATTTTATTCATCCATCTTAGCTGTCGTTGCTCAAGCTTGGAGTAAGACAGAAGTTGGTGTTCACACCTTCTTTTTCTCCGTCGAAAAGGCTAGAGTCGGATGTTTTCTGAAAGGGACAAAACGAAAAAGGTGTGTGGTAACACACTGAAGAAAGCACGAATGACTCGAATATCAACAATAACTATTGGCCCCTACGTCCACAGGACAGTGGTCAAATTAGTCATGCCTCTATGTTACGCTACATATGTATATCAGGTATTACATCGCGTGATTCAGTCTAAAGAACAAATCTAGCAGAAACAACAAGGGTGAATTCAATTGTAGAAACCAAACAATAACATCAGCATAGCTTCCTGTGTTATATTCCCTGAACTTTGAAGGTCGTTCTAGGGTCGGTATTGTTTACAGCATCTACATGTAACTTTTTCCAATCTTTTTCCGTTTGGAAGAAAAATGAAGTCATTTCCTAAAAAGAAGGTGCATGTGAGGGATGAACGGCCTTTTGGTGACTTGTGCGAAATGATAGTCGATGAGCGGTAGTGATGACAGCGGGATTAATCGACGAGTCATAATATTGGTGACAAGTGGAAAGCCTCGATATTTTTCGGCGGCATTCAAGAGTGAGAAGGTTGGCACGGTATTTTAGTGCTGTGACACTAGTCAAGAGTATTCTGAATAATTGGACCTTGCAGCACGATTTCGGACTGATTCCAATAAGTTTGAAAGCCTAATCTGATGGGCGTTCCGAAATGTGCTGTCGCATACGAGATTAGATCGTATCAGTGCTTGGTAAGCTAGTATTTTCACAGACGACAGGGTGTGATGCAAGTCCCGACGTAAATGAGCGAGGGTACGGTTAGCGTCATGTGTGATGGTAATTATGTGAGACGACCATGTAAGATCATGAGATAGGCAGATGCCGAGATACTTATGTGAGTGTAAAGAAGGTATTTGGGAACCGTAAATTGTGTAACATGATGCGGCATATGACGGCCGATGGTGGAAGGGAATGAGTGCCGTTTTCTTTGTGATAAGGGACATCAATCACATTTCGCACCATTTTTCGACGTGATGCAGATCATTTTAGAGATTCGTAGAGTCAATGTTGTTGCTGATACTGCGCTAGATAACTCAGTCGTCGGTGAATAACCTAATCTTAGAGGAGATATTATTGGGAAGATCACTTATATATATCACGAAAATTAAGAGACCCAGAACCGTGCGCTGGGGCACGCCTGCGACAACCGGTGGGTTACCAGACACATGGTTGTTAGCCCACACAAACTGTTCAGGTATATAAGGAAGTAATGCACGCAGGTTAGGTCAAGCGTGTTAAGGTTTAAATGCGAGTTTAGGTAAAAGGCGTTGGTGAGCAACTTACTCAAACGCTTTCTAAAAATCTAAATTTTGCAATAATTGCAAAAGTGCAATAATTTTGCTTTCTGTAGGGTCAATTAGGTTATGCAAGGAATAACGCTTCCGTGTAATATTAGTGTAAAGAAAAGGCATAGAGTTAGGTTGTTTTCTTTCACGAGGGACGGGCTTCAGGGGGTGTCGATGGGCACGTTAACGTTTGAGCTGGAGCTGATGTCAACAGTGCTAGTCTGGTAGAATATGAGCGATCTTTTAGGAATCCATGTTGGCAGTGGTGAAAAAAATTTACAGCTGTTAGAAATTTCATGATGTGTGAATAAATTATGCGCTCCATTGTTTCTGAAGGGACACTTGTGATCAATATGGGACGATAGTTCTTTCGGGTTAATTTGGGGCCGTTTTTGTGCATAGGAATTATTTTGCCAAACTTCCATTCATTAGGTACAACGTCGGTCACGGGTGATTGCTGGAAAACGTGCGATAAAAGAGCGCCAGAAAAGTATTTTCTACTTTTTTAGGATCTTTGCATTGGTGCAGTCGATTGTAGTTGAAGATGTTAGTTTCAGGCACCCGATTGTTTTTATTATTCCGTTAGCTTCAAGTGTTATGTCAGGTTATGTCGATAATCAGGGGTGAGTGGAAAACTTGCGAACGTATAAAAATGGTTTCTAAATCACTATGGCTAATAATTTGATGCCAGCGTAAGTTGTTGTGAATTGCAATAAGGGCGCCCTCTCGTCGTCTGTTAACGTGTTCAAGAAGAAGCGATTTCGGAATCGTTAACGGAAGTATGCCACACTGTTTCAGTTGATGCAATTATTTTGCTTTCTCTAGTGCCAATTAGGTTATGCGAAGAATAAAGCTTCGGTGTAATATTAGCGTAAAGGAAAGGGAAGTGTTAGGTTGTTTTCTTGCACGAGAGCGGCCTTTAGCAACTTGCGACTAGCAACTTTCAGAGTAGCGCGGTCGTACGAGTTAAGCATTGTTCGTTCCAATGCTTAGCTTCTTGTAGTGTAGCTTTAAATGTTTGCCCTGTGCTCATGCGAACTCGAGTAGTTGCTTACTCGCCGTCCAAGTGGCCCGAGAAAAGTTTTCTAGCACTTGATGTAAAAGTCTCTTCCAGTTTGAAACGTGAAAATTTTACAACGATAGGTCAATTATTATTTGGCTGCAAAGACCCAAGTCGATATGCCCATTCAACATCCACTAACTGCACGTAAATCTTGAGCTTCTCAGCGTACAGTTTGGTTACTCATTATCCGATTGTACCCACGCCTCCTGACTGGAGTCATCAGTGCCAAAGAACACGAGGTTCAGGCGGCGTGCCCCGTTTTCGTGGTCATCCATTCTTGCGGTTAGACTAGCGATTTTCGACGCGTTCTCTTCCGAGAGGGCCTGAACATTAGTTACTTGCTCTTTCCTTGCGGTGATGGATGAGCAATCGTCTTCAATTTTTGTGATGTTTTTATTGATCTCAACGAAATGTTTATCGTGTTCCAAAAGCTTAGAACGAATGGATTTCATTTCTTTAAGAAGAGCATTCGGCCAGACCTAATTTCTTTCAGAACTGACATTGCATTATTGGAAGTTTCTGTAGTAACTGCGCGAATGTTAGGTCCCGGGTTTTCTGCTACGTCTCCTGATACCATTAGTAACTCTAGTAAAGTATGAGTACATTCATATGCAATAGCGATGCAAAAACGTGGGCTTGGCAACACTAGTAATGCGTAGTAACGTGTTCACGGCGCATATAGTGAACAGTAGTTTTTACCTGCATGGACGCGAAGAGTTGCGGATACACATGCCAAATAACTTGCTTGCTGCTGGGCCCAGTGAGAGTTGACAAAGGTGTGCTCGGCTTGATATGGCGCTTCCACGATGCTGATATCGATCCGGCAGACGGTGGCTCTAAACACAGCAGCGAAAGTCGGATCATTGTTTCGAGCAGCTGCTTCGGAAGGTGTGGGGGCTGCTGTTCGAGCACGTTCCGCCTAGTACGGTGCTGGTCGCAGGGGTGCGCGAGCGTACACAAACGTGGACCGTGGGGAAAGTTGTACGGGTGCAGATTAGCGCCGACGACACGTGGAAGAGTGCTGTGAGGTGGCCAGGGGCGGACGAGCATTACTGCGTGCAGAAATGTGAAAAGTGGCAGATACGGCAGTCCCAGAACTGTCCCACGGCTAGGCCCATTCTATGTATAGATATGTCTTTTTATAGATAGATAGATAGATACAACAACAACAACAACAACGACAACGACAACGACAACGACAACAACAACAACAACAACAACAACAACAACAACAACAACAACAACAACAACAACAACAACAATAATAATAATAATAATAATAATAATAATAATAATAATAATAATAATAATAATAATAATAATAAATAACTTTGTGACCGGTGTGGTGTATAAAACATAAAAACTCCATGAGTTTGCACGTTGCATAGGATGAGTGTAGACATAGTTGTAGGCATCGGCGGTAGTTTTGCAGGGTTTAATAGACACAGCAAATTTATAGCTTGAGTTATGTGCGTTGGACCTGCATATTGCTTTTAATCACGTCACTGTGAAACTCATTACCGTCTCATCTGAACAAGTCATCTTGCTTGTAATGTTTCAGATCACACCTTCACTCATTTCTTTTTTGGATATAACCATTGCACGGTTTAGTATAGGGCACCACTACTTCCAAATTATCGATATTTTTTTTTAATCATCTATGAACTCCAGAAATGCGCCGTCTTTTATTAGATATTATTGCAGTGTTTTTAGTAATCCCGCCATGTACTAATGGGAAGAACCCCTGTCAGTATGTTCGCTCGAGGACTTCGCTCCACATGTATTAATCACAAATATAACCTCATCAGACGCAATAAGGTGTATTTAAGACAATTATTTTGACGCTCTGAAAAAGCGTGGAGTGTGACATGTTCCATTACGGGGCATAAACTAGCACTACTAACGTGTTGTCACCATCCTTAAGTGTACAATAAGCTAACAAACGCAAAAAGGCACGCTTGTACGCCAATAACTTCAGCACTCCGAAACAATCGAAGGCTTCTTTTTCAAGCGCCGCTTGTAGATTAGTAGCGCAAGCTCGGTGGCCTCTAACATTCCTGTGGTCATTACAAAATGCACCCGCAGTGCCATTGGCGTTGGCGTAACGTATAAACAATGCACATGGTAATAATAGACAAAGAATATGCATCACTTTTCTTTTGCTTGACATCTTGTGTACACATTTCGCTCTTGGCACTCTACTTTTAGACTTATTTAGTAGTAAGCAATCATCTTTTGCTGATGTGGTGATGCTTTTTCAATGCTTTTTTTCTTTTTTGGTGCTGACGGTCTTTAAGCAGTTCTCCATTGCTCTTTAATGGGGACGTGAACCACTTTTTATCGAAGAAGAAGACGTTTGAAGCGAAACTAGGATGCTTCATAAACACTTTGTCGCTAAACACTTTGTCACGAAAAGTACTTCAAAGCGTTCAGCAGAAGCTGATTTATTGGCTATCAAACATGGCCTTCGCTGTGCTCCCGTTGCTTCCTCACTGCCTTGCTAGGTAGCAATCATAATTACACCGCAAACTCATTACCACAGACATGGCGCTCTTTGGCCACACCTGGCCCTTGCGCCATAAAACTCCACACATCATCATCATCATGCCTTGCTAGGCTACGGCGGAATGGGGCGTGCCCACAACGCTCCGCCTTCTAAACGTCTCCGTGCCTGGCAGTTCAAATTTCATTTTGGATGTTAATGTAGACGTCACAAGTTATGATTCTGGTGCCTACGGCGGGCCGAACGTAAGCCACATGCGGTTGTCCTCAGCGAGCCGCAGTGCTCATAGCCAGTGTACTCGCTGCGGCACGCCTCGGCGACCGCGGTATCTACGCTGCGTAGCCGACCGCGGCTACCAACAGCCGCCACGAATGAGAATTCGCTTTATTGTGAAATGAAGCCTCCACGAAGAGAGTGAGGAGCAAGATTCTGTTTGAAAAGAGAGCCTTTAAGGGAAAGGTGACTTCGTGCTCCACTCGCGAGCCCGATTCACCGCTTACGACGACAGCATGACTTGACTTGTTCAAAGGAGCGCATGCTACCCGTGGAGCATGTTAATTCACCATGCCCGAGAGGTGATTAAGGGCCCCCTTAACGATAGCAGACAGTCCGGTGCGGTTGAGACACGTGATTTATACTAGAGCAACTATTTAATGAGTGAAAGGAAAAACTCTGTGTCTACGCTGTAGGTAAGGTGGCTCGTGCCACCGTTGTATCTAACACCTCCTCCGTCGATCGAGCAGTCATGGATATATTTGTGGATATATATACTACGTTATATGTGCGATGAATGCAAGTACGCAGAAACACGGGAGTGAAGCTTATATAAAAGATTTATATTGACAAACACAGTAGGTCCCGTAGGCGTGCATTTGTTATTCTATAACAGGTTTGTTATTCTGCATAACAGGTAAACATAGAATGTTGGCTCAAAGATAATAAACACACCAACCTCATAATTCTTTTGGGCATAAACGTCAACAGGTTCTTTGCAGATCAAAAATATTTTGATTTCTCCATTCAGTATGTGTAACGAGATGTTTGCCTGTTGTAGGCCAGTCCTCCAGATTGGGTATGTGCCGCTGTGACACCTGAGGAACAAAATTCATAGATGTAGCTAGATAGGCTTACGCGTGGTAAGTGTGTTGCTATACGCCAGTCAATTCCATTCTTCCCTTCGACAAATATCGTACGTCTTCTTCGTGACACTATATTGTTTATGTATTTTAGTTTGTTTACTGTGCATTTCATTTCCATTTACCCGATTCCATGCCAAGCAGAATGTTTGCGAATGTAGTATGCGCTGCACAAACACTGTGGGTTTTAGTGAAGAGCTCCCTGCATTTTTCAAGTTACGTTTGACTTCATATTTTGTGTCACTGCTCTTTCAATGGGAAGGGGCCAAAGTTTCTTAACTTTCTCGCAAAAAACTATTTCGCACTTGAAGATAAAACAGAAAAACTACAAGATTTAGGTTATACGCTTTTTTATCCTTTTGATTTTATGGCAGCGAGAACTAGTCGTTACAGCGACATTAGTTTCAAGCTAGGGACAACAACTGCATAGTCACAATCAAGAATACATTCATCCTCACAAGAAGTTTATGATTTAGGACCCAACCTAACAAACGAGGAGTCTCTGGGAAAATACTGCGTTCACCTCTAGCGGTCTCTAAAGCTAACGAAGCGGGGCCACCGCTAATGGAAATGTTTAAAATGAACACTTTGGCTGAGTTTCTTCAAGGTACAGGTTTTTAAGTGCTTTCGCAGCTGAATACGAGCCCTCCACTCGAAACGTAGGTGCTTATGCTTGCTTTCGGATAGCAATACTTTGTACGGACACAAGCACGAGCACAAGGTTGCCCGAGTCGTGGACTTGGGCGCGCTGCTTATTAACAGAAGCAGAACTGATAGTTGGGCGAGTTGGTACGAATTCATAGTGAAATATTTAGCGCGCACAATTGACAAGGACACAGTGAAGGGGAACACACGAGCGCTTACTCACAATTGTTTTATTTTCAGAAAGCTACAGAACATATATACCCCAGCTATCAACGCTGAGCATGTGCAACAAGAGTCGTCAATAAAACGGAAACAGATTAAAAAGAGATTAAAGAGGTTCAACCAGTATTTAGAAAAGCAAATTCATTTTCTATTATTGCAACCGATGGTTGGCTTATGCACTTTTCAGCACACTTTTTGTTATGAAATGCTTCTGTGATTTTACGTGTTTTTTTTTATCTGAGGTAGTTGTACAATATTTGTACAATATTTGAGCAAAGACGAAACAAAAGGATGTAGCGCGTTCAGAGTTGACGTACAAGATTTATTTTACTCGATTCCCCATACAGAGCTGCTAAAAAAATTTTAAAATGTGTATTTGCGAAGATAATGATAAAGTAAAATTTAGAAATGACATTGGTGCACCCGTGGAAAACTTTGTGGAAGCACTATTTTTTTATCCTCTCTACTTTTGTCGGTTGGAATGAAGCAATGTATGTGATGAAAGTAAGGTATACGTGTAGTTTCTGGTTTATATGCATAACAACATTTTTCTAGGTCGTGTAGACGAAAGTATTCGCAGTGCTTTAGGAAGCTTGGCAAGAATTTTCTGATTTGTTGATGACTTTTTGTTTATTTTTGATTGGAATGAACATGGCTGTAATGTGGTTGATGTACTTATAGTCTTCCGTGATTGTGGCCTATAGACCAGAAGTTTACCCATGAGGTTGCGAAAGAAAACGAACTACAGTTTCTAGATTTGTCTTTGCGATTGCTACCCGACCACACATGCTGGATGTACAGCCCTAGATCAAAAAAGCCCATATTACAGTACAAATCAGGACATTCGAAGATTGCAAAAAGCGGAATTGCGGAGTCTTGCCTTCGGGCCGCTTTAGTAAAATCTTGTTGCCACCGACTAAAAGAAAGCTTTGCCAATCAGGCAACAAGACTAGCTTCAGTGGGATTCCCGGAATACCTTATAGTCAGAGCGACCGAAAAGGTAATAAGAATAGTAAAGGGTGTACAACCCACAGATTCAAGGAACATGCTTAGCGCGAACAAAACGCGCCTTGCGGTTGTACCTTGCGTCCATTATTTTTCCCATGGGCTAAAGATTGTTGCCAGCCGGTATGCCGCTCAAATGGTTTTCAGCGCTCCTAACAAAGTGCAAAAACTGTGCCAAGCTATTGCAGATAAGTTGGACAAAAGGGCAAAAAATTGCAGCTGTGGTCTCAAAGAAGATCGAAAATTCACAAAATGCAGCATGGGTGTTGTTTACCCGCTTCTGTTAAGCTGTGGCAACATGTACATAGGATCAACCAGTCGGTGCATAAACACCCGTCTAACAGAACATGAAAGTTCTTTCGGTAAAGAAAACTATTCGCACTTGTCGAAACACTGTAATCTATGTCATTGTGATCCGGTATTTTTTAACGCTGACATTTTCTTTTCAGATAAAAACAAACTAACACGTGAAATCACACAAGCGTTTCATATAGAAAGTGTGCTGAAATATGCATAAGCCAACCATCGGTTGCAGTCAGTGAAAATGAATTTGATTTTTAAATACTGGTTGAACCTTTTTAATCTGTTTTTAATCTGTTTCTGTTCTACTGACGACTCTTGTCGCACATGCTCAGCGCTGATAGCTGGGGTATATACGTTCTGTATCCTTCCGAAAATATAACAGTTGTGAGTAAGCGCTCGTCTGTCCCCCTTCACTGTGTCGTTGTCATTTGCGCGCGCTAAATATTTCACAACTAAAAGAACATTTGGAATCGCAGCTGTATACAAGGCACCGACGCAAAGCGTACCCCAAAAAAGCACTTGCTAACTCAAATTTCCGCTCAGTGTAGCAAACACCAACAGGACGCACATACTCAAAAGCACATAGGTACCACAATTTTGGTTCCTATGACACAGCACAATCTGAAACAAAAGAGAGAAGAGACATCGATAATTTACAGTGCGGGCCAATTTTATTCATCCATTTGAACAGCCTTCGCTTCTGGCTGGAGCGACACCGAAGTGGGTGTTTACGATTTGCCTTTTTTTCCTCCTTGAAATAAATTAGAGTTGATTGGTTTCTGAAAAGGAGAAACAGAAAAATGTATCATTTTAGATACCGGCCAAAGTATGAACGACTCGAATGTAAAAAATACCTCTAAGCCCCTACGTCTACAGGACAATAGGCAAATTAGTGTGTGCCTACAATGTTACATCGGTATGAATAAATCCAATTTATATAAATGAACGGAACTGCAAGCAAATACAACGTCGAATTCGTTGACAGAAACAGCCATAATATTCGCATGGCAATGGGCAGTAACCTACACTGAGCTTTTTACATTATTTGCCGTGCGCGTAGCCTAGCCTGTTGACTGCATCTCTTCTTTAGAAGGTGGTTTTTGACTGCCATAGAGCACCGCTGAGCTGCGGGGGATAGTAAGGCGTGATACAATGATGAGTAACTTCTCTGTTGTCGTAGGGGCACTTTCTCTTTCATCGTACATACACATGTTCAATTGTGGAATTGAAATAAGGTACATGTTAAAAGACATAGGGAGCCGTATACTTACACTTCTTCTTGCGGAGCAGAGCACCGTAGTGGAAGGGAGAGCCAAGACCGTAGCCGTAGTTCAGGCCGTAGCCGAGGAGACCGTGGCCGTAACCGTAGTGACCAGCACCGTAGCCGAGTGTGCCAACGCCATAGCCGTAGACAGGGGCAGCGTGGTAGGCAGCGTGCGCAACGGTGGCGACAGCTGGGGCATGGTGGACGGTGGCGGTGGCGACAGCTGGGGCAGCGGCGTAGGTGGCGACTGGGGCGTGAGCGACGGTGGCCACAGCTGGGGCGTGGTAGGCGGCGAAGGCTGGAGCAGCAGCGTAGGTAGCGACTGGGGCGTGAGCAACGGCGGTGACAGCTGGGGCGTGGTAACTGGTGGCGACCTTGGTCACAGCTGGCGCAGCGGCGTAAGTGGCGATGGCTGGGGTAGCGTGGGCGACGGTGGCAACAGCTGGGACAGCGTGGGCGACGTGGGCCACAGCTGGGGCGTAGCCGGCGTAGCCAAGGCCATAGCCGAAGCCGCCGTGGCCAAGACCATAGCCGAAGCCGCCATAGCCAAGACCGTAACCAATACCGTAGCCGCCGTAGCCGAGGCCGTAACCGTGGCCATAGCCGGCGTAGCCAGCGAAAGCGCTGGTGGCGAGAGCCAAAAGGACGCAAGCACGGATCTGCGTAGTCATAAGTGTCTCTTCTTAGCGGCCTTTTATGCAACTTTTAAACGTTGAAGATGAACCAGATTGTGAACTATATTGTGTACTGGTATTTAGGCACCGAGGCATTGTTTATATTTGATGGAGTTCATTATGCGGACATTTTTACTAAACGAACAGGAGATAACGTGTCCTCAGTACCTCCTTTGTCGCGTTCTCTGACGTTTAATTATATTAGCAGTATGGTAGCTCTTAAAGTTTATTGAGTGTTGGCGCTGGTATAAGACGCTAAGAAAACTTCTCAGGGCTAGTACGCCTTTCTAGCATCATTCAACTTCGTCGTTATTACCGTGCACATCACCAGCGCCTATTACATAATCAAATTGAGTGTTCATAAATTTGAAGAACTGCGTGTATTCATATTGAGAGTTAAGTAAGTATCTTGACGTGTTCGACATTAATGTGGCGTAATGCAACAATATTTCCGGAGTAACAGTTGTAACGAAATCATTCAGTACTGATTTTGCTACAGAGAAAACTCCAGGCAATGCTGCTTACCATGGTGAATTTAGAGCTGCTGCTAAGCCAACTGCTAAAATGGCTCGGTTCTGGAGCCCTTATATACAGAAAATTTTTGCCTGAAACGTGGACACGTGGTAGGGTCAACTACAAAATCAATAAATGAGGCCGAGAATTTCACTCGTTTTGGTATTCCGCACGACGCGGTGACAGAGCAATGCGAAACGCAGTGCTGCGTTCTACGCGATTTGAACTGGAATTAAGGCCGCACCCTCACCTTCAGAATAACTCTCCTGAAGGACTCGAGTGAAGGAAGGGGCTATAAAGTGATACTTGGTGTACCGCGCGTTGCGTAATAGTGATGAATATATTTGTGGGGGGAACATATACGAGCTTATATGTGCGAAGAATGTAAGTACGCGTAACAACAAACGGGCTTACATAGGGTGTGTCAGCTATCCAGCACCGACCTACAAAAAAAGAAGTTATTGATTATTCTACGTGCGTAGGGGCAAGAGCACCTTGGTGCAGTACTGTTGAGAAACTGCAAGCAATTTATGGTCACTGACATTCAGTAGCGACAGGAAAGTAATTATGTACGCTTTTATTGCTTGTTTAGATTTTCAAATGTAATGAAATGTAGTAGGTAATTTTAAGAGACGTCAAATTTACGTGCATTAAGTATGCTACACGCATGTGTTTACTTTTTCCCCCAAATAGAGAAAGTCTGCGAAATATGACAAACACCACTTGGCTCCAAGCCCCTGCGCACGGAATAGCAGCCCAATCAAACAGTCTCAGTGAGAAAAGAGAGACGAATATTTTAGCATCACCCGTTGAGTGGTGGTATTCCTGTGCTGGATGGAGGCCTCAGTCCAGGACCCCAGCGGCGCTGAGCCAGCTGCAGGGGGCGCACTTAAGGGCAGCGCATTTCATTGACCTGGATTTGCAATAATCGCCTGAAGCTGCTCGCGCCTCGTGCAAAGAACATGCGTGTTATTATTGCTGCAACTCGGCCAGTAATAACGAACAGCTCGCTTGCTCCATGATATTATTTTTTTTTATGTTGCAGCTATTGCTCGTGCTCTGTTGTGCGGGCCTAAGTCTCATATTCGTGGACCTTGTCTACTTGCTGGAAAATAGTGAACATGAGATGTGTGCCTTGCTTTGTACAGTTCATTGTTACGCCCCTTACGCCCCTCTACAACAGCCTTATTGTCTTCTTGGAAATTGGAAGAGCAGTTACACAGTTAGCTAATTGCGTTTATTTCGCAGATCGCGTCAGTGACCAAACATTACTGGCGTTTTCTTCACAAGCCTCTTAACAACAAGCACGTGGTATTATTAGCGTAGAATATTCCATGTTTCTTTTTTTTAAGCTTCTTGCATGATACCTGGGTCACCCAGTATAACACTGGTATACTGACTGACAAATTAATGCAAAGAAAGAAATTGTCATCCAGCCGACACAGTAGTGCCAGTAATCTGATCCCTGTTGTACGCAATACAGAAAATAAACTCCTCCATAAAACCTCGACTTTCAATTTCCGATAAAAGCACACGCAACTACGCGTACTTGCGTTAGCTGTATAGCTGTATAGCTATATATAGCTGTATATAGCTGTATAGCTGTACAAACATTAGCTGTATAGAAAAAAATACACGCAGTTCTGGTAAATCTTCGTTTGACACATCACAGAAGATTGAACTGTCAGCATTCTCGGACCACTTTTTGTCATTGTTTACATGAATGATCTTTTTTCGACCACTGAAAATATCAAATGGATAGGCTATGCAGACGATGCCACCATTTTTTTTCAGGGGCACAAATCCGGACACTCTCGTCAATTATGCAGACATTGTGTTCCAGCATATCGCAAATTGGTGTGACAGAAAGTATTTAAGAATTAATGCTAAAAAAACGCAAACGTTCATGTTTCGCCCAAAGCATAAGGCCCTGAATCTTGAAGACAGGTTGTATTTAAAAAGTGATGAAATTAAAATTTAAACGCCGTTAAACCACTAGGAGTTATATTTTCAGAAAATCAGATTTGGAACAAACATGTAGAATCTCTTTGCGGAAAGCTAAACAGAGTAACGGGACTGTTACATAGACACCGACATGTCTTGCCTACCACTGTGAAACGAACTCTATATAACTCACTTTTTCTTTCTACACTAAATTACTGTCACCTAGTCTGCGCAACGACATCAAAACAAAACATCGCTAAACTAAAATTATGTCAAAAACGGGCAATTCGTGTTGTAGCTAATCTTTCCTCCAAAGAACACACGTCTAAATATTTGTACGAATACAAAATAATGCCGGTTGAATTCATTTATTCATTTCGTCTAGCATTCGTGTACAGAACAACGTTGAGAAGGGGAAATGTTGATTGTGTAAATTTGTTTAACGTGAATCGTCGCGAAATTCCCTATAACACGAGACATGCCGACATTTGGTTAACAAGCTTTTGTCGTACTAATTATGGACACCAGTCTGTGTCCTACCGCATAGCTTATCTACTAAACACCGTAACTACAAGTGGAATAAAACCGGATACTATGTCTCCTCGTTCTTTTTTCACTTATTTCCTCTCGCAAAATCCCGCTGTGTAATTTCTGTACTTCTATTTTATTATTATATACATATTAGTACGTACATTGGTATTGGAATGCATTAGTATTAGTGCATGTATATCTGTATGTATGCACATATGTGTATGTTGTTTATGTATATCTGGTTAGAGGCATCTGATGTATTCAATGTTGTTTTCATTTTTTAGCTGCATTGTCACAGCTTATATTCTGAAATTATTTCATATGTACCTCTCTTTTCCTCAATTTTTTGTTCTTGTTCGGCACAAAAAGAATTACTGCCTGTACGTCCATGTTACCATTTTTTTTCTGAACATTTCCTGTAAAGTGCCTTGACTTATGTTATGTACCTATACTACTGCTGTACACTGTCGAATTGTACCATAGGGGGCCAGGCTTAGTCAAGCTGCAGTAATGCAGCTTTTTCCCGTCACCCCCTTTCTCTCTTTGTTGAGAGATGAAATAAAACTTTGATTTGATTTTGATTTGATTTGAACTGAGCTAAATTTATTTAGTAACAAACTTGCGACGATCCAGGAAAGGAAACTGCATGTTGCTGCTTGAGAGGAACCTAGCCACCGCATACACAGGGAGCTTCCTAGCAGTTGATTGAAAGCACGAGTTTTTCATAACGCTGTGAACGAAAATAAAAATGAAAGGAATTCATAGACAAAAAGATATGTGCGTTGGAACTCCATATTGTTTTGAGACACGTCACTGTGAAACTAATTTTCTTTATTCCCAAAGAAATTATGTTGCTTGTAGAGAGCCACATCATTCGCTTCTTCTTTCGGCATAACCCCCACTCTACCGTTTAGTTATATAAAATAATTGTTACAATTTATTGACTCTCATATGCACAGTTTATTGAAATCAGAAATACGCTGTGTTTTAACTATACATGACTGCAGTATTTCTTTTTCTCATTTTGCATGGTTCTAGCCGAAAGAATTATTTTCAATTTGTTCGCTTCGGACGTCGCAGCGCATGTAAAATCGAAATTGTTTACCTTCTCAGGTGCAATAAACTGAAAGTGAAACATATCAATAGTTTTGACGCGCTGAGCTTGCTCGGAGATGGACAAGTCCCGTTATGGAACAGAAACTTGCACTTCCGAGTATTTCCATGGCCTTTAAGGATATCATAAGACAGCAGTCGGTGAGAGAGGGTGCTTGCACCTAGATCGCTCGAGCGGTGGGAAACCACGGGAAGCTGCATTTACGATAAAGCGAGCAACCCTTGTACTATAGTGGCCTACGTCTTGGTGCCTCCAATACCCCTTCTTCTATTAGGAAATGTAGCTACACAGCTGTAGGAGTTGACCAAAATGACGTTTCTACGAAGGAGCCATAAACGCATCGTTAACATAGAACAAATAAGTACTAAAATTGTTCTGTATGGCCCTTTGTGTTGCTATTTCTTTCTGGCCAGTGTACTTGTAAAGAGATTCGGTCGGAGCTAAACGTCTTTTGCTGTTGTGTCAACGCTTTTTTTGATCACGTTCTTTTTTTTACTTTGTAAGTACTGATGGGCTTCAGGCAGTCATTGGTTCCTCTTGAATAGGAGGATCCTTCTTCGCTACTAGGCGGATCCTCCTACTAGGAGGATCCTGTCCGATGCAGTTAGGACAAGTCGTTTATACTTGAACAGCAATTCTGTCAATGAAATAAAAAACTGTGTGACATTTAACGCTATACGTAGGGTGGCAGATTGGCACGCGCAATCGCTTTACCCGCAATAATCTTTATGTTATTTGGATTTCACAGGTTTTAGGAAATACCTTAACGATCTAAAAATTTCTTACTGCAAGTATATGACCCTTTCGTAGAAGGGTGTGGATATACAGGGTGCTTCAGAAAATGCGCTTGAAATTCTTTGAGTATAGCAAAGATGCAATAAATAAGTAATTTATAATCTCAGAATACTACATTTGAATTTCACTCAATGTTGCAGTTACGCTATGCAAACTAGTTTCAGTATCCTTTTATACTTGCTGTTGTGGCTAGAAATATGCTTAGCTTTTAGTGCTTTTGTGATTTAACATATTATTTCAAGACGTTGAAGTCTCAACGTATACTGCGATTTGTAAATTTAAAGCCAGATCACTAATGTTTTTAACTGATATGAAGCAGCACTAATTCCTCAGACTATTTTTGAGAATTTTTATTTGAAGCTCAATGGGAAGTACCTCAAAGAACATGGAACTAATAATATTATATTGTAGTGCAAGTACTATTATACGTATGCTAAAAAAATAGGCACCTGGTTCCTACTTCCCTACTTTTTAGGTCGGATCAAGCAAAAAAAAAGCTTTGATAAATATTTCGTGGCGACAATACGAGTCATAGTGATGCCCATAGTATGCGGGAAAGCAGTACCTTCGTAAATGTGAAAACGGGTAACTTCTTATTCTATTATGAGCATTTTTTTTTCAGTCTTTGGTGCAGGTACCTGGTTTGTTTTGTACTCCATTCCCTAAGCCCTGGGAGCAATGGTTGTCAGGTAAGGGAGCATGCAGTAGCCTAGTCATATTTGGTTATAGCGTTCAATCAGCTTATATGCGCAAGAAGGATTGTCTAGTATGCGTTTCACTGGTGCTGGAGGCTACGCATGATTTGTTTGGTTTCGGTAGAGTGTTATATAAGATAATGAAGAGCGATGATCATTATTTACAGTAATGAATAAAAATTGGCTGTGGCTTAGCTTGGTTATGCCAGGATATACGTAGCGAAAGCTACGGCATAGCAAGGTTAGCCATGGTTAATGTCGATTGTAAGTCCAGGTTAGTCTGGTTGCCTATGTTGCGGCGTTTAGCCAGTCGTTCGTCGCGCTGCTCGTCTGTTTCCTGGGCGATTCGGTTCCTCTTCATCTCGTTCCGATGTCGATTCCAGGCCTCCTCCCGCTTATCAGAATTATCGCCGTCCATACTGCCGCTTCAACTGTGCTCGCTACGCGCGCGAGCTCTTTTTTTCAATCCTCCGACGTGTCATCAGGCATGTGACGCAGCTGGCGAATCCGGCGGAGGCGAGTGCAACGGCGAGGAACGCGGTGTGACGTCATACCAAACGCGCCGGCGGAAAGGCGCGGCGCTGCTCAGCAGCGGAACACCTGTGGCTCGGTGCTACTAGTGGCGCATGCGCAGTAGTGCCTAGGGAGAGAGAGAGCGAGAGAAATATCCGTGGCAAGGCGTGCGTTGTGACGTCATGTGCCTCCTCGGAGCACCGCCACAGCGAAATCGCAAGTTCGCGGCCAGTAATTTAAAAACACCTGCACAGGCGGTGACCATAACGTAGGAGAATTGAGTGCTAGACAAGCTTCTTTCAAAAGTCGCTCTGAAATCGACTGCGTGCTCTTGTGTGAATGAAAATCCCCCCAGGACGAGAAGGATTTCCTCGTAATAATTTGTACATGCACTGTAGAAATGCTGACGAGTAAAATTAACCCACGGTGAGAAAAATAAAGTCCCATTTGATATTAGCCCAAAATAATTATAAATTGACGCGCACTGGTCAGCGCCTACTGTTGTTTGAGCCATCATTAACGCAATCTATACATCAGATCGGAAAACGTGGGCAGCCCGACAGAAGCTTTGGTGTCTTCACTGGTGCTGTTAGAAAAATTATGTGGCAGAGTCAACCAAAGCGGAAATTTTTCATAGTTTTGTTGAGGTGTTAGGGGCATCGGAGGCTAGTTTCGACGACACCTCTAGTTGAGCTTTTAGTTTTCTAGACTCTCCAGTCTGTAATAAATGGTCAAATATGGCCAATGTTTAAAGTTCAGAGCTCATTTAAGACGTCGTCTGACGTTGCTAGTAGAATAAATTGAACAATAATGTTTAACGCCGCGCAGAACATCGCGCAATAAAATTTATCAATTTCTGCGCGGTAAAGGAAGAGTTGACTGAAGGGACAAACGATTCATCCCAATGGAAGTTTAAACCCTTCATCCTAGGAGCTCATAACTCCTTCCAGACATGCAAAACACCCTATCTTCAGCAACATAAAAGTGAGGGGTAATTTCATGTGTCAAACAAAAAACCAATTGTCCAAAATGCAGCTTTCCATCCCTTAGCAGGGACTAACGAGTGACGACGCCGTTTGCGCCTCGCCGTCGAGGAAGTATAGAGCGAGGGAGGTCTCGACTTGTTAAGCACGCTGACTTCATGCTTGCTTGAAGCTGACGTACGGGAATTCATGCGTTACGTATACGGAACCTTACGTTATGCAGGTCGTTTCGTTGTTGTGACGTTCGGCAATAGGCACCAAGAAACTTGTCAATAGAAGGAACAATAGAAGTTAGGAAACTACACCATCCAAGAAAGAAGTCGAATGCAGTAGTCGTGTCTCCATCCGGCTCTACAGTTACCCATAAGTTGAAGAAAGTTTTTAGCTCTTACAAGCCATGCAAGCTGACCAAAGATAAAGCGTAGTCATAAAAACCGACCATTTCCGAGCGGCCATTCTCTCTCCAACCGAAAAACTGCGAGCGGAGACGTTGAGCGGTGGCTAGATCTGGCATGGCCACGCGGAGCTCTATAGGCAGGCAGCTACTCAAAGCATCAGCACTGCCTCCAATGTATCACACTATAAACCTGGTAACCCTTACTACAGGTGCACATGTTCAAATAATAGTGTACCGATATTTAAAAAATTACTTAGTAACCTGTAGGTTTGTAGCCTTTAGTAGAGGCACACGCACCGATGTGTAATCCATAGTATTGGTACATATGCTTTCTATATTTTGCAGATTACATTGAACCGGTGTAGTAACATGTGTACATTCTTAATTCTTACCGGTGACCGCTTTTCACCGTCTAACCACTGTTACAAAGTTTTCACACGACGCAGGACGCGCCCTTGTACCGCATCTATTTCGAATGCTGTAGCTGATATTCATGTAAAATAATCTTGTCGATAATCAGATTGCGTGCGCCATGCGAACAGTGTTGTGCAGATTCTAATACTTCCGCGGGCACAGCGATTAAGCTGGAACGTTCGGGGTACGTCATCTGTAAACGCCTGACGCGTCTGACCGTCTGTCACGTATAGATCACGTTTAGACGATCGCAGCCTGTACTAGCCGCTAGCTTTTGCACTTTAGTGTTACTTGTATTATTGGGCATAAGTTCGCCTAAAGGAGTGACTTCTCTTACTCTGAGTTGGTCCAATGTTGTTCTTAACCACCACTATACAATGCGACATATTTTCCTTCTGCCTCCACACAATAAAACTGACATCGGAACCCTCAAATAGGCATATGGTTAAAGACTGATGACTTGCAGCTTAGGACCAATGCCTGTTTTTATTTAACTTCAAATATGTTTTAGCAAATGTCATATAGGTTCCCTCGTTCATGCGCTGAAATTTATTCTAAGCTATTTCAGTGTAGTTCGCAGATTTGAGGCCGTACATAAGAATAAATTCATAAATATTATCAAAATTATTCATTTGTTAACTTGATAACCGCGTGAAAATATTTATTCATCAGTAAGACCTTGGTTCTGTCTTGTTGGTTCATCATGAAAATATAGGCAGAGCAGTACCCCAAAACTAACACAAAGGCGGACATAAACAGGACTTCGTTGCTCCTGCTAACGCCTTTCTTGATGGCGTGTGTTATTGCACGCGGCCCTGCCGAAATTCTCGTGTAGTAAATATTTAGAGTTATAATTTTGATAGCGCTCTGGTATATCACTCGTTTGCGAATGAATGTCGCACGAGCTTGTTCGCACGGAAATTTATGACTTCTCAAATACCTCACGTAAGGTAAACTGCTTACTGGGTCTCCCACACAGAGATGTATGATTGGCTTAGAAAAAAGTTGAAAGGGGTATATTAGAAAGAAACTTTTGTTTAGAAAAACACTGGTAAGAAACATGATTACGACACAAAATAGATCCTCAAAAAACAGCATGCTAATATGCAACAAGGAACAATTTCAAATGTTGAAATGACTAGAAAGAATTACTAGCATGAAATGCAAAGTTAATGCATCACAAAAAAGCTAGCTTCACACCAATAGAAATAATTCTCTGGGGCCTGACAGCTTTTGTCAATAGTTTAGGTATTTATTGAAATGTATAAATTATTTTCCTCACTATTCTGATTTACGAACTTTCCCGCAAAACATTAATCATAGTTAAAGTATCCACTTACGTGGGCATAGATAGCAAAGAAAAAAATCCGAACTCCTTTGTTTGGGAAAAGATGACATTGCAGGGAATGATTGAGAAAGGTATTATCGCTAATAATAGCAACCCATTTGTGAAAATTTACCTTAAGAACATAGGTTATTACTAAATGAACACCAATATTTTAATGTTAAATTTAATAATAGTTTATGATTGACAGATTTATATGAAAGTTAGGTAAATAATAACAAGACAACCCAGACGCACATTTTAGCAAATGGCCGTTTCTTAAGTAACCCTCACCTTCAACGGAGCTAAAGATCACTTCAAACGCATGCTAACAACTCCCCAATGCACCACTTCCCATGACAGTAGAATCTTCTGTGTTGGTAAAGGTATTTCAGAAAAGATATACGCCTACTCCAGACTCTTAAAGTAGTATCCTAAGCGGTAAATAATGAGGGCATGCTCAAGACCAACACTAGAAACTTTAGTAACTTCGGCCTGACGGCCACCAAACATGCGTATTCTTTCTAGGCTACTGTATATGCGGGGAGCCGCCACTTGAAACTCTCCAGAGAGCAGCGGCGCCTATAAAAGGAGTGCGAAAGGTGACGGAAACAACACAAGGGTTATAGTTCAAATGATACGGAGCACAACATCATGAGTCACCTGTAACCGAAGAAAATGAGTAAAATGGTGCTATTAACCGTGCAATGTGCAGATTTAAGGCAGAAAGCTGGGCTAGTTGGTGGTTATTCGTATAAGCGGACATCACATTAGCGCGAAAAGAAGGACATGGACAGGAACGTAAAAAAAGAGACACACCGAACGCTAGACATCAACTGCCTTTATTCTCAGGAGGACACAAATATATATGCAAAAAGACACGTGCTACATGATGAATCCCTAAAGCGCATGCGCAATGACACCTTATTGTGCAAGAATTTTATTTCTTTTGCTATCAAAGATCCGTTAGGTTTGCTGACGCAAGCCTGTTCTTGCCGATGAATAAGGAAGGCCTCGAGTATTTCGCGCTCTCTCTGATCGGTGCTAGAAGTGATCACTTGAGTCTTACCAAAGAGCGACATGCATTCATTCTCACAGCGCTTGCAATGTGACGCCAAGTACCCAGATCCCGATGGTGCTTCGACAAGCAGCTTGTGCTCCATTAGTAAAACGTTGATGCATTGGCCAGTTTGGCCGACGTATCCATTTCCGCATGACAGCGGAATTCTGTACAGCACATTTGTCCTGCACTCCACATAAGGCAGTTCATGTTTAATTGGGCAGGGTGCTTTCCTGCAAGCGGCGCCATTGACAACTTTGAAAAATTTCCCGAGTTTATCCGGCGCCGTGAGCACAACTCGGACATTGCCTTTCTGCGCCATCTTTTTAAGGCGGTGTGTCACACAAGGTTCATGAAAGTGTACATTTACAGGCAGTTTGCCTGACAAAGTCAGGGTTCCCTAGGGAACTTGTGGCTTCCGTGGCTGAAGGGCTGACAAAAGTGGTTAAAGCTGGTGATCGGGCGTTGACGATTGAGGGACAAGCTCATGAGAGGTCTAGATGCGTGGCACTGCCCTATATTCACCAGCTGACACACCGCCTTGAAAAGGTGGCGGAGAAAGCCAATGTCCGAGTTGTGCTCACGGCACCGGATAAACTCGGAAACGTTGCAAAGTTGTCAGTGGCGCCGCTTGCAGGACACCACCCTGCCCAATTAAACATGAACTCCCTTATGTGGAGTGCAGGACAAATGTGTTGTACAGAATTCCGCTGTCATGCGGAAGTTGCTACATCGGCCAAACTGGCCGATGTAGCAACTAAACTATGTAATTATGTAATGATGTAAAACTAAATTACATTATAAGTACATGTCCAGAAGTAAAATTCAACATTTACGCAGATGATACAAGTATATTTTTGCCAGCAAAAGAAATCAACCAAATAGTTGGCAATGCCAACGAAATGCTGGGTAAACTTGAAAAGTGGACGGAAGAAAATGCCTTAAAAATCAATGTACGGAAAACAAAGGCAGTTTTATTTCACGCTGTAAACAAGAAGATAACATTAACTCAAAGGGTTCTCCAATTGAACTCCAATTGAAATAGTACCTTCTATTAAAACACTGGCTGTTGTCTTCCACAATACCTTGTCTTGGGACGAGCACATAGATCAGTTAGCAACAAAACTCTCCCAAGTAATTGGCCTCATATATCGGAGCGCAAGCATACTACCACGCAGTGTAATGATGCTAATTTACAACAATTTATTTGTTCCAGACCTATTTATTCTGACCTAGTTTGGGCCTCTACGACGCAAACCAATCTGCGAAAAATCCATGTTTTGCAAAAAAGTTTCTGCGAGTTATTGCGGATGTAGCCAGGTACTATCCACCTGTGTCCTTATTTCGCACCTACAACATCATGCCAGTAACAAATATTTATGATTATTGCCTTTACAAGCGATATCAAGAAGAGATAAAAATAATACCTGTTTCTTGCGTCAGTTAGTGAAGTTGAAATATCACTCTACTACATATAATACGCGAAATTTTCAAACTTGGGCAATAGATACTTGTAGGACAACATATGGCTTACAAATGTTAAAAAACCGGCTGCCAAGGTTATTGAATACACTACAGAAACAAAATATAGAGCCCGACAAAATTACTTTTGCGGACCTTCGAAAATACTTTAGTGCGTAGAAGAAGAAAACAAAAAGGGAAACACGAATAGTGTAGTTAGTGTATAATCTTGCTGTAATTTCACTGCGGAGTTATCTGCGCTTTCTGCGGTGCATTTTGTGTGCGCTGGTCTCTGGTGGCGTTCTTGTATGGATAAACAGTGTCTTGAAAGCTCAATGTTTGTACTTCATAACCTGTAATTTATTTGACGATGTCTGAATATGGGAATGAGTTTTACCTTTTTGTATGCATGGATTTCAGGCAGTCTTTACTATAACTCATATGTATTATATAATTTGCTGACTGCTACCTGCTAACATAATCCTAATCCATAAGAAAGGGGACGCCAAAGACTTTAAAAATTATAGACCGATCAGCCTACTGTCCGTTGCCAACAAAGTATTTACTAAGGTAATTGCAAATAGAATCAGGAACACCTTAGACTTCTGTCAACCAAAGGACCAGGCAGGATTCCGTAAAGGCTACTCAACAATAGACCATATTCACACTATCAATCAAGTGATAGAGAAATGTGCAGAATATAACCAACCCTTATATGTAGCTTTCATTGATTACGAGAAAGCGTTTGATTCAGTCGAAACCTCAGCAGTCATGGAGGCATTACGGAATCAGGGTGTAGATGAGCCATACGTAAAAATACTGGAAGATATCTATAGCGGCTCCACAGCCACCGTAGTCCTCCATAAAGCAAGCAACAAAATCTCAATAAAGAAAGGCGTCAGGCAGGGAGATACGATATCTCCAATGCAATTCACAGCGTGTTTACAGGAGGTATTCAGAGACCTGGATTGGGAAGAATTGGGGATAAAAGTTAATGGAGAATACCTTAGTAACTTGCGATTCGCTGATGATATTGCCTTGCTTAGTAACTCAGGGGACCAATTGCAATGCATGCTCACTGACCTGGAGAGGCAAAGCAGAAGAGTGGGTCTAAAAATTAATATGCAGAAAACTAAAGTAATGCTTAACAGTCTCGGGAGAGAAGAGCAATTTACAATAGGCAGCGAGGCACTGGAAGTCGTAAGGGAATACATCTACTTAGGGCAGGTAGTGACGGCGGATCCGGATCATGAAACGGAAATAATCAGAAGAATAAGAATGGGCTGAAGTGCGTTTGGCAGGCATTCCCAAATCATGAACAGCAGGTTGCCGTTATCCCTCAAGAGAAAAGTATATAATAGCTGTGTCTTACCAGTACTCACCTATGGGGCAGAAACCTGGAGGCTTACGAAAAGGGTTCTACTCAAATTGAGGACGACAGAACGAGCTATGGAAAGAAGAATGATGGGTGTGACGTTAAGGGATAAGAAAAGAGCAGATTGGGTGAGGGAACAAACGCGAGTTAATGACATCTTAGTTGAAATCAAGAAAAAGAAATGGGCATGGGCAGGACATGTAATGAGGAGGGAAGATAACCGATGGTCATTAAGGGTTACGGACTGGATCCCAAGGGAAGGGAAGCGTAGCAGGGGGTGGCAGAAAGTTAGGTGGGCGGATGAGATCAAGAAGTTTGCAGGGACGGCATGGCCACAATTAGTACATGACCGGGGTTGTTGGAGAAGTATGGGAGAGGCCTTTGCCCTGCAGTGGGCGTAACCAGGCTGATGATGATGATGATGATGATGATGATGATGATGATGATGACCTGAAGTTGCCAGTGCGGGGGCCTGCGGCCTTGTTAAGCTGCAGTGCGACAGCTTTTTCTGTAGGCCTCCGTCATGGTGTATTTCGGATGCAAATAAAGTTATTATTATTATTATTATTATTATTATTATTATTATTATTATTATTATTATTATTATTATTATTATTATTATTATTATTATTATTGTTAAGGGGGTGGGGTAGGGCAAACCCCCCAAAAAATCGTATTTGCAATTCTTGAACAGAAAAATCGACTGCACTATGAGGAATGAACCTGCGGAAGTGCGACCTCGAGCTCCCGCTCAAAGCGGTTCAAATGTCGCGCCGAAGGGTACCGCGCGCCCTGCCTTATAATGGCGGGCGGAGGCCGGTTTGCTTATCGTTGTCGTTCGCGGATTTCTTCGCTATGGCGTGGTTTTTTTTTTTTGCTTGCGTGTGTTTGTGTGTGGTAAGTATATGATTTGTACTAAAAATTATATATTAATTAAAATAAAATGAGACATCCACCCAATCGTAGCAATTGTCACAAAGGAATCCCATGCGGGTTCCTCGAAAGGAAAGCATCGCAGTTGACGAAAAGCTGCTCTTTCATTGGGCAAGGGGCCAAAGTTCCTTAACTTTCTCGCAAAAAGACTATTTCGCACTTCAAGATCAGGCAAACAAACTACAAGATTCTTTGGGTTTTATGCTTTATTTGTGCTTTTGACTTCATGACAGTGAGAGCCCGTCGCTACAGCAGCATTAGTTTCTAGCTAGGGACCGCAACTGCATACTCATAATCAAGAATACATTCTTCCTCACAAGAAGTTCATGCTTTAAGACCCAACCTAACAAACGAGGAGTCTCTGGGAAAATGCTGCGGTCACCTCTAGCGGTCTCCTCTAAAACTAGCGTAACAGGGCCCTCGTTAATGGAAGTGTTTAAAATAAACATTTGGGTTGGGTTTATTCAATGCATAGGTTTGTAAGTGCTTTCGCAGCTCACTACGAGCCCTTTCTGTTCGCGGCGTAACGAAACGTAGGCGTTTATGTTTACTTTTGCAAAGCGATACTTTGCAAGAGCACAAGCTTCATCGGTTGGTTGCCCTACTCGTGGACTTGGGCGTGCTGCTTATGAACAGTGCATTTGGAATCGAATCTGTGTACAAGACACCAACGCAAAGCGTGCGCCAAAAAAAAAAAAAACATTTGTATACCCAAATTATCGCTCAGTGTAGCAAACACCGACAGGACGCACATACGCAAAATCACATGGGTACCGCAATTTTGGTTCGTAAGACACAGCAAAATCTGAAACATAAATGACAGGAGTCATCGACATATTGCGGTGCGGACAAATTTTATTCATCCATTTTAAAAGTCTTCGCTGATGCCTGGAGCGACACTGAAGTGGGTGTTTACGATTTGCCTTCTTTTCCTCCTTCAAATAAATTAGAGTCGATTGGTTTCTGAAAAGGGGAAACAGAAAAGTGTATCATCTTAGATACTGGCCACAGTAAAACGACTCGAATGTAAAGAATACCTCTAGGCCTCTACGACTACAGGACAATAGTCAAATTATTTTTGTACCTGCAATGTTACATCGATATGAACAAATCGCATAAATAGAAATAGACGGAACTAGAACAATATACAACGGTGAATTCGTTGACAGAAACCCACCTATAATATTCGCATGTAACTGGGCAGTATCCTGCACTGAGCTTTCTACATTCATTGCTGTTTGCGTAGCCTAGCCTGATGACTTCATCTTACTTTTTTAGAAGGAGGTTTTTGACTGCCATAGGGCTTCGCTGAGCTGCGGGGTATAGCTTTACAAAGAAAATACAACATAGTCGGTACTGTACGATTTGTTTTAGTCACTGCAAGGCGTGATACGATGATTAGCAACTTCTTTGTTGCCGTAGGGGCAGTTTCTCTTTCAACGTGATTACACATGTTCAGTTGTGGAATTGAAATAAGATACTTGTCAAAAGACATAAGGAGACGTATACTTACACTTCTTCTTGCGGAGCAGAGCACCGTAGTGGTAGGGAGAGCCAAGACCATAGCCGTAGTTCAGGCCATAGCCGAGGAGACCGTGGCCGTAACCGTAGTGGCCAGCACCGTAGCCGAGGGTGCCAACGCCATAGCCGTAGACTGGGGCAGCGTGGTAGGCAGAGACAGCTGGGGCATGGTGGACGGTGGTGGTGGCGACAGCTGGGGCAGCGGCGTAGGTGGCGACTGGGGCGTGAGCGACGGTGGCCACAGCTGGGGCGTGGTAAGCAGCGGCGTAGGTGGCCACTGGGGCGTGGGCCACAGTGGTCACAGCTGGTGCGTGGTAGGCGGCGAAGGCTGGGGCAGCAGCGTAGGTAGCGACTGGAGCAGCGACAGCGGTGGCGACTGGGGCGTGAGCAACGGCGGTGACAGCTGGGGCGTGGTAAGTGGTGGCGACCTTGGTCACAGCTGGAGCAGCGGCGTAAGTGGCAACGGCTGGGGCAGCGTGGGCGACGTGGGCCACAGCTGGGGCGTAGCCGGCGTAGCCAAGGCCATAGCCAAAACCGCCGTGGCCAAGACCATAGCCAAAACCGCCGTGGCCAAGACCATAGCCGAATCCGCCATAGCCAAGACCGTAACCAAGACCGTAGCCGCCGTAGCCGAGGCCATAGCCGTGGCCATAGCCAGCGTAGCCAGCGAAAGCGCTGGTGGCGAGAGCCAAAAGGACGCAAGCACGGATCTGCGTAGATACGAGGGTCCGTTCTTAGCGTTCCCTCATGCAACTTTTAAACGTTGAAGATGAACCAGATTATTGCTGATATTTTGGACTGGTATTTAGGCACCGAAGCATTGTTTATATTTGATGGACTTAATTATGCGGACGTTTTTACTAATTGAACAGGAGATAGCGTGTCCTCAGTACGTCCTTTCTAGGGTTCTTTGAGCTTCAATCATATTAGCAGTGGGGTGGCTCTTAAACTTTATTGAGTGTTGGCGCTGGTAGAGCACGCTCAGAAAATTTCTCTGCGCTAGTAGGTGTTTCAAGCGTCCTGGAACTTAGTCGTTGTTACCGTACACTTCATTAGCCCCTGTTGCATAATCAAATTGATTGTTCATAAATTTGAGCAACTGCGTGTATTCATATTGGGAGTTAAGTAAGTCTACTAATGACTTCGACAATAATGCTGCGACATGCAACATAATTTCGGAAGGAACAGTTGCATCGAAATCGTTCAGTACTGATTTTGCTACAGAGAAAACTCGAGACAGTGCTGCTTACCATGGTGACTTTAGAGCTGCCGCTGAGCCAACTGCTAAACTTGCTTTGTTCTGGAGCCCTTATATATACGAAGAATTCTTGCCTGAAGCCGTGGACACGTGGTATCAATAAATGAGGCGGAGAATCGCACTCGCTTTGGTATTCCGCGCGACACCGTGACGGACCAAGCGAAAGTGCAGTGCTGTGTTATACGGTTCTACGCGCTTTGAACTGGAATAAAGGCCGCACCCTCACCTTGAGAATTACTCTCCTGAAGGACTCGAGTGAAGGTAGGGGCAATAAAGTGATACGTGGTGCACCGCGCGTTGCGTAATAGTGATGAATCTATTTCTGGGAACGGCTACGAGCTTATATGTGCGAAGAATGTAAATACGCTTAACAGCTCACGGGCTTACATAGGCTACCTGAGCTATCCTGCACCGAGATACAAAGAAAAAAAAAGAGGATATTGATTATTCTAAGTGCGTATGGCAAAGTGCACCTTGGTGCAGTACTTTTGAGAAACTGCCAGCAATTTATGATCACTGACATTCAGTAGCGAGAGAGTAGTATTTATGTGAGCTTTTATTGGCCGTTTAAATTTGAAAATGTAGTTAGGGGATTGTAGAGAAGTGTAAGCTAAGTCAAATTTACGTCTGCTAAGTAGGCTACACACAGGTGTTTACTTTTTACCCCAAATAGAGAAAGTCTGCGAAATATGACAAAGTCCACGTGACTGCAAGCCCGTGCGCACGGAACAGCAACTGCATCAAACAGTCTCATGCAGCGAGAAAAGAGAGAAGAATATTTTAGCAGTGCCCGTAGGGGTGCCGCATTCCTGTGTTGGATGGAGGCCTTAGTCCAGAGTCCCAGCGGCGCTGAGCGAGCTGTTCAGGGCAGCGCATTTCGTTGACCTTTATGCGCAATAATCGCCGGCGCACTCTAAATAGAGTTTACATCCATTGGGGTGTACAGCTGCCACACAACAATAATCGTCATCTGCCTTGCTTGCGTTTCCCTTCTTGAAAACGCCGCGTCCGTTACTTTCCTGTTGGCAATGATATGTCATGCTGATAACGCGCATGCCATTCGTTACTTGGAAGTACCGGGCTCTCAGCGTTAGAGAAAGGAAATGCGGACAAGACCAGGGCCGGTATTTTGTAGCGATGCCTTTTCCGATTCACTGCCTTTTCAGGCTTTTCGCGCTTGGCCACTGGTCAGAGCGACGGTCTGCCCACATTATCAACGCGATCAGGCGGCCGTGTGTGGTGGATGATAAGAATAGCATAGAATAAGGCATCAGGCATCGCTACAATATAGCGGCCCAGACGACGTTTATTGTTGTGTGGCAAGATACGACTCAAAAGGTGTAAACGTTCCTTTGAGAGGCACCGTTGACGCTTCCTGCAAAGAACACGCTTGCTGTTATCGCTGCCACTCGGCACAGTAATGCACAAACTAGCTTTCCCCATGATATTTCTTTTTTTTATGGTGCTGGTATTGCGCGTGCTCTGTTGCGTGGGTCCAAGTCTTATATTCGTGGGCCTTGTCTGCTTGACGGAAAAAAATGAACGTAGGATGTGTGCCTTGCTTAGTACACTTCATTGTTACGCCCCTTACGCCCCTCTACGACCGACTAATTGGCATCTTGGAAATTACAACAGCAGCTAAAAAGTTAGCTCATTGCGTTTATTTCACAGATCGCGTCAGTGACCAAACATTACTGGCGTTTTCTTAAGAAGCTTCTTAAGAACATTCACTACGTATTATTCGCGTAGAATATTCCGGTTTTCATTCTTTTTGGTTCGTGCATGATAGCTGGGTCACCCAATATAACACTCAAATAAAGGAAATAAATTCCTGCATAGAAGCTGGACTTTAAATTTCCGATAAAAGCGGACGCAAATATACGTAGGGGCGTTAGTTGTATAGGAATAATACGCACCGATCTGATACATCTTCGGTTCACACATTACAACAGATTGAACTGAACTGAGTTGAATTTATTCTGTAACAGACTTGTGAAGATCTAGGCAAGAAAGCAATTCGTTTGCTCTCAGACGTCGCTGCCTATGTAAAATCCAATTTGTTTACCTTCTCAGGGGCAATAAACTAAAACTGAAACTAATCAATAATTTTGAAATGCTGAGCTCTCTCGGAGATCGACACGTCCCGTTATGGAGCATAAACTTGCGCTTGCAAGTAGTTCCATGGCCCTTAAGGACACCATAAGACAGCTGTCACGGAGAGAGGGTGCTTTCACCTAGATCGCTAGAACGGCGGGAAACTACGAAAAGCTGCCTCTGTAATTGAGCGAGAACCCCTTGTACTATGGTAGCTTACGCCTTCGTGCCTCCGATACCCCTTCTTTTATTAGGAAATGTAGCTGCGCAGCTAAAGGAGTTGACGAAAATTACGTTTCTACGAAGGAACGATAAACGCATTGCTATTTATTTATTCATGCTGTTAAGCCTCACTTGAGGGTCGTTACAGGCAGGGTCAGTAATTGAAATGAGTTATAAAATTAGTAGGTATTAAAATTATTCTGTATTGCTCTTTGCGTTGGTATTTCTTTCTGGCCAGTGTATGTTTAAAAATATTAGTTAGGAGGTTAGGAGGTCCTTCTGTTGTGTTCACGCTTTTTTGATCACGCTCTTTTTTTTTCTTTCTAAGTACTGATGGCCTTCAGGCAGTCATTGCTTCCTCTTAAATTGCAGGATACTGAGCTGTGCAGTCAGGACAAGTCGTTTATACTTGAACAGCAATTCTTTCAATGAAATGAAAAACTGTGTGACATTTAACGCTATACGTAGGGTGGCAGATTGACACGCGTCATCGCTCCACCCGCAATAATCTTTATGGTATTTGGATATCACACGTTTCAGGAAATACCTTAACGATGTACAGTTTTCTTATTGCAAAAATATCACCCTTTTGAAGAAGGGTGTCGATAAATGCGTTTTTACAGTAAATGCGCTTGAAATTCCTTGAGTATAGGAAAGATGCAATTATTAAGTGATTTTTTCCCGATTAGATTTAATCTCTAAATTATGCATTTGAATTTCACTCAGTGCTGCAATTACACTCGGCAAATTAGACTCAGTGTTCCTTTACCTTTCTTGTAGTGGCTACGAGAAGAAAAGGGGTTAACCAGGAGCCCGATTTTTATTAATCGTATCATGAAAAGCCAACATATACACCAAGGACAACATATGAGAAATTACTTGTACTTTCTAATTGAATTGAGGAAAGGAGTAAAAATAATGGCAATGAAAATGGATGAAAAGACAACTTGCCGCTGGAGGGGAACCATTCCACGTATTCGCATTACGCATGCGATGCTTGTGGCTTGAAATATGCTCATTTTTAGTGCTTTTGTGATTTAACATATTGATGCTTGCATATTGTGTGTTTCTTGTGGACGATGCACACGGGCGCCCCGATGAAGACGCTCTCTGGCTCTTGAGCTGTCGGCTGAACTGACCAGTGCTGCAGTTATCCTATGTAAATATACTTTGTAAATAGTCTCAATTTCGTAATCCTTCGTTCGCGTAACATTTTGGTGAAAGGTGCCGTTCCCCGTCCTAGCCACGAATCACCGCAGCGGCCGCACTGTCCTGCTTTCCGCCATGGTTCCCGGTGACGACACCTCGTTTGCTTCTACTCCTGCGACCCCGACAACAATGTACGTTATGGTTACCGATCAACGCGATCCTAGCATATTCTCCGGCCCAGATGATGTCGACGTTGAAGACTGGCTCAGCCTGTATGAACATGTTAGCAAAAACAACCACTGGGACCCTACCATTTTGATAGCGAATGTCCTATTCTACTTGGGCCGAACTCCTCGTGTCTGGTTCCGGACACACGAGGATGAGATCCCTAGCTGGGATTACTTCAAGGAGAAGCTCGGCGACCTCTTTGCAAATTCCACCGGTAGGTAGCTGGCTGCTAGAAAAGAGCTTGCTACCTGAGTTCGGTCTTCTACAGAATCGTAAGTCTCCTACATACAAGACGGGCTCCCTCTTTGCCGGAATGTTGACGATAAAATGGCCGACGTTGACAAAGTCGGCTACGTACTCAAATGAATCGCGGACGACGCGTTCAACTTGTTGATCTTCAACAATGTGTCCACCATCGACGTCATTGTCAAAGAATGCCGCCGCTTTGACCTCGCGAAAAGCCGCCGCGTCATTCCACAGTTATCCCGGCTGCCTACCACGGCTGCGACGTCGTCTTGCGTCGACTTTACCGCTTCACCACCCTTAAATAAACACGTCACCAGTATTGTTTGCCGCGAGCTCGAGGCTACAGGTCTTGCGCCGTTCCATCCACGCCCGCTTCCTCCAACCATTGACTAACCAGCCCCAGCAATCTCTCTCATTCAGGCAGTTGTGCGGCAAGAATTTTCAAACCTAGGTTTTCCTGTTCCCTGCTCCGTCTCCCGACTTGACGCCCAATCGTTGTCGACAGTTACGCCTCCAGAGCGATATCTATTCCCCTCCCAGATACCGCAACCCTTTCGAGTGGAGAACTCCGGACGACAAGCCCACTTGCTTCCGTTGCCTCCGAATTGACCACGTCGCTCACCACTGCCGCACTTCCTGGACGTCACCGTATTCGAGCTCCTTTTCCCCGTCTCCACACCCATATGTCGGCCCGCGCCGTCACTCGCGTCGCCGTATGCCTCTAACCTCTGACCTATCTGTCGATGACAGTCGACCTGCTCGCTCACCGTCAACTCAGCGCCGTCGGTCCCCGTCGCCCCAGCCACGCCGCTATTCGTCGCCGACCAATTATGAAACCTCCCGGACGGGAAACTAGACCATGCACATCCTGGGGGTAGTGCTGCATTATCTTCGTCGTGTCGAAATCCTCCATTAACGCTCCCACAGAACCAGAACTTACTTGACGTTCACGCCGACGGTGCCCCTTTACCGGCGTTAATGTATACTGGAGCCCAGGTGCCCATAATGAGTTGTAACCTTTGTCGTCGAGTGAGCAAAGTTCTCACGCCTGCTAGTACAGGAGCCGTACCCGTGGCCGATGGCAGCACTGTTGACGTCACTTGAATGTGTACTTCCCGCATTAGCATCGCCGACCGCCACGTTCCAGTTCTTTTTACAGTGCTAACCAATTGTCCCCATGAGCTAATCATCGGACTCGACTTTCTCACGGCGCATTCAGCTTTGATCGACTCTTCTGCCGGTGCCCTTTGCTTCGAACTTCCTCTACTTGCGCGTATTCGTGCCGAACTGCTGAACAACTTTAGTAGGACCGCCTTTGTCCACCTGCCGCTTAAAGCCTTCACTTTCTTCGATTTGCTATAATCTTTTCCTGTGCCCGATGGTGATTACGGCGCTACACCTGCTGCTAATCTTAAATGCCTCTAAACGCTGCGCACGTTCGAAAAGCTAGCATCGCAGGCGAACGCATTTGGAACGAAAAACACTTACCAGAGTCAAGTATCCTCGCGTGGATGCCGGTGCAGTGGTAACAGTAGTGAAATTTTGACGAGCCTGTGACTGTGTATTGCTTGCAGTCGCACAATGGCTCGCTGAATCGTCCGCGCATCACGCCGAACATGTCTTTGTTGGTGAATGCCATGGACCGTTAACGTGCCAAACGTACGTATCCGAGTGGAAATACAAGCACATGTACAGCAAGAAATGCCGCGAAACGTTAAAGCGCCATTATGCACATATTGCATCATGCACCAAGGGTTCGTGGCACATGAAGCCTCGACCTCTATAACAGTCCACCTTGGCAATCTCGATGATGCGCAGTAGATCGGCGATATAAGAATAACAGAGACAACTGAAGAACATCCAGTGGAGGCATGCTCCGCATTCAGACCAAACAGAGCGATGCGTCGGGTCTCCCCCACAAATATTATTCAAGAACTGCAAACTGCTTCGCACAATGTACTTGCTGTCCAGCGCGCTTGGATAACTACGAGGCTTACCTGGTCACCCTGGAACGTCCCCAGACACTACTAAAGAATCTGATACAATGGCTGCGCTATGCGCCGAAATAAATATAAACAGCGTGCCGCGTGCAACTACAGGAGTTATGAACTTGAATACCTGCACCTGCAAATGTATTGTATAAAACAATCCCTGAGCGTGGAAGAGCAGCCCCGAAAGGACATCTCCGCTACCTAAGTGGACTCTGCAAGTCGGATGAGCATGACCTATATCGCCGACGTGCCCGACCAGCGGCGTTCATCAGCTCGTAGCATTACGCTAAGTGCTACGCAGGACGCACTGAAGCTTATGTTGCCTTAAAATTGCTTTCCAGAGTTAACACTGGCGGAATACCGTACGCCAGAGCCAATGACGATCGTCCAAATCAGTCCCGTCGTAGGAAACTGAGATCAGTCTCTCGGCCCGCTCGGATCATCTTGAATGAGGCCGAGCTAACTGAAGAGCAAGATAGTGGGGATTTGGGCACCCAGATAGCGCAGCTGGCGCGGCAGCTGGAAGTTTTGCCCGAAAAAAAAAGGCAAGAAGCGAGAGAACCTGGCCCGCCAGCACGGAGAACTGTTCCCTTGCTTGCCCCACACTAAGTGCCACATACTCCATGACTACTCCATGAAGTTGGCCACAGGTTCGTTGAACAGCGGCACATACCCGCTGCATACATGGTGCAGGTTGCTAAAGCGCTGGCGTGAAAGGCGTTCTTTGAAAAGCAGCGCATAACCAATGCATTTGTAACACAACGATGATAATGCGTCGAGTTGGTGCTCTTGAGGAACCTTAGTGAAGGCGGTACGATTCCGCTTAGCAACTGAGAAATTTATGGAATATTTTTCGTCATTCTAGAGCGCCACATATCCAGTGGCACATGGCAAGTCGCCCCAGTTGGCATCTGCAAGTCGTAGTTACGCACACACACACGCGCATACACACGCGCACACACACGCACACACCGTGGCACTGTTTATTCTATGGTACAATAGTTACACCACCGGGCTGCTGTGTTTAAGCAACAGGGTTCGAAACAAATCTTCAGACTAGCTTGAGTTACTATATGTCAGTGTGCACATACGCACCCTCTTCAACGAACGCCATTCCCACTGACATCGGTCACTGTAGATGTGGGATTGCGTATGCACTGCTCTTCAATGATACTCTTTGACGCTGATTTGGTGGACTGGATATGTGCCTGTCCGTTTTGTGCGGGTATTTAAAGAACCTCTTGGATGTCTACTTAAGTCACTGTGCATGTGCCACTGTGTATGTGCTGCTGCACAATGACCAAAAAAAAAACCTTTAAATTTATCTGGTACTGGATGGAAGCTATCTCACTTAACACGCGTGCCTGAAGGACGTGCCCGACGCGTGCCCGACGCTTTGGCAGGCTGCGCCTCAGCTGCCCTGGGCGTGTGCCACTTTTCAATAAACGTGTAAAATAAGCTGCGTCATTAATGCATTGGATACATACTGCTCTTCAGTGAACCTTCCGTCAACTAGGATCACTGGATGTATCACACTGAGTATGCGGCAAGCTAGAGAACAATTCTCAGCGTCTGCACGCACTGGCGCGTCACGCTTTTCTTCCCGCAGGCCAAGCGCGGACTTCGTAACAACCCCACTAGATGGCGCAGCCTCTCCAGAAAGCCGCGCGAGAGAGAAGCCCGGCTGCCGCATGACGCGTTTCAACGTTCGCACGCTACGGCACGCCATAATTTTCGGAGACCACGCGCAGGCCTCCTGACTGAACCACTGGATGGCGCCGAATGTTCTTAGGGAACAGAGCAGTCACCAGAAAATTTTACAATACCTCAAATCTACGCGGCATGCCGGCAACATAAAGTAGCGGGGGTCATATACCTTCCAGAGTGCCGACACACTGCTGGCAAGCGTTGAGTAAAAGACTGAGTTTTTCGCTGCAAGATCTCATGTATTGTTCGGCGAAACAGTAATAGTTGTTCTTGTTTCTTCAAACGGATATAACATGATTCTGAAATAGCAATGTGTATGAACGTACTGTGCGGTAAGCGTTGGATCGTTTCAAGAAATGTGCGGCGGTGGTTGCGATGTTTGCGAAATCGCTTCGTGGGTGTCGTCTTGTGTGAAGTTCGCTTGGTGCTGTGGTCTAGGCATACTTGCAAGTTTCCATTGAAATTGTAAAGAACGTTGTTTATTCTCGCACTGGGCCTTGTGCGTGTGTTCGTGCTGAAAACGTAGCTTCGCAGCCGATCGAATGTGCAGTATGCGTATCAGGTTGTCTTCGTTGCGCTTGTTTCCGTCCCTGGACTCACCGCCGAAGGCGTAGGGGTAAAGGACTTGTGCTGTCGCGCAACCTAGTTGCGGAAATGGAGTTGGGCAATATCTTGCGTAAGCCCTCGCAACGTCGAGTTGTGAAGAAAGCCCGGAGGAGGAGGACAGGAGAGTTGTCCGTTCGTCTGGCTTATTCACTTGCATTGAGAATAATCGCGACTAGTTTCTGCACATTCTTTGATTAGCGAATGTGTGCTTGTCATTCTGTTGCTGATTTATCAAAGAAATAAGCAACTGAAGAACAGCAGCAGCGTTGTAAATACTTGGTTATAGCGCCTCATTCACATGAGGCGTAAGCATATTTTATGCATTATGGTATAAATATTTATGTGCATTTATGTCCATTAAGTATTTATTTTTGCTCCTTTGGCATCGACAAACTTCCGGTGCATTTGCAGATGTGCTATATTTTTCTGGAAGATTGTTCTGTTCTTGACGTTTTCAATATGTAAGTAAGGGTGTGTCTTTTTTTTGCTCGGAAACTTCTCTGTTTTCTCTTTGACGGAGCTCCTTCCAGTGCGGACATTTATCTGAACCATATAAGTAACACAAAAAAGGTATCATGCGAGAGTTCTGTAAGGTGACGAGAAAAGGCTATGTGAGAAGTGTAATAATGATATACTATGCCGAGTGTGCACTTATATTCTTTGAAAGTGTGCCCTGCGGTCACGGCACTGTAGGCGTAAAACGGCGTACGAGGCTATTTAAAGATATAGTGCCTGTTGGCAATCTTCAAGCATTCATAACTATGCTATAGGAGTGTGTACATCGTTTTGAAGACAGCGTAAAGCAGAGTGAGCCGTGCGAACCGATCAGGTGTAATGCATTAGTCGCATACAAATAGTCTCGTCACCAGGGAGTAAATATCCAAGAAACTGCGCGTGAGTAATTACTCAAGAAATTATTGTGCGGGAACAATCACACATAATATAAACCTGAGCGAATAGCCCAAACGAACGATTGAGCGAGCGAACGTACGAATAGAGAACAACAGCGACGTGCGAAGCAGTTGCGACGCCAGTCACATTGAAGACCATGAATATCTACAAGAATGGGGAAAAAGGAAATTAGAAAGGAAAATCTGTACAACACAACGGGCAGTGACTTGCTATTTCAGACAGGAGCTGTTTGCCTATGGACATAGACATACCGGAGCAAATGTTCGCAAAAGGATGAGGCATGTGGCTGCTGCACCGCGAATCCAGATATCACTGAGCACATCCAGTAGAGGAATGCGAGAGGATTCACCCATTGAGACGCGTAGGTAAAGTATTCCTACCAGAAACGCTTGGACATTAAGTGGACGGAAGACAAATCCTTGTTGGCCCTGGAAGCACTATAGTGCCAACAATCCGGTCCAAAAGTGCGGCAAGCTGTACATGAATAACCACTACAAGAAATGTATCTTTGTTTCAGTGGAATGCCAACAGTCTTCGAAGGAAGCGTGCTGAATTTCGTAAACTGGTTGTGCAAAAAACCTTTCCCATACTTTGCATTCAAGAGGCGGGAATCAGTGACGACTTTCGCCTCTCGAATTATGTGGTATATAAGGCCTCCGGTCAAGGTACTGTTAGCACAGTGGTCCTGTGCGTCAGAAAGGGCTTGCCATCTTGTGAAATGCACTCCAGTGATGCACACTTTCCGTAATCCTTCGCACGTAACGTATCCTTTGTGGAACTGTGCATAACAGTGATTAATCTATATGTACAACCTTCAAATCGTACTTCAGTAGAAGTGCTAGTGGATATCTTCAAAATAGCTCATTCTAATGTATTTATATGCGGAGACTTCAATGCACACAACGTTATCTCGGCAGTGACCACTGTGATGAACGTGGTAATGCTATTGAGGGCGCCGTAAGTAAATGCAACTTGACTACTTTAAATGATGGATCACCAACATTTCTTCGTGGGTATAATTATTCAAGCTGGGGCGCTATAGCGTAAAACTATTCCAAACTTTTCTATTCCAATTCTGCTATCAGCGCTCCACGATTGGTCAAAAACTTTTTTCGACCACCCCCTCTTAACTTGTCTGTCACGCCACGTCACGAAAACCGCGATACCTCCCCATCTGATAGGATGTGTGCGCACTGATTATGCATGATTTCACAGAAAAAAAGAACAGTTATTTCTGATTCGACGCCTTTTCGCCATTAGCCTCAGGCTGTTGGTCAAAAGTTTTCGGTCTGCACCCACTTCACCTGCCTATCACGCGACGTCACAAAACCGCTAAAGCTCACCGCGTCAAAGTGACGTGTACGCATTAAAGATGCATTAATATGCCGAACAAAACTCAATTTTCTTCTGAATAGCCGCAGGCTGCCCCGTTCTGAAAGGAATAAACGATGGCTGCCGCCGATCGCTCAGGCGCTGGCTACTCGCACCTGCCGGAGAGCATGGGTGTATTTGCGCATAATAAAACTTTTTGCGTGGCGGTGTAAAGTTTTCGAGCATTTTCGGCAAGTTTACCACCTCACTCTGCCAACTCTTCTTTGCTGAGGGTCCGTTTTAGCGTCATTGTTAAGCTTCCGTTGCATGCCGACACGATTTTCGACCAGCCACCGCAAGCTAAGTAAGGGAAAGCCGACCACTCGCAGACGCCGCCACCACCCTCTTCATCCAGTTATCGATTTTCAGTGCGCTGGCTCTGCCCCATCGAATCCCTCTCCCCTTGACCATTCTCCTCGCCTCGTGTCAGCCAATTAGATACGACAAGCCGTTCAGCGTAGGCAATGTTATTCGTTTTCCAAGCAAACAAAAGTTGCTTTTCAGTGGGCTAGCGAGAAAGTCTATTAACATTATAGAAAAAAAGAAAAAGAAGGACTGCCTTTAGGTGAACGTCTACACTTCAACATCAGGCGAAAGAATTACAATGTTATTTGTTATTGTGCACCGCAAATATTTTGTGACAGCTAGGACCAGCTGTTCGGGGAGGGTAATTTAAATCTAGACGCAACTGCATAGCCATAGCATAGAACTCGGTGCTCCTCGTAGTAGTTACCGCATTAGGATCCAGCATGACAAAGGAGGAGTTCCTGCAAAACAGCTGTGATTGCTTCAGCGGTGACTATAACAAAGGCGTCGCGTCACCGGATAAGTGAAATGGTTTAAAACGGATTTTTCACTTCAGTTACTTCAGCGTACAAGTTGGCAAGCGCTTTCACAGGTGACGGTAAGCCACTACTATTGAGTACACTCCACTCGGAAGATTACTGGAAATATTCATTTTTGCAAAGCAATACTTCACATGAGCGCAACATGATTTTCGGTAGCGCCGCTGCAGCAGAAATCAACGTTTCCTATCGCAGCCTTGTACCTGACACCAAAGGCCCTATAATGTAAAACAATTCCAATATGTTTCTATTCCAATCTCCTGACGTCAAATTTGCGTAACCACCAACGCAAGCACCGGGCGGTCACCCGCAGGGTTGTCTGAACAGACCAATCAAACGCTCTCCTCGCTCATAGGAGGTCAATTTTGTTTGCTTGAAGAACGAATAACGTTGCCTAAACTGAGCGGCTTGTCGTATCTAATTGGCTGACAAAAGGAGAGGAGAACACTCAAGTGGAGAGCGATTCACTGGGGCAGAGCCAGTGCACTGAATATCGATAACCGGATGAAGAGGGGGCGATTGGTGCGCTTTCCCTTAATTATCTTGAGGTGGCTGGTCGAAAATTGCGGCGGCATGCAACGGAAGCTCAAGAATGACGCTAAAACGGACCCTCAGCAAAGAAGAGTTGGCAGAATGAGGGGGTAAACATGCCGAAAGTGCTCGAAAACGTTACACTGCAACGCAAGAAGTTTATTATACGCAAATACCCCCATGCTCTCCGGCAGGTGCGAGTAGCCAGCGTCGGAGCGATCGGCGGCAGCCATCTTTTATACCTTTCGGAACGGGGCAGCCTGCGGCTATTCCGAAGAAAATTCAGTTTTATTCGGCATAATAATGCATCTTTATCGCGTACACGTAACTTTGACGCGGTGAGTTCTTGCGATTTTGTGACGTCGCCTAACAGGCAGGTGAAGTGGGTGCAGCACGAAAACTTTTTACCAATCGCCGAGGGCTAATGGCGAAAAGGGGTCGAATCAGAAATAACTGTTTTTCTTTTTTCTGTCAAATCATGCATTATCAGTCGGTACACATCATATCAGATGGGGAGGTATCGCGGTTTTTGTGACGTCGCGTGACAGACAGGTGAAGTGGGGGTGGTCGAAAAAAGTATTTGACCAATCGTGGAGGGCTGATAGCAGAATTGGAATAGAAAAGTTTGGAATAGCTTTACGTTATAGCGCCCCAACATAAATAATAGGCTTTAAACGGCTTGCGTACACAAATTTTGGAACACAAGACATAGTTAAAACCGAAAAGAAACTGACACGAGCAACTGAAAAAAAAAAAACCTCCGGAGAAATTTTATTCATCCATCCCAACTGTGCTTGCTCAAGGTTGGAGTAAGACAGAGGTTGGTGTTCACACCTTCTTTTCTTTTTCTCCGTCGCATAAGCTAGAGATGGATGTTTTCTGAAACGGACAAAAAGAAAAGGGCATGTTGTTGCACACTGAACACAGCACGAGCGACTCGAATGTAAACAATACCTATTCACCCCTACGTCCACAGGAAGATGGTCAAATTACTTATGCCTGCTACCCTGCATATGTATATCAGGTATTATGAGGAAAGGAAAGCAAAAGGAAAAGGAAAGAACAAATCTAAGACAAACAAAACAAAAACGCTGAATTCAATGTTAGAAACCAAGCCATAACATCCGCATAACTCCTTGTGTTATATTCACTGAGCTGTGCAGGTGGTTCTACCTGATTTTATATTATTTAATGTTTCCGCAATTTAACCCCACGAATTCCACTTTCTTTCCGTTGGCCGTATTTCTATCTAACTTAAGTACAGTTTACATGGGACCCGCCGTGGTTGCTTAGCGGCTATGGTGTTCGGATGTTGAGCACGTGGTCGTGGGATGGAGTATCGGCCACGGCGGCTGCATATCGATGGCGGCGACATGCCAAAACATCGGTGTACTTACATCTACATGCTCGTTAGAGAACACCAGGTGCTCTAAATTATTCCGGAATCCTCCACTACAGCGTGCCTCATAATCAGATCATGGTTTTAGCTCGTAAAACCTCATAATTTAATTTTAAATTAGTTTACATGGTCACTGCGGTACTGCGGCGAAGGTGTTTACAAAGAAAACACATGACACTCGGTATTGTCGCATTATTATGGTCGCTACAAAGCATGAATCAGTGATGAATATCTTCTGTGTTGTCCTTGGAGCAGTTTGCATTTAACTATACGTAGTCTCTGGTATTGCAGAACTGAAATAGGCTGCCAGCTAAACTTTAGACTGGGGTGTATACTTACACTTCTTCTCGCGGAGAAGAGCACCGTACTGGAAGGGCGAGCCAAGACCGTAGTCGAAGTTGAGACGGTAGCCGAGGAGACCGCGGCCATAACCGTAGTGGCCAACACCGTAGCCGAGGGTGCCAACGCTATAGCCGTAGACTGGGGCAGCGTGGTAGGCAGCGACAGCTGGGGCAGCTTGAGCAACGGTGGCGACAGAAGGGGCATGGTGGACGGTGGTGGTTGCGACAGGAGGTGGAGCGGCGTAGGTGGCCACTGGAGCAGCGACAGTGGTGGCGACTGGGACGTCAGAAACGGCGGCGAAAGTTGGGGCGTGGTAAGCGGTGGCCACCTTGGTCACCGCTGGAGCAGCGGCGTTTGTGGCGACAGCTGGGGTAGCGTGGGCGACGTGGGCCACAGCTGTGGCGCAGTCAGCGTAGTCAAGCACATATCTGAAGTCGCGGTAGCCAAGACCATAGCCCAACCCGCCATAGTGAAGACCGTCACCAGGGCCCTAGCCGCCATAGCCGCCGTAGGCCAGGTCATAGCTGAGGCCATAGCCGGTGAAGCCAGCAATAGCGCTGGTGGCGAGCGCCAAGAGGACGCAAGCATGGATCTGCGTAGACATGCGCGTTTGTTTTCATGCGGCTTGGTAACTTCTAAACGTTGAATACGAAGCAGATTACTGCTGATATTGTGGACTGGCATTTAGGCACTGAAGCATTGCTCATTTTCTAGCGCGTTTATTAAGCGTACGCGCTCAATAAGCGAACAGAAGGTAGCCTTCTATATGTTCTCCTCATTTTGAGTTCTCAGAAATTTAATAATACGGATAGTGTGGCCGCTCTCAAGCTTAAGTGTACGCTGGTAGTGAACAACACACCAAGAAATATTCTTTTTGGTCCTTTTTACAGGTAGGTTTTAGTAGCGCTCGTTAAATAATAAGTAGAAATACCATGTTTTCCTGACTATAGTCCGTGAATTGTACAAGTTTGAAGGTTTAAACTTAGTAGAGTGCACACCATACGCGATTTTATTTCTTAGGATCACTGGTGCGCTTGGTGATAACAAGTCGAAACTGCGCCTTCGAACTTTTCCTATGCTAAATTACGCAGCAAAATTACCTCCGCAATGGTCCTCGCCACGGATGAGCAATATCTCCAGCTCATTCCGGCAGCTCGGGGTAGTGTATGGGTTTATGAAATATACATAGTAAAATATGAAACACGGCGACGATTTGCAAAGGAATGCTGTGCCTTCGAGGCATTGTTGAAGCTTGTGTAGTCGAATGTGGGCTTGAACTACAGATTCTGAAGACGATGAAGGCTTAGCTGCTCGTCAAATTCGATATGCTAGACTTGATGCTTCTTGTCGCTGCCCTGGTGAGAGTTATTATGACGTGTTTTAGTATCGACTCCAGTATAACATCGAAAAAGGGGCCCATGCTTTTATTTACTGGCTGACAATATACGTTCTGCTCATTTGCTGTTTTCTAGTCGCAGACAAAACAAAATATGCCATTTCTGTCAAAGCTCTGTCCTGCGTGCGTTAGAAAGCGTGGGGACCATTTAAGAACTACTTTCTACTTTAGGCCTAAATTTTTCGGTATATATAATCTTAGTAACTGCTTGTGCGCATTAGGCATATATATATATATATATATATATATATATACATGTGTGTGTGTGTGTGTGTGTGTGTGTGTGTGTAAAGTATTGTAATCATATTAGTTGAGTGAGTAAAAGCCGTGTTCAACATTATTTCGGGGCATTGCTATAATATTTTGCGAGACACAGTTGTATCTGAGTCAGTCGTTCAATACTGCTTCCGCAACGGATAGATGTCGACGACAATATGGCTTACCATGGTGACCTCAGAGCAGGTGTGGAGCCAACTGCAATATGCGCTCGGTTCTGGAGCCCTCATATACCAAAAATCTTCCTCTAACGCTGTGGACACGCGGTGAGCTCAGTTACAAGATTAGTAAATGATGCGAAAAATTTCACTCACGTTTGTATTCCGCACGTCTTCCTAGGAGACCAAAGCCGAAGTGTAGTGATGCTGTCTACGTGTGTTGAACTGGAATTAATGCCGCGCCCTAACCTTGACAAGGACATTTCTGAAGGTCTTCAGGTAAGGAAGTGAGAATAAAATGAGACGTGCTGTGCGGTGCATGGCGTAGTGGCGGGTGGGGTATATTTGTGGGTATATATGCGTGGTCGCATGTGCGACGAATGCAAATACGTAACAACGGACATACGTATGAGGATATCCAAAGCAATATGGCACCGAGTTTACAAAAAAACGGACTATTCTACGTCCTAAAGTATAGAGTACGGTTAAGAAACCGGCACTAATTTTTGCTGCGTCACTGACATTCAGTTATGACATAAAAATCAATAACGTACTGGTTGTTCTAATCATCAAATTGTTAATTTGACGACTGTAGAGATTCGTAATAGACGTGAAAAAATAAATCGTGCAAAACAAAATGCACGTTGCATGCTTACATTTTTTTTCAGCAAGTAGAGATACCCTGCAACTTATTCACTCGTCGGTTAATGCCGCTGTCACCACTCTCGCTCATCCACTATCGCTTCGCATGTCACCAAAAAGCCGTTCACCACTTACATGCCCATATTTCTGCGGAAATGAGTTCACTTTTCGTCCAAATGGCAAAAGATTGGAACAAGTTACCCGTAGATGCTGTAAACAATGCCGAACTTGATAAATTTAAAGCGGTTCCAGCTGACATTATTAAATAGTGTTATGCACTGCTCTCTCTGTCTCTAGGTTGTGACATGCTGCATTGAAATCTTTTTATGTATACATCAAGAGAACTAACATATTGACACGTGTACTTATTTGTCTTTATCGGGCGACATGTCTCACCGTCTAACAAATGTTATCGTACAGCGCAGGACGCGCCTGCATGTATCGGAAGCTTCTGGAATGTTATCGATGCCTCCATCCGCTGTCTGTGACAGAACTTTGTGTAATCTAATCGCATGTGTGCGCGACGCGAATAATGTAGAACTTTGTAGAAGGCATGCGAGCCCCAGGGATTACTCTGGAACATTCGACGATTGATGTATAAAAGCGGACGCGCTTGACCCGCTGATCAGATTTTCGACGATCGCCGACCGTGTTCGCCGCTATCCTTGTGATATAAGTGTAGCCTGTCTTGTGGGCACAGGTTCGCCCAATAAAAGTTAGTTTTGTCGTTCACAGTATTGCTACTGTGTACTTCAACGTCACCACCACGTGACAATATTTTATAATGCGCTAAATATTATACATGTCCACATTTATTTATTTTACTGCTAGATGTATTGCATTTACTACTTGTTTGCATTTGTTGTTCATAGTCATTTTGCATTCTTGTATTTAACGTTTCCTTCCTGTTGTTTGTTTCCATCAACCGTTAACCACTCCTCATATAAAACCGCACAACAAGGGTATTTTGAGGTACCATAAATAAATAAAAGAAATAATATTTGTACTCCCACCGACTTTGGCCACTGTGAGTGGGTATTTCAATGTCAAATAGGCGCATCGGGCGTCTGTGCTGAGTGCAATAGGGTTCGAAACCAACTGTAAGACCAACTTGGGAATGTGGCACATGTGATGAGTCACGCTAAGTGAAATTCTTTGATACGAATTTCGAGCACGGGGCATCAATCACTTGGCAGCTGTACCACTTTTGCAACGAACCTGACCTCAACTTGAGGCTCCGGATATGTGCTACTAGGTATGCCAACTCTTCAATGAATCTTTTCGGAGGCCAACTTCACTAATTGAGTATGTACCACGCCTTATGCGGCGCACTTCAATAAAAAAAAAATTCTCCATTGCTGGGGGGAATCGAACTAGCGCCACGCGCAGACTTCGCGGCATCGCCGCTAGATGCCGCAGAATACGCAGTGGTATGCAGGAGACAGGATCCCGGCTGCGGAGTTAACGTTTAAATGCGAGAGTTTAGGTAGAAGGCGTTGATGAGCAACCTTCTCAAACGCGTTCCCAAAATCTAAAGAGTCGACAGGCGCGTTAACGTCGAGGCTGGAGCTGATATCGTTAATGAACAGGGCTAGTTTGGTAGAGCATGAGCTATCTTTTATGAATCCATGTTGGCAGGGGTGAAAAAATTTACAGGTATTAGAAATTTCATGATTTGTGCATAAATTGTGTGCTCCAATATTTTTGAAGGGACATTTGTGATCGATATCGGGCGATAGTTTTTTGCGGGATCATTTAGGACGATTTTTGTACATAGGAACTATTTTGCCAACCATCCAGTCATGAAGTACAATGCCAGTCACAAAGGATTGCCGTGAAACGATGGATAAAAGAGCAACGGAAATGTATTTTTTAATTTTTTTTACCATCTTTGCATTGATGCAATCGATTCCATTTGACGATGTTAGTTTTAGGCGCTCGATTATTTTTATTATTCCGTTAGTTTCGAATGTTAAGTCAGGCATGTCATGGTGATCAGTGTAGGGTTAATCTGGGAGATCGCCTACGGGCACCTCGGTAAACACTTGACAGACGCTAGAGTTTAATATTTCAGTGACGTCATGGTTTCACATTGGAAAGCTGAGGTCATCACAGAATGATATAGGCGGACAAGGTTTAGGGTTGATGACTTGCCCGAATTGTTTACTTTTGTGTCGTGGCATAGCCGGTAATGGTGGACGATATGAAGGAACGTTTAGTTGTGGCGGCAAGAGAGTCGAATTTCTTTTCAATGATGTAATACTTACTCCATGCGGAAAGTGTGTTAGATTGTTTTGCCGAACGAAATAGTCTTTTCTTCTTGTTTTTTCTTAGTCGCTTTAACTCGTTGTTAAACCACGCTGAAGCTGGACTTTCTGTTACGGTGAAGATGAGCACGTATAAACAAACAAATTCTTTTATTTTTGTACAGAGACAAGTTCGACTCGACTGAACGCTGAGAAAAATCAAAAGAAAAGTCGTTTAACCTAATTACCATAATTACCTTTACCATAAAGTGTCAACATCTTTCTTTTCTTTTTTATACGTGTTGGATCACAAGAATATGTACCGTTAAGTACTGCGTGATCATTTTGGCCAATTAAGTGCTTGAGTGGTGGAATGTGTTCGGAATGAGTTATGAGGGCGATGTCTAGTAGGCTGGGTGAACGAGCGCTTTCTCTTGTAGTCTTCATGACAAGTTACGAAAAGTTAAAAGTGAGGCATGCATTAATTAAATCGCTTTTGATGGCGCGTTTCGAAGCAGTGAGTACGAGATCGTCCCACTTTATTGAGGGAAAATTGAAATCGCCCAGCAGGAGTACCACTGAGCGGGGTTTCAATACAGGCAGAGAACGTAGCGCATCATGGAACTGGTTGACGAAGGAACAGTCAGCGCCCGGGAGGCCGGTAACAGGTGCCGATATTCAGGGGTTTGTGGAAAACTTGCGAACGTGTGAAAATGCCTTCTAGAATGCTATGGTTAACAAGTTGATAGTAGCGTAAGTTATGGTGAGTTGCAGTTAGGACGCCACTGCCTCACCTGTTAATGCGGACGTGCCGAGAGATGTCGAAGCCTGGTAAGCAAGAAGCAATTTCGGTATCGTTACCGGAAGGACGCAACAATGTTTGAGTTAGCGCAGTTATTTTGCTTTCTGTAGTGTCAATTAGGTTACGCAGGGAATCAAGGTTCGGTAGAATACTGCGAATATTACTCTAAAGGAAAGGCATAGAGTTGGGTTGTTTTCTTTCACGAGGGACGACCTCCAGCTACTGGTGAGTATAGTAACAAATTCCTGAGAAGCGTGGTTGTACAAGAACGTCGAAATTCAAATTCTTAGCTTGTTGTTACGTAGCTTGAAGGGTTTGCCCTGTGCTCTTGGGAACTCGAGTGGTTGCATATGGGCCATCCGAGTTGCCGGAGAATAGTTTTCTCGCACTTTATAGAAGAGTCTCTAAGTTTGAAATGTTCAACTTTGACGACGATAAGCCTATCCTTATTTAAATGGAAGACCCAAGCCGATGTGCCCGTTCAATATCTGCTAGCCGCACGCGAATCTCGAGCTTGTCAGTGCAGAGTTTGGTTGCTAGATTTTCCGAATGTTCCCATGTCTCCTGAGTCTAGACATCAAGGCCAACGAATACGAATTTTAACCGGCGTGCCCTCTCTTCGCAATCATCTAGTCTTGCGGTTAACCTAGCGATTTTCGACGCGCTCTCTTCGGAGAGGGTCAGAACATTAGTTGCTCGTTCTTTCATGGTTCGGATGGATGAGCAATCGTCTTCAATTTTAGGGAGCCTTTAGTGATCTCGCCGAAACGTTTATCGTGTTTCTAAAACTAAGAACGGACGGATTTCGCTTCATCAGGAAGAGTTATTTGGACACATCTGATTTCTTGCAGAGCTGACATGGCATTATTGGAAGTTTGTGTAGTGGCTGCGCGGTTGTTAGGTCCCGGCTTTTCTTTTACTTCTCCTATAACAGTATTAGTACCTGTAGTAAAACATGAGTACATTCAGATGCAATAGCGATGCAAAAGCGTGGGCTTAGCAACACTAGTAATGCGTAGTACCATGTTCACGGCGCATATAGTGAACAGTTTCTTTTACCTGCATGTACGCGAAGAGTTGCGGATAGGGCTGCCCCATAATTTGCTTGCCGCTAGATTCAGTGAGGGTTGACAAAGGTGTGCTCGGCTTGATGTGGCGCTTCCACGATGCTAATTTTGATCTGGCAGATGGTGGCTCGAAACACAGCAGTGAAACTGTAGCAAGTTGATGCTGTAGCAAGTTGTACGGGTGCAAGTCAGCGCCGACGACGCGTGGAATAGTGCTGGGAGGAGGCCAGGGTTGGACGAACGCGATTCCGTGCCGAAACACGAAGAGTGGCAGGTACGGCAGTCCCATAGGTGGCCCGCGGCTAGGCCTATTCTATATATAGATATATCTATATAAATAGCATATCTGTAGATAGATAGATAGAAAGAAAGAAAGATAGATAGATAGATAGATAGATAGATAGATAGATAGATAGATAGATAGATAGATAGATAGATAGATAGATAGATAGAAAGATGGATGAATGGATGGATGGATAGATAGATAGATAGATAGATAGATAGATAGATAGATAGATGGATAGATAGATAGATGGACAGATAGATAGATGGACAGATAGATAGATGGACAGATAGATAGATAGATAGATAGATAGATAGATAGATAGATAGATAGATAGATAGATAGATAGATAGATAGATAGATAGATAGATAGATAGATAGGTGGCCACTACGTCCTTAACGATTCAGTTGCATCATGTCACTCATTGTGAGAGACTTGGCACCGGAAAATCGACTTCCAAAAGACTGTTTCTATGTCATTTAATAAACAATCTTCCCCTCTTATTTTACTTATTTCTTTTATGGTTATCTTCTAGAATATGTGTCGCAGTATAAATACCCTTGGTCTTATATTGTCGAAGGATCTATCTTGGTCACATCACAGTAAACAGATGCTTCATCGCGCCGTGAGAAAACTAGCATTCCTGCAACTTAGTCTACGTGCGGCCCCTCTTAACACATGTCTTCTCACTAATAAAACACTGACTCGTCGAATACTGAACGGCTATACACATAGATATGGCTCTGTCGTATGGAACCCGCACAAAAATGTGGTATGGACAACATTGAGCCTGCCCAGATAAATTCTGTGCACTTCATTTTTCGTCGCAACGATAAGCATTGTTCACCTAGTTCCCGCCTTTACAATCTTCAGCTTGCCACTCTCTCTTTCAGTCGTGACGTCGAATCTTTGAAGTTTTTTTGCAAGCTCTGATTAACTCTCCGCGATTTCATCTACTTAGCAGCTACATCACACCCGCTAAAACTACATGTACCCGACAACACCACGATTTCAATATGTCTGCTTCTCATCACTGCACCGATACGTTTAAATACAGTGTTTTTTATCGGCGCTATAGAACCGCGGAATGCTTTACGCGGTCATGTTCGATCTTCATCCTTATGCTGAATTCCTCGTGTGTACTGTTAACCACTGATCATTTATTGCATCTTGTTTTGTTTTATGTTTGTCTTTTTCCTTCTTTGCAATCTCTTTATTTTCTGCTGCCCATTCGTGCGATAGCCCTTCGGATATTCAGTACAGTGAAATAAATAAATAAATAAATAAATAAATAAATGAACGAATGAATGAATGAATGAATGAATGAATGAATGAATGAATGAATGAATGAATGAATGAATGAATGAACGAACGTGTAGATTGTCCCTGTAAAGTGCGTGACGTACCCTAAGAATGCTACTCAAGTTAAAAATACAATGTGACCGCGCATCCTTGTGCATGGTATAAAAGGGCAATCACAAACACTCAGAGGAAAGCGAGAGAAAGAGCAAGACTTTTATGATCGGGCAAGGCGAGGGTTAGGATCTCTGTGTTAGTTTGGGCCCCCAGTCCAGGGCGACAGCGAGAATGAAAAACATATTCATCGCCGGCTCGCCGTTCAGAGCGGGGCATTTTCTTGATTTCGATGCACCATAACCGTCGGGGGCTGTTGGCGCGTGCTGCGGAAAAAGAATGAAAATAAAAAAAGCACGCTTGCTGTTTTCCCCACGGCTCGGCGTAGTAACGAACGAGAAGCTTACTTTCGCACTCAGACTGTTTGACGACGCTGCTGTTCCGTGAGCTCAGCTGCGCAGTCACATGGTGTCATATTTCTCTGAGTTTCTCTACTTGCTGCAAAATGTTTGCACGTCATATGTGCCTTGCTTTCACCACTTTTTTTATATCTTCTCTTAGGATCTACTACAACATTTTAATTAATTGGCAATAGGAGAATAAGAACAACAAAATATATCTAGTAGCTGTTATTCAGTTATCTAATGTCACTGACCAAAAATTACTTGCGGTTTTTCAAGAAGAGAATAAACAACACACCCTTGCTCTCATTCGCCTAGACCAATGCGTGCTTTTTAAGACTGCTTTCATTATAGTTGGGACACCTTCTATTAGACCCGTCTTGGTATCAGCAAGCGTCTCTCTGCTGTGCGTGATAACTGAAATAAATGTCTGCGTAAATTCTGAATATGTAATGTCGGCTCATATATACTGAAACATGCCCTCTTAATACTGTAGCAAGTAACAAACAATAAATTGTTTGCATAACGTGATTGTATTGGTTTTATCATCCGGAGTGGGTACCTTGACATGTGCCTGTTGGTCACTCCTCCAGAATGGATATTTGTGCGAATGCTCTAGGTGAAACTTGTTCTATATAATTCGCTTTTTTTACTCCAATCTAAATTACTGTTTATTGGTTTGGGGCACAACTATTCAAACTAATTTACGAGAACTTTTTATCCTCTAGAAAGAATTTGTCTGACTGCTTCATGACTTACCATATATAGAGTTTCTTTCAAAAAGCAAACATTATACCAGTAAAACATCTTTATAACTAGAAGCTGACAGTAGCCTTCCCCCGCGAAGTACTTGAAAATAGAATGTTCCTACGGGACTCATCATCACTAAAAGAGAACATTTCCGTACACAATACCCGTCACAAAGAAAAATGGAATGTTATAACATCTCGGGCTAACTACTCCAGAGAAAAACTGTCATTCGCCCTGCCCATTCTCCCGTATAATTACAACAAAAGTACCACTGACATTTTAAAAATAACTAATACTGATATAAGGCAACGCTATGTATAATGTATCTAGTCTTTCTCATTCGATGACTTTTGTGTTCATTCGTTGTGTTCATTTCGGTGCCAATGTATGTTTTCGGCGTTCCTTCCTGTACCTTTTTTTACTGCCGCCTCGTAGAGGGAGGCTGTGGGCCCCTGTCAAGCTCCTGTTTCTTCGTGCAGCTTTTACTTGCAGCCCCCTCCATCTTTCTTGATGGGAAATCAACTATATTATTTTAAGACTAGATAATCATTAAGTGAAGCAAGAATCGCGTAGGTGCCATAGTTCTCTGTGCATGGCCTTATGGCCATTCTTCTCCCGACAAGTAGTCTTGGTGGTATTCGACCTCAGGACAAAACAGCGTGGACGTCTCACAGTGTATATCAATCTGATTTAGCGCTTGCATTTCAGCATATCTTGGGAGTGATTTTGTGCATAATAGTAATAAAAATAAAAATAACAACAACAATTATAACAGTAACATTAAAAGCAGCAATAAAAATAAAAATAATAATAATGTTGTGACAGGTGTGGTGGATAAAGCATAAAGGCAGCATTCGGTTGCACGTTGCATAGGATGCATGTAGACTCAATTGTAGGCATACGCGCTAGTTGCACAGGAATTAATAGAGACGGCACATGTATAGCTTGAAGTTATGTGCGTTGGACCTGCATATTGGTTCTAAACACGTCACTCTAAAACTCATTACCGTCTCATCTGAACAAGTCACCTTGCTTGTAATGATTCAAATCACACCTACACTCGTTTGTTTTCGGATATAATCATTGTATGGTTTAGAGTTGTGAGTTTGGAATTCTTCTAAATCATACATTGTTCTTTCAACCATTTATGATCTCCAGAAACGCGCCGTCTTGTATTATATATAATTGGGGTATTTTTAGTATTTCCATTAAGTGCTAATGGGAAGAACCCCTGTCAGTGTGTTCTCTCCAGGACATCGCACTGCATGTATTAATCACAAATATAACCTCATCAGACGCAATCAGGTATTATTTAAGACGACAGTTATTTTGACGCTCTGAACAAGCGGGGAGTGTTACATCTTCCGTTATGGGGCGTAAACTAGCACTACCCATGTGTTTTCACGGCTTTTAAGGGTCATCATCATCAGCCTGGCTACGCCCACTGCAGGGCAAAGGCCTCTCCCGTACTTTTCCAACTACCCCGGTCTTGTACAAATTGTGACCATGTCGTCCCTGCAAACTTCGTAATCTCATCCGCCCACCTAACTTTCTGCCGCCCCCTGCCACGCTTCCGTTCCCTTGGAATCCAGTCCGTCACCCTTAATGACCATCGGTTATTTTCCCTCCTTGTTACATGCCCTGCCCATGCCCATTTATTTTTCTTAATTTCAACTAAGATGCCATAAACTCGTGTTTGTTCCCTCACCCAATCTGCTCTTTTCTGATCCCTTACCGTTACACCCATCATTCTTCTTTCCATAGCTCGCTGCGCCGTCCTCAATTTAAGTAGAACCTTTTCGTAAGCCTCCAAGTTTCTCCCCCGTACGTGAGTACTGGTAAGACACAGCTGGTTATATACTTTTCTCTTGAGGGATAATGGCAACCTGCTGTTCATGATCTGTGAATGGCTGCCAAACGCACCCCAGCCCATCCTTATTCTTCCGATTATTTTAGTCTCATGATCCAGATCCGCGGGCACTACGTGCCCTAAGTTGATGTATTCCCTTACCATTTCCAGGGCCTCGCTACCTCAACTGCTGTTCACTACCGAGACTTTTAAAAATTACTTTAGTTTTCTGCGGATTAATTTTTAGACCCACCCTTCTGCTTTGCCTCTCCAGATCAGTGAGCATGGATTGCGATTGGTCCCCTGAGTTACTAAGCAAGGCAATATCATCAGCGAATCCCAAGTTACTAAGGTATTCTCCATTAACTCTCATCCCTAATCCAGGTTTCTGAATACCTCCTGTAAACATGCTGTGAATAGCATTAGAGAGATCGTATCTCCCTGCCTGACTCCTTTCTTTATTGGGATTTTGTTGCTTTATTTATGGAGGACTACGTTGGTTGTGGAACCGCAGTATATATATATATATTTTCAGTATTTTTAGATACGGCTCGTCTACACCCTGATTCCGTAATGCCTCCATAACTGCTGAGGTTTCGACTGAATGAAACGCTTTCTCGTAATCAATGAAAGCTATATATAACGGTTGGCTGTATTCCGCACATTTCTCTATCACCTGATCGATAGTATGAATATGGTCTATTGTTGAGTAGCCTTTACGGAATCCTGCTTGGTCCTTTGGTTGACAGAAGTCTGAGGTGTTCTTGATTATATATTTGCGATTACCTTAGTAAATATTTTGTAGGCAACGGACAGTAAGCTGATTGGTCTGCAATTTTCAAGTCCTTGGCGTCCCGTGTCTTATGGATTAGGATTATGTTAGCTTTCTTCCAAGATTCCGGTACGCTGGAGGTCATGAGGCATTGCGTATACAGGGTGGCCAGTTTTTCTAGAGCAATCTGCCCACCATCCTTCAACAAATCTGGTGTTACCCGATCCTCCCCAGATGCCTTCCCCTTTTCATAGCTCCCAAGGCTTTCTTTACTTCTTCCGGCGTTACCTGTGGGATTTCAAATTCATCTGGACTATTCTCTCTTCCATAATAGTCGTGGGTGCCACTGGTACTGTATAAATCTCTATTGAACTCCTCAACCACATGAACTATCTCATCCATATTAGTATTGATATTGCCGGCTTTGTCTCTTAACGAATACATCTGATTCTTCCCAATTCCTTTCTTCTTCACTGCTTTTAGGCTTCCTCATTTCCTGAGAGCATGTTCAATTCTATCCATATTATACTTCCTTATGGCGGCTGTCTTAGGCTTGTTGATTAACATCGAAAGTTCTGCCAGTTCTATTCTAGCTGTAGGGTTAGAAGCTTTCATACATTGGCGTTTCTTGATGATATCGTTTGTCCCCTGCTATAGCTTACTGGTATCCTGACTAGCGGAGTTACCACCGACTGCTATTGCACACTCTTTAATGATGCCCGTAAGATTGTCGCTGATTGTTCCAACACTAAGGTCCTCTTCCTGAGTTGAGACCGAATACCTGTTTCGTAGCTTGATTCGGAATTCCTCTATTTTCCCTGTTACCGCTAACTCATAGATGGGCTTTTTATGTACCAGTTTCTTCCATTCCGTCCTAAAGTCTAGGTTTATTCGAGTTCTTGCTATCCTATGGTCACTGCAGCGCACCTTGCCGAGCACGTCCGCATCTTGTATGATGCCAGGGCTAGCGCAGAGTATAAAGTCTATTTCATTTCTAGCCTCGTCATTCGGCCTCCTTCCCGTCCATTTTCGACTATCCCGCTTGCGGAAGAAGGTATTTATTATCCGCGTCTTATTCTGCTCTGCAAAGTCTACTAATAACTCTCCCCTGCTATTATTAGCGCCTATTACTCCATAGACTTGTCTCCAGCCTGCTTCTTGCCTACCTTGGCATTGAAGTCGCCCATCAGTATAGTGTATTTTGTTTTGACTTTACCCATCGCCGATTCCACATCTTCATAGAAGCTTTCGACTTCCTGGTCATCCCCCGCAGGGGCGTCTGCGTAAGCAGGCGTTTGGTGTGTTGCGACACCACGTACCCGAGCACACGAGGGTTCGACCCTCACGCGTGTAGCCGTGCGCGGCTTAGCCGTGTCCGGGGAAAGGCGGATCCTGGAGGTTGAGCCGATGCCGGGTGTTCGGACCTTTAAGGCCCCCCGGCGGATACAACACACCTCTTTGGCCTCTGCTTCACGTAGACGGCACCGCCGGACTGACCCACCCGGGGGAAATCGGCAGTCGTCTTTTCCTGTCTCTCTCTTCCTACAACCTTCGTCTCTCCCTTACTTTCCACCTTTCCTGTCTCCTTCTCTCTTCTATTTACTTCCTTCTTCTTGGCGGCAAGGGTTAACCCTGTGTGGCTATCCATCCTTGGGTACACCATATTTGGTTATAGTGGCGGCGTACGACTGGCGCAGTGCAGACTTGCATGCAAGCTCTGCCGCGTCCCCGTCGTTGGGCTCCATGGTGGACGGTCGGCGGTGCTGCCGAATTTTCTATTTTTTCATGGAAACTGCTTCCCCCAAACTTCCTGATAGCCCTCAGAAACGAGGGCGCACCGAAGATCTCTTTCAATTTTTCGGACGACAAGTCCACAACTTTCCCCGATTCCACGTGATTCACTCAGAAAAGCCAGACAAACTAGTCCGTAACATTTCACCGTTCCTTGTTTCGAAGTGTTTGACTGATGTTTTTGGAACAGGATATAAGGCGTCGAGAATGACAAGTGGTGATCTCCTCTTGGAGCTCCACGATCAGAAGCAGTACGAGAAACTGCCGAAACTTGTGTCATTTGGGGAGACCAAAGTAACGGTAACCCCGCACCGTACCATGAACACCACTCGCGGCGTCATCTCGGACGATGACTTGCTAGAGCTCACTGAAGCTGAACTCTTGGAGGGCTTCAATTAAGAGAATGTCATAAATGTTAAGCGAATTAAGATGAGGCGAGACGGTAAGGAGATCAAGACGTAACACCTTATACTCACTTTTGGTTCAAGTGTCCTCCCCGAGTCCATCGATGCCGGTTATATCAAACTTCGTGTTAGGCCATACGTGCCCAATCCTCTTAGATGCTTTAAGTGCCAAAGGTTCGGCCACAGCTCACAGAACTGTCGAGGCCGGATGACTTGTGCCAAGTGTAGTGAAAACGAACACTCCTCTGAAACATGCCAGAATACCCCACATTGTGTCAACTGTGATGGCGAGCATGCCGCATACTCGCGGTCATGCTCGTCTTGGAAGAAAGAAAAAGAAATAGTCACAATCAAAGTAAAAGAAAATATCACCTTCAAAGAGGCACGCAGGCGGGTTGCATTCCTTCCTAAGGCCAGCTTTGCCGAAGTGGCGCGTAAGGAGGCAGCGTCACGACGGCCTCCGGCGGCTGTCCGATCCACAAACCGTGATTCGGCAGTTTCGCCATCTGCCCCCGCGGCGGTTGCAGCTAGCGCTGCTCCGTCAACCGAGGAAAGGGACCGTCGACCCCGAAGGCGGGCGCAGCCGAGGCTGCTCCAAACCCCTCGGCCCCTTCCAGCGCTGGCAACAGCCGGCGCAGCCAAATCCCTCAGGGAGCCCCATCGACCTCCTGGCTGGTGGGCGCAGGGGTCTTGCCCTCCAAGGCGGGACTCCCCTTGAAAACCTCTCGCTCGCAAGAGCACGTGTCCGGAGCTTCACTAGAGGCAATGGACACAACACCTATCCTCAAGGCGCACCAAGCGCCTAAGGAGCGCGAGGCTCCCTCGAACGCTCCAGAAAGGGCCGAACTCCCGTTACAGGGCCTCGAAAGGGCTCTGTAATTTAATCTCTGTAATTTACATAATCACTACTTCTGTTTCTGTACACACAGCATCTATTGACCTCCAATATGGATACAAAAATCATACAATGGAACGTCAGAGGTCTTTTTAGGAACCTTGATGATGTTCAAGAGATTATCCACAAACACAATCCAATAGTGATGTGTCTACAAGAAACACACCTAAAATCACTACATACGAACTTTCTCCGACAGCATGTTACTTTTCGCAAAGATCGCGATGATGCAATCGCATCATCAGGCGGTGTTGCAATTGTAATTCAAAAGAGCATAGCGTGTCAACATTTACAACTACGAACGGCCCTTGAAGCTGTGGCGGTTCGAGTTGTTTTGCTAAACAAACTTATCGCCATTTGCTCGCTTTATATACCCCCACACTAAAAACTAAGCAAACATGAATTTCAGTCCTTCATAGATGAATTGCCAGAACCATATGTTGTTCTTGGAGATTTCAATGCGCATAACTGCCTGTGGGGCGACTCTCGTGTAGACGCGCGAGGTCGTCTTGTCGAACAGTTCCTTTTCTCTTCTGGTGCGTGTCTGCTGAATAAGAAGGCACCCACATATTATTCTCTAGCAAACAGAACCTTTTCTTCAATAGATCTTAGTATAGTTTCCCCGTCCATACTGCCTGAACTCGAATGGGAAGTTACGAACAATCCTTACGGAAGCGACCACTTCCCTATACTATTAAGAACACTTAAAGTAAACGAATATCCACCACAGGCTCCCAGGTGGAAGATTGACACAGCAGACTGGGAGAAATTCCGAAACTTAACTAGTATCTCATGGGCTGACATGTCTCCGTTAGGAATTGATGCTGCTGTGGAGTTTTTCACAGCCTTCATGATAGATACCGCATATAAATGCATATCACAAGTAAATGGCTTGGCATGTAAACGGCGTGTCCCGTGGTGGAACGACGTTTGTAGGATCGCTCGAAAGAATCAAAACAGGGCGTGGTGGTTGCTGCGCGCCTCCCCCACTGCGGAGAATCTTATCAACTTTAAAAAAGTAAAATCACAGGGGAGACGAACCTGCCGACAGGCTAGAAGAGAGAGCTGGCAGAAGTTTTTCTCCGGTATCAACTCGTATACAGACGAGGCCAAAGTCTGGAACACGGTTAATAGAATAAAAGGGCGACAAACATATTCACTTCCTTTGGTAAACACACAAGGTGAAACACTGAAAGATCAGGCAGACTCACTTGGGCAACACTTTGAGAGCGTGTCGAGTTCAAACGATTATTCGCAATCCTTTTTGAAATACAAACAAATAGAAAAATGTAAGCCAATAATACGAAAATCTAGACATAATGAACCTTATAACCGGCCTTTCAATATTGCTGAGTTGACAGCTGCCTTGAACACATGCAAAAGCACTGCACCGGGACCTGATAGAGTCATGTATGACATGATCAGAAACTTGCATAGTGACACCAAACTTACACTACTCACACTTTTCAACGCAATTTGGGCTACGGGATACCTCCCATCCACATGGAAAGAAGCGATTGTGGTCCCTGTTCTTAAGCAGGGTAAAGACCCGTCCTTGGCGGCAAGTTATCGTCCGATAGCTCTAACAAGCTGTCTGTGTAATATTTTTGAAAAAATGGTTAACCGCAGACTTGTACATTTTCTTGAACTCAGCAATATGCTCGATCCCTTTCAGTGTGGCTTTATAGAAGGGCGGTCCACAATCGATCACCTTGTGCGCATTGAAGGAAATATCCGCGATGCATTTATACATAAACAGTATTTCCTATCGATCTTCCTTGACATGGAAAAAGCGTATGACATGGCATAGCGTTACGGGATCTTGCGAGACCTGTCGGAAATGGGCATCCGTGGAAATATGCTGAACATAATTGAAAGCTATTTGTCAAACCGTACCTTCCGTGTAAAAGACGGTAATGCACTGTCACGTCCTTTTACCCAGGAAACTGGTGTACCCCAGGGAGGCGTGCTCAGCTGCACTCTCTTCATCGTTAAGATGAACACACTACGTGCTTCACTACCACCTGCCATTTTTTGTTCCGTATACGTACACGATATACAAATAGGCTTCAAATCCTGCAACCTCACAGTATGCGAAAGACAGGTACAGCAAGGCTTAAACAAAGTGTCCAAATGGGCAGATCAAAACGGATTTAAGGTCAACCCCCACAAAAGTTCTTGTGTTCTCTTCACAAGAAAGAGAGGCCTGGTCCCAGATCCTTGTTTAGAACTGGGCGGACAACAAATTCCTGTCAACAAAGAACACAATTTCCTTGGTGTTATTCTTGACTCCAGGCTCACTTTCATTCCTCACTTAAAACATCTTAAAGAAAAATGCCTTAGAACAATGAACTTACATAAAATCCTATCCCACACAACGTGGGGTAGCGACAGACAGTGTTTATTGAATATTTACAAGAGCCTAGTTCGATCACGGTTAGATTATGGTGCCGTAGTATATCACTCTGCCGCACCGAGCGCGCTGAAGGTGTTAGATCCCGTTCACCATCTGGGTATCCGTCTGGCCACTGGCGCATTTAGAACAAGCCCTGTTGAAAGTCTATATGTAGAGTCAGATGAGTGGCCACTCCATCTTCAGAGAACAAATATCAGTTTAACGTATTTTCTCAAGGTTCGCTCTAATAAGGAACATCCGTGTTTCGCAACTGTTGACGACTTGACATGTGAAACACTTTTTCATAACAGACCCTCTATGAGACTTCCTTTTTCACTGCGTGCAAGAGAACTTAGCACGGGAATAGATGTCCCAGTTCTCGAACAACGCCTAATGCCTCGAGCTAAGCTAGTACCGCCCTGGGAGTGGCAACTGATAGAGTGTGACACATCCTTTATAGAGGTCACTAAACATGCGCCAGAGACACATATAAAAATGCACTTCTTGGAGCTCCAGTACAAGTACTCGTGCACAGAGTTTTACACAGACGCTTCTAAGTCGCATGCCGGGGTGTCCTACGCAGCCATTGGCCCATCCTTCTCGGAATCCGGTGTACTGCACCCTGAAACAAGCATATTTATGGCTGAGGCCCATGCACTATTGTCGGCTGTGAAACATATCAGAAAATCAAATATTCAAAAAACAATTTTATTCACAGACTCCCTAAGCGTCGTAAAAGCCTTGAAGTCACACTGTAAACACAGAAAACCCGTAATTACTGAGCTCTATTCCATTCTCTGTAGAGCGTATGTGTCTAACCAGCATGCCATTATATGCTGGGTGCCTGGACATAGGGGCATCGAGGGTAACCTTCTGGCAGACCAGATGGCCACATCAATTTCATTGCATACAGTTAATCCTACAGCTTCGGTCCCTGTCACAGACCTGAAGCCTTTCTTAAGAAAGAAACTGCGAAACCACTGGCAACGTAAGTGGGACACAGAAGTAAATAACAAACTCCACGTGATAAAGCCACAGTTAGGTTCTTGGCCCTCCGTAACAAAATCACGGCGAACAGATGTCCTATTCTGTCGCCTCAGAATAGGACACACATTTGGCACACATAACTTTTTACTGACTGAAAATGATCCTCCAACCTGCGGTAGATGCGGGGAGAAGCTGACCGTCCTCCACGTCCTCCTGGAGTGTCGGGCAGCCGAATCTGAGAGAAGAAAACATTTTTCCCTAGCATACCGGCAGCACATCCCCTTTCATCCTGTTATGTTGCTTGGTCCAGAACCACTCTTTGACACCAACGCCGTCTTAGGTTTTTTTAAAGACGTTGTATTGCATGTTCTTAGCCCCATACGTTCGTAGCGGGTCCTCTCTTCAGAGGATGCCGCTGTGATAGCTCTTTGGTATAGCACATGCCTCTAGACCCTTGTGTTTCAAGGGCTCTGGCGAGGCAGCAGTGCTCCAAGTAATTATGCCATCTTATATATTTTATATTTGGATCATTCTTCTACGATCGATTTTAAATGTTCATAGTATTCGTCATTAGTCATCGCCATAATTTTATAGAACGTAGATTTTACGCACTTTACAGCGAATATTTTAGGCCACTTTACAGCTAAGCCACATCTACCATTATACATCGTCTACATTACCACGTGTCATGGCGCTCTTTGGCCAAACCTGGCCCTTGCGCCACAAAACTACACACATCATCATCATTCCTGGTCATCATCACTGGATGTAGGGGCGTAGACGTGTACGACCTTTAATTTGTACCTTTTATTAAGTTTCACAACAAGACTTGCCACCCTCTTGTTAATGCTATAGAATTGCTGTATGTTACCAGCTATATCCTTAATAATCAGGAATCCGACTCCTAGTTCTCGTCTCTCCGCTAAACCCGGTAGCAAAGGACGTGCCCGCTTTTTAGCACTGTATATGCTTCATTTGCCTCGTAACTTCACTGAGCCCTATATTATCCCATTTGCTGCCCTCTAATTCTTCCATTAGTACTGCTAGACTCGCCTCACTAGATAACGTTCTAGCGTTAAACGTTGCCAGGTTCAGGTTCTAACGGCGGCCTGTCCGGATCCAGGGATTCTTAGCACCCTCTGCTGCGTCACAAGTCTGACCGCCACCGTGGTCAGTTGTTTCGCAGCTGCTGGGGACTGAGGGCCGGGGCTTGATTGTTCTATTCATATAGGAGGTTGTGGCCAAGTACCGCTCCAGGGTTAACATAGGCTAACAAACGCAAAAAGAGAGGCTTGTATGCCACTCACTCTAGCGCTCGGAAACAACTGAAGGCTGAATTTGCGAGCGCCCCTTGCAGATTAGTAGCGCGTGCTCGGCACCCTCTAACATTCCTTTCGTCATTAGGAAATGTACCCGCACTGCCATCGGCGTTGGTGTCGCGTATAAACAATACACATGGTAATAATAGACAATGGGTAGGTATCAATTTTCTTTTGCTTGACACTTTGCGTACTCATTTCGCTCTGGGCATTCTACTTCTGGACTTAATAAGTAGTAAGCAAACATGTTTTGCTAATGTGGTGACTCTTTTTCAATGCTGTTCTTATTTATTTGGTGCTGACGGTCTTTAAGCAGTTCTCAGTTACTCTCTAAAGGGGCCCTGAACCACATTTTATGAAAGATGAGAATGGCATTTGAAATCAAAGTAGGATATTGTAGAAATACGTTGTCACAAAAAGTACTTCAGTGTGTTCAGCAGAAGCTCAATATTGGCAATGAATCATGACCTGCGCTGTGCTCCCGTTGCTTCGTCACTGCCTTCTTAGGCTACGGCGGAGTGGGGCGTGCCCACAACGCTCGGCCTTCCTAATGTCTCCGTGTCTCGCAGTTCCAATATCGTTTTAGATGTTAACGTAGACGTGTCGAGTTCTGATTTTGGTGTCTACAGCGTGCCGAACGTAAACCACACGCGGTCGTCCTCAGCGAGCCGCTGTGCGCGTAGCCAGTGGACTCGTGGCGGCACCTCTCGGCAGCCGCGGTATCTGCGCTGAGTAGCCGACTAGCCGACTGCAGCTAGCAATCGCAGCCACGTATGGGAATCCGCTTTATTACGAAATAAAGCGTCCAGAAGAGAGTGAGGAACAGGCTTCTGTTTGCAAAGAGAGTCTTTAGGGGGTATGTTGGGGTAAACCCCCCCAAAAACCAAATGTACAACCTTGTACGGAAAAATTGACTGCAATATAAGGAACAAATCTTCGGAAGCGCGACCTCGAGCGCCCGCTCAACGCGGTTCAAATGTCGCGCCGAAGTGTGCCGCACGCCCTGCTGTTTAAACATGGCGAGCGGAGGCCGGTTTGCTTATCGTTGTCGTTCGCGGTTTTCTTCGTTATGGCGTGTTTCTTTTTTTTTTTGCTTGCTTGTGTGTGTGGCGTAAGTAAGTGATTTTTACTGAAAAATCATATATTAATTACAAGAGAATGAGACATACGCCCAATCGTACCAACTGCCACAAAGGAATCCTACGCGGGTTCCTCGCAAGGAAAGCATCGCAGTTGATGAAAAGCTGCTCTTTCAATGGGCAAGGGGCCAAAGATTCTTAACTTTCTCGCAAAAAGATTATCTTGCGCTTGAAGATCAGAAGGAAAAACGACGATTATTTCGGTTTTATGCTTCTATATGCTTTGCACTTCATGGCAGCGAGAACCGATCGTTACAGCAGCATTAATTTCAAGCTAGGGACCTCAACTGCATAGTCATAATAAAGAGTACATTTATCCTCACAAGAAGATCACGCTTTAGTACCCAACCTAACAAAGGAGGAGTCTCTGGGAAACTGCTGCGGTCACCTCTAGCGGTCTCCTCTAAAACTAGCGTGGCAATGCCCCCGCTAATGGAAGTGTTTAAAATAAACATTTTGATTGAGTTTCTTCAACGCACAGGTTTCTAAATGCTTTCGAAGTTGAGTACGAGCCATTTCTATTCACGGCGCAGCACTCGAAACGTAGATGCTTATGTTTACTTTTGCAAAGCGATCCTTTGCAAGTGCACAAGCTTCATCGTTTGGTTGACCTTCTCGTGGACTTTGGTGAGCTGCTTATTAATAGAACATCTGGAATCGCAGCTCTGTACAAGACACCGACCCAAAGCGTACGCAAAAAAAAAGAACACGTGTGTTTCCATATTTTTGCTCAGTGTAGCAAACGCTGACAGGACGCACATACGTAAAATCACATGGGTACGGCTATTTTGGTTCGTAAGACACAGCAAACTCTGAAACAAAAGAGAGCGGAGTCATCGATATATTGCAGTGCGTACAAATTTTATTCATCCATTTTAAAAGTCTTCGCTGGTGCCTGGAGCGACACTGAAGTGGGTGTTTGTGATTTGCATTCTTTTCCTCTTTCAAATAAATTAAAGTTGATTGGTTTCTGAAATGGGGAAACAGAAATGTGTATCATGTTATATACCGGCCACAGTATGAACAATTCGAATGTAAAGAATACCTCTACGCCTGTAAGTCTACAGAACAATAGGGAAATTAGTTTGTATCTGCAATGTTACATCGATATGAATATATCGCATAATTAGAAATGGACGGAACTAGAACAAAATGCAACAATGAATTCGTTGACAGAAACGCACCTATAGTATTCGCATGGAACTGGGCAGTAACCTGCACTGAGCTTTTTACATTCTTTGCTGATGACTTCATCTCTCCTTTTTACAAGGGAGTTTCTGAATACCAAAGTGCTCGGCTGAGCTGCAGGGAATAGCATTAAAAAGAAAATACAACACACTCGGTACCGTACGATTTCTTTGAGTCACTGTAAGGCGTGATACGATGGTGAGTAACTTCTCTGTTGTCGTAGGGGCACCTTCTCTTTCAAGGTACGTACACATGTTCAATTGTGGAATTGAAATAAGCTACATGTTAAGAGACATACGGAGACGTATACTCACACTTCTTCTTGCGGAGCAGAGCACCGTACTGGAAGGGAGAGCCAAGACCATAGCCGTAGTTCAGGCCGTAGCCGAGGAGACCGTGGCCGTAACCGTAGTGGCCAGCACCATAGCCGAGGGTGCCTACGCCATAGCCGTAGACTGGGGCAGCGTGGTAGGCAGCGACAGCTGGGGCATGGTGGACGGTGGTGGTGGCGACAGCTGGGGCAGCGGCGTAGGTGGCGACTGGGGCGTGAGCGACGGTGGCCACAGCTGGGGCGTGGTAGGCAGCGGCGTAGGTGGCCACTGGGGCGTGGGCCACAGTGGTCACAGCTGGGGCGTGGTAGGCGGCGAAGGCTGGGGCAGCAGCGTAGGTGGCCACTGGAGCAGCGACAGCAGTGGCGACTGGGGCGTGAGCAACGGCGGTGACAGCTGGGGCATGGTAAGTGGTGGCGACCTTGGTCACAGCTGGAGCAGCGGCGTAACTGGCAATGGCCGGGGCAGCGTGGGCGACGTGGGCCACAGCTGGGGCGTAGCCGGCGTAGCCAATGCCATAGCCAAAGCCGCCGTGGCCAAGACCATAGCCGAAGCCGCCATAGCCAAGACCGTAACCAAGACCGTAGCCGCCATAGCCGAGGCCGTAGCCGTGGCCATAGCCGGCGTAGCCAGCGAAAGCGCTGGTGGCGAGAACCAAAAGGAGGCAAGCACGGATCTGCGTAGCCATAAATGTCCGTTCTTAGCGGTCTTTCATGCAACTTTTAAACATTGAAGATGAACCAGAATAATGCCGATATTGTGGACTGGTATTTAGGCACCGAAGCATTGTTTATATTTGATCGAGTTCATTATGCGGCCGTTTTTACTAAATAAACTGGAGATAGCGTGTCCTCAGTACGTACTTTCTAGGGTTCTCTGAGGTTCAATTATATTAGCGGCATGGTCACTCTTAAACTTCATTGAGTGTTGGCGCTGGTATAACCCGCTCAGAAAATTTATCTGAGCTAGTAGGCTTTCCTAGCATCATGGAACTTAGTCGTTTTTACCGTACACTTCACTAGCGTCTGTTACATAACCAAATTGATTGTTCATATATTTGAACTGCATGTATTCATATTGGGTATTAAGTAAGTCTACTGATGTGTTCGACAATAATGTGGCGTCATGCAACAATATGTCGAGAGTAACAGTTGTATCGAAATCGTTCAGTACTGATTTTGCTACAGAGAAAACTCGAGACAATGCTGCTTACCATGGTGAGTTCAGAGCTGCTGCTGAGCCAACTGCTAAAATTGCTCAGTTCTGGAGCCCTTATATACGGAAAATTCTTGCCTGAAGCCGTGGACACGTGGTATGGTCAACTACAAAATCAATAAATGAGGCCGAGAATTTTACTCGCTTTGGTATTCCGCGCGACGCCGTGACAGACCAATGCGAAATGCAGTGCTGCGTTCTACGCGATTTGAACTGGAATGAAGGCCGCGCCCTCACCTTGAGAATAACTCTCCTGAAGTACTCGAGTGAAGGAAGGGGGCAATAAAGTGATACTTGGTGTACCGCGCTTTGCGTAGTAGTGATGAATATATATTTGTGGGGACATATAGAAGGTTATATGTGCGACGAATGTAAGTACGCGTAACAACAAACGGGCTTACATAGCGTGTGTCAGCTATCCAGCACCGAGCTACAAAAAAAAAATAAGTTATTGATTATTCTACGTGCGTAGGGGCAAGAGCATCTTGGTGCAGTACTTTTGAGAAACTGCCAGCAATTTATGGTCACTGACATTCAGTAGCGACAGAAATGTAATTATGTAAGATCTTATTGGCCGTTTAAATTTGAGATATAAAATTTGAAAATTTGAAGTCAAATTTATGTTTGCTAAGTACGCTTCACACAGGTGCTTACCTTTTCCAAAGAACACGCGTGCTGTTATCGCTGCCACTCGCCACAGTAATGCACGAACAGCTCACTTTCCCCATGATTTTTTTTGTTTGATGGTGCTGTTATTGCGCGTGCTCTGTTGAGCGGGCCCAAGTCTGATATTCGCGGACTTTGTCTATTTGCCGAAAAGAAGTGAACATGAGATGTGTGCCTTGCTTTGTACACTTCATTTTTACGCACCTTACGCACCTCTACGACCGCGTAATTGGCATTCTGAAATTAGAACTGCAGTTAAACAGCTAGCTCGTTGCCTTTATTTCGCAGATCGCGTCTGTGACCAAACATTACTGGCGTTTTCTTAACAAGCCTCTTAACAACATTCACTTGGTATTATTCGCGGCGAATATTCCGTGTTTTTTGTTTATTTTGACGTGCGTACAAGAGAGCTGGGTTACTTAATATAACACTTGTACCCTGACTGACAAATCAGTGTGAAAGGAAAAATTGTCATCCAGCCGATACAGTAGTGCCAGTCAGCTGATCCTCGTTGTGCGAAATAAATAAAATAAGTTCCCGCATAAAAGATGGACTTTATATTTCCGATAAAAGCAGACGCAAATATGCGTAGTGACGCTAGTTGTATAGGAATTATATACACCGATTTTCTAAATCTTCGCTTCACACATTACCACAGATTGAACTGAATTTAGTTGAATTGATTCTGTAAAATACTTGCGATGATCCAGGAGAGAAAGAAGCATTCTTAAGCTTGAGGGGAACCTCGCCACCGCGTACACGAAGAGCTTCGTAGCAGTTGCTCCAAACACGCGTTTTACATAATGCTGTTAACGAAAAGAAAAATGAAAGGAATTCACAGAGAAAAACACATAAGCGTTAGAACTCCATGTCGTTTTCAGATCCGTTAGGCGGTCGCGAAAAGCTCTCCAGTTCGTTAGTCTGCTGTAACGCCAATCATTGTGCATGTTGGGTAATTTACAAGGATGAGAAAGTTATCACGTGCGCGCGTTTTCACATCCGTTGTCCATCCCAGACCATTCACTAGATCTTCTGAACACAGGGTAACATTTATGCAGGTTAAGTAATTATAACCATGAAGAAATGTTGGTTATCCATCGTTTAAAACAGTCAAGTTGCATTTATCTACGGCGCATTCAAAAGCATTAACAAGTGCATTACAAAGATTACTTCCCTAGATAACGTTGTGTGCATTGAAGTATCCACATATACATACATCAGAATGAGCTACTTTGAAGATATCCTCCAGCGCTTCTGCTGAAGTACGATTTGGAGGTTGTAGATACAGATTAATCACTGTTGTAGACAGCTTACCACAGGATACTTTACATGCGATGGACTCCGAAGAGTCTGAATCGCTCGACTGAATTTCATAAGATGGCAAGTCCTTCCTGACGCACAGGAGCACAGTGCTAACAGCACCTTGACGTGACGCCTTGTATATCACATGATTCGAGAGGTGAAAGTCATCACTGATTCCCGCTTCTTCAATGCAAAGTATTGGAAAGATTTATTGTACAAGCCGTTTACGAAAGTCAGCACGCTTCCTTCGTAGACTGTTGGCATCCCACTGAAACATGGATACATTTGTCGTAGCGGTTATTCATGTACTGCGTGTCGCACTTTTGGTCCGGATTGTTGACACAATAGTGCTTCCAGAGGCAACAAGGCTTTCAGTTCCGTCCACTTAATATCCAAGCACTTCTTGTAGGAATACATTACCTAAGCGTCTCCCATGCGTGAATCTTCTCGCATTCTGCTATAGGATGCGCTCCGTGATATCTGGTTAGGCTAGCAATTTTCGACGCACTCTCCTCTGTGAGGCCAAGAACATTAGCTACCTGTTCTTTCATTGTTCTGATGGATGAGCAATCGTCTTCAAGTTTAGTGAGCCTTTTATTGACCTTCAAGAAACGTCTATCATGTTCCGAAAGCTTAGAACGAATGGATTTCGCTTCGTTGAGAAGAGCTATTTGGCCAGATCTGATTTTTCCAGAGCTGACATGACATTATTGGAAATTCCTGCAGTGGCGGCGCGGGTGTTAGGTCGCGGGTTTTCTTCTACTTCTCCTAAAATAGTATTAGTACCTGTAATTAAACATGAATACGTTCTTATGCAACAGCGAAGCAGCAATGTCGGCTTGGCAATACTAGTAATGCGTAGTAACGTGTTCGTGGCGCATATAGAGAACAGTTGTTTTTTACCGGCATGAACGGGAAGAGTAGCGGATAGAGCAGTCCCATAATTCTTGCCGCTAGGTTCAGTGAGGGTTGACAAAGGTGTGCTCGGCTCGATGTGGCGCTTCCACGATGCTGATTTTGATCCGGCAGACGGTGGCTCGAAACACAGCAGCGAAACTGTATAGAAAGTTGATGCTGTAGCAAGTTGTACGGGTGCAAGTAAGCGCCGACGACACGTGGAAGTGCTGGGAGGAGGCCAGGGTCGGACGAACGCGATTGCGTGCAGAAACACGACGAGTGGCAGATACGGCAGTCCCATAACTGGCCCGCGGCTAGGCCTATTCTATTTATAGATATATCTATATGAATAGCTTGTCGGTAGATAGATAGATAGATAGATAGATAGATAGATAGATAGATAGATAGATAGATAGATAGATAGATAGATAGATAGATAGATAGATAGATGCTCACGACATCCTTAACGATTCAGTTGCATCTTGTCACTCATGGTGGGAGACTTGGCCGATGAAAATCGACTTCCAAAAAACTGTTTCTATGTCATTTATTAAAAAATCTTTTCCTCTTCTTTCACTTATTTCTTTTATGGTTATGTTCCAAAAAATGTGTAATATGAAACATAATAATATGAAAACATAATAATAATAATAATAATAATAATAATAATAATAATAATAATAATAATAATAATAATAATAATAATAATAATAATAATTATTATTATTATTATTATTATTATTATTATTATTATTATTATTATTATTATTATTATTATTATTATTATTATTATTATTAGAAAACAACATAAACAGGCCGGTTTAAGTCTCAGTTGGCTTGTAGGACCGTGCCTATGAATATGATACATATGGTGAAAAAGAAAAAAATACATAAGTTGATGAGACATGTAGAATAAATGAATGAAGGAAAAAAATTGGAGAAGAACAAGGTAACATTTGTTTACACTATTTAAATGAAGTAAGTTCAAGTTGAAGTTGAAGGAAAGAACGTTGTGGAGCTTAATTTCACCGTCTTTGCTTTAATATTTCTTTCAGCTTAGTTTTCCATGTCACACTAAAAATTTCATCTGGTAATTTGTTAAATATGGTCCGGCACATATGCAGAGCGTCTGGCGGCACCGCACTTTGTGGCTCATCGAGTAACTACATACCGGACGTGTTTTCTAAGTTATCTTGTGGCCGCACTTTTTTGTTTAAATGAGGAATTCCAAAAATGTTTGACGACAACTGTTTTTATAGGCAATGAATGAAAATTTGGTAGACAAAGTGCATGGAATATATTTGGAGCTGTTAGTGTTGCGGAATTGCAGGCAACATTTTAAAGAATATTTTTTTATAATTCTGTTTACCCTGCATCTCCAACGATCCGAACAGAAGCGGAAGACTGTGATACCGTATCTCAACACACTGTAATCGAGAGCATGTGCAGTGATCTTTTTTACAGACAAGGGTGCGAAACTTTCGTAGCGAGAGCCACAGCGAAGCTACTGACCCCAGTTTATAACAAACAAGTGATAAGTGATCTTGTCATGATAAGTCACTATCGAAATAGATTCCGAGATATTTCACAGAGTCCACGTATGGGATAGGAGCACATTAATCACAAACACAGACTGACGCATGTGTGTAGGTATGCATGTTAATTATAGTAGTCTTGAGTGGATAGCGACAACAAAGAAAGTTGCGTTTTTTGGGGGCATTAACTACAATTCCGTTATTGGTGAACCAAAGCATTGCATTGTACAAAGCATCGCCTTGTACACGTCATGTGCATACTGGAACACAGAACATTTGGAAATTGCCAAAGGAAAATCATAACAAAGATGTTAAACAAGAATGGCGATAAAATGGACCCCTGAGGAACACACGCTTTCAACGATAGCTTAGAACTCAAAACGCCCTTATCATCCGTAGCGACCAATTGAAATCTGTTGCTCAAGTAATTTTCGAGAATGTTATAAAAACGCCCGCGAAATCCCCCAAAATGCAGTTTACTTTACAAGATTTGATGATTCAGGAATTCCAACGCTTTCGCTACATCTACGAACAGCGCACACTCGAAACCATTCTGATCGAATGCCGAGAACAGTTCATCTAAAAACCCCTCAAGCAGTCCCACAGTACCACGCCCTGAAACAAAGCCAAACTGTCAGTTGTTCAGGATAGAAAATTTGTTAAGAAAAGAAGACATAGTGCGGAAAATATTTTTTTCTAAAACCTGAGCAATAATCGGCAATATAGAAATTGGCTGATAGTTGTCAATACTATCTTTCTTCCCTGACTTGTGTAATGGTAAAATAACTGCAGTTTCTAGGCACTCTGTAATTTCGTCACCTTCCAAAAAACAATTCAGTATATGCAAAAGAACATCTGACAGCGCATTTAAATTCCTTCTGAAGGTGTATAAACATATTCCATCATATCCAGTGGGCTTGTTAGGACGGAAACTGTCAATGATTTCTTCCAGATCGTCGCCCTTCAAAATTCTCGGAAGAAAAGCTGACGCAGATCCGGATTGTCCTAATGACTGAATGTTTCTGGATAGATAGACAGCTCTTTGGGACGCTTTAACAAGGTACCTGTTGAAAGCATCAGCCACTGCTGTGGGAGGTTGCTAAATAGCACCGAAAACTGAACGTTCACTGGAACTCACTTCTCTGAGATGATTTACTAAAGACCAAGTTGGGATTGTTGGGATTTATAAAAAAAACGTAACCGCGTTTGGCGTCACGCAGAACAACAACTCTATTTCTTGCAGACTTGTATTCAAAGCACAGTGCTTGGTTTCCGGGATTTCTTCTCCAGCGCTTCCGCAAAGTATCTCGATACGAAATGGAAGCAAGAATTTCCGTGTTCATCCAGCAGTGACCCTTTCTTATCGGCTTAGCAATCAGCCGTGTGCAACGTAATTCAATTTTTTTTTCAGTTGCATACAGAACTTTTCATTCACTTTGCCCAACGAATCTTCTTTGGTTAAAGATGCCCAGTCAAACGAACCGATAAGCTTATCAAGCTTGGATTGTATAAAGATAGGGACAAGGCATTTGCGCTGCCCGGATGCAGTTTCGACCGACGGCGTTCAAGACGCGTCCGGTAATAGAAGACGGCATGCTACAAAATAGTGGTCCGCCAACCGTTGTAGAATAATACATGTCCTAAATAAACAGCTGGGAGCTCTCCCTGCCATGTGATCTAAACAAGATTGCCCTAGGCTATCATTAACTAATTCCGCTCTAGTAAGAGCTCCAACTGAACATTCCAGACCATAAGCGGAGAGCGTAGATAAAAGATCACCGACAGTGACTTTTTCAGGGCATAAAATATTGTTATTGAAGTCTTCACTCAAGCAGAATTGGTCTACTGAGCTACACTGCCGCAGAGCTTCCTCAAGCTCTACAAGAAACCGTGAAAGGCTGCATGAGGGTGGTCGATAAATCGATAAGATATGTACAGAAAATGACCTCATACAAACTTTGACCATCATATATTCGGCACGTACAAAAGATGCATGAACAAAAGGAACTTCACAGCTGTCGTTTATAAAGAGAGCAATACCTCCGCCACGACGTCCGCTTCATGTGAAAATATGTGTGGAAAAGCCCTACAGGGTAAACGTACCAAGGCAAGCCTGGGAAACACTGATTTATGTTATCACAAAAATGTCTACAAAGTTCGCTGCCGATTCAGCCAGAAATTCAAATTCGTCCCAGTATTTACGCAGACTTGCAATATTAATGCTCACAACGGTAAAATCTTTATCAGAACTGCATGAAAATTCAGTTTGAAATGAACTGAAGTCCGGTAGTTCACTGAAAGAAAGAGGCATGTTGGCTAAGCAATGTTTTCCAGGTCCGCTTGTTTACCAATTCGAACAAGAGACGCTGTTTCATTCTTTTTCACGAAGATCTTGCCTCCTTTCGCCCAACAAAACCGATAACCCTCCTCCTTTGCTTTCTTTCTGGCTTTCCAGAAGAGATCGCGGTTAGCTTTGGTCAAGTTATCATTGAAGTAGATCAATAATAATAATAATAATAATAATAATAATAATAATAATAATAATAATAATAATAATAATAATAATAATAATAATAATAATGATGATGATGATGATGATGATGATGATGATGATGATGTAACCTGCGTGGTAGATAAGCCTAAAGACTGCATGAAGTTGCACGCTGGATAGAATAAATGTAGACACAATCGTAGACATCGGCGTTAGTTCATTCATTCAAATAACTTTATTGAGTGCCCTGCGATTTGGCTTGGTGGGCCTGGACCCCGCCTAGGTTTCGGCCAAGCGTTGTTGGCCCTTGAAGGCTTTCTCGGTTCGCTGGATGGCCCAGAGTTGGTGCTGCAGGTGCGAGCTGAGCAACGCAGACTCCCAGCGCACGTGGAGGCTGTCGCTGCCTGAGGATGCATCACCGTTATTCTGCATTATAGCCGTGCATTCCCACAGGATATGCTTCAGGGTGGCTCTAGAGTCGCAATGTCTGCGCTTGTCAGACGTGTATAAATCTGGGTGTATTAGGACACAGATAGGATCTCGTCTTTAACTGCAGCCATTCGACGGACCGATTTTTGCTCAATTTCTGGTGCGGTGGCGAGAATGTGCGCCTCTGCATTCTATAATGTTGCGTAATTTTTTGAAATCTGGTCATTCGATCTTTCCACTCCCGCTCGTCGGTAGTCGGTGGGGCGGGGCTAACCGGGGCTCGGTCCGTAAGCGCTCGAACTATGCGGTCCGCCGCCGCATTGCTACCGTCTGCTAGTGCGTGTGCGAGTGTCCAGACGAGATGGACACGTTTGTCGTGGTTATTAGCTAATTTTATGAGCCGTAGTGCCTCTGGCGAGATTCGATCGTTGGCGAAGTTTCCTATCGCCGTCTGGGAATCACTGATGATTATGCCCGCTTGCGTTTGTACTACGGCTAACGCGATAGCCTTTTCCTTTGCGGTTTCTGCGTTAATTGTACAGGATTTAATAGACACAGCACACGTATGGCTTGGAGTTATGTGCGTTGGGCCAACATATTGGTTTTAAACACGTCACTGCGAAACACATTACTGTGTTATATGGACAAGTACTCTTGCTAGTAATGATTCAGATCACACCTGCGCTTGTTTATTTTTTGGTTATAATCATTGTACGGTTTAGAGTTCACACTAATTGTACGAAATTATCTATTGTCTTTTCAATCATTTATGAACTCCAGAAACGCGCCGTATTGTATTATGTATAATTGCAGTGTGTTTCGTATTTCCATCAACTGCTAATGGGGAGAACCCCTTGTCAGTGTGTTCAGTCTTCGACTTCGCTCTGCATGTATTAATCACAAATATAACCTCATTAAACGCAATAAGGTCTAGCTAAAACGACAGTTACTTTGGCCCTTTGAACAAGCGTGGAGTGTGACATGTTCTTTTACGGGGCATAAACTAGCACTTCCCATGCATTTTCACGACCCTTATGGGTAAATTAGGCTAACACACACAAGAGAGCCTTATACGACAATCAGTGAAGCGGTCCGTAACAATTGAAGGCTGCATTTGCGAGCGCCCCTTGTAGATTAGTAGCGCGTTTTCGATGGCCCCTAAAATTTCTGTAGCCATTAGGGTATGTACCCGCACTGCCATTGGCGTCGCTGTCAATAGTTTCTACGTATAAACAATACACATGGTAACAATAGACAATGAATAAGTGTCAAATTTTTTTTTGTTTGACACTTTGCGTAGATATCTCGCTGTAGGCACACTACTTGTACACTTATTAGGTAGTAAGTGAACATGTTTTGCTGATGTGGTGAGGCTTTTTCAATGCCGTTCTTACTTTCTACGGGCTTTTCCATCAGTTCGGCATCACTCTTTAAAGAGGTCCTGAACCACTTTTTATCGAAGTAGAGAAAGGCATTTGAAATGAAAATAGGCTATTGCAATATACTATGTCACAAAAAGTACTTCAATGCGTTCAGCAGTAACAGAGTTATTGGCAATCAATCAGGGCCTCCACTGTGCTCCGGTTGCTTCTTCACTGCCTTGCTAGGATACGGCGGGGCGGGCGTGCTCACAACGTTCCGCCTTCTAAATGCCTCTGTGACTCGCAGTTCAAGTTTCATTTTTGATTTTAGCGCAGACGTCACAAGTTCTGATTTTGGTGCCTACGGTGGGCCGAACGTAAGCACACGCGGCTGTCCTCAGCGAGCCGCAGTGCCCGTAGCCAGAGGACACGTGGCGGCACCCCTCGGCGGCCGCGGTATCTACTCTGCATAGCCAACCGCAGCTACCAACAGCAGCCACGCATGAGAATGCGCTTTATCACGAAATAACGCCTCCAGAAGAGAGTGAGGAGGAGACTTCTGTTTGAAAAAAGAGCATTTAAGAGGAAGGGGGTGACTTCGCGCTCCGCTAGCGAGCTCGACGCATCGGGTACGACAGCGTGACTTGGCTTGTTCAGAGCAGGGCATGCTTCCCGTGGACTATATCATTTCACCAAGCCGAAGAGGTGGTACAAGCCCCCTGAATAATAGTAGACAGTCTGGTGCGGTTGAGACACGTGGTTTATACTAGAGAAACTATTTAATGAGTGAAATGAAAAACTCTATGTCCACACTGTAGGTATAGTGGCTCGTGCCACCGGTATATCTACAGTAAGATTGGTGGTATTTACATATGACAGGTTTTAAGAAATGCGTTGTTAACATTAAAATTTTAATTATGGGATTTGACGTGCCAAAAACACTTTCTGATTATGAGGCACGCCGTAGTGGAGGACTTCAGAAATTTTGACCACCTGGGGTTCTTTAACGTGCACCTGAATCTAAGCACACAGGTGTGTTCGCATTTCGCCCTCATCGAAATGCGGCCGCCGTCGCTTAGCAGCGCTACACCATAGCCACTGAGGAAACACGGCGGGTATTGGCGATGTGAAGTTTTCGTTGTCCAATGACATCACCCGTCTGAACGGGGAGTCGACGTTTTTTTGAATGAATGAATGAATGGTTCATTTCATCATCAGTTCAGCATACATATCCAGTGGTACAGCGGGAAGGGGTGGCGAAAAGGCAACTGAATGCCTGACAATGCGCCAATCCCTGCCCAGACCACGATATTGCACAACACTCAGGGAGTCACTATCTAATACGTCAATGTAGTAAAAAAGGAAAAAAAGAAAAGAAAAACAGAATTATTGCAGTACACTCAGCCTGTAATACATATTACATAAATATAATACTACATAATGACACGTAATGTAAAACTAATACATCATGTAATACATAAATGTAATATGTAATATGTTGTGTATTATGTTTATGTAATACATAAACATAATACACAAGCCGTTTCAGGAAATGGGTTTGGAGTTCCTAAATTATCAGAAAGATGTGATAAATAAATGAATTCCGTGGCACTGCTTTTATCTCAGAGGCGTACGTTTGAATATGACTCGAGACAGCAAATGCCATATTCAAGTTAGGCTGATTACTCAGTTTAATCCATGAGCCAGGCGCTTCATGTGAGTGCAAAACTTGAATCGCGTCATTCGAGAAGTTCATAACCGCTACCAGACGTGCAAAAAGTTAACGCCTGGAAATTTCAGCAACCTAATATATTCCGCCCTGTTTCAGCTATAAAACCGAATCTTAATGGTCCTTCACTTAGGGGGTAAACTGTGAAATGTTCTACGGCGGTCCTGAATACCCACCCATAGTGAAAACGACAGGTCGACCTAGAGCGACCCTTTGCTCTAGGGAAGCAGAGGGTCGCTAACTTCGGCACTGAGAACAAAGTGATGAAGGTAAATAAAACGTAAGCAGAAGCTGGCAAGTGCAGTTAGCCCATTTACATTTCAGCATATAATGAAATGTTAAAAAAAGAAAAAAGAAGAAGTTATGCGACAACATGTGAAGCCAAAGAGACGGCGATATTTCCCCACATTTATTTTGTGCGATAGTGAACAGTCAGTAGTGCGTGAAATTATGGTCATGATACCCGTGGACGTTTTTGCTCGAGGCAGGACTGTGTAGTATCGAAGTTGCATGCACCTTAGATACTATCTTAGGATACTCTTTGGATTTCGTGTATCTGTATTATGGTACTTGTGGCAAGATGTGTGTGTGTGTGTGTGTGTGTGTGTGTGTGTGTGTGTGTGTGTGTGCGTGCGTGCGTGCGTGCGTGCATCTGAAGATACAAGATGCACCTATAGCGAAATCCACGAAATGAGTGAAGGTTACTGAATGCTAGAAAATTAAGGCTATTAAAGATTACTATTAGGAATAACTTGGACCACTTCCGCAGGCCGTGCTAGACGCCCGTCGTTTGGGCGTCCGCGTCACGACGAGGGAGGGGACCCGAATACCGACGGTGTCCAAGTTGCGAGTGCTCGGCCTGTGGCTGGAAGAGAACGGTGCCAACCGCGAGCTGGTTGCCCGACTACAGAAGAAAGTGGCCGCCGCCACACACCTCGTGCGGCGGGTCGCGAACAAGAGGAAAGGAATGAAGGAACACAACGTTACGAGGCTGATACAGGCGTACGCGCTGAGCCACATAGCGTAAGTTGTCGCATACGCCGACTGGAACAGGAGCGAAACCGACAAACTGAATGTGGCGATCCGCAGGGCGTTCAAGACCGCCCTGGGAGTACCCCAGTACACGCCAACCCACAGGCTCTTCGAGTTGGGCGTACACAACACGCTCGAAGAGATCGCCGAGGCGCAGAGAATCGCGCAGCTGGAGCGGCTGTCGAGCACCGTAACGGGAAGACGAATCCTAGACTTGCTCAGGATTCGATATCACGAGGCGCGTGGACTGAAGGAATCACTGCTACCGCAAGTCAGGGACGCCATACAGACGGAAAACATGCCGAAGAATATGCACCCCGTGCATGACGTGCAAAGACGTATGCGCAGGACGGTAGCAATCCTCGAGAAGCATGGAAGACAAGAAGGCGTCCTCTTCGTCGATGCAGCCAGGTACACGCGGCCAGTCAGTGACTCTGATGGCGACGAGGAGCGTCGACCACCACCGCCGCTACAAGGGAATGTGCGAGACGAACCGCAGTTACCAGCACCGCCACCACTACTGCTACTACGATAAAAACGGCAGCAGCAACAACGGCAACATCGACACGGCTGGCCGACGGCGGCGGCGCCCGCCTTCTCCATGGCAGTCGTAGATACAAAGGGAACGATCCGCGTCACGGCATCAGCGAGGCTGCCGTCGGCCGAAGCAGCGGAAGAGATGGCCATAGCCCTCGCGGTACTCCACGGAGGTGTGGAGGATAACCTGATCATCACCCGCCGCGACGTGGTCACCCAGAGGGCAGCCGCTGCCGTTGTTGTGCGGAACCCCAGTGGAGGAGTGACGGCGATGGCGGCTGCCACCCCGTCGGGCGCGGACGCTGTCGTTACCAATACAACACAAATCGCGGCGGACGCAGCTGGGGATTACGTGGGCGCCGACTGCGGTGTCAAGGAGTTTCCGGCAACGTACAGAGAGGTGCTTGGTCACTATAGGAAAGAACGAAGAAAATATCCACAACCCCACGGGCGCCTAGACAGGTCCCAGGCGGTCTACCTGAGCCGGTTGCAGACGGGCACTTTCACCAACCCCTACCACCTGCACCGCCTGTGGCCCGCGCTGCACCCGTCGCCGGGCTGCCCGTGGTGCGGGCACGAACGGGCCGGTATGGCCCATGTGCTTTGGGAATGCCAACGCCACGTGGAACAAGGACAAAGGGGAAGGGGGAATATAACACCAGAGCCCTCTGAATCGGGGCGCCTCGCTGAGAGATGGCAAACCGCCCTCCTCAGCGAGGCACCCGAAGACCAGGAGTGGGCCGTCCAGCGGGCCAGTGCCGTTGGCGAAGATCTCGAAAGATTTTCCTCGGGCGATGGACCCCTGGCAGCCTAGCCCCGGGCACCAACATCAATAACCGTTGGACAAATAAAGTTTATTCCTGTCCTATCCTATCCTTGGGTTAGGTGACATTTCTAGCAAATAAAACCGACACCAGGGCATGTGAGGAATACACTGCATTGCCATCTAGAATGTTTGCACTTTCCAAATTAAAAGGGTCATGGCATTGCTATATGGGCTATATGGTAAATTATACCCGGTCCATACCAAATTGTCAATGCTTCGGCAATTTGGCGCGGTAGAAATCCTCTAATTTGAATTTGCACATTTTGCAATTGCCTCCACAGTACTCTGGCAATTCTGCTGAGTGACGAAATGAAACGCGTTCTGTCGTGGTCAGCCTGAGCGCTGATCTTTCTGTCGCGTCAGTGAAAGAAAAGCGACCCAGCGCAACGGCGACATTCCTTCAGCGCCGCATGGGTTCCAGAGAGTGCGGGGCAAGGAGCATTTGAAGGCGTTCTTGCAAGTTTCCGAAGCATCCAAGGAAACGCAATACGTGGAAGCTGAACTTGGAACGAAAAAAGGACTAACAAGCTTCGGACGCCTCGGCACGGCGAAAGCGCTTGGCGCAGGTCGTTCACCATGCGCCTCATCTTCTTTGTACAGGCTCTGTTGCTGTCAGCGCAAGGTTCATCGCCTGCAACCACGCTAACGCCGGTATCGACAACACCGAGCATCAGCAATCAAGCTCGGATACTCAACGTCATCATCGAACTGCCTCCTTTTCCAAGCCATGGATTCGTGACGTCACCGGCCATTACCCCTATAAAGACTGTCCCGCACCCGAGGATCTTCAGTGGGCACGGCGAAAACGCTTGGTGCAGGTCGTTCACCATGCGCCTCATCTTCTTTGTACAGGTTGGTCACAACTGTTCGTTTCGTAGTGACAATAGGTTTTTAGTTGTTCTGCCGTGCCCTCAACTTTGTATAAGTATAGCCTATGTTTGTTTTTGCTCCTGCAAACTGATGTTGTGTGGCGATGTTGAGGAAAATCCTGGACCAACAGTTGAAGAAATGTTTCAATCCTTGATAGAAGGACAACAGGCAATAAGAAATGATATCGCGGACTTGAAAATGCGCCTTGAAAATACAGAAAAAGCGGTTGATTGTTTTGACAAACGTTTGACTCAGTTGGAAGAAGACGTACAAGAAAATACGAGCACAGCTGCTACCTTGGTCACAACTGTATGTAAAATGGAAGAGATACTAAAATCACAGAAAGCCAAGATGATCGACCTAGAAGATCGAAGTAGGCGATCAAATCTTATAGTTTTTGGCGTTCCGGAAATTCCCAATGAAACTTTGTCGCTCTTACGTGACAAGGTTTTAAACGACGTCTTTCTGAATAAATTGGGCTTGAGCTGTTCGTCGGTGGCAAGAATACATAGGCTTGGGAGGAGTTCAGATGGCAAGCCGATTATCGTGTATTTCCAGGACTACACGGAAAAACATTCAGTCATGCTGAACGCATTTAAGCTAAAAGGTTGAAACATTTCTATTCAGAATGATTACTGCGGTGACACGCGGCGCAAACGCAAACTGCTTTGGACTAGTGCGAAGGCAGACAAAGATAGCGGAAAAAAGGTTCAGCTGATTCACGATTAGCTGCGAATTGATGACCAGTATTTTTCTTGGGATGATGCCTCCAACTCCCGTAAACAGATTTCTGGAACTGATAGTACACCGAGCCGCAAACAAAATTATAGAACGAACAGCTCAACGTCCGAAAGCTAGCTTTTGCAGGCGCACCAGCTCCGGCTTCTCTCATTCAATGCCAGAAGTATTGTAAATAAAACAGATAAGCTGGAAGATTTGCTTTTGTTATATGACCCCAATGTCTGCATCATTTTGGAAACTTGGTTGCACGAAGCCATTCGCGACGACGAAATAGTTCCGCCGAACTATCATCTGTACAGAAAAGACAGGGTTTCTCGCGGTGGCGGTATTGCAGTCATAACAAAATCCAGTGTTCATGTAACAGTTGCAGATTAAATCAAGGAACACGAAAGTTTACTCTTGAAGGTATCTATCTGGGGAATGTCGTTCTTTTGTGCTCTGTATATCGGGCCCCAGGGGCTGATGACTCTTTTGTGCATCAGTTGTATGATCATCTTCTGAAACTAAAGGGAAAAAACTTAATAATAGCAGGTGACTTTAATCTACCGTGTCTAAACTGGAATCGTTTAAACTATGGTTCATCGGTTTCTGGTGACTTGGCGATAGATATTATGTTCAGCCTGGGCCTCGAGCAGGCTGTTTATAGTGACACCCGTGGAAATAATATTCTCGATCTTCTATTCCTGAGCGAAGTATTTTCTGATGGAACAACAACAGTCGAGCCTGGTATATCAGATCACAAGCTGATATCTTTTTGCTGGAAAGTTCCTGCGCAGAAGCACAAAGATCAAAGAACACTTAAAACAATTAGAGATTTCACTAAGGCAGATGATGTTGCGATTATAGATTATTTAGATACACAACTTGGTATAATCGAAAATAATGTTGAACTTTCATGGCAACGTTTTGAGGAGACTGTAAAGTACTGTACGGAGCACTTTGTCCTTTTAAAAGTAGTTCGAAAACAGCGCCTAAATCCTTGGATAAATCGAGATATTATTCAGACCAAGCGAAAAATAAAAAGGTTGAGAAAGAGGAACAAAGCTACAACCCCGCAGATTACGCAGCTGAAACAAGACTTACTACGAAAGGTAAATTCGGCTAGATATGAGTTCTACAGCTTGAATCTTGAAGAATTTATTTCTAGCGATCCTAAAAAGTTCTGGCTGCATCTAAGCCAGAGAAAACAACAGATACAAAGCATTAACGTTAACGGAATTGAAATAGACGATGCGCACTGCATTGCTGAATACTTCAATGTATATTTTCAAAGTGTGTTTACAGAACGTGATCAGTGTGAACTTTCCAGTGCAAGTAGCCCATCGGTAGATAATATTTTAATCAGTCGCGAAGGTGTCCTGGCATTGCTTCAAAATATAAATATTAAGAAGTCAGCTGGGCCTGATAACATTCTTAATGCTTTCTTGAGGCGATATTCTGAGCAATTATCTGAATTCATTTCTAATCTTTTCCAGTTGTCCTTAAAATTAGGTGCAATACCATCAGTCTGGATTAAAGCACGTGTTGTGCCGATACACCAGAAAGGAGACCGCCAATCTGTTTTAAATTACCGTCCTATATCTGTTACTAGCTCGTGTTGTAAGCTATTGGAACATATTGTCGCTGGTTTTATACAAGAGTTTTTGAAAGATCATAGCATACTATCACCTTTTCAGCATGGTTTCAGGAAAGGACTCTCCACTGTAACTCAACGCGTAACAACCGTACATGAGCTATCCCGCATACTTGATTTATCTGGACAAATAGATGTGCTCTTTATGGACTTCAGCAAAGCTTTTGATAAAGTTCCCCATGCAAAGCTATTACATAAATTAGATAAAATTGTACTCCCATTTGGCATCATACAGTGGATATGTGCTTATCTCAAAAACAGAGAACAGTTTGTTGATATTAGGAATTGTACTTCCAGTGCACGTCAGGTCACCTCAGGAGTCCCTCAGGGCAGTGTACTAGGACCATTGTTATTTTTAATCTATATTAATGACTTGATTGATGTTATTCCTGGTAATGTGTTCATACGGTTATACGCGGATGATTGTGTTATCTCCAAGGAAATTGTGTCCTATGATGATCATTTTGTGCTGCAAAGATGCCTTGCAGAAATCACTGACTGGTGTTCCAATTGGGGAATGGAGCTCAATGCGGAAAAAACTGTACTTTTACGCGTAACAAGAAAAAAATCTGCTAGCATTTTTCCGTACCAACTTGGAAATAGAACTGTCCTCGAAGTCGACAAATACAAATACCTTGGCGTTACCCTCAATAATAAGCTTACATGGTCAACTCATATCTCGGATGTTTGCTCAGCTGCGCTAAAAAAATTGTGGTTCATAAAAAGAAAGCTTAAAAACGCGCCTGTAAGGACTAAAATGTTAGCCTACAATGCAATAGTGAGATCAAAGTTAGAATATGCTTCCGAACTCTGGGACCCGCATACCATGAAAGACACAAAAGAATTTGAGCGAGTACAGAGAAAAGCAGTGAGATTTATTTACGGGAAATATGCCAGGAAGGATTCGCCGTCCTCAATAATGTTACAAAATAGAATACAGAGACTCGAAATACGCAGAAAAATTAATCGTCTTGTACTACTACATAACACTCTTTCTGGAAAAAATAATATGACGCTACCAGCTTCCATATGTCGGCCTTCTACGAGGAGAACACGACACAGTCATGAGTATTTGCTTGCACCGATCTTCGCGAAAACAAACGCTTACAAGTACAGTTTTTTCCCTCGAACGGTGAACGATTGGAATTTACTTCATATTAGTGTATTTCAGTCTAAACATTTCATGGCTGCATTGCAAAATCATTTTTGTGCAAGTTAGCGATGTTGACGTTATCATTTGTGCTTCTTTAGGGCATTATGTTCATTTCATGTTGCATTGTATACGCTTTTCTGTGTTTTCTTGTTTGTGATATGCCCCTCCTGCTTGGGCCAAAGTATTGGCCTGCAGTATTATGAAATAAATATCGTTCTGCAAACTCTTCAGGCCATAAAGCTGCACGTTGAACCCGCTGCTTATGTATCGCCATGTTTCGTTTCTGTGGGACCACTACAGCACTTTGGTGGGCATGCATTCACTCGGCACGACGCACACTGTTTCCGCCATAATTCGGAGCAGACGAAACAGCGGTGTCGCCCTGAATTCGTCGTGTCAAACAGGCCATGTCGGAATTGCGGTTGCTATACTTGGCACGGTCGTCAAGGCAGCGATTTTAAATCGAAGTTTCTAATTAAATGGCGCGCAAAGAGCCTAGTACTATTATGCGGCCCCTTTGCTCTCAGTTCAAGTGGTATGCAGAGAATGGTCGGACGATCTTGTCATGGCCTTGCTAACGAATGGCTAGCGCCAGTCCACGTCGATCTTCACGAGGAAATAGGATGTTTTGTAGCGCTACACTGTGAACACGTTTGACCCTTTTAGGAAGTCTTGGCCTCGTTGAATAACTACAGCCCTTCAGGGAGGACAATATCCTCCATGCGAACGGAGTTTTTTTTTCACACCCTTGTGTTTCGTGGTGTTATGGGGAATTATGGGAGTTTTTTAATTCTCCTTTGAACACCAACCCCTGAGTGGTTGCAGGAGTTATATGGGGAATTATGGGAGTTCTTTAATTCTCCTTTGAGCACCAACCCCTGAGTGGTCGCAGGTATCTATATGGGGAATTATGGGAGTTTTTCATTCTCCTTTGAACACCAACCCCTGAGTGGTTGCAGGAGTCTATATGGGGAACGTTGGGAGTTTTTCATTCCTCTTTTGAACACCAGCACTATGGAAGTTCTTATGAGGAGCTTTGGGAGCTCTTACAAGTTGACATGGGTATTTTATTTTGCTTCTTATGGGAATTTATAGGAGAAGCGATGGGAGTTCTTACGTCTATTTTCGGAAACGTTTAGCTTCTTAAGAGAGCTTTGAAGGAAAGCTTTGGGAAATTATTTTACCTCCTTGTAGGAGCGCTTAGGTGTAAACCTGAGAGCAACCGTTCGCATATTTTGGGAGCTCTGCTTAAGGGAGCAGTTATGGATGGATAGTTTTGAGAGTTCAAATTTTGCTTTTTATTGGAACATATAGAATGTTTGGGAGTGAATTTTTACAGCTTTACGGAGCTGTTTTGCTAAGGGAGTTTTAAACAGATGTTTTGGGAGTGCATTTTAGCTCTTTATTAGAGCTTTTACAGGTAGCTCTGGGAGTTTATTATGCGCCTTTTGGGTATTTTACGAGGTTAAAGGGAGTTCTTTTCGTGTGTGTTTAGTAGATTGTGTGTGACGAGTGCAAAAACCATGACAAAGCAATAAATTGTTTCGAAATGTATTGCAGTTCCAGATTCAAATGTGCCAACATGATAGTACAATCAAAGACTATTAGCATAATGAAAGCGAAATAATTCAATAAATTGGATACAAACAAGCAAACCCGTTTGACGTGAAATTCAAGCATTTTGCAAGCTTCAGTAAAGTTGCAAATCCACAAGCGCAACCAAGACGGAAATGGAGTGGCTCAAAACATCATGAGCTATTGGGCAGTCCTTGCATGCATTAGAACAGGCCACATTTGTTTTTTGTATGTAAACGAGCATGCTACAAAAGATGATGCAAAGGAGGCCAGATAGCACCAATGACCTAGAGCATAATGAAAGTACCTTTGAATACGTATGCTATTTCTAATAGACATCTACGTGCAACTTATTCTCTCATGTAACACGCAGGTGCAAAGAAAAAGAAGCAGAGGTAGTACCACCCACTCTGAATCAATTTCCTTAGCACTGCGCAGTACCTGAAATTCAAGCTTCCCAGCTAGAGAACATGACAAGTTCACAGTAAAATGGGCATAGTGTGATAACAGCAGACAAACAGGTGATATCTCAGGCTGAAGTTAATTCAACAAGGGGACTAGTTGTCATCAAGGAATGAAAATTCCAGCAGACAATTCCAGCTCACACTTACATGCATACACAGATGTCACTACCTAGGTTATTGTTGTGATTGCCGATGGCCTAAGTCGGCATCAAAGAGGTTCATTAAAGAGTGGCACGTATGCAGTGGCACACAACCAGTGTAAATACGCAAGTTTGTGTCAAAAACGTTCATTGAATAGCTGCATATGCCCAGTGGCCCCAAGTGCTTATAACCAAGGGCCTCAGTGACACATACCTACGGTAGCCGCAGGGGCACGTACTGAATTTCCACAAATATAAGGAGTTTTTTCTAAATTTTTGGCCTCAGAAGACGCCTCGCATTATATAACCAACATAGACACAAACAACAACATTAGTCATTGAAATCTGTGGCAGCAACCTGCCAAACTCCCCTACTTCTACCCACCTTGCTAGCCCAACTAAACCCCCATGTTGAGCATTTAAACTTACCTCATCCTCCCTATGCACTCTATTTTTTTCCTGGATATCCATAGAGTGGAGAAAAGGGAACTATATAAATACTGCCAAGGAAAACGGTTGTTACCCTAACGAAGAAGTCTGCTTCTCAAAAAAATTTCTCCACCTGATATACTACTTGTTCGACCTCTGCTAATCCCCTTCAGCTGAATATTGCATATCACAAAAAGCAGCAATTCAACTATAATTTTTAGTTTTATAATGAAACAGAAATTTCTATAGGATGTGAAAGAAAATATAATACAGGAACCCTTAACAGTATCCATAAATGTGAAATTTTTACACAGGCAAAGACGCAAACACTTAGCCACCAAGGCACACTAAGGCCTCTTTACAAACATTTTCTCTGTCAAAAGTCCTAACACCCCGACGACAGGTGGTGTTGCATGGAGCCATGCATGCATTTCAAAAGATAAGCATTTTGTATTTTCTTCTTCTGCGAGATCAAGGCAGGCAGGCTGTGATGATAGGGAGCATTCTGAAAAGCCAAACGTAAATAGATTATGTACTATTGTATTGCAAACTGACACCGCGTGAATATTTAAACGTAGCATCACGAATTATTCGACAGTGCTGGGCCATTCAATGCTACCATGCCAAGTGTGTCTTGGCCACCTCAGATTTTAGGAAAAATTACAGCCCATTGTACAGTTGCAGACTGGATGAAGTGCCGTCTGGTTGGGATGATGCATGCTAAAAGGAAGAGGTCCAACGACCAAAATGGTTTAAAATAGTTATTTACGTTTTGGCTCCCCCACGGGAGCCATGTGAACAAGGCTCCCATGGGGGAGCCAAAATTCAAATAACAACTTTAAACCATTTTGGTCAGTGTCCGGACCTCTTCCTTTTAAGTTGCAGAATGCACGCCCAGAATACTTCGCGGAAATTTCACACCGTGTGAGCCTCGTTATCTTGTAGGATAAGGTTGAAGCATCACGGCACTGACAAAGCTACAAACAAGTGTTCCTATGAATGACCACAAGGCTTTTCAGATTGTTTTTTATCTGCAAAGAGTATCTTATTATTCTGATTTGATTAAGTATAATAGACCTTCAAGCAACTTCTGAAAAGTATTTTCATCCAGCTATGGTGATTTATAGGTGCAAATAACCAATTTAGGAATCCCTATTTTGTAATGAAGAAAGAGCTTATATTAAAAAAAACCTATAGCTGCAGTGATTAAAAGTTCCTGAAATTTTGAATGAACTCTTTATATCTGCAGAAGCTCTTTAATTAGGTATTAGGATGCCTTGCAGCGCTGACAATGAAAGGAAATTATGACAACACATTACAAAATCTAATAAAATAAATGTGTTCTTGATAATATAATGTGCTGTTTTATTACACACAGATTATACAAAACACCAGCAGTAATGCGCATATCTTGAGAGTGCACGCACAGTTCACCAACGTAATAATAAATACAGGACAACGTCATAAAGCAACGCCTATGTACTGGGGTTTTTCTTTCCTACTGGCCTAAAAACTAATCACATGAGCATTCAGCCATCATATAAACAGCACTTGCTTGCATGAATTCAAGGAACTTTCAGATGTGCAAAATTGTTTAGGAGCTTTTAAGCAATGGGCATGGCACTACTATTATGGTGAATTTGTTGCGTGTAAAAGTGGTAAATCAGGTGAACTGCTGGTTGTCCTTCCGATGAAGGATGTTGTAGAAAATGTGATGACAAAAAGATTATAGGAGCTATTTGGAACTCATGAATGTTAAGAAAGAAGATAATATGCAATGTTACCATGCTGACAGATAGTCAGATAAAAGATGATATAAAGAAAATATTATATATAGATTACACAGATGCAAGCATTCTGCTTCTTTATTGCTGCAAAAATCGGCAGTTATAGAAGTGCTTCATCCCCTGAAAAATATCTTTATCAATACGTTCACTATGGAGTTCTATTGAGGATGCATCAGCTTTGCATGCTAAGAGCGGTTCAGGCTGTTCAGAGACAGACATCTGGCTTCTAAATGCAAGAGCATGACGAAATACTGCAAGTGCTCCAGAAAAATTCTGACATGGTAAGGGAAATGACAAAAACAAGAATGTGCGTGAAGAGACCAAACTGCCCCAGAGTCTAATTTTAGCAATGTAAGGTTTTATGAAACATAATTACAGTTCTAAGACAAAACAAAATACCAACATGATATGCAGAGAATGGGTGCTGGACATCAGGCGACCTCAAAAAACAATGATTACGTGCATAAAAACGACACATTCGCAGGAAATTTCACAATACACGACATATAAACTATGTGATTCATGATGCACCCATGTCATACATCATATTGTTCAAGTAACCAACTTCTTTATTCAATGCCCCTGTAAAAGGTTTGTTAACGCAGTTATTGGTTTTTTGGATGGAAAAGACCTAGTATACAAATCTGCGCTTCCCTGCCTTATATTTGCAAAGTGCATGTGTACAGTCAAATTTTGGCACAGTTTGGCATCTTTTGCAATGTTTTGTGAAATATCCAGATGCTGTTATCACCGACATCTGTGCACAATGCCCCTGCAGCTTGCCATTACCACAAATCCTGGTCTCTCCTAGGTAATACCCCAGTCACACGGGCGCTTTCAAAGTCTTTTGAACCAAAGATCCTTTACTTCAAGGGAGAATGTGCACTGTCACACAGGCACAGCAAAGGAGCCCTACTGGAAGGAAGCTTTGAGTCAAAGGAGTGCGCGTTCGTCCTTTGAAACCTCAAGGGAATACTCTCGAGCCTAGAACGTGTCTGACAGCAGAAAAAATAATCTCTAAAAATATGGAAGTTCAATTTTTACCTCTTCAGAACGAGCTTATAAGTACTGAATACTGTTACTAAAGTACTAAACACTTTTGGGACACCCGCAATCTCCATCATGAAAGCGCCGGTACAGCAACGCCGGCAGGGCCTGTCGTCAGCAGCAACATCGACACGCGGTTAGACCTGCCGTAGTATTGCTTTCACAATAGGAATCTGTGAGTCGACTAGAGCAAGCATGACATGGTGCCTCCTATGCAACTGTAGTGCGGAAATAAGAAACGTGTTGAAGTACCTTAAGGCACAAATGGCGAGTATCGTATCGGATACAATCAATATGCTAGTACCCTGTATCCCTGTAAGAAATACTTGCAGCCTGAGCATCTTGTGCCTGTGTCATGAAACAATTTTAATGTAACTTTGCTTACCCCTGGTTCGAGGAAGCTGCGATAGTTCAGGTAGAGGAGGCTGTAGCAGAGCGGGAAGAACATTCCGAATGATGGTCCTTTCGATTACAGTTTCTCGCGAAAGAGCGCATTATATTGCCTAACCCTTTCGTGAGAACTATTAATTATGCCTCCTCGCGCTACTCTGACTTATTGCGAAAATGTTTCTTTGTTACGCGTTTCTTTTGGTTGATCCCATTCATTGCCCGTAGCATGTAGACGATCATCTTTAAACTTTCCAAATTCTTGTCCTTGAGCTAGATTATTCTAAATGCTGGACATTACTAGCGGGAGAAGTCCAAACACATATTGAACTCATTAAAATAAATTCACTAATTAACTTCCTAATTAAACACCTTACGGCTCATATTGCAATATAGGAATTGTAGACAGTGAGCTTGCAAAACGTATCTATTTGAAGTCTATTTGCAGGAGGACACCAGTTTTGAAATATTTACCCCAAAATGTGGAGCGAGATACATGGGCGTTCCAATTACTTTTGATGCTTCTATGCATAAAACAGCGTTCTGAAAAAAAAGAGTCAAATGGAAGTGGTACAACACTAAATCTTACGGTATGTTTGATGGCGTACGCCTCCAAACTTGCGTCATTCTGGAAATTAATTTCAAGTGGATATGCCTCGCAAACTCGTCGGCCACAAATAGTAAATTGTCATATTGCCATAAAGTAAGGAAGAAGTCAATTATAGAAGTTATTTTAATCATTTGTAGATGTGTTTTTGATTTCTCGTGCTAGTAATGTCCACCCCTCTGAATTATCCACGAAGGACGAGAATAATGTTATATGCAAGAGGTGGTTTTTAAAAATTCCGTCAAACTAAAAAATTATCACGCTGTATATGCTGGCTAAACGCCCTTCGTTTTAGTGCAGAGCTTTTTCTTTTCTAACTGTGTTTTTCTGCGCCCTATGCGGCAGTTTTCTGTTAGGTGGGCAAGTGCAAAAGTCCTTTAACTTTCAGGTGGTAGACTACCTTTAAGGCCAATGTTCAGCACTTCAATATAAGAGGGAAAAAGGGAACATCATTACCTCTGAGGCACTTCAAGTGTTTGATGCCAGCCGGTCTCGGAACGCAATCTTTAGACTGCAGAAAAAACGACACAGCCATAATCAAGAATACGTTGGTCCGCGCTGTTAATGCCTTACGACCCAACATAACAAAGGAGGAGTGCCGGGAAAATTGCTGCAGTCTTTTCTAACCATCACCTACAAAGCAGCCCCCCCCCCCCACCGACCCGATAACTGAGAATCTTTAAAATTAACGCTTTGCTTGAGTTTGTCCAGTGGAGGAGTTTCTGTGTGCTTTCACGGATGGTAATACGCCCCTTCTAGTGAAGAGACTCGCCCCTCGTAGAAGAGACACAAATATGACTTCGGCGAGAACTATGCTTGACTATATCATGATCCTTTTTTGCTTATCTCAGCTGTGTTTTTAGATGCGTTGCAGCCCACATGGAACATTTGTGAGTTCAGCTATTTATCCGACAACAACACAAAGCGTATGCGAAAAACCATTTTCGTACCCAAGTTTTGGTTCGCAAGACATATCCAAAACAGAAAAGAAATGAGACATGAGATGCCGACGAGTCGCCGTGTGGACCAATTTTATTCGTACATCTTCAGTGACCTTGCTCAAGCTTTGAGAAAGGCAGAAGTGGCTGTTTATAATTTATTTTGTTTTGCTACTTCGATTAAGGTAAAGTTTCACCGTTTATGAAAAGGCGAAGAAGAAAATCGCAATATGGGTGGGACACCGAAAACGAAACCAAAGAGTCGACCTTATGCACCTTCTTCTACAGTGCATTAGGCAAATTAGACTGTGCCTGCAAAGATTCATCGATATATATCGATACATTGCGGAATCAAGAGAAATTAACAGAACCAGACTAATAAGTAAGCATGAAGTCATTGATATAAAGCGAGCCAAACCGCTGCACTGCACCTTGCAGTAATCTAATCTGAGCTATAAATGTGGTTTTATGACATTTTACTTTATTTGCCCGTTGACGTATACCCTGACCTCATAACTTCAAGTTTATTTTCGTGAACGGAGTTTCTCTGGGAGGTAAGTGCAGTTTATATGGGTCCTGCTGTGTTGCGGCAAATGTCTTTAGAAAGAATAAACACAACACTTGTTATTGGATGATTTATCATAGCCGCAACAAGCCACGAACCAATGATGGATAATTTCTGGGTTGTCCTGAGAGCAGTTTTTCGTTCACTATACTTCGACCTCTTCAACTGTGAAAGGGCATAAATATGCTACATGTTAAAATGCATACGGAGACGTATACTTACACTTCTTGCGGAGAAAAGCACCGTAGTAGAAAGGAGATCCAAGGCCGTAGCCGAGGAGACCGTGGCCGTAACCATAGTGGCCAACGCCGTAACCACAGACTGGGGCAGCGTGGTAGGCAACGAAAGCGGGGGCAGCGTGGACCATGGTGGCCACAGTTGGGGCGTTGTGGGCAGCGGCGTAGGTGGCCACTAGAGCAGCGACAGCGGTGGCGACTGGGGCATGAGTGATATCGGTAACAGCGTGTGCGTGGTAGGTGGTGGCGACCTTGGTCACAGCTGGAGCAGCGGCGTTAGTGGCGAAGGCTGGGGCAGCGTGGGCGACGTGGGCCACAGATGGGGCGTAGCCAAGACCATAGCCGAAGCCACCATAACCAAGGCCGTAGTCAAGGCCGTAGCCAAGACCGTAGCCAAGACCGTTGCTATCGTAGCCAAGGCCATAGCCGAGGCCATAGCCGGTGTAGCCTGAAGAAACGCTGGTGGCAGTAGCCAAGAGGAAGCAAGAATGGATCTGCCTAGTCATGTGTGTTTGTTTTCATCTGGCCTTACTTGCGGCTTTGTGCTTTTAATGCGTGCCAGATTACTGCTGATATCATGGGCTGGTCTTTAGGTACTAAAGAATTGCTTATGCTTGATCTAGTTCAATAAGCGGGCGCGCTCAATAAATGAACAGGAAGTAGCATGTTTTGAGTTCCCCTAATTTCGAGTTCTCTTACCTACAATAATACCGGCAGTATATTCGCTTTTAATCTTCACTGTACGTTGGCGCTGAATGGCACATTCTGAAATTTCCTTTTGGCTGGGCAGCTTTTGAAGCATTGCTGAACGTACATTCAACTAATGCTCATTATATATAAAAATGTATACTATCAAATTTCAAGAACTGCTGGTATGCATAATGGGTGCTAAGTAAATGGGCAGCTGAGTCCAATATTATCAGCCTTTCATGCTAGAATATTTTGTGTGAAAGACGTATGGGGGTTCAGATGTTAGTGGTTGAAAAACAACTTGCCTGTTGTTCCCAACCTACGGAAAGTTGTTTTTTCATCCACTTTCATTATCATTCATCATTCATTTATCATTTTTTTAATCCAAGAAGAAGGCACGCATGCGCTGTTGCTAAAATGTGACGTCAAGAAATCGCCAGGTATAGATGGCATAATAAAAATATTTCTAACACTTATAGGGATATGTGCTCGAAATATTTAGGTTTATTATTTAAAAAATCTCTGCCTAATGCGGAAGTTCCGAGCAAGTGCAAATATGCGAAAATCATCCCAATTCCTAAATCAAGCGAGTCTTCAGATGTGTCATCATATACACCGATTTCCTTATTATACACGCGTGCAAAGGCCTTAAAGCAAATTATTGTTAAACATATGTGTAAGTTTCCTGAAAACGAAAGCCGAATAGGTACCTTAGATCACGGTTTTCGCCATGGTTTTTCAACAATAACTCTGGGCATCGAGGCTTTCCATGATTTAGCGGCTACCTAGACAGACATAACCAGGTTGACACTATATTTCTAGATTTTGAAAAGGCATTCTACCGTGTTTTCCATCGAAAACTATTATTGAATGGTAAAACTAATGCTAAAAGACACCATATTATTAGCGTGGGTAAAAGCCTACCTTTCATGTAGACGTCAAGTCGTATCTATCAACGACATGAATTCGCGCGCTATTTCAATACTTTGATGCATTCTTCAAGGATCCGTTCCTGGCCCTCTCTTTTTTCTCGTGTATATAAAAGCGACAGTGTTAAGGAGCTCATGTCGCTGGAAAGCCGGTGTCGTCGGCATCGGTGGCGTTGGCCGTGAGCGAAAAATCCCGGCAGGTAATTCATAAATAATAAACAAATTGCAAGATGGGCTTGGTAGGAATCGAACCAGGGTTTCCGGGGTGTGAGACGGAGACGCTACCACTCAGCCATGAGTTCGATAATTCAAGTGACAAAAGTGCCTTAGTGAATGCGGTGTTGCCTTAGAAACGTGCCGTAGAAAGTTATACTGCGGTGTATATCGGTAATTATGAGCATGTAAATTACAGAAGTCGCAGTTACACGAGTAGTAAAGTACGTTTCCGCTACATTACTTCTGCGCACACGCAGAGCCATCTTGCGGCAAACACAGAAGACCTCCTCCTCGCAATGTACGGTGCTGCCCCGACAAGTGGCGCGGCACTCGCCCCGTGATTGCGCCCGCCTTCATGGCGCGTCGTGGCCCAGCTGTCCGTGCCGATCACGACGTTTGGCTCACGTAGATTGTTTTGAGTGGGTGGTGCGAACGGGGTGCGATAACGCTATCGCGTTCCACTCTTCAAGACGAAGCTTAAGCGTTCTCCAATTTTTAACGCGACAGCGTTAAGGAACTCCTGTCGCAGAAAAGCCGGTGTCGTCAGCGTCGGTGTCGGCGTCGGCGTCGGCGGCGTTGGCCGTGAGCGACAAATCCAAGCAGGCACTTCATGAATAAAAAACAACTTGCAAGATGGACTGGGTGAGAATCAAACCAGGGTCTCCGCAGTGTGAGACGAAGACGCTACCACTCAGCCACGAGTTTTTTTTTATTACCGGCTTGGCAAAAGAAAATACAATGTGAGTATTACATGGCCATAAAAGACAACTAGTCAATGCCGGATCAGTGTGGTGAGATAAGAACGATGTAGGCTAGTCACTTTATCCAAAGCACTTAGCCAATCAGGAGGATTACTCTGTGCACAGGAAAATTCGCGTATATATAACACACTTTCAATGAAGTATTCATGTGCTGGGGTCTGAACAATGCGCTCATGCCTAATATCCACACGCGTTCGCCACACACTGTGCATGCACAGAAGCATTAACAGATTGACAGGCACTTCCTCTGGTTCCGCGCATGACAGGAAGCGCATCCCGAAGCACTTAACGGCAATTCCTTTTTAAGGCTACGTTTTAGAATATCCCACAAAAACACTGCGTCATGACAGTCCAAAAAGATATGCACAATCGTCTCCGGTTTTTTGCATATAACGCAATTCACAGACCAAGGTACAAAAATGCCTTTGCTTTGCAGCCACGGTTTCACTGGAGAGTGCCTGTATGTACTTGAAAAAAGAAAGATTGAACAGAAGCTCTTACCGGCATTCGTTTAACTCTCTTAAGAACATCTCGTTCTGAACCTAAAACAAATATTGTACGATACAACGGCACAGGCAAGAATACATCAACAAGATCTTTGTACAACTTCTTACTAGTAACAGCGGCCAGATATTCACTAGAAAATCTTGCTTTTAGTATTCGGAAAGGCGCAACCACTTCACGCAAAAAAGCAATTAAAGGCATTGGCCCCGTATACATGGACGACACTACATAATCAGGCAACGAATCGTGCAGTCTAGCTTGAATCATTGTTTTCAGAAAAGCATCCTTTTGGTCACGCAAAAAAAGAAACCTGCTTACAATCTGTTTGAGGAACAAATGTGACAACCCCAGCCCCCCATTCAACACTTTATGGAACAGATTACTACGACTTGTACGTTCCCATGTTGAGGCCCAAATAAACATCGCAAATATTCTATGCAGCTTTTGCACAGACATCCTCGTCAGACATAACGCTTGCATCACATAAAAGATTTTAGCGACTAAAAACAAATTACACACGGTGGCTCTTGCAAACATTGAAAAATTATGTCCTCCCCATTTGCCGGTCTGGGTTTTCATTGGCACTACTTCATTGTCCCAATATTCTTTGCTATTTCGATAATGTTCGAGGGGGACACCTAGGTAGGTGCCTGGAGTTACCGCCCATTGCATGTTACAAAAAGTCTCAGGCTTGTATTGCCAATTCCCATGCCAAAAACCAAGACACTTGTTCCAGTTAATAGCACTTCCACTTGCAGTACAAAATTTTACAGCCTCTTGTACAACTGCTTTAACACTGTCATGGTCCGTACAAAGCACTGCTACATCATCAACATATGCTAAAGCTCGAACTTCAGTTTTATGAAAAGTGTAACCCCGGATGTTTGGGCTCTTCAGCAGCCGCAAACAAAAGGGCTCGAGGTAGAGAACGAAAAGCAGGGGGGATAAAGGGCAGCCTTGTCTCACAGACGACTGCACAGGAATACCATCACTTAACTGCCTATTAATTATCAGCTTCGCTATACAACCATTGTACATCATTTTAACACCTTCTGTAATAACATATCCAACATTGATATGGTCTAGGATCGAGAACAGAACTTCGTGTACGACTTTATCGAACGCCTTGTGCAGATCTAATTGCAACATGGCCACGCGCCCATACATTCCGTCACAGCATTCAAGGACAGTTCTAGCTGTGTGAACATTGGTAAAGATTGACCTGCCTTTACTCAGCCACGAGTTCGATGCTTCAAAGCGGTACAAAAGCGCCTCTAGTGAATGCGGTGTTGCCTTAGAAACGAGCTGTTTCTAAGGCTCAGGCGTGCGCCGCTTGCTCAGGCGCACGTTTCGTTGCCGCGTCGAACGCTGTGTTGCTCGACGCTCATCGCGTCCGATGCGGGGCGCCTCGTAAGTGATCGCTGCGCCGTAGCCCATTGTCTTACACCCCTTGGAGGGTCGACGGGAATGCTGTCGCGTTCCACTCTTGAAGGCGAAGCTTAAGCATCCTCCAATTTTTAATGACATTATTCAGAACATTACTCCCAAAATACGGCTCTTTGCCGATGAGTGCATTATATGCCACGAAGTTACGGCACCCGATGACCAGGTTTTACTAAACGCATCTGTAGGCCGAATACATACGTTGTATTCAGATTGACAGTTGAGTATTAGGAGAAAGAAAATTGTGCCAATGTATATTCCTCGCAAGAAAGTATCCCATAAATCTCCCATACAGCTTTGGTCATCAACCCTTACCAGCATAACTAAGCATACGTATTTAAGAGTAATCTACGATGACCTTAGATGCAACCACCACTTTGACTATTTCCAAAAGAAGGTGATTGAAAAGCTGAGATACTTAAACATGTGTTTGGGTAAGTATACACAAGAAATTAAGCTGGTAGCGTACAAAACCATTATGGGATCCATACAGAGAAAGAAAATTTTAAATATTGAAAAATGAAATACAGTATTAATCGGTTAGGTTTGAATTTTTAGAACAAAACACTTTTCAGGGATTACCTTCAGCTCTCGTAGAAGACGCTAAGCTTGAAAAACTAGAAATTAGGCGCTACCGCGTAATTTTCTTGTCGCCCTTACCATGTACAATTTGGTATTAGGAAGGATACATACCTAAACGCCGCAAACACACGGCCCACTCACTCCTATCATACTAAAAAAGTAATTTAACTTTCATATAACACCAACTTGCTCCGATATTCCTTTTTCCCAAGGACTACAACCGATTGCAATTCGCTTCGCGCGGGTGCAGTCGAATGTTCAACGTTTTCATCTCATTTAAATGCTTTCAATTTCATAACATATAACTCTGATGTACGTGAGCCTTGATGTCAATTCTTTGCGGCTCTCTGTACAGATACTGGTTGTGTGTAAGTTTGGTGGTGCAGTCTTCTCCTTAACTGAGCTTCTTGAAATCTTGCTATTATTTTCATTTATTTGTGTATCTCTTCATATGTGTTTACTATATATCTGTTTTATGTCTAAAAATATGATAACCCACACCTGCCTAAGGCCTGCACCTAGACAGGAAGTTCTGAAATAAGTAAATAAAGTGGACGAAAAAGCAAATAACCGCAGGTCGGATACGAACTGACGTCTTTGCATTAAGCGTGCCATTCTCTCACCAATTGAGATACCACGACAACGCTTTCCCATTCACATTCTTCATAATTATATGTTTACTAGATCTACGCCTGTGGCTGTACTTTCATTTTTGTATTACTCACATCAATGTGCACAACTCCACAAGCGCTTTGTCGATGTGCTTTTTGACGCGTTTCTCTTAACAACATTTATGAACACTTGGAAGAGAGCTTACACAAAAATACGAAGGGGTAACTTTATTTATTTATTTCTCCCATTTGCTCTATCGCACTGCGTTTGTGCCCTTATCATTCATTGAAGGGAGACGGACACGAGTCTTCAGCTTGAATTATTACAACCTAAAAGAAAGCTGTTCCCGCAGAAGATTCGGAAACTGAGCTCGCATATGCTTGTAATGCTTAACTAAAGAGAGATTATAAGTGTTGAAATGCACGACTTTTTAGATCCTGGGTGGAGCGTCGCCGTCGTTCAGCGTAACCGCGCGAACGCGCTCGTGGCACTGCTCGAGCGTTCGTCGTCGTCTTATTCCACAGCTGGCTCTCTGACGCCGCTCATCATGCTTGCGTTTCCATACGGCCCCTCTCTCTGCAAAGGCGCTGACGGCACTGGCCCACTGCCAGTCAGTGCGGCAGTTTCGGTCTCAAATTCGTTGCCTGAATATATCGCTCGCGCCTTCGTCGTCGTTTTCTTCCATAGCCGGCTCTGATGCCGCTCATCATGCCAGCATTCCCATACTGCCTGATGCTGCACAATATCCATACTGCATGATAAGGTGCTAACGGCACTGGCTTGCTGCCAATGAGCCGGTACTTTCGGTCTCACATCCTCTGCCCCAATCTATCGCGAAATTAAAACACAACTGCGCTCAAATTTCGCATTAGTGTGTATCCTAGTCGTCGTTAATTTTTCACCATCGCCCACGATAGCTTAAAGTTCGCTCCAGTCCAAAGTTACTTAATTCCTGTTGCACTTATGGGCAAGTCATAAGCGCGAAGATCAGCATACTTACGGCAAAAGAAAAAAAGACTAAACCAATAAGCGGAAGACACGCAGACAGCGCAGAGGTGAGAAACGGAACAAGGAAGCAGCGGCAGGACAGCGTTCTCCGATCACGCTGTGCGGCAGCGGGTAAGCACGCACACGCCACATGCACACGCACACATGCACTTACACACACACGCAGACACATACGCCCGCACGCGCACAAACAAACGTGCGCTAAAGAAACGCTGGGCCAAAACAAACCAACAAGAAAATAAGTAAACGTCGCAACCAGAACCAGGCAAAGGAAAGCATTAGCGTAATTAAAATGAGTCACATTGTAGTAAGGGTATGAGACGACGCCTACGTTGGTACGTGACATTATTTTTATCCAGCTTCGCTGCTCCTTTCCAAGAGCCAGTCGTGCTGTACTAATTCAGGAATCCCTGCAGTACCCTGCTTCTACACTCATACGTGCATGCATGCATATGGGCGCCAATGTCTCGTTTTTACCTTTGGTGGCGGCAGTTAGGCGCATATCCGGTCCTCAGGCATTCTGCTGAACTTTCACATGCGGGGATCCAAAATACGCGCCCACGGTGAACGCGGCAGCATCGCAACAACAGTGGAGCGAACAGTACATCGCTTCGTTGCTAAGAACACAGCGGGGACGTAAATAAAACGCAAGCAGAAACTGACACGTGATTATTGACATTTGACATTGAAGCGTACAAAATAAATGTCTAAGAAATGAAAGAAGTTGTGCGACAAGGTAGAAAGCGGAAGGGACGGGGATGCTTTACCACTTTTCGTACGCATCGTAGTGAGTAGTAAGTAGTGTAGGAAAATATTTGGATTTTATTTTGTTCATGGTGCTTGCCTCAGTTCCGACAGACACGGGTGCGCCAAAGCATGTAAGAAAACAACGGACAAAACCTTTTTTTTAACGTCTCGCACAGGCTCTATTTACATGAGATAATTCTTTCTTCAGAACAATGGCATGACTCCTGCCGCTGTTGGGTCTTAATACTGGAGTATAAGTTTCTGGGGCGTTTGTTTCCCTAGATACCATATTCCCTGCAGAGTAGCACATAGTTGAATACATGCCTGCTAAACAGTCTGTGTTTCAATTAACAGTTCTGTCCCTCTTTCTGTACGTACTGTACTTCAGCTATATTTTTTTTTGTGGTCACCTGCCCGTAAAGTGGGAAATTGCCAGAATCTTGAAATTCTGAAAGAAATCGTGCACGCACGCACGTACGCGCACACACAAACACACGCGCGCGCGATCGCATGCTTTCAAGCTAGAAACTTGACCTTCAGGTCAGACTGAAAGCGTATGCAGGTTTATTTGGTTTATGACACTTCTGAAAGGCCTTTGTCACATTGAGAACCAGCTCTCCCGGATAGTAAGTGTAGAGCTCCAGACGCTAGAAGCATGGCCATAGAGAATGCGCTGTCCGGAGCAGCACGTGACACATTAAGACCCAACGTAATGCCGAACTAGTCACTGGATAGTTGCTGCAGTTGCTTGTTCCGGTCACCCTCAAACCAGGCGTCGCACTGCCCCCATAACAATCAAAGTTAAAAGAAAGCATTTTTTTCGCGTTTCTTTACTACGCAAGGTTGTGAGCGTTTTCACAGCTGAACATCAGCTTGTTCTGTAAAAATTACTCACCTCAAAGTGGAGCTGCAATTCTTTATTCTTGCACAACAATACTGCGCCATAGCGCAATATTTTTTCGGCACCACTGTCGTGTTCATAGGTGCGTTGCAGAACAAGCAGAACGTTGTGATTACAGATATGCGTCCGATAGCAACAAAATGCGCATGCGTAAAACAAACTGGGCTCCGAACTTTTGTATCGCAAGACATACCGAAACCCCAAATGACTGACGACGAGCCATTGACATATTACTGTGCGTACCAATTTTATTTATCCATCTTAACTGTTTTTGCTCACGTTTGGAGCAAGACAAGACTGGGTGTTCGTAATTTCTCTTCTTTTGATCCTTCGAATAAGTTAGAGTTGAAGGGTTTCTGAAAAGGGCAATAAGAAAATAATAAAATGTGAGACACCAGGCAGATTACGAACGATTCCAAAATGAGAATCACCTATGCGGCCCTACGTTTACAAGACCATAAGCAAGTTATTCTACGTATTCTACGCTTGTAACGTTAGAGAGATATCAGCTTTTACTTTGCATGATGAAGAGACAGATACGAAACAAGAAGAAAGTGCAACGATGAAATCATTCATAGGAACCGAGCCGTAACCTGTGAACTGTACCGTGCAGTAGCCTATCGGAGCTACAAAGGCGGATTTCACAAACTTTATTTTGTGTTTACATAACCTCACCTAACGATTTTTTTCTCTTAGAGAATGGACTTTCTATTTAATTCTAGTGCAACTTACGCCATTCCTGCGATGAATGTCTCCAAAAATAAAACACATGACACTCAGGATTTCTTAATTTATCATAGTCGCTAGAAGGCATGGACGAGATGAATAACACCTGTGTTATATTTGGAGCAGTTTGTCTTTTACTATACCTAGACCTCTACAATAGTGGAACTCAATAAATATACTGCACGCTAAAATATAAACTGCAGTGTATACTTACACTTCTTCTTGCGGAGAAGAGCACCGTAGTGGAAGGGAGAGCCAAGGCCGTAGCCGTAGTTCAGGCCATAGCCGAGGAGACCATGGCCGTAACCGTAGTGACCAGCACCGTAGCCGAGGGTGCCAACACCGTAGCCGTAGACTGGGGCGGCGTGGTAGGCAGCGACAGCTGGGGCAGCGTGGGCAACGGTGGTGACAGCTGGGGCATGGTGGACGGTGGTGGTGGCGACAGCTGGGGCAGCGGCGTAGGTGGCCACAGCTGGGGCGTGGTAGGCAGCGGCGTAGGTGGCCACTGGAGCAGCGACAGCGGTGGCGACTGGGGCGTGGGCCACAGTGGTCACAGCTGGGGCGTGGTAGGCGGCAAAGGCTGGGGCAGCAGCGTAGGTAGCGACTGGAGCAGCGACAGCGGTGGCGACTGGGGCGTGAGCAACGGTGGTGACAGCTGGGGCGTGGTAAGTGGTGGCGACCTTGGTCACAGCTGGAGCAGCGGCGTAAGTGGCGATGGCTGGGGCAGCGTGGGCGACGTGGGCCACAGCTGGGGCGTAGCCGGCGTAGCCAAGGCCATAGCCGAAGCCACCGTAGGCATGACCGTAGCCCAAGCCGCCATAGCCAAGACCGTAGCCAAGACCATAGCCGCCGTAGCCAAGACCATAGCCGCCGTAGCCAAGGCCATGGCCGAGGCCATAGCCGGCGTAGCCAGCGAAAGCGCTGGTGGCCAGAGCCAAGAGGACGCAAGCACGGATCTGCGTAGTCATGTGTGCCAGTTTTTATTGGACCTCACTTGCACTTCTATACGTCAAATACAAGCCAGATTACTGCTGATGTTATGGACTTGTCTTTACGTACCGAAGTAGTGACTATGCTTAATCGAGTTCATTAAGTGAATGCGCTCATTAAATGAAATCTATGTAGTGTGTTTTCAGTTATCCATATTTCGAGATCTCTGACATTCCGTTTTGTGTTCAGTAGGACAGCTCTTAAACTTCACGAAGTATTGCCCCGTATGAGGCACGCGAAATTTCCTCTTGGGTGGTAGGTAGGCTTTTGAACCAGCATTAAAATTTGTTTGATATCAGTACGTTTCACAAGCTTTTGTTATATATTAGAAAAGACTATTAAATATTCGGATGGTTGCTTGAAATGATGATAATAGTTCCGCAAGTTTGCCACCGTGTTCATAATTTTTGCGGCGTCATACTAGAATATTTTGTTAGAAAGACACTCGTATCTGAATTAGTCCTTTCAAACTTTCTTTGCTGCACAGAAAACTTCAGGACAAAGTGGCTTACCATGATTGCTGTAGAGATGATGTTGAGCCAACTGCTGACTGTGCTGAGTTCAGCAGTCCTTATATACGAAAAATCCTTCCTTAAGTCGCGAACACGTGGTAAGAACAATTAATAAAAGATCTCAGAAATTTCGCTCATTTCGTTGTTCCTCACGTCTCCGTAAAGGACCTAAGCGAAAGCTCATCCATACATTCTACGCGTTTTAAACTTGGTCGGATGCCGCGCCCTAACCTTGACAATAACTCCCTTGAAGGACTCCAGTGAAGGAAGGGGTAATAAAGTGAGACGTGCTGTTCTGCGCTTTGCGCAACTGGGGTCAGGGCACGTCGTAAGGGGAGTGAGGAAAGGACAGTAATCGGGGCAATGTGCAACGCAAGATAAGAGGGGAAACGCAAAGCAATGAAGTTGGGCATATGAGATGCTACGCCACAGGGAAATAACTCCTTATAGAACACAACGGCAAGGTGGTCAGGCAACGTCGTGAAATACACCTTCTGCTTCGGAACGGCTGCTGCATCTAAAAGGCGGGATTGCGAAATGGTGCCGTAAGTTTCGCCGAATGTATTTGTACGCAGGCCTTAGCGTCACGCTGTTGAGTGCTCTTGTGCGATACAACGCGCGTGGTAGCGAGACTTTTGCATGTGAATAAAGTTTTGGATACTTACTTTTTGGTTTGTTCTCGCTGCTTCACAAATCTTCAGAGCCTGTATGTTCATAGCGCTGGAGCAGCAAGAATGACCTACATAGTTACCTAAATAGTCCGTCACTCGCAATATCTCCTGATGTCCGCCAATATTCCTAATGTGTAGCCGAAAGAATTAACCTTGTCTTTATAGCACTCCGAATGAAAATTATGACCCTTCACTTGTAAAACAGACACATTCTTTAAAGCAATGTCACTTTCTCAGCTACTTTATTCAAGGCTAACCGTACATGAAATTAGCTCAAAAATCTCTATCACTGGTTTAACGAGTCGCTCTGTTTTAAGAATCGGTGCTTGAGAATGCGGGACGCACGAAAGCCAAGTCTGCAGCAATTGCCTTTCTGGTTGAATGCACTAAATTATCATTTTTATGCCATTCTTAATACAAAGTTGTGGCAACCTCCAATGCAGTCTATGGGAGCTGTTTTTTATAAGAAGCTTATCTGAACGTGTAATTTTCAACACACTGCCGCTATGCTAAACCTCATGGACATGAAACTCTTTTACTGTTGAACCTATGAGAGTTCTTACAATATGTTATACAGTGAAATCTTTATGCTGGTAAGTATTCAAATGAATAAGTAGATCCGTCAAAACAACGAAGAAATATTAAGGAATATATTGTGAAAGCCAGTGTGTTATCAGCTGAAAATCGCTTCAGAGTTGAAGACACGTCCAGTAGAAAGAACAGCTGGTGTGCACGTGGGTTGGGTTAATCCACACATGTTACCGACTTTCAGCAACCACAACTCAGTGGAAACTACGGTGGAACCACCGATATCAACATGTTTGCAGGATCAATAATCTACACTTTACTTGGTGCTGATCAGGCTGGTCGCAAGACACCACCTCATTTCGTGTGCTGAAAATACATTTTCAATCTCCGGCTCCATCTTCCGTATAGACAATATCTTTTGGCAACAATCTTTTCAGGTCCGAAACTGTGCTTTATGTTCCTTCAGCTCTAGTTTAAGAGGAAGCTTCAGCTCTGGCTCAAATTTGACACCGCTTGTTGAAATATATGTAAAATGCAGAAATGCTTCTCTGAGATGACCTTACTGCGATATTATTGAAACTTCTTCCATTTGAGATAGAAAGTTAAATTCTAGTTCCTTTGCCCGCTGATGATGTTTAACGATGTATTGATCTAAAGACCAACATCCATTATACGAAATTGATGTAAAATGGTATGTTTCAAAAAAACGAAAGAAGCTCAGAGTTTGCAAATCCGTAACTCTCCGCCAAAAAAACGGGTATCGCAAATCTGTAAACTGCATCTGCTAGAGCATATAAATCGACCCAATTTGGTGTACTTATTCAAAGTTCACGTAAATTATTACGAACTCTCTAAGGCTTCTGAAAAATTCCTATCCACAATCTAGTAGTATACTATACCGATATTGTATTATTTACGTAATATAATAAATGCAGTTTACAAAATGCATGCATGTTTTTTTCCACTGCAGAGTTTCACTATTTTACACTTGAGAGATTAGTTTTTTATTCATTTCGCAATATTCAACAATGTGTTAATAAAAAAATGACGGCTTAAATAGAAAATTGCAGTCTATACAGTCACCAGATTGTAACTTTTTTAAATGTAAGAAATCTCAGCAGATTCGGTGCAGTGGTTGCCGAAAAAAAAAACATTTTTTTTATTTCCCATGCGCTTCGATAGGAGCCCCCGAGCAAAAGGTTCCTTTTAAGGGGAAGTGGCGCTTTTCCTGAAAGTGTATGTGCAAACCGGCTTTATTTTCACCGCTCTTCCTTTTATAACTTTGTAAAGAACTGTCAGAGTCTGTAAAGGTGTTTGTGTTTACGCTGCTTGACTATTCCTACACACATACACGATCTTTTTTTTACATTAATATCGGGAAGATAAGCGTATCTCAAAAATTACTTACAACAGATAATTAAGTTTATTTAGAGAACACTCTTAAAACAATACAGCCCGATTTGTGGAAAGCGAACTCCGCCGCTCTAAGATGCTCTATCATGGAACGTCTGCATCAACGAGACATATTTACTATAGGATAGTGGTAATACAATATGGCAGGCAATCGAAGGTTGGTGTGTCAAAAGGTCTCGAGAGGACAGATGCCAAGACAGTATTTTTTTCGAAGCCTAGGCATGCTGGCTGAAATGAATGGTGCAGTCTATGTGTACCTTTTCTACTAACGTAATACTTTGAAGCAATCTAATATTGGGTGGCTGTGCTACAAGACGTTTAAATTTTCCGCTTGCCGCATGTCTCTGGACTTCCAGCCGACAGGCTCATCTATTACAGTTACAGCGCAGCATTATCCGTCCAGCCGTTAACAAAACCAAATTCGATGACTGGGCTGAGCTTTTGTTGTAAACTACGATCAGAAAATTATGCGAGTATGCTAGTACGCCCAATTAGGCCACATGGGCGTCTGCATCAGCAGACGCCCATGTGAGCTTTGGTGTTTTGCGACTCCACGAGGGTTGGACCCTCCCGCGCCTAATCGTTTGCGGCATAGTCTTGTCCGGGGAAAAGGAGATGAGGGGGGTATTGTCGATGCCGGGAGTTTTGACTTTTATGGCCGCTCAGCGGAGGCAGCACACTCCTTTGGCCTCCGCTTCACGTAGACGGCTCCCCGGACTTATCCACCTGAGGGAAATCGGTAGCTGCCTTTTCCTGTCGTCCTCTCCAATCTTCGTTTTTTATCTTACTTTAAATCTTTTCTGTCTTCTCTTCTGGTTTCCCCAGTTTCATTTTTACAGGCAGCAAGGGTTAACCTTGTGTGGAGCAACCAACCTTTGGTGTACATATTCGGTTATAGCAGGAACGTACAATTGGCGCGTGAGGGTCTGTTTCCGTAAAACCCTGCAGTATACCCTTGTCGGGCTCCACGGTGGGTGGGTGGCCGTACTGCCGAAATCTGAAATTACACTTATGAACATTTCTTTCCCAAAAACTTCTGGCCGCCCTCTGAAACGAGGGTGCACTGAAGAAGTCTGAGTTTTTTGGCAACCAGAAACAAAACTTTCCGCGGTTTCACCTTATACATACTGATCGAACAGAAAATACGGTGAGGGTGATCGCACCTTTCCTCGTGTCGAAATATCTCGCTGTAGCCCTTGGTGCAACGTATGTGGTAACTAAGATGGCAAGCCGGGATCTTTTTTTGTAACTCCGAGATAAGAAACAACATGAAAAACTCCCTAATCTATTGACACGTATACTTGTTTGTCTTTATCGGGCGACACGTTTCACCGCCTAAAAAATGTTATCGCACAGCGCAGGACGCACCTGCATGTATCGGAAGTTTCTGGAATGTTATCGATGCTTCCATACGCTGTCTGTGACCAAACCTTGTGTAATCTTATTGCATGTGTGCGCGACGCGAATAATGTAGAACTTTTTGGAAGGCACGCGGGTCCCAGCGATTACTCTGGAACATTCGCTGACTGATGTATAAAAGTCGACGTTCTTGACCCGCTGATCAGCCTTTCGACGATCGCTGACTGTGTTTGCCGCTGTCGCTGTTTTTTGAGTGTAGCCTGTTTTTGAGGGCACAAGTTCACCCAATAAAACGCTAGTTTCGTCTTTCCCAGTTTGGCTGCTTTCTTCGCAGTCACTACCACGTGACACTGTTGTCATTCGGGGACAGCCGAGGGACAGTATCATTGCACCGTATCATTAACACCACTGGTGGTGTTGTCTCCGATGAGGACTTAATGGAGCAGGCTGAAACTGCATTATTAGCAGGTTGAAATTAACAGAATGGTCATTTATGATGAAAGAAATATGATGAAGCGTGACGGCAAAGAGAACGAACCCAAACACCCAATCCTTTCTTTTGGTTCGAGTGTACTGCCAGAGAGTATTGAGGCAGGGTGCTATCGGAATCCGGGTCAGGCCCTATGTTCCAAATTCTCTGCGACGCTTCCAATGCTGGCGATTCGGCCACAGTTCACAGAACTGCCGAGGCCAACAGACATGTTGGTGAATGTAGTTCCCGTGAACATTCATCTGATACATGTGAAAACACTGCGCACTGTGTTATTTGTGATGGCGAACATGCCACATACGTGCGGTGCTGTCCGTTCTGGAAGAGAGAAAAAGAGATTGTAACGATCAAAGTGAAACAAAATATTTAATTTAAACAAGTGCAAAAGTGGGTTTCATACTTGCCAAAGAACAGTCTTGCCGAAGTGGCGCATCAGGGGGCAGCGCCACAATGCCACCCGACGGCTGTCAGGCCCACGCGCATTGAGCCCGCCGCGACGCCATCTGCCCTCTCAGTTCATACAGCCAGCGTTGCGCCACCATCCAAAAAAGAGCTATTAACCTCCGGGTTGGTGGGTTCCAAGGTGTCGACTTTCGAGGCGAAGCTTTCGCGGCAAACAAACCGCTCGCATGAGTCCAGCGGCTCGCAAGAGACGATGGATACAACACCGAGCGTGATTGTGCAGTCAGCACTCAAGGAGCGCCTCGATTCTATCGGGCACTCCAGAAAATACCTTGCGGCATGGCGCCCGGAATGGCTCCATGATGTAATATACCTTTCCTAAACTTTTGAACTCATTAGAATAGATTTTGATAGCTTCATTGACGAGCTGCTAGAGCCCTGCATGCTCGTCGGGGATCTTAACGCTAAGGATTCTTTGTGGGCAGACTCCCGGTGTGACGCGGGAGGTTCCGTCATAGAATGCGTCCTTATAAACGATGGTGCATGCCTCTTTAATAAAGAGGAGGTTATTACGGACGTATAGCCCTTTTCATCGGACGAGGAGAAAAGGGCGCGCGTTGAGCCTTTCCTTCTTTCTGGCCTGTGCGAACCGGCTCGCCGTTGCTTGGATGTGTTGCCCTCCTGTGCTGTCGTACGATTTGGAGATGAAACAAACAAAATAATTATTAGGTTTTACATCCCAGAACAATGATCTGATTACGAGGCACGCCGTAGTGGGGGACTGTGCAATATTTTGGCAAACCTGGCTTTTTTAACGTGCGCTTAAATCTATGCACGCGGGTGTTTTCGCATTGAGCCCCCATCAAAATTCGGCCGCCATGGCCGAGATTTTATCTCGCGACCTCGTGCGTAGTAGCCCAACACCATAGCCACTAAGCAACCACTTGGACTGTTTTGGAGATGCTTTAGCTCGTTCTGCCTGACATTTACGTGACGTCAGCTCGTAGAAGGTCGTCGAAGAACCACTGCAGAGCTACTACTGCAGATGTAGCTGCAGTAGTAGCTTTAGTAGGCGGAAATACCTTTTGGCTACGCATTAATGCGAAGCGCATCATCAGCTGCGGCGCATGCATTTATTCTGAACTATTCTGGTGTTATCTGTTTTCACTCGACGAAAAGAATAGGTCTGTGAATGGCCAGCCTGAATTAGAAAATGTTCTCATTCTATCATCGTTTGGAATGAGAACTAATAAAATAAAAGTGTTCCTGTACGGCCGACAAATGCAACCTCGAAACGAGTTAAGCGCCCATTGTTATGATATACCTGCTTCAGTGACCGATATCGATTTCATGGATTTCAAAAGTCTAGTAGACCTGAACTCGCTATGCTGTATCTACGTTAGCCGGCTGTATGACGCAGATGGCTTTGCTCAGCACAGCTATCGCTGTGGTTGGGAAACCAGCATGATGCATGTAAGCTTCGCGCTTTGCCATTGTCTTTTTACCCAGTGAGGCTTAATATCCAAATGGGATCGCATAAAAATAGTCGAACGGCTATTTTTGTGGGCACAATTTTCGTAGGGCGGGTGAGTGCGTGGTAGAGGACGGGACGAATAAGACTAGAAAAAAAAGGTTGCTATTTTTTTTCACGAAAGCAAACAGAAGACGGGCCAACGCTGCAATAAGACTTTGTAAGGTGATGCCGCATGCTTGGCGACTGCCCTATAACGCACGAACCGATCGAGAACTCAGCATCTACGACTGCTTCAGACGCACACGCATGCACAGCAGTGTGCTCGAACACTCGGCAAGTGGGATTCACGCCGTAAGACATGCTGTTATTGACAACGAAAACTGTCAAAACTATTTTATTCATGGTGGAGAACTTCGTCCAGCAAAGAAGGTAGTCGCGTAATGTCTCTACGGATAATAATAGTAACCGTCTTCAATGGTGATAACCGTAACAAGCTAACTGTCTTTACGCAAAAAAATAACAAATAAGAAAAGCCCTGATTGCCTTGTGTAATACAGGCGTGTGTGCGTGCCCCTTGTGGGGACTTTGGCTGTTCGTGTACTAGTCGGCGGTTACCGAGCAGAAGATGACCTGGTCCCTTAAATGTAGATCAATTCGGCGAGCATCGTCCACAGATTGACAGCCTCTTCGCGATCCATGTGAGGAGGTTCAATCCAGGTATCTAATATGTCTCGCGCAATATCTCAAGGTGTATATGCCTTCCATAATGTGTTTGCGGATCGCTTCATGTCTAGTACAGTCTCACATCACACACTTTGTATCGGCATTTTGTTTCAGACATGTTGTGGCCATGCTTTCGTTTGACTCGTCGCCAAAGAAGAGACGCCACTTGCTGAGTGACACCGTTGTATTCCAGGGATTTACTAGAAAGGTGCATCGCACTGTGATTTCCTCTCCTCTCTTGCTCTGCGAAACGCGTGTTATCGGACGCTTTCAGCATGGTAGGCACGAATGGGCAGAATATATATTTTGTGTGTGCGACGGATTGTAGTCTAAAGGCTGTTCGTGCCTCGCTGTGTGCCCATTCATTTTCTATCACTCCAGCTCGTACCGGTACCCACTCAATTCCAAGCTTACATCCGCATGTTGTAAATATTTGGTGCGCGATTTGTTGAATGTTTTCTGCGAGTGGCACGCGAACTCTTCGTGATCTAAAGCAGGCATGTTATTCTGCTTGCGAGTCGGCATAAACGTGGATGCTGTTCTTTACATTGCAGGCTTGATATAGTGTCCTTGTGCCCATTGAGCTGCCAAGAACGGCTGCAAACTTCACAGTAGTACAGCCCGCTGCGACTCATTCTATTTTTGGGCAAGTCGACTTCGAGATAATGAAATTCCACATGCCATACCACTGCTACATCTTTCCCGGCACGAGAGGCATTCGTAGCCGTGCCTTTATAAATCATCGAATATTCTTCAAGGTATTTTTGCCGCAGATCGCACCCTCATGCACTTTCGCCTGTCGGCGGCTTCAATTGCTGGTTTCTTTCTTTTTTTCTTTCTTCTTATTATTATTATTCTTTTGCAGTGGTGACCATCGCGATTGCTGTTCCAGTCTTTCAATTAGGAGTGTCCTCCATTGACGTGCTACCACGTTTTGTCTCCGGATAACCAAGTTTGGCTAGTCATATCACAAGAAGCCAACAAAGACTGACACCAAGGACGACATAGGGGAAATTATTTGTGCCTAATAAATGAAATAAAGAAAGAATAAAAAATAATGGAAACTAAAATGGATTAAAAAAAAGCAACTTGCCACAGGTTGGGAACGATCCCACAAACATCGCATTTCGCGAAGGTAGCGCGATCCACTTTAATTTCCATTATTTATCGTTTCTTTATTTCATTTCTTAAGCACAAGTGATTTCCCCTATGTTGTCCCTGGTTTCAGTGTTTGCTGGCTTCTTATGATATGACTAACAAAAATCCGACCCGAAGGTTAAGTCCCTTTCTTCTAGCTTGTCTAGAGTAGCTTTGCTTGATAAGGTCATTCCCAAACAATTATTTTATGCCTGTTTTGCGCCAGCAGATATTTCTTTTAGAGTGTTTGTCAATTGATGTGTACGTAACGGGTCTTCCAGCGTTGTACCCCTGGGGAGACCTGTGAAGTACTCCATGCCTTTGCGATGTAATTTTTCATTTCTTATGTGTGCGATGAGTTCTTGTTGTTGTAGTTGTACCCGTATAATATACGTGAAGTAATGAGCGCGTGAATAATATGCCTGGATTCTCGTTATTTCGTGTCCTATTGCAATGTTTTAAAAGGCCGTATTAGGTGAAGGATGTGATTGCACGCATTCTTTGGTTATATTGGAGACCCATGGTGTTCCATTCATCCACCCACGTTTCAAATGGTGTAGTCGTATGTATACGGGGAACATTTTAAAGTGGGGTTTCATTACCGGCAACTTAAGTTCTTAATGCGACTTCTTTTCGGAAGAAATACCTTTGATAGAAATTGGGACGAGATGCAACATCACGCACATCTGCCGTCTATGTTTCTTCTGTCATTGAGGACAGAAACTCCCCGCAGGGGCGTCTGCGTCAGCAGGCGTTTGGTGTGTTGCGACACCACGGACCCGAGCACACGAGGGTTGGACCCTCCCGCGTGTAGCCGTGCGCGGCTTAGCCATGTCTGGGGAAAAGGGGATCCTGGGGGTTGAGCCGATGCTGGGTGTTTGGACCTTTAAGGCCCCCCGGCGGAGGCAATACACCTCTTCGGCCTCGGCTTCACATAGACGGCACCCCCGGACTGACCCACCCGGGGGAAACCGGCAGTCGCCTTTTCCTGTCCTCCTCTCCAATCTTCGTCTTTCTCTCTCGCCTTTTTCATCTTTCCTGTCTTCTCTTCACTTCTGCTAACTTCCTAGTCTCCCGGCGGCAAGGGTTAACCTTGTGTAGCTAGCCAGCCTTGGTTATGCTGTATTTGGTTATAGCAGCGATGTACGGCTGGCGTTGGCAGGGTTTCTCTAGCAGGAACTCCTGTCACGTCCCCCTGTTGGGCTCCATGGTGGGTGGTCGGCATCGCGGCCGAAAACCCTACTGTACTCATGGAAAACGCTTTTCCTAAACTCCCTGATCGCCCTCACAAACGAGGGCGCACCGAAGATCTCTTTCAGTTTTTCGGACGACAAGTCCAGAACTTTCCTAGATATCATGTAATCCACTCAGAAAACCCAGACAAACTAGTGCGTAAGATTTCACCGTTCCTTGTTTCGAAGTCTTTAACTGAAGTTTTTGGAACAGGATATAAGGCGTCGAGAATGACAAGTGGTGATCTTCTCTTGGAGCTCCGCGATAAGAAACAGTACGAGAAACTTCCGAAACTTGTCTCATTTGGCGAGACCCAAATAACAGTTACTCCGCACCGAACCATGAACACCACACGCGGCGTTGTCTCGGACGATGACATGCTAGAGCTCACTGAAGCTGAACTCTTGGAGGGTTTCAGTGAACAGAATGTCATAAATGTAAAGCGAATTAAGATCAGGCGAGACGGTAAAGAGATCAATACGAAACACCTGATACTCACTTTCGGTTCAAGTGTCCTCCCCGAGTCCGTCGAGGCCGGTTATATCAAACTTCGTGTTAGGCCATACGTGCCCAATCCTCTCAGATGCTTTAAGTGCCAACGGTTCGGCCACAGTTCACAGAACTGTCGAGGCCGGCTGACATGTGCCAAGTGCAGTGACAAAGAACATTCCTCCGAAACGTGCCAGAACACTCCACATTGTGTCAACTGTGAGGGCGAGCATGCCGCATACTCGCGGTCCTGCCCGTCCTGGAAAAGAGAAAAAGAGATTGTCACAATCAAAGTCAAAGAAAATATATCTTTCAAGGAGGCACGTAGGCGGGTGTCATACCTGTCTAAGAGCAGCTTTGCCGATGTGGCGCGTAAGGGGGCAGCGTCACAACGGCCTCCGGCGGCTGTCCGACCCACAGGCAGTGAGTCGGCAGTTACGCCATCTGCCCCCGCGGCGGTTGCAGCTAGCGCTGCTCCGTCAACCGAGGAGAGGGGACCATCCACCCCGAAGGTGGGTGCAGCCGAGGCTGCCCCAACCTCCGAGGCCCCTTCCAGCGCTGGCAACGGCCAGCGCAGCCAAATCCCTCAGGGAGCCCCATCGACCTCCGGGCTGGTGGGCGCAGGGGTCTTGCCCTCCAAGGCGGGACTCCCTCTGAAAACCTCTCGCTCGCAAGAGCGCTTGTCCGGCGCCTCACACGAGGCAATGGACACTACACCTGTCCCCAAGGCGCACCAAACGCCTAAGGAGCGTCGAGAATCGCTCGAACGCTTCAGAAAGAACAAAACACCTATTACAGGGCCTCGAAAGGGCTCTGTAATATAAGGCATCCACTCCGTTTCCGTAAACACAGCACCAATTTACCTTAAACATGGATACACAAATCCTTCAATGGAACATCAGAGGTCTCCTTAGAAACCTTGATGATTTGCAAGAACTCATCCACAAACATAATCCAAAAGTGCTGTGTTTACAGGAAACACACTTAAAATCTAAACACACAAACTTTCTCCGTACGTATGTTGCGTTTCGCAAAGATCGCGATGATGCCGTCGCATCATCAGGTGGTGCTGCGATTCTTACTCATAGAAGTATTGCATGTCAACCTTTACAGCTACAAACGCCCCTTGAAGCAGTGGCGGTTCGAGTTGTCCTACTAAACAAACTCATCACCATTTGCTCCCTTTACATACCCCCGCATTACCACCTGAACAAACATGAATTTCACTCCTTGATCGATCAATTGCCAGAACCTTATGCTGTTCTTGGCGATTTCAATGCGCACAGCTCCCTGTGGGGCGACTCTCGTATAGATGCGCGAGGTCGCCTTATTGAACAGTTCCTTTTTTCTTCCGGAGCGTGCCTTCTCAACAAGAAAGAACCCACGTATTACTCTCTTGCAAACCGATCCTTTTCGTCAATAGATCTTAGTATAGTCTCCCCGTCTGTACTGCCTGAACTTGAATGGGAAGTTGCCGACAACCCTTACGGCAGCGACCACTTCCCTATACTGCTAAGATCACCTAAAGAAAATGAATATCCACCACACGCTCCTAGGTGGAATATTGACACAGCAGACTGGGAGAGGTTCCGAAACTTAACTAGTATATCATGGGACGACATGTCTTCTTTAGAAATCGATGCGGCTGTGGAGTACTTCACAGCCTTTATAATAGATGCCGCATCTAAATGCATACGTGAATTAAGCGGCTCGGCATGCAAACGGCATGTCCCGTGGTGGAACAATGAATGCAGAATCGCACGTAGGAATCAGAACAAAGCGTGGGAGATGCTACGCGCTTCGCCCACTGCAGAAAATCTTGTCAACTTTAAAAAAGTAAAATCCCAAGGTAGGAGAACCCGCCGACAGGCCAGAAGAGAAAGCTGGCAAAAGTATCTATCGAGTATTAACTCGTTTAGGGATGAGGCCAAAGCCTGGAACAGAGTTAACAGGATTAGAGGTAGGCAAACATACTCAGTCCCCCTGGTAAACACACAGGGCGATACACTGCAAGACCAGGCCAACTCACTTGGGGAGCACTTTGAGAGTGTATCAAGCTCAAATCATTATTCGCAATCCTTCCTAAAATATAAACAAATACAAGAATGCAAGCCACGTATCAATAAATGCCGACAGAATGAACCGTACAATTGCCCTTTTAGTGCTGCCGAGTTGAAAGCTGCCTTGAGCGCATGCAAGAGTTCCGCACCAGGAACTGATAGAATCATGTATGAAATGCTCAAAAGCTTACACAATGACACGCAACTTACACTACTCACACTTTTCAATACCATCTGGGATGCAGGGTACCTTCCAACCGCGTGGAAGGAAGCCATTGTAGTCCCTGTTTTGAAACAAGGCAAAGACCCTTCCTCAGTGGCAAGTTACCGCCCGATAGCCCTCACAAGTTGCATTTGTAAGGTGTTCGAAAAAATGATAAATCGGCGACTCATTCATTTCCTTGAACAGAGCAAAATGCTTGATCCTTATCAGTGCGGCTTCCGAGAAGGGCGCTCCACAACCGATCATCTCGTGCGTGTTGAAGGGAATATCCGGGACGCATTTATACATAAACAGTTCTTCCTATCGATATTTCTCGATATGGAAAAGGCGTATGACACAACGTGGCGTTACGGAATCTTAAGAGACCTGTCAGAAATGGGCATCCACGGTAATATGTTTAATATAATAAAAAGCTATCTGTCAAACCGTACCTTCCGGGTAAAAGTCTGCAATGCACTTTCACGTCCTTTTACGCAAGAAACGGGTGTACCCCAAGGAGGCGTGCTCAGCTGCACGCTATTTATCGTGAAGATGAACACGCTTCGTGCTTCACTACCACCCGCCATCTTTTACTCTGTCTACGTGGACGACATTCAAATAGCTTTCAAATATTGTAACCTCGCAGTCTGCGAGAGACAGGTACAGCATGGCCTGAACAAAGTGTCAATGTGGGCAGACAAGAATGGGTTTAAGATCAATCCTAACAAAAGCTCTTGTGTTCTTTTTACAAGAAAGAGAGGACTTATCCCAGATCCTTGCATAGAACTGCGTGGACAACAGATACCTGTAAACAAAGAACACAAATTTCTAGGTGTCATACTTGACTACAGACTCACTTTCGTCCCCCACATTAAACATCTTAAAGAAAAATGTCTGAAAACAATGAACATAATGAAACTTCTGTCCCAGACTACGTGGGGTAGTGATAGGAAATGTTTAATGAATCTATATAAAAGCCTCATTCGATCGCGACTAGACTATGGTGCCGTGATTTATCACTCTGCCGCCCCGAGCGCACTAAAGATGCTAGACCCAGTGCACCATCTAGGAATCAGACTGGCCACTGGCGCTTTCAGAACGAGTCCCATACAAAGTTTATATGTAGAATCAAATGAGTGGTCACTTCATCTGCAGAGAACATACATCAGCCATAGATATTTTCTGAAAGTCCACTCAAATCCTCAGCATCCCTGTTTTAATACCATTAATGACATGACATATGCTACACTCTTTCGGAATCGTCCCTCCGTAAGACAGCCTTTCTCGCTGCGTGTGAGGGAACTTAGTGAAGAAATGGACGTTCCACTCCTCGAGCTTCGCCTAATGCATCCAGCCAAGCTGCTACCTCCTTGGGAGTGGCAGCTCATACAATGTGATATATCTTTCGTGGAAGTCACAAAGCATGCTCCAGAGATTGAAATCCTAATGCATTTCCGGGAACTCCAGCACAAATACTCCTGCACGGAGTCCTACACAGACGCATCAAAGTCACACGACGGGGTGTCCTATGCAGCCGTCGGTCCATCCTTCTCGGAATCCGACGTACTGCATCCGGAAACTAGCATCTTTACGGCTGAGGCCTACGCACTCCTGTCGGCCGTAAAACATATAAATAAATCACAACTCCCGAAATCAGTTATATATACGGACTCCCTCAGTGTTGTGAAGGCCTTGATGTCTTTCCGTAATCACAAAAATCCAGTATTTAATGAACTCTACTCCGCACTGTGCAAATCATATATATCTAACCAACATGTGATCATATGCTGGGTGCCTGGACATAGGGGCATCGAAGGAAACGTTCTAGCCGACCAGATGGCCACATCAATCTCATTGCATGCAGTTAACTCTACTGCTTCGGTCCCTGTCACAGACCTGAAGCCTTTCTTAAGAAGGAAACTACGAAACCACTGGCAACGCATGTGGGACGAAGAAATAAATAATAAACTGCATGTAATAAAGCCACAATTAGGTTTCTGGCCTCCTGTAACAAAATCCCGCCGGACAGATGTCCTATTCTGCCGTCTAAGAATAGGACACACTTTTGGCACACATAACTTTTTACTCACGGGAAACGAGCCTCCAACCTGTGGTAGATGCGGGGAAAGGCTGACCGTCCTCCACGTCCTACTGGAGTGTCGGGAAGCCGAATCCGAAAGAAAAAAAACATTTTCTCTTAGCATACCGCCACCACATCCCCCTTCATCCTGTTATGTTACTAGGTCCAGAACCACTCTTTGACACCAGCGCCGTCCTAGGTTTTTTGAAAGATGTTGTGTTGCATGTTATTAACCCCACACGTTCGTAGCGCTTCCTCTCTCCAGAGGATGCCGCTGCGACAATTATTTTGAATAGCACATGCCTCTAGGCCCTTGTGGTTCAAGGGCTCGGGTGAGGCAGTAGTGCTGTAACCAATTTAACATCTCGCATATTTTAAACAATGCATCATTCTTTTACGATGGATTTTAATGTTCATAATCATCGCCATAATTTTATAGAACGTAGATTTTACGCACTTTACAGCGACTATTTTTAGGCCACTTTACAGCCAAATCACATCTTTTATAATACATCGTTAACGCTACCACTTGTCATGGCGCTCTTTGGCCAAACCTGGCCCTTGCGCCACAAAATAACACACATCATCATCATCATGAGGACAGAAACTGTGGTCTCTTACGCGCGCTTTATTTGCTCTAGTTTCGTGCCTGTTGTGCTGTGTACTGAAATAGTTCTTTAGATTTGTTTTTGTTTTTGGAGAGTGCCTCCCGCCAATTTGTGGAAAACAGTGCCTTTTAAACTGAACATATAATAAACCCAAAAGCAAGGTAAATAAAATCTAGTTGACAGAGTCTCTTATCTTATCCTTAAGGCGAATTGAAGGCGAGAGCCCAAGGGCTGATGCATTAAAGCGGGACACAGGACGTGTTCATACCCCTTAAATCTTAGTGATCTCTCTTAATTCCCTTACTAATCCTCTTAGTTCGCTTACTCATCCTCTTAATTCACTTACGCATCATCTTAACTCGCTTACTCATCCTCTTCATTCGATTACTCTGACTAGTTGGGCCCGTGCTAAACTTCCTCTTAAGAGGAAGCTTTAGCTCAGGCCCAACTCTGACTCGGCCTATTCAAATACATGTCAAACGCAGAAACGTTTCTCTGAGATGACCCCTGGACCCATTTTAATGAAATTTGTTCTATTTGAAAGAGAAAGTTACATTCTAGTGGCTGATGGAAGCATTATTTCTATTTAGGCCGTGAATAATGTTTAAAGAATTTTGAAAAATTTGCAAGTTAAAAAAAAATAGATGCACAAAGTTTACAAATTAATAGCTTGCCATCAACAACAGATACCGCGGTTTCGTAAAAGGTATCCACTAGGTCACTGAAAGCGGACAAATACGGTATGTCCATTTGTGTCTTACATGAAATTGTTACGTTGTATACAAGGGTTCTGCAAAATAATTTTTTTCAGATTCATGTGTAACGTATCAAATTCGTCCTCTTTAGATGTACTATTACATGCAATTCACAGAATTGTGATATCGTAGTTCATTGCTGAATTACAGCGTTGTAATCTTGATAGTGTCGTTACCGGTAAACTTGCGATTTTTGCCAATTTTTTTTGTGAAAGACTGACGACGTAAAACAAAAATTGAAAATGAGCAGCCACAAGATTTTAAGTTTTTTTTTTCTTTTAAATGGAAGTAATCTCGTAAAATTTGGCCGTGTGCTTACGGAGAAAAACGGGTTCTCTTTTTACATGTATTTAGGTAGGAACACCCGAGCTAAAGCTTTCTCTTGAAAACAATGATCTGATGATTCGATTTTCGTACCCGCTTCGGCATGGTTATATGCGCAGTTTTCTCGGACTTGCTTAAGCGTCTCAGGGTACGGTCGAATACCTTCTTTGCTAAGTACCCAAGAACATTGATGATCTTTCTGGCGAAACTACATATATTTATTTTAGTTCATCCAAAATTTCAGCAGTGCGAAGTACTCATGAGCGGAAAGAAAGGTAGAAAAAAGAGGAAGGGATGGTAAAAGGAGGACAAAACCCGAAGATTATCGAAAATTGCGCGTTACAGATGCGGGAGACCATTTGGCATTATTTTGCAGCGTAGCCGTGGCAGAGTTTATTTATTTATTTGTTTATTTATTTATTTATTCTCAATACTGCCAGTCTTATTCCGAGACCATAGCAGGTGGGCGTACAGCACCACACGACAAACCAGAGACAGGTGCCGCATTCTGTAACGGTTCGCTTTGTTACCGTTACGCTCTCACGAACGCCATTGGTCGGTGCTTCGTTGTCGTGAGCCCTGGCTGGCATGATAACAAATTTGTTGTCGTTACACACGTTGTCAATCATCTGCAAAGGAACCCGTCGTCTGCTACGAGAGGAACCGCGGAGAAGTGGTTCGCTCGAGGGTCGCGAGCGGTGGCGACCATGATCTCCAGGGTTGCTAGGGCAAGCGTGGCCGTCTGCTAGTCTCCCGCTGGCCGGCGCTACGAGGGGTAAAGATAGCGGCTTCTTTGGTGGTGTTGCTGGCGAGCATTGGGCCAAAGACAACGACGTGACCAGGGGCAACGGCGCGATGCGTACGTCATGAGCGAAGGCATTTTAGGCCCCCCAAAACAGAATGCGATATATTTGCGACGGGCTAGAATATCGCGGACCACAAGATTCAGTAGCGTGGACACTGCGACGTAAGTGCTGTGAGAACTACGTTTTTGTTAATTTTTTTTTTGCTGCGGGTTGTTTTCGCTTGAAGTGCAGGAATGCAGAAGCTATTGGGTTGCCCCAGCCGCCAGTCAGTCGCATCGTTCCCGCCGTCGCTAGCGTAATTATGGTTGAGGGAACAAAAAAAGGGGTGCCAGATTTCTCTCCACGCTGCATGAGAACGCCGCAGTCAAGAACACTTCCTTGACTGCGGCAATAAACTCGAAGCTGTGGGATCTGTGGCCCGAACTCTCATCGCGACAGTCCACGCTAAGAAGCTCAGCCATGGCTAAACGAAATCCTATTAGAGCCGCAGCCTAAACACAGAAAACCGCTTTGATTGCTTAACGTATAGCGCACCACCTAGCGACAAAAAATAAATAAAGCAACACAGATAAAGTTAAACCACTAGCTGCGCGCGTTGGAAACTCAGTTACTACTGTAAATCAAATGTACAAGTGTTCTATACAAACCAATATTTTTTTACCGAACTAGCCACTTCCTTCAATTAATATACACATCCCCAAAGCACAAACAAAAATAATGACGTCACCTTGCGAGAGAACGCCGCTCGCTCACTGGTCTCCCTCGCATGCACCGCGACATTCCACTCTTTCTCCGAGTGACGTCACCTTCACGCAGCAGTCTGACCGAACCGGTTCCAAAGCGAACCATATGGCCGCAGGAATCTAATTCTGTGACGTCATAACAAAGGTATAAGTGCTAAAGGTACACACAAGGACTTTTATTAATGATAATCAGGTATGAATGCCGAAGCTCAAATTCTATGAACAACACACTTCTAACGCCTTTCCTTGTTGCCACTATGTATCGAATGACAGTTCCTAAATTCTTTTTCAATGCAATGATATTTCTTAGCAGCACAGCTGAAGGAAGTTATTAAACATCCCACTTGTCTACCACCAGCAGCCCCGTTTTGTACAGTTGATCGGCACGAAAGGTGCAGTCGCCATAAAGAGTTCTTTTACAGCTTCGTCAATGACAATACATTTACCTGTTTTAAGGCTAAGGCGAAAGCGCACGCACAAGCCAAAATAAAACTAAAACGCGCAAAACAGTGCTTGTATACAATATTTAGGTTTTCGAGGACTCTCAGGTTGCTGCAGCACGATACATTATGAGACCGATTAGATGTGTCCTGCCACTTTCCACTTTGACATCTCAGCTGCACTTGGCTGTAGAACACGTTTGAGATAATGGTTCTTGCTGTAAAATACGGCCTTCAAAATAGCAAAAAAAACAAGAAATTTCGAAAATGCACCTGTAGGTGAACGGGGCCTGTGGAAGCACGTCATGGAAAAAAATTGTGACGTCGGCGCTTTGATGATTCCGTACCTGCTTTTTTACCGTGGATTTGTTCTTTCAAAAGGTTCGGTGTGGTGCGATTTTTTTGGTGAAAATGAAGTTGTCGTGTTGGTGAGCTATTGGAACTTAGTGTCCGAAACTGTTTAGCCATTACATAGCGACGTGTCTTGCTTGAACAGGTAGGCGTAGCGGGCACACGTATCACAGTTTGCAGCAAAAACCTACTCTTCCTCTCGTGTCATGTGCGTAGTTGGAATAAAAATGGAATAAAAAAAAATAAAGCGGCCTAGGGGGGGATCAAAATAGGTCATTGTGACCATAAAACAGAAAGACAAATTTCCGGGAAACTTCATTAAAGCTGCTCGCTCTTTCCGCTAACAAAATTGGTTTTATTCTTCATGCTAGTTTACCTCTACCCTCGATAAGCACTAACGTAACGAGACTGCTTCGTGACACTTTCCCTTTATATGAAACAGCGCTGCGTATGGTGACATTGATTGCATTCGCTTCCCGGAGTCGGGCAGCTGTTGCGTTCATACCTTGTCAAATACGAAATATATTTGAGCTTTCATCTCTCGACGCTGTACTTTTGGCTATGTAGTGCTCCGTAGAGGACTGCTGCGGTTTAATTGTGCACAAATGCGACTTTTAACATGTGTTGCGACATCAATCAATCAATCAATCAATCAATCAATCAATCAATCAATCAATCAATCAATCAATCAAACAATCAATCAATCAATCAATCAATCAATCAATCAATCAATCAATCAATCAATCAATCAATCAATCAATCAATCAATCAATCAATCAATCAATTTTATTTAACAGAAACAGAAGGAACTGGAGGGACACCTGGGCAAAAAGCTGTCGCAGTGGCATGACGCAGTCCCAGGGTCCCTTACATGGCAGCGCTTAATGGCAGTGCTTACGTCAATGTGCTTGCTATCCTCGACGCGCTTTGGTGCGGAAGTGAGGCAATTCTCTTTTCTTTATTATTTTCACTTGCATCTCCCACCTGCGCCCAAATATTCTACATGCGACAAGTCTGAAATACCAGCAACAAGTTGAAGAAAATCATAAATCGGTTGACGTTTCATAAAAGTCGATGGGAGCCTAATGGTGTACTTCATCTCCGGTATATTCTCGCTTTCTTTTTCAGCTTTCATTTGCGTGCTCTCTTTCACAACTTTTTCAGCATGGTTCATACCATCCCTGTCTGTCGAACGACCCATCACAATGCTTTCATGCAGGGTTTTCTGAGATTTGCCAGTCCTCATACATAGTTTCGCTAACTTCTTTTTTATATTGCACTCCCTGTGGATGAAGGGGGGGGGGGGACGCAGATGTTGATGAACACGGCTGCCACATTTTGGTGCAGACGTCATCAAAAAAAGAAAGAAAGAAAACGCTCTCATACTTTGCTTTTGGTGCACGTGACAAAAACCCGGGTGGTAAAAATTAACTTGAAGCTCCCCACTACAGCGTCCTTCATAACCCTCTCTGCATAATCCCTAAATTTGTGCATATTGATTATTTATATTTCATATACAGGGCTGGTTGTTAGAGGAACCGTTCTAGCCCATGTGTATCAAAGGAGAATTGTATCGCTAGTTTCTAAAAGGTACCAGAAAACTCGTCTAAAGGACCCAAAAGAGCTTTAGAAATCCGGATATATAGATAAGTTATATTATTTTAAAGATCTAGACTATTACACATGGATAATTAGGTCTACGCGTGCGCCTGTGTACATCTTAGGCGGCATGTATGCACTGATTTCTCATCTCATACGGTCATTCTTATGCCGAGGCACATACTAACGCGTTGAGTAACGAATACATTTTTGCCTTCTTGAGTCAGCCGTTCACTCTAGTGGCGATGATGTTGCCTCTGCAAAGCAGTTAGCCTGTTTAACACGGCCAATATATTCTTGAGAGTACTTTCACGCAAAGTGATGACCATGGGCTCAAGAGAAAGTAAGTCGAACTTTTTGGACTTCCCGTGTGATATGGGGTCATGCCGATAAGAAACATCACGAAAGAATAACTTCGTCACGCTTCTATATGTGTACGATCTCTTATCCATGCCCTCGGTATCAGCTCTTTCCGCACCCTTATTGCTGACGATTCTTGCTTTCATATGGGGTGGATGGATGGATATAAAACTTTAGTGTCATTTTTTTTTTGCTGCACCACAGTTTTCAATATCACCTATGGCATATGGCGCAGTTCTAGCACTTGGACTAAATTACTCCATGCGGCAAACGTTACTCTCTCAAGCAGTGGAATGCTTTAGTGACTAATTTTTAAAATTTCACTAATTAGCTTCATTACTGAAAAAAACACAGTCCATTACAATTTATGATTTAGAGTTGGTGATTTTGCAAGGGATATAAACTTGGAACCAAATGTGAGGATGGCACCAGTTTCGAGGCATTGTTTTGAAGGTGTACGACAAAACACATATGTGCTTTGGTTACTTTAGTGCTTCAGTGCGAGAAACGGCGTTTTCTTGTAAATGTAAAGACCCAATTGAACTGCAGCCGCAATGGTGGCATAGTCGCTAGAGCGTTGCGCTGCTGAACACGTAGTAGCGCGACCAATTCCCGGCCACAGCTACCGCATTCCGTTGAGGGCGAAATGTGAAATATACATATATATATATATATATATATAGATATATATATAGATATATATATATATATATATATATATATATATATATATCATCAGTCTGGTTACGCCCACTGCAGGGCAAAGGCCTCTCCCATACTTCTCCAACTACCCCGGTCATGTAATAATTCTGGCCATCTTGTCCCTGCAAAGTTCTTAATCTCACCCACCCACCTAACTTTTTGCCGCCCCCTGCTACGCTTCCCTTCCCTTGGAATCCAGTCCGTAACCCTTAATGTCCATCGCTTATCTTCCTTCCTCATTACATGTCCTGCCCATGCCAATTTCTTTTTCTTGATTTCAACTAAGATGTCATTAACTCGCGTTTGTTCCCTCATCCAATCTGCTCTTTTCTTATCCCTTGACGTTACACCTATCATTCTTCTTTCCATAGCTCGTTGCGTAGTCCTCAAATTAAGTAGAACCCTTTTCTTAAGCCTCCAGATTTCTGCCCCGTAAGTGAGTACTGGTAAAACACAGCTTTTAAACACTTTTCTCTTGAGGGATAATGGCATCCTGTCGTTCATGATCTGAGAATGCCTGCCAAACGCACCCAAGCCCATTCTTATTCTTGTGATTATTTCAGTCTCATGATCCGGATCCGCGGTCACTACCTGGCCTAAGTAAATGTATTCCCTCACTACTTCCAGGGCCTCGCTACCTATCGTAAACTGCTGTTATCTTCCGAGACGGTTAAACATTACTTTAGTTTTCTGCAGATTAAGTTTTTGACCCACCCTTCTGCTTTGCCTCTCCAGGTCGGTGAGTATGCATTGCAGTTGGTCCCCTGAGTTACTAAGCAAGACAATATCACGAGCGAATCACAAGTTACTAAGGTATTCTCCCTTAACTCTGATCCCCAATTCTTCCCTATTCAGGTCTCGGAATACCTCCTGTAAACACGCTGTGAATAGCATTGGAGAGATCGTATCTCCCTGGCTGGCGCATTTAGTTATTGGGATTTTGTTGCTTTCTTTATGGAAGACTACGGTGGCTGTGAAGCCGCTATAGATATCGTTCAGTATTTTTACATAAGGCTGGTCTACACCTTGATTCCGTAATGCTTCCATGACTGCCGAGGTTTCGACTGCATCAAACGCTTTCTCGCAATAAATGAAAGCTACATGTTAGGGTTCCTTATATTCCGTACATTTCTCTATCGCATGAGTGATGGTGTGAATATGGCCTATTGTTGAGTAGCCTTTGCGGAATCCTGCCTGGTCCTTTGGTTGACAGAAGTCTAAGGTGTTGCTGATTCTATTTGTAATTACCTTAGTAAATACTTTGTAGGCAACGGACAGTAAGCTGATCGGTCTATAATTTTCAAGTCTTTGCCGTCCCTTTTCTCATGGATTAGGATTATGTTGGCGTTCTTCCAAGATTCCGGTAGGCTCAAAGTCATGAGGCATTGCGTATACAGGGTGGACAGTTTTTCTAGAACAATCTGCCCACCATCCTTCAACAAATCCGCAGTTACTTGATCCTCCCCAGTTGCCTTCCCCTCTTGCATAGATCCTAAGGCTTTCTCTACTTCTTCCGGCGTTTTCTATTTGTGCGATTTCAAATTCCTCTAGACTATTCTCTCTTCCATTATCGTCGTGGGTCCCACTGGTACTGTATAAATCTCTATAGAACTCCTGTATAAATCTCTATAGAACTCCTCAGCCACTTGAACGATCTCATCCATATTAGTAATGATATTACCGCCTTTGCCTCTTAAAGCATACATCTAATTCTTGCCTATTCCTAGTTTCCTCTGCACTGCTTTTAGGCTTCCTCCGTGCCTGAGAGAATGTTCAATTCTATCCATATTACACTTTCTTATGTCAGCTGTCTTGCGCTTGTTGATTAACTTGGAAAGTTCTGCCAGTTCGATTGTAGCTGTAGGGTTATAGGCTTTCATACATTGGCGTTTCTTGATCAGATCTTTCGTTTCATCCGATAGCTTACTGGCATCCTGTGTAACGCAGTTACCACCGACTTCCATTGCACATTCCTAATGTTGCCCACAAGATTGTCCTTCATTGCTTCAACGCTAAGGTCCTCTTCCTGAGTTAAAGCCGAATACCTGTTCTGTAGCTTGACCTGGAATTCCTCTATTTTCCCTCTTACCGCTAACTCCTTGATCGGCTACTTACGTACCAGTTTCCTCCGTTCCCTCCTCAGGTCTAGGCTAATTCGAGTTCTTACCATGCTATGGTCGCTGCAGCGCACCTTGCCGAGCACGTCCCCATCTTGTTTGATGCCAGGGTTAGCGCATAGTCTAAAGTCTTTCATTTTTAGTCTCGCCATTCGGGCTCCTCCACGTCCACTTTCAGCTATGCCGCTCTCTCTCTCTCTCTCTCTCTCTCTCTCTCTCTCTCTATATATATATATATATATATATATATATATATATATCGACGTAGATGGTGTTCCACGGACGCCATCCATTAATACTCGAGCGCACGTTTCCATAAAGACCGCTAATCTATGCTGTCGCCTCAAAATAGTTCTTACGCCTGCCATCACTCGTTCCGTACGCGTCGCCGATGGCGTTACTGTTTCCGTCAAGGGTATGTGCACTTCTCGCATAGGAATTGCTGGTCGCCCAAGTCCAGTCCGGTTCACCGTGCTGACCAGTTGCCTCCATGACCATATATAGTCGGAACCCACGTGTCCAGGTCCCTACTGGCCTCTGCGGCCTGCCTAAGCTGGCTAATTAAGAACTTTTGTGCTGCCAAGTTGGAACGGTCGAGCTATACCTCCCACTGCTCCATTGTGTCATTCTTATGTGGCCTATGGGGGCGCTTAGTGTACTCCCAGGCTATGTGTATTAGGGTGGATATGCCACCGCAGCAAGGGCAGTTGGCCCTGTAGCGAGTGGAATACTTGGCGTTTAGCAATGATATATGGGGGAATATCCCAGTGGGTATCTTGCAGCGTGAGGAGTCTTCTTCGCCGCTATGTTATGGGTGAGACGGCAGGTATTTTCTGCGGACTCGGCGCTGAAGAGCAGGGATGTCTTTGGCATTGATATTAATCGGATTTTTAGAGGGTAGAGCGAGTGTGTAGGGTAATAATGGGAATAATAATAATAATAATAATAATAACAATATTAATAATAATAATATTAATAATAGCGCCTAAAGTATAGTATTTCGTACTCAGCTCCGGGTACGCTTATCGTCAGGAAGAAGTGATTGCAATAAAACAAATTTATGATTACGACCCGTTATTTCTATTATTATTTCAGAAATACTGCTACACGCCTGTGGTATTTGATTGTTTGAACGAGGAGCGTCGGCGCCATCACTCGAGAAAAGAGGATGAACAAAGAATTGGGCTCGCGTTGTGAATCTAACCGGTCCACCAGCAATATATACCACCTGTAAATAGTTGCTCGTCTTACTGACTCGTTCACGTAACAATAGTATCATAGAAGCATGGCGGTAGATAAATGCAAACAAACCAACAAAACTATCAGAATGATTTTATTTTTAATTGCACACAAGGCCAAAGAAGAAAAAAAAGTGAAAGGTAGAGAAATGCACAAAAAATGCCGTAATCCCCTCCAAAGGGATCTCGTATTTGTTTGCGAAAGCCTTTCGTATATTCTCTTTCATTATGCAATTGAACGTTATCGCACATAAATAAAACCGAACTAAGTAAACTGCAAAAAATGATTTTTCTTTGTTTACAAACTAGACAAAGAAAACAAACAGATAAAAATTTCTTAAAGAATTCCATAGTGCTTCCAGAGTGAAACTAGATCAGCTTGCGAAAGCTTCTCGCGTATTTTGTTTTCCATCCTTTCGTTCATATCTGGCGTGAAGTGCTCCTTCCAACCACCCGTGCGCCCAGAACGAACAACACCACTGACTTGCCGTATTGAACCGGGCGTTTCAAACAGCTGCCGCATTATCTGCGGGACGTCGACCTTCGAACTGCAAGTATTTGATTGCAGCCTGAGACCAGCAGAGGCCGGGTTTTTCATATACTCGGAACTGCTGAACTTTAGGACATCTGCCAGCATGCTTTCGTTCTGCAGAAGCTCGTCGTATCGTTCTCCGTTGATGAACGCAGCCATCTCGAGCACGTGTTTTCTAGGGTCGCTCTTCATGTCCTCGTAGTTCAGGAACAGCACGTTATCGTCTCCGCGGCGTTCGTACCACGGCAGCACATGCTCAAAGTAGTCGCCGAAGTCAGTTTTACCTTCAAGAAAAACCTCGAAGAAGTCTTCAAACTTGCCATTCACGAAGTCGCACTCAGGCAGCGCTTTCGTGTGGTAGAAGAAGGACACGCAGACGTCCTTTGGGTTTCGGCACACGTACACGTACCTGGCCTGCGGGTGCTTCGGTACGAAGTCGTACGGCAGGTGAGTGCGAATGAACCCTCTGTTGGGAAGTTGTGCCAGCGTCTCGGCGCCGAACTTCTCGAGCGAAGGTCCGTACATGTGAAGCTGCAGAGTGTCGGCGGGCGGGACACCACGATGGCCGACGAGATAAGCGATCTGCTGCGCCCAGTGGGTGCCGCACTTTGGGTACGACAACAGGAACTTGTCGCTCGCCGCAGCACTGTAAGGCAGGGCGTTGCGCACCACCGTCGGCGAAAAGCGCTTGTTGAGCCGCAAGCCGTCGACGTCGACGTACAGGGGCCCGTTTGGGCATGGTCTAACTTCCACGGCCATCACTTTAGGAAAGTGGTGCTGGAACGAGCAAAATACGAGCCTTAAAGTACACCTGCCGTAAGCCCGAAGGGGAAGCGGAACCGACTCTCCGAAAAAAAAAAACTGTACAAAGGGAAGCGTTATCAATTGAGGCGCTTCATAGAAGCATTGGCGGCTGTGTTTGCTGCAGTACTGAAATATGTATTTCTTAGCGTATAGGTTTCCCAGCTTCCGTAGCTTACAGCGACCATCTATCAATGCCGAACTGACAGTTACTTATCTTTTTATTTATGTACTTAATAATTCATTTCTTACTTTAAAACAGGGAGAAATGGAATTAGTGGGATACTATCTACTCAAATCTCACGAGAGCAACGCTTGCATAACAGAAGAGAAGAATAGTGTCCCGCAGGTTCATATTCAGAGCATTAGGAAAGCCGTTTTGTGGCCGACATATCTAAGGTCGCATGAACTCTGTGCTACAACTTTCGCATCTTATCTTGCAAGAATAATAGAAGCTCGAGAGGGGCAAGTATTATTAGGGGCAAGTCGAACGCAAGTATTAAAAAAAGGCTTACCTCTGAGATGCAGAACCTACCACTGTTTCCCGCACACAATATTGTGCGCACCTAGGCAGACTGTTCACAGCACTGGCCTAATTTCGCTACGCCACGTAACGTGCCAAGAAATCGAGCCAGACTCTGCAATGCTCTGTAGGCCAGTAGGCAGCCGGCGGCTCCTCAATGTAACTTTAACAGCTGTGACACATTTCTTGCCAGATGTCACGTGGACGCTTTATGGGGTGCGAGTTGAACGCTCTCGCAAGTAGATCATCGCCTTTCGATTGTATTGAATTGGGGCAAACTTTATTTGGGCCTGCAGTTGGGCGCTCGCGCGCCCCAACGAGGGCCTGCATCATCTTCGAGGTTGCTGTTACTCGGCGCAGGTCTCCGCTCGCCGTTACCGGCTCGTTGGGTCCCTGCTTCCGAGTGCCCAAAGGACCTGCTGGACGTCCCAGAGCTGTTGGTCTGCGTCGTAGCTATTCGCGGCTGCCTCGAGCTGCGGCTGGATAGTTCGTTATCTTCCTTCCTCTGGATTTTTTATGCAGTCCCACAAGATGTGCGTTTAATCTGCCACCTGCCTCCAGCAGACCCTGCACTTATCGGTCTGCTATTTCTCGGGGTACATGCAGTGCATGAGTCCCGGGCTCGGTAGCAATACCGTCTGGAGCTGACTCAGTAGTACCGCCTCCCACGGGGGCCACATTTCGATGGGGGCGGAATGCGAATACACCCGTGTGCTTAGATTTAGGTGCACGTTAAAGGACCCCAGGTGGTCGAAATTTCCGGAGTCCTCCACTACGGCGTGCCTCATAATCAGAAAGTGGTTTTGGCACGTAAAACCCCATAATTTAATTTTTTTTAGTACCGCCTCCGCCCGACTCAGTCTCGGGTGCGGGGGTGGGACAGTCCTGCGAGCCAGGCGGTAGGCTATCATGATGTCGTTGTAGTCCGTCATGCGCTCCTCGCCTCCGAACCGCGTCGGATGGTCTGTCGCTGGGCGCGGTTGATTAGCGCTCGCTCCGCTGCGTGTGCCGTAGCCTGTGCTATAGACGTTGAGAAGAAATATGCTTCCTTTTCTCTTCTTGCTCGGGATGATTTCGGTGAGTGTGTGTTCGATCTTGATATTGCTTTGCAGCTCGTGTTCGACGAACGTCAGTCCCCAGGGTGCACTGGCCTCTCCAGTCGGGCGGGTCGTTGTGCACTATGTAGCCGGGGAGGAACGGTGCGTCGGTTAGCGTTTCTTGTAATAGTCTAACATCCGGCTTGCGCGCGGCATGGGCGATGTGCTGTTGGATGACTGCCTTCTTCCTTCGGAGGTCGCGACAGTTCCACTGCGACGCTGTTACGGCTGCTGCTGCTGGTGTTGCGTTGGCGGCCATGATTGTGTTGGCGTGTACGGAGTTCCCTGGTTGGGTGGATGTTGCGCGAAGAGAGGCGCAAATGTCGAGTGGCTCACTATCGGCTGTAGGGTCCTTTCGATGTATAGGCGAATCTGTTCGTGTTCTCGGCTTGGTAGGTCTCAATTGTTTGTTTCAATACTGTCACTGCTGCCATGTTCGCCGTCATTAACTGTTCGAGTTTGGTCAATCTCTCTTAAAAGTTAGGTTCGTGGTTGTCGATGCGATCGTTTTCTGTTTGCATGCGCGTGGCCACGATGGCTCGCTTCTTCGGTGCCGGTTCTTCTACAGCTGTCTCCTGGGTGTTCGTGGTTGTTTTCTCGGCCTTGCTTGCGCTTGACGTGGGTCTCTGTAGAGGCTCGTTGTCGCATAGCAGCAACTGACGAATCTCGGCGATCTCTCTCGTGAGGTTGTTGATGGTAGTTCGCAACGTCGCGTTCTCTTGTCTTAGGGTGTCGTTGACTTCTCGCACTTTGTTCATATCTTCTTTCTTCGTGGCTTCGGTGATTTTCTGCGCGTTCCTTATATTGTTTCCCTTCACTGCGTCAACCCAACTCACTCGATTACGTGATGGTGACCTTTTCCTGCTGATGCTTCTGTTGCAGCAGCGGCTGTCTCTGGGCTTAGCCGGGCGGTTATCCGATGGGTCCTTGGCTTTTGTGCAGCGGACAGCTTGTCGAGTGTCGAGAAATGGCTCTCCGACAGCAGCTGGTGTTCGGCCTGTCGGCGCTCCCGTTGTCTCCTGCGCACTACGTAGGGGATCTTTTATTTCGCCTTGCACGTTCGGTCTCCGGTGAGGTGTTCGTCCCCAAACAACTTATGTTTTGGGGTACAGCGATGGTCTTCTCTAGGGCCTGCGAGTCCGCAGGCCAGGCCCGTCTTGATTATGGGGGTCGGGCACACGTGCTCGAGATATCCCACTCGGCCGCATTGCTGGCAAACGTCGACCTGTTTCCTGTAGAGGCGGCACAGTATCAGGGTGACTCCGTATCGGACGAAGTTCGGTTACTTGGGTCCCTGGAACATCACGATCGTGGTGGTCGTGCTGCCAATCCTCTTTGCGCCCACAGCCAGCGGGTTCCTCTCGTTGATCATATTGCTGTCTTGCTCGTCGGCGCTCGCGTCGAAGGGATGCCTCTGAAGACCAACTTTACGGTGTCGTGAGGAGCCGTGCGGTATGCGCTGACCTCGTAGGGTTTGCTTTGAATAGAGCTTTCTTGGATTTTAGCGTACCTTGCTGCGCCGTCTTCGTTCGGTGTACTGACGACCATAATGTTCTGTTGCGGGTTGGGGCAGATGTTGTCCGCAGCACTTTCCTCGCTCGTGATCTTGGCCGCGGCGAGTATGGCCGCAGTGACGGTTTTGACGATGTCAAGTCCCCCTCTGGGTCTGACGAGTATATTGCTTTGTTCCAGTGGCCTGGCTGTCACGCGTGCTGCCTTGATGACCAAGGCTATGGCGTTCTTGTTGAATTTCGGTTTCGGGCTTGTCTGACTTCCGCGGGGTCCGTCGGGTTTGGCGCTGGCGGGGGTCCGCTGGCGAAGCCTCGACATGCCTTCCCCTGCGAGCGGCCATCCGGCGTCGTTGTGGTGTTCCTCGGGTGATATCTCTTTTCCTTCAACTTGAACGCAGATTTGGTTGTCCACGATCATTGCTGTCAGAGCGGAGGCCTCCATCTCGGAGTTGACGAGCGGCCGACGCGAGGAATACGGCAGGCGGCGGCCGGTGCGACGGTGTTGGGCCTGGCGTCCGCGGTACACGCCTAGGCCTAGCAATCCTTCGCACGGCGGCGGTAGAAGTCACGAAATTTCGCAAAGCAAAACGCACCTCTGGGGTCAGCTGGTATCGGTCGATGCCGCTCGCCTTCACGGACATATTGGCGCAATGAAAACTGGTTCGAGGTAATTAGCACTGCGTAATTGGTTAGCAATGACGGAGACAGTCTGTGACTAGGGACGATATGCTTCTTCTTCGGCGTCTTTTTGATCGCCTTTCCAAAGCACTCGCGAAATATTATCGGGCAGCGAACTCCGTCAGGTAGATTGCCCTGGGCTGCAATACGCTTCCCGACCAACCTCTTGTGTACAGTGCCTATATGAAAGTGCCACGACCGTTTTATAATGCGGAAGTACCTGTATTTTTTACAAAATGATGGAAGTAAGTAATTCATGATCAGAGTAACGGACTAGTTTAGTCTCCACCTTCATATCCTCATTGCTTGCTTCAAGGCACTCGGGCAGATTCGCTTGCAAAGGTTATTGTGGGTCATTGTGCACACCATCGCTTGTGGAGCACATATTAATCTTAAGGCTCCATAAGGTTCTGTAGCTATTTACATTAGGCACATCGTCGTGGTACAATGGGGTTCAACGACGCGATCCTTATGGTACCTCGATCACCAAAGCCACTCGGATATTGTGTAAAAAAAATCAGAGCCATTCCATTCTGTGGAGGTGGATGACAAACGGAGCTGTATATATGGTGACAAATATGTTGGTAATTAATACGTAGAGTGAAAAGAAAAGTGCCAGCATGAATTTCTATTTTTCACAATTATTGTTGTTGTTTTATCACGTTCTATGCTCAGTAATTTTTCTATTTTTAATCCTCTTTTCTATTGCTTTTTGGATTTATTATTTGGCCATCAAGGTGGCCAGCGGCTCTGTGGCGACACTGGAAAGGTTCTTGCCCAATGTGAGGTCTTTACATGACCGCTGACGCGTCCAGGGCACACTGATGTTTGTGCGACATTCAATGCCCAACCTTTCCAAGAGAAATTCCAGGAACCGCTTTCGGTCTGGTCAACACGCGTCAATGTAGGAATCAGCTACAATTACCGTTGCCTTTTGGGCATGTGTTTTTAGTAAGGTAGCCAAGAAATGCTATCGTGTTAATAACTAAGTTGTTTAAACTGTGTACTAGCCAGCATTAGCGCTTACTGTATTGCGCGCTCACGCGAAAGGTACCTCTGGTCTGTGAAATTATGCAAACCTTCCTCAGTTGGAGCAGCGCGTTTGACAACAATTCCAAATGATGATGCCGTGACTCGATATAGCCGGGCTTCCCTCCATAGTTGGCTATCGGCTTGGTATCTTGAGTTTTGTTCGAATGCTGCAGCCTTGGCAGATGCGATTTATAGCCCCTGAGAAATTGGCAAAATAACACGACCTTCGGAAACAGTTTGTGATAAGCCATGTACAAAGATATGCACATTACAGAAAACATTCAGTCCTATAAACGTAGTGTGTCCATGCGTCGTAAGGCATTGTTGTCTTGACACGTTTTTTTCATGCACACACCTCAAGAATGGAAGCTTCTCGATGAGCGTAGGCCACTGATGTGCAGTTCCGTGGCTGGCTCGGCTGGAGTAGTAGTGGCCTTCTTTGCGGTGTGGCTGCATAGTCAGTGAAGTGTAGCTCCGGGCATAAATGAGCTTCAAACCCAGGACATTCAGCGGCTTCAAGTACTCAAGTGGGCTGGTTTTCGGTGTTGGCCCAACCTTGAACTCACTTTCAAGCCTTCTCAAGTTGCCTTGAAAAGGCTGATGGGCAGCCTGCTGAGAGCTCTACTCCAAGCGTCTTTATTCTTGCAGCTACATCAGGAAACGATGATATGTGCCTTCTGGCAACGTAAAATTTGCTGTTGATTGGCTCAGACAACCAACCTTTGCGTACCGCACTCCAATCAACGAACTGTAAAGGTAAGGGAGCAAGCTGGCTGCTACGAGGCCGTCGCCACTGTTGGGGCAGATCTGTGCAGGTCAACTCCGGATGTGACTCAGCATAGTTACTTTCCTTCAGTAGCAAGAGCAGCTTCAATGCGGCCCGGCTGTGGCTACACACTCCACTTCTTCAAGGAGCACATTTGCGCATTGACGCCTCAAATGTTCCAAGGCTTGCCAGCCCTAGTTTCATTTCGAACGGCTTCGGCATCTAGATTTGGCTCCTGTAGCACGTCACCTTCGCCCAAAGGTCACCTTGACTGTAAAAGATGAAATAATAAGTGTGCAGTAGTGCACAGAGAAAGGTTGAGAGTAACTATTAGCGCGAATGTGAGACAACTAAGTGTCATAGGGGAAAGTCTCCGGGGCAACATACGGAGTGGGAGCACATTTCACTAGAGAGCTCAAGGGATGTGCTGTGCAGGAAAGGGAACATGGTTTGGTTCATGGGATGTAACGTCGAAAAGCAACTAGGGCTATGAGGAACGCCATAGTGGAAACAATATTATCAAGCACGTAGTCATACTCCATTTCTAATATAATACTTAAGCTCTAGAGAATCCAGACAGACGTATGAACGGTGCAGGCGCTAGCAAGTTGCTCTCAGCAAAAGATCTTCGTTGATATTTCCCTTAATTCGCTTTAGAACATACCGCTTGAGCGCTCCAGACAAGCATGTTCAGCTCTGTACACGGTCCTTCACCCTTAGCTAGAAGAGACGAGTGGGTGTCTACGCTCCTCAGAGGGCCAGTGCGTCAGACACGATCGCGCATCCGAGCAAAGCCACACAGGTGCAGAGGGACCTGGAGTTCTCACTCTACTTCTTCTGCCACTTCGCTTCATTGCACGACTGCGAAAGACACACTAGCGCCAGAAGGATGCGGCCATACATTCGCGTGTTCAAGCTATGAGTGGATGCCATGTACACCTGTGAACAAAAGTATTCGGACCACAGGGTCTCCGAAAAAACTTTATTAATTTGGCGTCAGTATGTATATACTGAAGTTGACGAGTAGACTGGAAAGTTCCTAATGCTAAGGTTGGACTGCAGTCCTCAGTTTCAATTTGCGATCACAGGCTGTGGAAAACATTGGCTATATTGAGCAAGCCCTGGTGTGTATACTTTTATTCAAGGGTGTATTCATCTTGTTCGCTCACGACTGCAAAACTGTTACCGTGCAGCGGAAGTTATCTCACGCTGCCCTCGAAACAGGTCGCTCACCCAGGAAACAGGTCGGTCACCAAACTGTCACTGAAAATGCGACGTATTATATCTGGAATTGGACTATATGTCTTCATTGTCACAAATGGCCAGCTTTCTGACTGCTGCTACACATATCTTTTGCGTACATAACGTATAAGAAAGAATGGATATCTAACATACAATACCTGTCTCTGTCATAGCATTACACATCGCTGCTGATGCTTGAAACTGTCCGTGCCAAGCAAACACGTTACCATTTTATGACCAGGAAACATTACAACTAGTGGAATGGCAGATTCCTCTTACACATGTTTATGCCAGAGTAGCCCAATGCTAAGTGTAAGCTGCAGCAAAAACAAGAAAACACGAAGCCGCAGAGTGTTTAAGTACTAGAGGGGTTTAACGTCCCAAAGCATATCCAGCTATGAGGGACGCTTTAGTGAATGGCATCGGATAATTTCAACCCCCTGGGGTTACTTAACGTGCACTGACATGCCGCATTACATGGGCACCTTCCGTTTCGCCTCCATCGAAATGCGGCTTGCACCGAGCCTGCTTACTCGGACTCGGCAGTCAAGTGCCCTACCCACTCAGCCACCGCGGCGAGCCCCACAGAATGTTCTAGAGCCAGTTCCGCACACGCAACTCATGAATAACATCAACAATTTACAACATTCCTCGATGATGACGACACAATGCGAACCGACGATGGGTACGTGTATGATTCTGAAAACAGCTCGTGGCTGCGATTTGAAGGGCGTCCAGTCGAGTCGGAAGAGCTCGCAGTACAACAGTAAAGGTCGAATCGAGTCACAGTGAAGCCACTCGGAATATTCGTCAAGTCCCTAGACCATTTTATATGCTCCTCAGCCACGCTTGCATTTGCCGCTGCGCATCAATTCTACAAAAACTTAAGAGGCCACTTGCTCGATTCGGCAAGGTTAGGAGCAGAATTCAAGCGATGGCCGACCAACAGAGGGATAACCGATGATGCTGATTAACAACATGTTGCCAGACTGACTTTTCTAACGGGTCTATTGACACAGCCATGATAAACGTTGGTGCTAGTGAAGCGTGCACTTACCGGTTTCTCGTGCTTATGACCGAGGCATTGTAGCGTGAAGCGTGCCGCAACCATCGAAATACGCCACACGTACTCTGAAGAAAAAGCTATTACCCCTTATACGTATATGTGAAAAAAGTTGAAGAGAGACGTAACTGAAGCGCAGCCTTGTTTAATTGTTCTGACGTCTGATGCAAAACAACTTTGTCAAAAAGAAGTGCAATTTTACATCCTGCACAAGTTGTGATTACATTTCATTCTGCAAAAAGAGCCCAGGCGCTACGAGTACTTATGATTTTAGGAAAGTTCCACCTTGTCTAAAAGCAAGCTTACCTGCCTTAAACGTGCAGGGTAATGCAGAAGATAACAATTAGAGGTAATGTATGTGGTTCATATTACAATAAAGAAAGGGAGTAGAAGCAGCGGGACTTCGGTTTCAGCGTTTCGAGAAATATCCTCAAGCACAGTTGTTAAAAACAACAGACATACTTAAGGAAAAGGGAACGTGTTCCTGAGGAACAATACATACATATTATTGAAAGAGCGCACTGCAGGTTGGCACAAGACATCATACAACGATTCCGTGTAGGCATGCCATTGGTGCTATACTGATGCACCATCGCGACACGCCAACGCTGAGCGCCGTTTTCTTCTCCTTTTTTATTTTATTTTATTTATTTCATACTGCCGACCTAGAACAGGTCCAAGCAGGGTGAATTAACACAACAATATTACAATGCATTAATCAATCAAGTAGGGTGGTAAGACACAGCAGTAGTACAATGAGTCAATCAATTGAAACAGGCAACAACGAGGTATTCCAGTCTGTTATAGTTCGGGGAAAAAAAGAATACTTGCATACATCCGTCCGTGCAAAATAAGGTGTTAGTGAATTCGGATGCTGATGTCGAGTAAGCCTAGACGTTGTACTGGACCGATACGATGCAGGATTATTTGATAAGTCTCCATTAATAAGCATCGTAAGAAATCGAATTCTTAAGTGTTGCCTTCGCTGCTCAAGGACTTCGACGTCATTATCACGCATTATTTATGAAGGGGAATCATAGCGAAAGAATTTAGAATATATGAATCGTACGGCTTTTTTCTGTACCCTTTCGAGACATTTAATATCTTGTTTAGTAAACGGGTCCCAAACAACACATGCATATTCAATGAAGCTTGCGTAATCCCACATGGCAAGCCAATTTGATTCCGCTGCTAAACACGGGGAATCTTCAGCTCTTTGTTTAAGACTCTGGTTTCTCACCTCATGGAAAGTGTCTTTCGAGGCAGGCCGTCTCTCTACTATTGGTTTGTTCAGTGCTGGCATTCTTATGTCTTTTCTGAACATTCCTTCTTCAATTTAGGTCTAGATAACATTTCTCATATATATGCATTAGCGTGCACAAATATATGTCACACATTCCAGCTAATGTTTGTAAAAAGTCATTCCCAATGGTAGGTGTTAGGTGCACGACGCCCGTACCCGTATTGTTCAGCGACTTATCAGTGCATTGTGAATCCTTACCAAATAGCTCAGCTTTCTGACATATTAAGCTTCATTTCTAGTACTCCGGCATTCATGTTGTCCACTTATCTTGTGTTCGTGTCTGCATACCTTACCCCTTTTTTGCATTATCAGTCTGATACGTGCAATAAACTTACCTGTACAAGCAAAGGTAGGTGATGCTCTACACAACCGTTAATATGCATTGTGTCAGTGCACATCGAACAATTTGAATCAAAATTTATAGAAATGGCTGCCGGAGCTTTAGTGACAGCGGAATTCGTGCCTGAAAAACATTCGTGTTTTAATGATACTTAAAGGCAACCTTCAAGCTTCAATGTTTTGCGATGAAGTAAATGCGACAGGAGTTCTAGCGCTGTGTCACCGCTGATGTAGAATATGGAATCATGATGGTACAGCGCAAAGGCTAAACAAGAGCGAGCCAATTGCTAATAAAAGCGCTCACTACCAAGAGGTTTGGTATGGTCAGCGCGTGCTCTTGTCATCTGTCTAGTTCATTTTTAACATTCGTACTGTTCACTCATGATAACAGATCACCAACTCGCCCAAACAGCCAGCCTGCTCGATTCAAGGGGTCGCTTTGTTGTAGAAGACGCAGGAATGCAGTTTGTCATAAACTAAAGAAAATTTGAAAGTAGTGCCATTGTTGCGGTCCATTGTCTTCCTCCTCTAATCCATTCCGACATAAGGTTCCGCTCGCGCCCCCAAAAGGTTTCAAAACTGTGAGCACAAGTTGCGAAAACAAAATTTCAAGTTTGTGTTGTGGCACATTTATTATCAATAATCGTTTTCAAACTGTATTCCGAGCAGGGAATTCTTGTTCATGAGCATATTGGAGTGAAAAAGCTTTGAACTCTAAGACACTAAGCCAGTCGCGTGAGGGCCATGGTACCAAAGTACGAGGATGAGGAGAAGGGCGCTGTAGCAAAGAATGGTGCTGTACCTTCAAACTTTTTATCTAGGGACATTAGGAAGGGGCAGGGGTAACGCTACATCATGTTTGACTTGAAAGATTGGAAGCACTTCGCCTCCAGCTATGCCATTTAACTTCTACGCACAATATATATATATATATATATATATATATATATATATATATATATATATATATATATATATATATATATATATATATGTATATATATATTAAAATGGAGAAAATAATAAGGAAAAGCGCATGAAAGTGGACGAAAAGTTAGCTTGTCGCCTGCGGAAACCGAACCCACCCACGCAGCGTAACCCGTGCGTTGCACTACCAATATATACCGAGTGTTTAAGCGAAAACTTTCAACAAAATTTTAAGCTGCCTGTGCAGATAGTACAATTATAGTCCTTTAGCTGGTCTACTCGAAGGGGCGGACATTACTTGCACAAAAAAAATTAAAACGCGCAATCGCCAAACTAACAAAGAATTCACTAATTACGTTTCTAACTACCTTATGGCACATATTGCAATTTAGGAAGTCTAGCCAGAGATTTCGCAAGGTGGATCCGTTTGGAACAATTTCTGAAGACGACAACTGTTTCTAAATATTAATTCCAGAAGTTTGCGGTACTTTGGGTGCATATGCGTACTCATTAAAAAAAACGTATTTCGCTGCATCGAAATTTATAGTTTGGCACGTGCTTGTGTCCGCATTTTGGTCGATTATAATTGATCCTGTATTATTGTTTCCCCGGTGTCTTCGATTGCGCATTATACTGTCCCAGGTTGTACGCGCACTATTCACGTGACAGCGTTAAGGGCCCCCTGTGTGATTAGAAAAACCTTATTCCAGTCGAAACGATACGAACACTGAGTCACAACACGGCACGATTCCACCAGGACGGCAACATACACAAAGTACGAAGCATGTTACACACGGCACGTTTCGAAGAAGTCTCTGAGCCCCCTCTCACTAACATGCAACCATAGAGATCCGCGGATACGAACAGTTACACCTAAACTAATTGCCACCTTGTCGCGGAAAATCTGATGTCGGTGTCGGCGGCGTTGTCCGTCAGAAAAAAATCCTCCCGAACTACAACCACACAGGCCCTGTGCGTGGTACAGAGGCGTTACTAAACTGATTGAATTTGTCAAAGTTAAATGCGCCAGAAAATTTGTCAAGCCCGACTTACACACAAACTAGAGATAGGATAGCGTCGGATTGTAGTTTGAATATACCAGAAAATAATTCGAATATAACAGAAAACCTAATTCTATTACGCGATACCGCCACGCTCGTCCCTATCAAGATCTCTTGCCTAGTCCACTACCTCGAGTGGCCTGAAATCGAATACGTAGTGGTACAGATTCTCCCTGGCAACGTGTCTCGATGAAGCGTGTACATCCTCTACGTGTACAGTAACCCCCGCAGCTACAGCCAACGGTTCAAATGCTTGTTCCAGAAAGTCATCTGCCCCACCTGCTCCAACCCATTAGTGATCCCAGGCGACTCTAACGCAGCGAATCGCACCTGCGGCTACACGTACGACACCCTCAAGGGTAACGAACGCTGGCAGAACCTGAAGGACATGGACCGTACTCTCATTGCGGACAAGGCTTTTCCCACCAGCACTGACATGTCCACGCTAAGAGACACCACCACGGATCTCGGTTTCGTTAAGAACTACCGCCCACTGATCCAATCTTGCGAAGACCTCGGTGGCGACCACTTCCTACTGGCCGTGCACTTCCCACCATCGGCAGGTGGACCAAGTCGTACACGTGGGTCGATTGGGACCTCTTCAGTAATACTCGCTCACAACGACTCCCTCCCGATGACGCCCCGAACCTCGAGACATGGACGCCTCAGATCAAAGCCGATGTCGCTAAGGTCAACAAAACCACCAGTACGGATCTGACTACCCAGAGGATGGATAGTCACCTCGCCCATCTCGTCGAGGTCGAACAGTCCCTCCAGGCCCACTGGAAAGGCCAGCGCCTCAATCGCAGACTCCGCGAATGCATATCTGAGTTAAACAAGAGCTTAGCGGATCACTGCAACACCCTTTTCCAAACAGCAGTAGGACGAGATCTGTAACTCCATCGACGGGCAGGAACGCAACGGTAAGATGTGGAACCTCCTTAAGCACTTGCAGAATGGCACCAACATCCGTACTAATCAGCTTCTATTTGCTCACGAAGATACTTCATCAAGCCAAATGGACCGGACCACCGGAAGACGTCACCAAGACACTCATACAGCAACATCTCCCGCTGCCGATGGGCCCGTTGACCGGTACCGGCAACACAATCCTCGACGCCGACTTTTGCACCGAAGAGTTACGACGGGCACTCCACGAACTCAATGGCCGCTCCGCCCCCGGTCCCGATGGCATTACCAACAAACTCCTCCACAATCTGGATGACCCCTCGGTCATATACCTCACCGACACCATCAATGACGTGAGGAGGAAAGGTGAACTACCCATCGCATGGAAACTAGCCCACGCGATCTTCATTCCCAAACCGGGCACGGCGCTAAGCCTAGATCACCGCCGCCCCATCTCGCTCACGTCGTACTTGGGGAGGATGGCCGAACACGTCGTCATCATCAGGATCGGTCGATACCGCGAGGACCACGAGTGCCTCCCGCGGCAGATGATCGGCTCCCGACCCGAGTTATCTGCACAAGATGCCATGTTACTCCTAAAGCATCAGATTCTTGACGGAGGAAACACTCGGGACAACCGTGCCATACTCAACCTCGATTTGGAAAAGGCATTTGATAACATCGTGCAGTCGTCCATCCTGAAGACAATCACAGACCTTGGGCTCAGGCGTCGGTTCGGTGACATTGTCCACTACTTCCTTACCTGGCCTACGCGCTGGAGAGCTCGTGTCGGAAGCAGTCGAGCTCGGACAGCGCCCCCCCCTCCCCCTGAGATCAGTCCTCTTGCCGACGCTTTTCAGTCTCGTGATGATCTGGCTCTCCGAAAGACTCTCCAAGTTTGACGGGCTAAACAATACCATTTACGCGGACTACATAACCATCTGGTGCTCCGCAGGGTGAGATAGCTTCATTGAATCAGCCCTGCAGGAGGCCGTCGAAAACACCGAGTCCCACCTCGAACACAATGGTCTCAAGTGTTCCCCCGCCAAATCGTAACTGTTGCTGTACTGCCCAAATGCCGAGATGCCAAGCCCAGATGGTGGTAACCTCTGCCCAAACGCAACATCCTCCTCAGCACCAGGTCGGCCGTACCATCCCCAAGGTAGGCTTCACCTGGGTGCTGAGCATGATTATCGAGTCCCGCGGAACCAACACCCAAACGGTGCAGAAGCTCATGACCAAGACGGAGAATGCCACACGAATCGTACGCAGAGTGGCTAACTGTCGCAACGGCCTCAAAGAAGACAACCTGCTACGTGTCATAGACGCGTTTGTTCTCTGCCATTTCACATACGTCACTGCCATGCACAATTGGCTACTCGCTGAGCGCAATAAAATCAACGCCCTCATTCGAAAGGTAGTGACACAGGGTCTCGGCCTTCCAATCTCCACTACCACACAGAAACTACTCGAGCTCGGCGTGCACGACACGCTAGAAGAGTTCGCCGAGGCTCAGAAGCGAAGGCAGGTGACCCCATTTGTGACCGCGAAGGCGGGCCGCCACTTTTTGCGCGAGCTCGGCTTTTTGACCTCGAGTAGCAGGGATCCACCGAAATTGACGCCGGTTCCCCATGAGAGCCGACACTTCACCACCTTCACTCCTATTCTGCGAAATGTACATCCTAACCACAACGGAGGCAGGCACCTTGCCCGGGGGAGCGGCGATCTCGAGCGCATAGGCATGAAAGCGGATGACGTCACGTTCGTGGACGCTGCCGCCTAGCACAAAAACCTAGCCTTCGGCGCGGCGGCAGTCTCATCCACGCAGCGGACCCACAACTAGGCTACGGTCCTCACTCGAGATCCCGAGGTGGCGGAGCAAGTAGCATTAGCCCACGCCGTGGTCGCCGGCAAACGGGAAGTGATGTACAGCTTCTCTAGACCGGCCATCAAGGCCTTCGACGGTGCCGTCGTCTACGGCTAGGCGTTACGCATCCTCGGTAGCGCGGATAGGAGTACCCTCAAGCACCACACTGTTATCTGGTTCCCAGACGATCTCGGTCGGGTGCCGGGCGCCCCGCCCAACCTCAACGAGATCGCCCTCGACACAGCGTGCGCGCTTACAGACCGCGCCGTCCCCGTGCAACCCCATCTCGTCGAGCTAGAGGACAATCGGGACGTGCTCATTACGTGCAGCGAAATTAAACAACACTTCTACCTGGGGTTCCGCATCTTTCCGCCACCACACCTCAAACTTAACACGCCTACGGCGCTAGCACTACGCTTACTACAGGCGCACATGTACCCAAACCCTGCCAAATTAGACGTTTTCTATGCCGACGCGTACCCCAGCGACACGTGCCGCTCATGTGGAGACAGGGTGACACTCGCACAGATACTCTGGGAGTGTAGCAACGCTCTTCCTAACTCTGCCTCGGACAAGTGAGAGAAGTTCCTCAGAAGCGCCCTCCTCGTCGACCAGCACTGGGCCGTCTAGCAGGGCCACGAAGCATCTGCCAGGTGCTCCCTCTCGATGCCTGCGTCGCAGGCGCCCACTACGCACTGAGCGCGTCCTGCAGTACCATAATAACATTTTCCAGTTTAGTTACGGGGGTATGAGCAATTGATTTGCCCTGGACTGCTGCCGGTATCGGCCTAGCATATTTTTTTTATATTTGGGTCTGCGTCGCAGAATATCCGGTGTCGGCGTCAACGGGGCCCGATAAAGCTATCGCGTTTGAGTCTCAAAGGCGAAGTTTCAGCCGTCCTCCAAGCTTCTTGAATACCCATTGCAAAAAGCAATGGGAGGCGCCCCCCAGCTGATCTGTAAAACGAGCGTTTTATTTGCCCCTCGCATAATATCAACTTTCGACAATGTAACCGGATCGTTCCTCGCTTGCCGATTTCATTGGCGCATGCGCAGCCGCGTTGGCACGTGATCGCACCGTGCAGTGCAGCGCAAATATTTACGCCAGACTCCGCAGGGCAGTCGAACCATACAGTTATATAGTAAACTGTAAGGGTGGACAATCCCGTAGGCCCCTGCAACCCACATTGGCTCTCAGTGCACCTATAGTGGACTCGCAGAGACCCACCAGCCTCCATGGTGACTGCCGTGCGCCTCTGATTGTCAGAGGCATCACTTCAATTTTCGGTCCTGTTTTTGCTACGAGTAACGCTGCGCGCATCGAGTGATTTTGTGCGGAGCTTTCGCCGCTGTTCACATGTTGCGACGACGAGTGCACGAAGCTGTTGTTTCACTTTAGGCTAGTTTCATTTAAATTCACATTCACTACCTTTCAAACTGTGACTTAGCGCAACAGTCATGCCACATAATACTGAGGGAGTAGCACTTGATCATTTGCCAAATTATGCTTCTAATAATTTCAGAGGAAGTGGGTATCGCAAATAAATTTTATGTTACCTTCCTTCACATCAGTCAGCTAGCTGCAGGGCAGCCAAGAACGAAAAAATAGCTGACAAGAATTTATTTCCACGATATTGTCGACAAAGTCGGAGACGCAAAGTACATATGAAAACATGATGACGCTGCGAACACAATGGAGAATGCTCAATTATGAATGGTGCGCTGCCGAGAAACATTTACGCAACCATGACACTCACAAGATATTTCACAAATATCCTGGTAATGAATAAAAATACCCATACAAGCCAGGAATATATTTACTCATAATGGCATTTGTTCGAAAAGGATATATATCACGTTGTTCCAATACGCACTGCTAGAAAGGAGGGTGAATTAAGGTAACAAAGTTATGTGGATGATTTTTGCCAAATAAAAACACAAGTTCATACCAATTTGATGTTATGCATGGGAAGGATGGTTGAATATACCTGCACCTTGATGGGCTGTACGCTTTCGTACAGTTGAAAAAAGAAGTTGCGAGTTCTGAAGGTGGTCCAGGTCCAGCTATATAAACAATTGTGAAGGCACCTACATCATCGCCTCCAATGTGCAGTCTAGTGATTATATCATAACAGCTGCAATATATTGGCATCACCGCTAAGCATCTAGACTGTGGTGGAGGTCTTCCCCTTCTTTCTTCGAAGCATTGATTCGTCTATCAGTAGGATTGGTACTTGGAAATTTACCCTTGAAGATGCATTATTTCCTTTGGCTAGAAATTGTATTTGAAGAAAGAGTGCTGGATATTACAGGAATATGTAGAACAAGAGAGACAGAAGGTAAGCAATACTGCAGCTTTCAAAGCATGTTAATGTAGATGCTGCAACGTATATTGCACATTTATGTGATCTAACACAGGTTTTAAATTATTTCGTCAAAAAGTAGGGCTGTCATGCAAGCATTGTTATAAATGCTAAGAATTAAGAAAGATTCTGCGTTAAGGACTCTATACAAGATTAAACGATGAAAAGCACGTATCTTCAACCAAATCCAACACATCTAGCAACGAACGGACGCACCTTTTATGGCTCCCAGATCCAGAGCGCGCCCATTATTGCTATACTGCGAATACCGCACGTATATACGCATCTTTCGAAACTGCCACGTTTCTTTCCCAGAACTGATCCGCTGTAGTTTTTAAGAAGCAGTTGCGTTGAGCCTTTTTGAATATACGAAGAACTCTGCCCAAAACGGACATCACTCCGCCGGTCGTATTATTTCCTTTTGTTTTCGAACTTCACCATTGTTTCGTATGTGCCTCGCAGCTCGGACGCTGCTGCATTGCTGCTATCGCTGGTACCGGCCACTCGTCGCGGCGCATGATAAAAAGCTTAGGAGACGCTTAAGCTTCGCCTTCAAGAGTTGAACGCGATAGCATCGAATGATCTCGAACAGGATCTCATGCTTACTGCACACTCATTGACGATACCAGATATTCGCCTCACAACCTTCTACACATACGCATGCATCCGGGCGTTTAGGGTCAATTAACTACCACACGACCTGGGGAGGCCGCCGCGAAGAACGCACAGGACGAAGAAAGAAACGACACGAAGCGGTTGTTGTGTCTTTCTTCTTGCCTCTTTCTTGGTACTGTGTCTTCATCGCGGTGACTTCCCAAATTATGATTCACCAACTGGCCTACAATTGCATTCTTCTAAACTACCACCCGCTTTTACTGGAATCTGATTACCTCACTTCTAGTTATCACACTCACAATTACTATGTACGCGTCAGCGCGTTTCTCTAAGACACTTTACCAATTCAGAACACAACCTTCTTATCGACGCATCACACATACACACATATTCATTTGTTTAGGTGCCATGCACCACCCGAACACTCGCATTCACTTCAGCCTAATTAGCGCATTCTAAATTACCGTGCTCATAATTAGCATGCACGCAACTGTACGTTTCTTTGAGGCACCTTACTAAGTCAAAAACAACAAAGCCTTCAAAACGATCCCGTCTAACACACTTGAATCAGCGAGCATCCGTGGAGGCTTCGCTTTCCGGAGGTGCTGGGATAGATTTCCTCTCCTCTTAAACCACAATTTTATTTTCAGCTCAGTTCATTTCCTTTGGATACAGAAATCTCCCTGAAACATTTGCCATCATTGCGAACATTCTTTGACCTGTTAACGAATTTTATTATCTTTTTTTACATCCATCGGGAGTTTTCGCTCACGTCCAACGCACGGTCAACGCACGAACAACATCGACCACGCTAAACTCACTAGACCACAGTCGTCTATATTCAGAATGCTTCAAACAAGGTCGTTCCTCTCGTGAGGCAGACTGAGCCTTTATTCACCGGACGTAGAGCCGCAATGTCCGGATTGTGGCGAATCGTACTGCTCGCTATCGCACATGCTTTGGCAATGCTCCGCGTTAAGCGGCACCATGTTCAGCAAAGAAGACTGGGTGGACGCCCTGCGAAGCGACGACCACCAGACCACCGTCGAGCGGGCTCACGAAAGGGCGGAGGCTCACGGGCTTCCCGTGCCAACGTGGGCGTGGCCCGCGACCCCTGCCGACCACTAAACCAAGAGTGGGTGGGGGGGGGGGGGGGGTTCCTCAGGACTCAATAAAGTTATTTCCTCCTCTTCCATCGACCATGCCGGATTTTCTGTGTAATGGGGCCCTCAAAGGTATCACTCCAAGAAAAAAAATGCAACGCTAAATTGAGCATTACAAACTGGCGGCATACAGTGGCAGAATGAAATACGAAGAGGACAGGTCTTCTGACAACATGTAAAAGAAGTGCCTCTGGTCTTGCCATGAAACAGCGACAAAGCAGTAGCGATAGGCGTTCGCAAAACAACGCAAAACGAGCTTCGGGTGTAATTTAGAGGGTAGCCCGCGCTGTGGTGGCGACGGCTTGACACTGTGTTTTGTACACGCTGGGTCGTGCCGCCTGTCAGGCTGCTAGCCATGGCGGCAGACGCAGCCACCTGATCGGGAAACACATAAGGCTACCTACCAGAATCGGGGAATATCATGCTCACCCGCCAAATGGCTTGAGTGGCCGCTCAAGCTGTGTTGATCTACGATCAAACCACGCCAAGATTGCGGGGCGAAGAACAGATGCACTCATGCAGGAGGCTTCGCTCTGTAGGTCTCTTCTTTAATCGTGCACGGATCTGAGCAGCCTGGGTGCTCCTTAGCGGGAATTTATTTGATAACCTTGAGCACCTGGAAAGCTTCAGCGAGTGCACGAAGCGATGATAAGAAGCCGCACTTGAAGTCGTTACGAGGAAGAATGTTTGCAGTCAGTGTGCCGAAATCGCGAATGAAGATAAAGGGCGCCCGCCGGAGGAGAATAAGAAAGCCCGGTACGTGTGTACCGGCGCCCACCTGTGCACTATAGTGAGTGCAAGTGCCAGCTATCGACGGCCGTAACTTACGGGAGAGTATTGTAAAAGGCTAGTCGGATGTGAAGTTCCCTTGCTCCTGTGTGCAGCTCGGAGACCTAACTCGACTTCACTTTGTCAGCTTGATGCTCACAGTATAAGTTACTCAATGTATGAACGCCCCTCCGCACCAGTCTTAGTGGCTCACTGATCTTAAAGCTCTACAACTGAACGTGTGCAAGCATTCACACCCCAGGGGTGAATCCCGTAGTGGGGGCCAGTTAGGGCCAGGTTGTGCGGGACGAGGGCCGAAAAATTCACATGTGTTGGCTACTTACGCTGTTTGTAGAAAATAATTTATACAAGCATTCCAGAGATTTAGAAGGAAACTTTATAAACCGATCAAGAAATTTATTCGGAATTCTGACAGGGCTGAACACGCCACAAAATTGAGATTTTGGTTAAATAGTGTGCTTCTTGTGGATGCAGCGCAGGCCTTTTCATTGGACGAGGACGAAAGAACTCACGGCCAGCCTTTTCTCCTTTCTGGCTTGTACGAGCCGGCACGTCATTGCTTGCATCTGTTGCGTCGCGTGCTTCGGGTGAATTTGGGGATGAAATTATCACGAGGTTTTGCGTGCCAAAACGACGATGTTATTATGAGCTACGCCGTAGTGCGGGACTCCTGAATAATACGGACCACCTGGGGGTCTTTAACGTGCAATTAAATCTAAGTACACGGCTGTTTTTGCATTTCGCTCCCATTGAAATGCGGTCGCCCTGGCCGGGATTCGATTCCGCGACTTCGTGCTTGGCAGCCCAACACCATAGCCACTAAGAAACCACTGAGGGTGTTTTGGAGAGTTTTGAGCTTGTCCTGCGTGACACTCACGTGACGTCAGTTTGTACGAGATCGTCGAAGAACCGCTGTGTACACTTTAGGTGAAGTAGTACGTCTGCGGAAATATCCTTTAGGAGCGCAAAAAGGCGACGTGCGTCCTCACCCGCGGCGCATGCATCTATTGTGAAGTATTCTGGCTGTATCTGTTTAGACTCGATGAAGAGAACAGGCGTTTGTGAATGGCCAGCGTGAATTGGAAAATTTTCTCATTATTGCATTGTTTGGAGCGGTAACTGAAAAAAATAAAAGCGCTCTTTTACGGCCGACCCAATGCCACCGAGAAAGGTTTAAGTACCAATCCTTATTAAATACCTGCGTCAGCGACCGTTATTGATCTCGTGGATTTCAAGAGTCTAGTAGAGCTGAACTCGCTATGCCGTATCTCCGTTAGCCGGCTGTATGACGCTGATGGCCTTGCACAGCACAGCGACACCGTGATTGGGAAACGAGCATGATGCATGTAAGCTTCGCGCTTCGGCATTGCCTTTTTTACGCTGTCAGGCATAATATTCAAAAGGATCACATAAAATAATCCAATGGCTATTTTTGAAGACACAATTTTTGTAGGACGGGTTAGTGCGTAGTAGCCGACGGGACGAAGAGGACAAAAAAAATGTTATTTCTTTTTCGCGAGAACAAACGGAACACGGGCCAACGCTACAGTAAGACTTCGCATGATGAGGCCGCATGCTTGGAGCATGCGGTATGAAGCACGCACAGATTCATAACTTGACAGCTGCGACTCCGAACGAATGCACATGCCACAGCAGGTCACGCAAACACTCGATGAGTACGATTCACACTGTAAAGCATGATGAAGGAATTACGGTCACTGACCAACTCTGATGAATAATCTCACGTTTCGGAACCGCGTACGGGTTCCTTATTCACTGAGTTGGACAAGAAATCATCGTCACTTATATAGCCAGCACGTGACGTAACTTATGTTATTCGTAACTGATGTTATTGGCAATGAAAACTGCCAAACCTATTTTTTTTCCTGGCCGAAAACTTCGTCCAACAAAGCAGGTAGTCGTGTAATGTATCTACAGACAACAATTTGTACTGTTGTCAAAGTAAACAGCACGACTTATCCCGCAGCATAACGGTACCTACGCTGTTACGATCGTCTGACGTTTCGTAGCTACTCATTGCTCATAAACCAAAGCTTCGTATTACATTGATAGCGCAGAAGTAAGGTAACTTTTGTGCAACAAATGTTTCAAAATGCACAACTGATCTTCAACGCAGATTGCTGGCTCAAACACGCTTGCACACATCGCAGTGTGGGCTCCGTCCTCCTTCTGTAGGTCTTCTCCGTACCACTTCTGTAGGTCCCGCAGAACCCTTTCCCACTTAGAAGACGCAATTCCATACTAAATAGACAGCGGCAGCGCGAGAACAACCACCAGAAACTGCCGCCCAGGGTACTCATGGCATACAACACGAAGCGCTCGCCCAAGACAGCACGCCCACACACCATACATGGCACATCCATATTTAAAACTGCGCCAAAAAACACGGACAAGGGAGGACACAGGACGAGAGCTGACTGCCATCCGTACCAACTAGCTCGCACCCAAATCCTTCTGAGTCATCATACATGGCACCACTACGGACACACTATGGCGACGCCCATGCAAAAATTTGTCTATAGGCAACATTCCCAGAGCTTTGGTTGATCTCGCCTTTTCCCCCACTTTTCTTTATTTCTCAAGCACGCGTTTATAAGCGTTATACGGTGCTTATCCGCACTGCTTCCCAGAGTCCTAAATGAAGTGGTGATGACACCGAGTTCAAAATTCCCGTATACGGCTAGCATATGAACTTTAATGTGTAGCACTACTTGATCTTTTCTCGCCTAATTAGGAGAATCGCAAAAGTTGCTATAGAACGTTCCAATTTTCACTGCTTTTACGCGTTAAACAAGGTTCGCGTGACATGTTCTCTGCATTTTATGATAAGTAAACGCAGCACCGTGTGTCATGAAGTCAAAGAAGGTGCAGTACATGGGGGATGTGTAAGCGAATTTCAGTGTGCCTCAATGAATTGTGGCATCTTGACTAAATTACGTATGCATGCGCTCGAGAAAGTTATGTCTCTTTTACGAACGGCGCAGAATTCAGTTCGTGGTCTTGGGACACCTATAAGGGCCACAAAATTATATTTGGTAAAACTAATGGGTACTCTACAGCCAATGTGCATGCGAAGTTAAGTATGTGTAGTTGTATTTCAGTCTTTGTAAGGAAATTCATTAATAAACTCTGCAAAGCGTTATGAGGAGAAAACATTTGACGTTGTCTCAATCATAACGTCTTCACGCGGAAATAAAATAACAAATAGGAAAAGCCCCGGTTGTCTTAAGTATTACAGACGTGTGTGCATGCTCCTTGCGGGGACGTTGGCTGTTCGTGTATTCGTCGGCGGTTGCCAAGGAGGCGATGACCTGGTCCGTCTTAAGTGTAGATGAATTCGGCAAGCTACGCCCACAGACAGGTAGCCCCTTAGCGATCGTTGTGATGAGCTTCAATCCAGGCATCCAACGTGGCTGGCGTGATATCTCGAGGTGTATATTCCTTCCATAATGTGTTTGTTGATCGCGTCATGTTTCCCAGATTTTGTCTTCATGTCTTCCGTCTTCTTCCAGACTCTTCTTGTTTTTTTTTTTTTTGAGCAGAGCGCACGTTTATGCACTTTCGCGTGTCGGCGGCTTCAAATGCCGGTTTATTTTCTTGCTTTCACTTTTTTTCTTTTTTTGCAGCGGTGCCGCCGGCGATTGCTGTTCAAGTCTTTCAATTAGGGGCGCCCGCCATTGACGTGCTGCCACGTGTTGCCTCCGGATAACCAAGCTTGGCTAGAGCAGCTGTGCTTGATAAGGTGATTCCCAAACAATTATTTCGGGCCCGTCTTGCACTAGCGGATATTTCTTTTAGCGTGTGTATCAGTTGATATGTAGGTAAAGGGCTTTCCAACGTTGTACTCCTGGGTAGACCTGTGAAGGGCTGCATGCCTTCGCGATGTAATTTTTCATTTGTTGTGCGTGCCGTGAGGTGATGTTGTAGTTCCACCCCTATAATATACATGAATTAATGAGCGCGTCGACAATTTGCCTGGCTTCTCGTTCTTTTGTGTCGCATTGCAGTGTTTAATATGTCGTATGAGGCGAAGGATGTGATTGCATTCTTTGGTTGTTTTGGAGACCCATGGTGTTACATTCATCCAGCCGCCTTTGAAATGGTCTAGTCATATACGGGGAATACTTTAAAGGGGGGTTTCATTAACAGCAGCTTAAGTTCTTAATGAAACTGTTCGGAAGAAACAGCTTTGACTGAAATTGGGATGTGATCGAACGTCGCACAAATCTGCCGTCTTTTATTTTTTTTTTGTTCTGTCATTGAGTACACAATCTGTGGTATTTCGCGCGCACTTGGTTTGCTCTAGTTTCGTGCCTGTTGTGCTGTGTCCTCAAATATTTCTTTAAATTTCTTTTTGTGCTTGGAGAGTGCCTCCCGACGTTATTGTGGAAAATAACACCTGGCAAATTGAAGACATAACAAACCCAATAACAAGGTAAATAATTAATTCACAGGGTATCCTATGATCTCCCTAAGAATACTTGAAGGCAAAAAAAAGCCCAAGTGCCGATGCATTAAAGCGGGACACGGGACATGCACACACCCCTTCATTCGCGTAGCCTGTTTCGCTTAGTCGTCCCTCTTAATTCGCTTACTCATTTTCTTATTCACTTACTCATCCTCTTCCTTCGATTAGTCTAACTTGCTTCGTCATCCTTTTAATTCAGCTTAGTCGGCCTCTTAAATCGCCTGGCCGTCAATATGTATTCTATTGCCTCCAACTCGCCTGAGTCATCCGCTTATTTCGCTTAATCATCCGCTTAATTCAATTCATCATTCTTCTCAATTCTCCTTTATTATCCATCTTAATTCCATTTGTCATCCATCTATATTATCCGTCTTGCTTGTTAGCAGGTGTCTGAGCCATTGATGATGATGACGGTGTCTGTAGCTTTCGTGGCGTCGCCGCGTTTTCGCTGAAGAACTTTGAAGGTCGACTGAAGGAATAAGGCTTTCACCTGAGCGAGCTTTAGCTCGGGCACAACGCCGACGCGGCCTACTCAGATACATCTAAAAGCCAGAAACGTTTTTCTGAGATAAACCCGGGACCGATTTTTATTAAATTTGTTGCATTTGAGAGAGAAAGTTAAATTCTAGTGACTCCTGGAAACGGAATTTCGATTTAGGGCCTGCATCTTGTTTTAAAAATTTTATATTATTCGAAAGTTAAAAAAAAAATAGAAGCATGGAGTTTGCAAATTAATAGTTCTGCATAAAAACAGATATCGCGGTTCTGTAAGCGGCATCCGCTGGACGATTGAAAGCGCACAAATTTGATATGTCATATTATATTTTACATGAATTTGTTACGCCGTGTACAATGGTTCTTCAAAAGCTGTATTTTAATATTACTAATCTTTTTTTAGATTCATGTGTAACTTATCAATTTTGTCCGCTTTAAATGTACTATTGGGTTCAAATCACATAATTGTGGTTTCACTTTTCATTGCTGAGCTACAGAATTATAAATTTGATAGTTTCGTTTTCTAGATGTTTTCGAATTTTTGCACCTTTTAATAAAAAATGGACGACCTAAGTCAAATAATCAAAACCGAGAGTCACTAGATTTTAAGTTTTTTCTTTCAAATGCAACAGACCTCGCCAATTTCGTGCAAGGAGTGCCGATAAAACTTAATGCGCAAAATATTACGCAGAATATTGCGCAGTTTTCTCGGACTCGCTTCAGCTTCTCAGGGTCGGGTCGAATACCGTCTTTGCAGACCAAGTGTCCCAGAACTTTGATGGTCTTGCTGGCAAAACGGCACATATCTCTTCTTTTAGTTGATGCAAAATTTCTGCAGTGCGAAGTACTGATGTGCGGTAGGAAAGTTAAAAAAAAAACAGACGAAGGAATGGTAAGAGAGGGAGCAAACCCGAAGATGATCTAAAATTGCGCGTCAGCGACGTGGGAGACCATTTGGCATTATTTTGCAGCGTAGCCGTGGCAGCATTTATTTATTTATTTATTTATTTATTTATTTACTTTCGATAGTGTCAGTCTCTTTCCGAGACCGTAGTAGGTGGGCGTAGCGATTGTAAATGCAGGTATAATAATACATCAGCACCACGCGGCTAAACAGAAACAGTCATCACAAATGTATAAGAGCTGAACGTACACACAATGGCTTTCCTTGATAACAATTACGAATGAATGCCGAAGCTGAAATTATATGAACTACGCACTTGTAACGCCTTTCCTTGTAACAACTCAGTGACGAATGGCAGTTCTTAACTTCTCTTTCTGTGCAATAATATTTCCTAGCAGCACAGCTGAAGGAAGTTATTAAACATCCTACTTGCCTACCACCAGCAGCTGCGTTTTTTTATAGCTGATCGTTGAGCAAGTGGCAGTGGCCTCGTGTTATGTGCACAATTGTCGATAGTTATGGGATCACGTGAAGAAGAATTAACGAGGTTAAAAAAACACGATTAAGGCGGCCGAGGAGGAGAACAAAATAGGTCATTAGGAGCATAAAACAGAAAGAGAAATTTGCGGGAAACTTCGTTAAAGCTGCTGGCGCTTTTTACTCATAAAGTTAGTTTCGTTTTTCATGCTTGTTTACCTCTACCCTCGATAAGCACTAATGAGGCTGCTTCGTGACACTTTCCCTTCATATGGAAACAGCGCTGCGTATGGTGGCACTGATTAAATTCGCTTCCCGGGGTCGGGCAGCTGTTGCCTTCATACTATATAAAATACGAAACATACTTGAGCTTTCATCTCTCGACGCTGTAATTTTGGCTATGCAGTGCTCTGTAGAGGACAGCTGCGGATGAAGTAACACATCCGTTTTCTGTTAGTTGGAAACAAGCTTTGATAGCTCTTGTCTTAGAGTTGATAAAGTTCACAGATGGTTGTTTTTCTTTTGCCATGAAAACTATCACCGCAATAGTGAATTGATAACGTGAGTACAAAGATTTAAAGGTGCCTTTTTTTTCGTCCCACTCGTCATGTCTTTCTCTAATGAGCGGAAAGAAAACATGATCCTTGCGTTGGGAGCTGCAACGGCAACAGGAGGATATATATATATATATATATATATATATATATATATATATATATATATATATATATATATATATATATATATACTTCATCTTTGAGTCCTAGCCTATGCACAGATGATAATAGCATTTATTGTCTCAAAGCCTAATGCTAGCGTGCGGGACGTGACCGCCCAGGTACCAATATCCAAGGCATCAGTTTGGAGGACTATAAATGATGGCCTTTCGCCCGTACCATCTTCCAGCACCAATGCAGAGAAGAAAAGGACCTGCAGAATCGTTTAGATTTCTCGAGTTGGGTCCTCACAAAAGCCGATGAGTCGACGGAATTTTTGAGCCACATCATGTGCACAGATAAGCCAATTTTCTCAGAAATACCTATGTAAATTTAGATAATTCACACTATTGAAGGAACTCCAATCTACACTGGGTGAATCGCAATCAGCACCAGCACCAGTGGTCGCTCAATATGTGGTTCGGAATATACGGTGGTACTATAATCCGTCCCATCTTCTTCGATCACCCATTGATTGGACAGCATTACTCGAACTTTGGGGTTATGTGAAATATTGGGCTTACATGATCAAGATCACATTACATAATCACGTTATAGACAGAAAAAGAGGGGTTTAAATCAGAGAGCATGCGGGTAGAACCGACGTTTTAATTCACGTTACGAGAAAAAAAAAACGGAGCTGCGCAGGTCATCCAATGCGCAGGTTAGATAACCGTTGGGCCATTATAGTTAGAGAACGGGTACCGAGAGAACGGAGTTGACAGTGGAAGACTAGGTGCGGCCATAAAATTAGGAAATTCGCAGGCGCTAGTTGGAATCGGTTGGCGCAGGAAAATGGTAATTGGAGGTCCCAGGGAGAGGCCTTCATCCTGCGGTGAACATAAAATAGGCAGCTTATTATTATTATTATTATTATTATTATTATTATTATTATTATTATTATTATTATTATTATTATTATGGGGATGATGATTACGACGACGACGACATGATCAAGATGGATGTAAGACTAGTTCTAGGCAAGGCTATCGGATGTTTGGCGTAGAATTCCGGCGTCGCACATTAAGAAAGGCACTGAAGATGTGATAAAACGGACAAAGTACTTCGTAGCTATGAAAGGAGACCTATTAGAACACGCCCTCTGGGCAGCAGGTGGTGTTCAACGGAGCTTACGAATTCATAGATAATAAGGGCACTCTGAAATCTTATGCTTTTTTTTTTTTGCGCAGACATCCTGGTTGTCAATGCGGCTCGTTTAGTAGGGGGATATTTATTTTCTTGAATGCATAGGCTTTGCCTTTTCTCTATACGTTGGTCGCTTCCCGGTTTGTTTATATCGCTTTTATTTTTTGACAGGAACCGGTTTTTGGCAGCACTTATAAACTTGCATGAAAAATAATATGGTCACTTTAATTTGGCTTTGGTTCGAGCAATTTTCTGGCACAAAATAAAGCTTCGCGCGCACTCTTTCGATGCGGTGCGAGAAAAGCCGGAATTTTGAAACATTCTATGACTATTGCATAGCTTTTGGCATTTCGTGTGAGGTCAGAGCGGCGCTTCGGCCACGCTACCAAGGGGCTTTTGTTATCAATGCGATCAGTCGGCCTTCAAAGACAGATAAGTGTGACGTAGAAATGAGAGGACGGAATAGCTGCGAAGCCGAGAGCGCTGCTGTTGGTGCTCCTTCCGTAGCACTATCAAGGTGGTCGGCTGTCTTTTCGAGTTTGCGACAGGCAATGCTGTTAGTTTCAATCAGCTTATTTGAGGGCGGAGCTTTATGATGCGGGTGGGAGTGCGCTCACGTGGTATTTTCGATATCTTGTGAGGCTTCTTTGCCAGTTGGAAAAAGAAATGTGCGCAATTAGTACGTCGCTGAAAACATCGCAGTTAGATGTCATTTGTAGGCGCCTACTAATGCGTCATTGAGGCTTTGATAATTATGACAGAGCTTCTCAAGTGAGATAAATAACTGCAATCACCGAATTAAATCTCACTTACGATATAATTACTGGCAGCTACTCCACTGTACTGGAAACAGTATGCACTATGTTTTTTCCATTAACGCAACTGGTTTTTTTTGGTGCGTGATAGTTGGGGAAGAGCGTATAATTCACTGAATATCCGAAATGAGGCCAAGCCGGATTCACTCGAAATCGGAATCAGCAGCAGACATGCGCACGAACGCTTAAAGTCGGACTCCCAGAAAAGAAAAAAAAAGAAAGAAAGAAAGAAAGAGAGAGTGAGGGAGCGAGGGAGGGAGGGAGGGAGAGAGACGCTGCAGTTTTGCCGGAAAGGCGAAGCCGTATTATTGACAGAGAAGTATGTGACAGTTACACGAAGGAAGATTACTCCGCCGAGAGGACTTGAAATTGAACAACTGTCTCCTACTATGAGGTCTTGTATATACTCATCAACGCCGTCCCTTTAGCGCTCAATTCTCGGAGGTCACGCGAAGTTTCTTCCAGGGCAAGAATTATATATATATATATATATATATATATATATATATATATATATATATATATATATATATATATATATATATATATATATATATATATATATATATATATAGCTGCTCGGGCCGCAGCACCCCCCCTCGGAAAAATGAAAACTGTGCTAATGAGTTACATTATTCAAAAAATCTAGGCTATTCCACATGGAGAATTAGGCCTACGCGTGTTCCTGTGTATATATTACGTGGCATTCATGCACTAAGTTCTCATCTCATATGACCATTCTTATGCCGGGGCCCTCACTAACGCATAGAGTAAGGCATCCATTTTATCCTTCTTGAGTCAGCTGTTTACTCTCGTGGCGATGATGTTGCCTCTCCGAAGTAGTCAATTTGTGTACCACCGTGAATAGTCACGTGACAGTACTTTCACGCAATGTAATGGTCATGGGCTGAAGAGAAAGCAGGTCCAACTTCTTGCACTTCCCGCGTGATATGGGGTCAATAAATAAGAAACATCACGAATGACCAACTTCGTCATGGTATCATATGTGTACGTTGTCTTATCCATGCCCCCGCTATCAACCCTTTCCGCACCCTTATTGCTGCTGATTCTTGTTTCCATATGGGTGTCATATTTTTTAGCTTCACCACAGTTTTCCCAAACACTTATGGAATATGGCGCACTTCTAGCCCTTAAACTAAGTTACTCGATGAGGCAGACGTTTTCCCTCAAGAAATACAACGTTCGCAATACAACAACCTTCAGGTAGCATATGTGGGTTTATTGACCAGTTGCGTTCACCCAAACAGATCCAGTTCTCATGACGCCTGCGGCAAAATGGACGTTGCACGTCCGCCGCCAAGGTCTGTGAGTGTTGGCGCTGGCTTAACACTCCCAGGGTTCTACTAGGACACATAAATACCCAAGAAAGTGGATGGGAAAAAGGCGCCGCGGTACCTCAATTGGCAGAGCATCGCATGCGAAATGCGAAGGTTGCGGGTTCGGTTCCCACTTGCGGCAAGTTGTTTTCTCATTCACTTTATTTTCCATTAATCTATCGTTTCTCTGTTTTCATTTATTAAGCACAAGCAATTTCTCCTAGGTTGCCCTTGGTGTCAGTGTTTGTTGGCTTCTTACGATATAACGTTTTAATGAATAATACATAAAATTTCGCTGATTAGGTTCATTACTAATAAAATCACAGCCCATTGAAATTTACGAATTAGAGCTAATGACTTTGCCAGGCATATCAACTTGGAATAAAATCTGAGGATGGCACCGGTTTCCAGGTATTATTTCGCAGGTGTACGAGAAAATACATTGGCGCTCCAATCACGTTCGTGCTTCAATGTATGAAACAGTTTTCTTACGAGTGTGAGAACCGAATTGAGCTGCACCCACCGGGGTGGTTTAGCTGCTATAGCGTTGCGCTGCTAAGCACAAGGTAGCCGAATCAAATCCCAGCCGCGGCTGCCGCATTTCGATTGTGGCGAAGTGCAAAAACGCACCTGTTCCCTGCATTGGGGGCCCGTTGACCATTTATTAATGAGCGTTCCCTGTAGGAAACACTTCAAAAAAAAATATTTTTTTCCTTGCCGAGATTCAGTGTTGAGCCCGGAGTTTCTTGCTAAATGTCTTCAGACCACACTATATGAAAGGTACCAAGCGTAATTTGTTGGTTTAGAGCAGGAGCATTGGACGAGGATGAACAAGCTAGGCACGCGACTTGTGGAAGCAAGGCCAGAGGAGACAGGTCGATCCCACAAATCCAGCTGCTGTGATGTCGCGAATAAGATGTAATGCATATGAAATATACACTTATGGTTCACATATGATGAGGGTCGTCTATATAAATTGAAAACGAAGCCTTAGGGGCTTGGGGGGAAGCCCACATTCAGTTTCCTGCCTGGTGTTTTCTCCATATAGATAAAAAAAATTTCCGAACAATATTTTTTTTCTGCGTTGATTGTGCCTGCTCTTGGTGTGCTTTGCATATTTAGACAGAAAATAAACATTTTTTCCGGGTACTTACATCTCGTACTTTAAGGGTTAAAGATACCTTGGTGGTAAAAATTAATCCGGAATCTCCCACCACGGCGTGCGTCATAATCCAATCGTGGTTTTGCCACGTAAAAGCTTAGAATTCAATTTCACATGAGCTACCGTGAAATTGGTTCTTCCGTCCATTTTCTTTTGTACCTGTACACGCGTACAACAGCTTGACTTTGTGGTTTCGTTATTGTTCTTGTGTGAGCAAACTTAACGATAAACAAACAAACAAAAACAACTTGGAAGTGCTAGCCAGGGTTACTTGCTGGTGGAAGTACGGCATGTTTTTAACCGCAGAGATCACCTAATGTGGAACTTTAAGAGCAATGAAAGCTCCTAATAAACCCTCGTATTCTGCCCAAAGTCATCAAAGCCATTAGTGTCCTGACCCTCGCTCTACAGCGAACGAGGAGGGTAACCTTGGCTTAATTGTCTATTGGCTTCACTTCGATGTCTAACTAAAACTCGAGCCCTCTCGGTTATTTTTCATCTTGCTTGCAACAATTTTGATGCCGTTGAGAAGTTTATCTCCTACAGAGAGGCATTGATTGTTCGAGCAGCCATAACTGCTTAATCATAAATGATAAATCTGTTTAGATTAACTGAATTCACAAAACTTATGTTTCCTTTCTTTCACAGTAAAAGGTTGTTTACGACTAGAAAATATTACGGAATTTCCTTTTTTTTTCACGCCGAATTCGGTGTAACGTCATGGATCTGCAATAATTTCGTGTATTTTAGCCGTTGTGCATAAGTAACATATTTAATAACTTGCTGACATTTGTTTCACTTCTTCTAGAAGCAAAGTACAAATCAGCCCATTGTTGCCGATAAACACATACCCTGGCCTTCAGAAACATTGACAAAATTTATGATGTTATGGCTATCTACTGCGACAATTCATGCGGCACTGCCAGCCACATTTCGCTTTTCTTTTTTGATGGCTTACCAAGCCTTCATTCATAGTAAAAGAGCCCATTTTGTTATTCTATAAAGGCGCCAATTGCTAAAGCAGCTCAACCAATTTTTCGCTTTAGCTCTATTTAATATACCAAGAATTTGTCTAGTCCAAAGGACTAAAGATATTAGGAATACATCCAGGAGTGGCTTTCACCTAGTGCTTGTAGTCGCGCAGAGCTGAGGCGTAATTTATCAGTAATTTGCGTGCCTCACATGGAACAGTTGGCTGTCGGGATGCATACCACATGTTCGGTCCCCCAGATTAGGCTTCCGGAACTGCTTCATAATTTCAGCGAAGCATTATTCGATAGTCTACTTACGAAGTTTATCAGTTTATATGACTCTCCTGATAAAAATACAATACGCTTTTATTACTGCCGTTAGTTGGCTACACCATATGTTTCTGCCGAATATTAGAGCTTGAGGGTTCGTGCTCTATAGTTACCAAGTTGTAAATTTCTGTCGATCTGTAGAAGCTAAGTTTAGTATAAGAGTTGAGTGCGCTACCTCAATATAATGATGGGGCCCTATGATTGCGCATTGGTATTTCGCTTGCACTCTTTCTTTCCGGGCCAACTACTTTAATATCAAGTTGTTATGGGGCGCTAAAAAACTTGAAGCGGAACGCAGGAGACACAGCAAGTGCTCATGCGTATCTGGTCATGTATCCCTGTTTCAATATTTTACAATTAAATGAGAATAATCCCTTAACTATAGTATTTCAATCTCAGCTGAAGCTATGATAATTGTCAAGAAGTAGCAATCGCACCAAAACTCATTTCCGATTACAACGCGTAAATTGCTATTGATAGGGCGAAAATGTCATAAAATTAAATAATGGCGTTTTACGTGCCAAAACCACCTTCTGATTATGAGGCACGCCATAGTGGAGGGCCCCGGAAATTGTGACCACCTGGGGTTCTTTAACGTGCACCTAAATCTAAGTACAAGGGTGTTGTCGCATTTTGCCCCCATCAAAATGCGGCCGCCGTGGCCGGGATTCGATCCCGCGACCGCGTGCTCAGCAGGCCAACACCATCGCCACTGAGCAACCACGGCGGGTCAAGTGTTGTTATAGTGGCGTGGTGGTAGATAAATGCCAGAAACGAACAAAACCGTCTGAATTATTTCGTCTTTATTTACAAACAAATGTAAAGAAAAAAACTGAAAGAGAAATGCATCGAAATATGTCAGAATGCCCCGGAAAGTCAAAATAAGTTTGGGAAACCCTTTTGTATACTTTCTTTATGCAAATGAGCTTGATCGCACATAAATAAGACCTAACTAAGTAAACTGCACAAATGATAATGCTTTGTTCACAGCCAAGAGAAAGTGATCAAAGAGCTAAAAATTTGTTAAAGAACGCCATAGTGCCTCCAGAGAGAAACTAGATCAGTTTGCGAAAACTTCTCGCGTATTTTCCTTTCCATCCTTTCGTTCATTTCTGGCGTGAAGTGCTCCTTCCAGCCACCCGTGCGCCCAGAACGAACAACACCACTGACTTGCCGTATTGCACCGGGCGTTTCAAACAGCTGCCGCATTATCTGCGGGACGTCGGCCTTCGAACTGCAAGTTTTCGATTGCGGCCTGGGACCAGCAGAGGCCGGGCTTTTCATATACTCGGAACTGCTGAACTTTAGGACATCTGCCAGCATGCTTTCGTTCTGCAGAAGCTCGTCGTAGCGCTCTCTGTTCATGAACGCAGCCATCTTGAGCACGTGTTTTCTAGGGTCGCTCTTCATGTCCTCGTAGTTCAGGAACAGCACGTTATCGTCTCCGCGGCGTTCGTACCACGGCAGCACATGCTCGAAGTAGTCGCCGAAGTCAGTTTTACCTTCAAGAAAAATCTCGAAGAAGTCTTCAAACTTGCCATTCACGAAGTCGCACTCAGGCAGCGCTTTCGTGTGGTAAAAGAAGGACACGCAGACGTCCTTTGGGTTTCGGCACACGTACACGTACCTGGCCTGCGGGTGCTTCGGTACGAAGTCGTACGGCAGGTGAGTGCGAATGAACCCTCTGTTGGGAAGTTGTGCCAGCGTCTCGGCGCCGAACTTCTCGAGCGAAGGTCCGTACATGTGAAGCTGCAGAGTGTCGACGGGCGGGACACCACGGTGGTCGACGAGATAAGCGATCTGCTGCGCCCAGTGGGTGCCGCACTTTGGGTACGACAACAGGAACTTGTCGCTCGCCGCAGCACTGTAACGCAGGGCGTTGCGCACCACCGTTGGCGAAAAGCGCTTGTTGAGCCGCAAGCCATCGACGTCGACGTACAGGGGCCCGTTTGGGCGTGGTCTAACTTCCACGGCCATCACTCGTCGGAAAGTGGTTCTGGAACACGCAAAATACGAGCCTTAAAGTACACCTGTCGTAAGCCCGAAGAGGAAGGGGAAACGACTCTCCGAAAAAAAAAAAGAGTGCAAAGGGAAGCGTTATCAATTCAGGCGCTTCACGGGAACATCATGCTATCGTAAAGCGGAAGGTCGTAAATGTGAATATAATGTCCGGAATATCGTTGACGGACGCGGTTTCCGCTACGTGTTGCATGTAAGCGGTGCAGTGAATCATGACACACGTGCTGCATTCCCATGCGCTGTTTTAAAACTATCGGGTTTTGCGTGCCAAAAGCACTTTCTGATTATGAGGCACGCCGTAGTGGGGGACTCTGGGAATTTAGATCACCTGGGATTCTTTAACGTGCACCTAGACCCCCACGCGCTGTTTTTAGATCTAAAGAAAAAAAAAGAAAAAAAAGGAAGTGAATACCCGGAGCAGACGGCTGTGGGTGCTGCAGTATTTAAATATACATTTCCTAGCTAATAGGTTTCCCCAGCTTTCCTAGCTTATAGCAACCATCAGGCATGGCTGTGATTGCCGCAGCGACGAATATTTATTTTTATTATTTATCTTTTTATTTATACACTTATTTATTTCTGCCTTTAAAACAGGGAGAATTGGCATTATCGAGATACTCTCTACTCAAATCTCGCCAGAGGAACCCATGCATAACAGAAGAGAAGAATAGAGTCCTGCAGGTTCGTATTCGGAGAATTATGAAAGCCGCTTTGTCGCCGACATTTCTATGGTCGCGCGAAGTCTCAGCTACAAGTTTTGCATGTACTTTCACACGAATAATGGGAGCTCGAGAGGGGCATAACAGCACTAGAATGAAAAAAAAGATATAGATATACATATAGAAAGCTTACCTCTTCGATGCAGAACCTACCACGGTTTCCTGCACTCAATATTGTGCTCACCTAGGCAGACTGTTCACAGTACTGGCCTAAACTGCAATTTCGCTCCGCCGCGCAATCTGCCACTCAATAGAGCCAGACCTCGCGATGCGCCGCAAGCCAGCAGGGAGCAGGCGGCTGCTCAGTGTAACTTCGACAACTGTGACGCAAATATCGGGATCTAGAACACGCGTACATCAGTGGAGTGTTTTCTTGCCACATTTAGCGTGGACGCTTTATCGGGTACAAGTTCAGCGCTCTCGAAAGTAAATTATCGCCTTTCCAAAGCACTCGCGATACGTTATCGTGCATCGAACTCCGTGAGATAGATCGCCCTGGGCTGCGATACGTTTGCCGACCAGCCTCTTGTGTACATAGCCCATAGGAAAGTGCCACGACCATTTTATAATGAGTGACTATTTAAATTTTATTCAAGAAAAGATGGAAGTAAGGAAATCATGATGCAGAGTAACGGACTCGTTTAGCGTTTCACCTGTCCTTCTTGGTGAGTTGCGTCGTTTTCGTTGTAAGAAGACTCGTTAAGCCTCCACCTTCATATCCTCATTGCTTGCTTCAAGACACTCGTGCAGGTTCGCTTCCAAGGATTAGTGTGGGGCACTGTGCGCACCATCGCTTGTCGAGCAAATATTTATCTTAAGGCTCCCTTAGATTTTACTTGCTATTTACATTAAGCACATCGTTGTGGTACAATGCCGTCCAACAACACCATCCTTGTGATATTAAACCTGGTAGCAAATTAAGACCAATGGCAAGAAGCCACTCGTACCTTTTCAAATACGAAATATTTATGCCCGAGTTCAGAGAAATGCACCTTATCTAGAGTCAATCATTGACTTGGTGAAAACGACGCCTGACGTCAACTTGCCGAAGAAAACGCATTGAGCGTCGTGGGAACGGTGACACCAAGCGTTATCTAGTGAAGCGTGGGCTTCAAGTTAGGGCGCATTTCTGATCACGTGGCAATATTAGAAGCTAAAGTGGCAGCTAATCGCATAGCCCTCAGTGAGCCATGCTGAACCTGTGTGCTGTGGTAAAATTTAAAACATTTGTTCCGTGCCTAACACTTTGTGTTACGTTTGGAGTTCTTAAATCATGCATTTTTCATATTATTATCTCTGGCTCAAAGACGTATTATGGAGTCACGTCTCGGGCTCTAATTAAGAAGACGTAGTAAGAGATTTGATATTGCCAAGCAAATTCATTGAGATACAAGTCATTGCAAGGACTGTGGTTTGAGTAGTTGAAATCATGATAACTGCGGCCTTCACGTGAATGCGTGTTTTTCTTTCCCGAAAGCGCGAGAAAAAAGGCAACATGTGATTCCGATTTTCGGTAGCCATAACCATATGAAGTCAACGAATAATGAAACCAAAAGAAAGCATAGAGCAAACAACTTGTTTAACTATTCTATAATTAGGAACCAACCCGCCCCCCAAAACTATAAATAGAAATTAACTTTATACTAATGCTACTACTTTCAGATTTCTAAACTTTAATTAATAATCGAACAAGCAATTCACAGTATGGTTTCCTTGATTTAGTTGTCTGTTGGCGTCACACGATCGAGGCTAACAAAAATCGCCATACTCAGTCCCCTTTCTTCGCCTTCAATTCACAGCAAGTCTCTCGACACCAACAGTCGTCTCGCAAGTAGGCTCACTATATATATATATATATATATATATATATATATATATATATATATATATATATATATATATATATATATATATATATATATATATATAGGCAAAGCAGTATTAAACTACTTTGCCTTTCCGGCGAAACTGCAGGCAGGTGTGTGTGTGTGTGTGTGTGTGTGTGTGTGTGTGTGTGTGTGTGTGTGTGTGTGTGTGTGTGTGTACATGCGTGATGCCTGATGTCAGAAAGATGCCCTACACCTGCCACCATGACCATGAGTTGTGGCGGTGTCTAACACTCTCAGGGCTAGATCTAGCACACATACTCGTATAATCCCCAGAAAGCTGGGTGGGAAATACGGTGCCAGAGAAGCTCAATTGACAAGAGCATTGCACGTGTTATGCGAAGGCGTGTCTTTGTATACCATCTGCGGCAATTTGCTCTTTCGTCCTCTTTCATTTCCCATTACTTCATCGGTTCTTCATATTCTCGAAAAAAATGACCCTTTCTACCTTGATTCGGACGAGTTGGTTCATCTTGGCATCTTTCATAAAAGAACGTATGTGTCGTATGTGTTCCTTCGACTTCGTCTTTAGCGCTTTCTTATGCAAGCTATCTTACCCTTTTCTTCGTTTCAATGTCTGCTTAGTTCATACTTCAAAAAAAGGCATTTAACTAGAGTCCTTCAGACCTAGGAGCTTATAACGTTGCCCATAAGAAAATCCAGTTTCGCTGTGAAGCTTATCGCCACACCAAGGCTGGTATCTCGGTGATGTTTATCATCGAAAGCCGAAAGATCTAAACGGCCAAAGTCACTCGGATAATATGTGAAAAAATTCAGAGCCATTCCACTTCGTCAAGGCGTATGACCAGCAGAACTGTATATATGCTGATCATAAATGTGTTCACTGACAATGAATGACGCCACTATGAATTTCGCTTTTTTGCGATTTTTTGGCAGCTTTATTAACTGGCATATTCAATGCTTCTTTTTCTAGTTTTAAGCTTATTTTTTGCTTTTTACATTTATTTTTTTGGTCGCCAAGGTGACGACCACTTTATGATCGCTATGACATACGGCCAGCGGCTCTGTGGCGACAATGGAAAAGTCCTTGGCCTATGTGAGGTCTATACACGACCGATGACACGTCGTGTGCGCACTGATGTTTGTGTAACATTGAATGCCAAACCTTTCCAAGAGAAACGCCCCGAACCCCTTTCCGTCTGGCCGAGGCACGTCTACGTTGAAATCCCCCACAATTACGATGGGATTGGTGCCGGTAGACAGGGGTGATCCAAACAAAGGTGCATACGTTTGGCGTTTGCTGCACGATCTTCGTTCGTATTACGTACCGGCCGCCATCGCCGCGCACATTCCCGCTTCTGTTCACGACGGTGTTCTTTGTAAGCGCGCTTTCCTTCCGCAGTCCTCACTGCATGCGCCTCAGCCATTGCCTGCGTGAACGGAACTGATATAAGATTAGGTGGTTTGCCCGTAGAGCCCGTGGCGTCAAACCGCAATGCAAACTAACCGGTGTCTATCCCGGTATGACTTTATTTATTACGATATTTGTTATCACAATACGTTTTGACGCGTTCAACCGCAGCTCGGGCATACTTGGCGACGCGCTTTTGCTTTATGTGAAGGCCGTCATTTTTTTTTGCCTACTCACACAAACCGCCAGCGACTAGCATATAATAGCTCCGCTGTAGAAAGTATAAAGAGTAATGTGAAAAGAGGAACACAGTATGACGGCGTGTTTTGTAAGCGTCATTTCTCTCTTCTTTATTCTATCATGTTCAGTGGTTTACGGCGACGAAAACGGTGGTGTGGCACAATTAAGCCAACGACGAATGAAGAAAAGAAGGGCATCTAAAATGCATATTTACAAACTGTGACCCGCGGGGGACGCCGTCATTGTTTTTCCTAAAAAACTAGGCCTCAGATGGTCGCTCCGTTCACGATGTTAAACGCTGTTGCTTTGACGTAATAGTTCTGCGGAAACCCGCAAGCTGGAGAGAAGTAATTATTAAGGAGAAAATCAGACATCCACCTGTTCGTAGCAATTGCTACAAAGGAAACCCATACGGGTTCCTAGAAAGAAAAGCCTCGCAGTTGAAGAAAAATGGTTCGGGACTCGAACGCGGGACCTCCGCCTTACCGTGGCAGCTGCTCTACCATATGATGCAACCATGCGGCTAGCAGATGGCTAGGCGAAGTTAAATTTTTCGATAACTCGAAGCGAAGACAACAGCTTGACGTTATAGTTCTGCGGAAACCCTCAAGGTGAAGAGAAGTAAATAATAAAGGGAAGATCAGACATCCACCCTTTCGTAGCAATTACTACAAAGGCCCTTGCTTATTCCTAAGCCGTTGCTACGCCGTTGCTTTATTGGGATAAAAATATACAGAGGAAGTGTAGATGATGTGAATGTCCTGATTCAGTCTCGGGCTAGCACGCGCTTTCCGGTTGCTTTTTTCGATACAGTATCATAACTTTGTCCCTCTTGACTGTTTTTGTTTCTGAGTAATGCGATGCTTGTAGCCTGACAGCTCGAATGCAACATTTAAAAAGCGCAAACGAGCAAGAAAACGCACTACATGCTTCCCGTTTTAGTGCCATATTTTATATGCAAAAAGGCAGGTAATCATATATTAGTCCCATTGTAAAAATGGATATGATTTTCTTCTGCGCTCTTCGTTGGCCTCTAATCGAGACAGACTCTCAACGCCGTAAGTAACTGTATGTTGGCACATTTGAAAAATGTTATTTTATCCCATACAGTCATTCTCTTCCTATATTCTTGATTACCGCTCGCTTGTGATGATTATAAATATATTTGTGCTTCACTTGAAGAATTATAAGTTTTCAAGTGTAATTCGTAGCTGACACATTTTATTTGAAATGCATGGGTTCTGCAGAAAAAAAAGAAAAAAAAACTTATAGAATGCGCTGTTCATTCTTTGATTAGTTGTAGCATCTTCGTTGCCCTTTATCTGTACATGAAACTAATTTTGTTGATACAGTTATCTAGCATCATCTGTGATTTTTTCGTCATTTTACACTGTTAGATCTGCTGAGACTGCACGCGGCTAATGTGTTGGGTACTTTAGTCTCTATATCTTAGTCATGTTGTCTGCACAAAATTTTCCTAATTAGTTATTTTACCTCAAAGCATGCAATGTTTTTTGCAAGTCGTTCACAGAAGTATTTAAAGGGACAGGTTACACCAAAAGCTCAGATAAAAAGCTAGCAAATAAGATAGTGACATTGCCATAAACATATGTTCTTTTACAAATATTCTACAGGGTTACAAATAATGTTGTAGGTTTGGCGTTGCTAAATAAATGCTGAGCGTAATTTTGACATAGCATAGTGATCGTTCTGTCGCCTAAAGTACAAGAAGAACTGTTTGTTTATATGTTTCTGACTGCCTTTATCTTTAATTCCTGAACTCCCAGTGTGGTATCTGTATATGCTGTGCTTTGTTTTTTATGCTTGCTGTTCCAATTTCTAGTATGTCGTTGTCACCATAATAATGCAAGCAGAACACTGGGAGCTTTTACTCTCCTGCGTTAAATTGATATAGAACACTTGGGAGATTCACTTAAGTATTGCTTCCCCAAGGGTTATGCATCATGAGTGTGCACTTCCGATTACACCTAAATTTTGACCACCGCAAGATGACTCAAATTTTTTTTTATAGTAAGCAATTGGTGGGCCCAAGTTTTGGTAGCAACTAGATATAAGACGGTATCACGAACCCATAAGACCGATCAGGCGGAATATTTATCGGGCCATAAACGTGGCTCAGATGTGAAAAGTCATCCAGATGCAGAACAATCGGAGGCTGTCTTTTACACAAGTACCCTATAATAACTTATGTTACATGATGAGAGCTACAAACCGCACTTCTACGTTCATGTACATGTGTAGTATTGCGCTATTCTCAAATTTGGCAGCCCATTACCACTCGCAACGGTGGCCCGAAAGGCTTGACGGCGTAGCATTAGTGTACTATTGTTCGTGCTCAGTTCTTCAGACTTTGAGCCAACTGCCGGTTCACGCATATGAAAGCGACTGCCAAGAAATGCAAGTCTATAAAACTGCTCCTCTACGGAGTTGTATAAATGTGTCTTTTAAACATCTGGCAAGTCCTCCCTCTCGGTTCAAATGTGCTTCATTCGCAGAACAGCAACACATAGGCATATAATACGGCCAACACTTCAGGCAATGTTGACCCTATATTAATAATGTCAATTAGCTTTCAGGAGCGCAGATTAAATATTAGGTGCACTCACTGCTTTAATCTTCTGAGCGTTATGTCCTCTGGTACCTTATACGAACAAAAGGGCGTTATATACATTTTCAGAATTTCAGAGGCACTTCTTGTGGCAACAAGAGCCAGACATGTTTGTTTTAAACTCGTGTCCTGCCTGCTAAAGCAATCTTTACCTTATGCACAAGCGACTTTCTGATGAACAGACAACATATTATTATGCCGGTTCTTTCTGTTTCTTTTGAGCGCGTGAAACAAAAGTGCAGCAATAGTTTGAGTAAATTGAAGCAATATTCCTAACACACATGCTTACTCAGGAAATTCTATAAACTGTTTACGAGCTGAATATAGCTTTCGTTAAATTATTTCTAGTGAATTGCAACCACCAACTTTTCCACCTGGAAAGTCTTTAAAAAGCCCCAAAGGATTTTGCCTGATGAAACCAATGTTTAAAAGAAGTATTACAGCATTATCGCTTAAATCTTTGCAATCATACTACCCACGCACCTTAACTTGGTATCGTTGTGTAGGCAAAAGAAAGCACCACTCGAATGTGCATGTGTAGCTAGCCCAAATCGTGGCGTTATCACGTCACACAGGACGCTATTGGAGTTAAATTTAGCCTCGCCCGCGGGGTTCGGAGAGGCGTAGATAGGCAGTACGTTTGTTTGTCCAAACAGCAATGGCCGCGTTTGAGAGAGCTCAATATGCCTTAGCGAAAATAATTTATCTAACTCAAAATTGTTTTTGTCACAAATTGTAACGTCGTTAACTGTGCTTTATGTTGCAAAATTTTCACGCTTGTTGGGCTTTGAGACCCCTTCCCCCCCGCGTTCGACGCGTACCTACAAAACTGGCATGAAGGGACTAGGAAAACAAGGACGAAGGGTGCCCAACCACTTTGATGACTGCGGGAAGTGTCCGTTCCCACATCAAGCACAAGGGCAGCAAATGAAGGCAAGCGCAGGAGACACAACCATCTAGGAGTGCGGAGAGATCGAACGCTGCGACGCCGTCTTGGGTGACGCCTGTAGAGGGGAGAGGTGGGGGGGGGGGAAGGGCTCATTTTTTTTTACGTTAGAGCGAAACATCTCCTGTGCAACAAGTGAGCCCACTATGAACAGGGAACAAGCACGATTGCAGATTAGGACTGCGACCTCCACTAACTGTAATATAAGTTAGGCATATAACTTTTGAGATGTGTGAACAAAGTAACTTCTGCATTTGGTTAGCTCATTTCTGTACCCTTGTGTCATATACCATCTGCTGCACGCACAAGCATTTTCGCGTAAATATGCGGCCAAGCGAACAGGCAGTCACTCGCGACCGCGCTGGTGCGTATTGACGAACAGCCGGTTTCAGAGCAGACATTCCTGGAACTCCGAACTACACAGTCGTCAAACCACAAGACAGTCAAGGCCCTCTTCAAATTTTCGGCTTTTGAGTGGCCTGTTAGAGAGACTCTAGTTCTGGCGGACGTTTCCAACCTCCTCTATTTATTTTTTGAGCCCTTGCTTCATCTTTCCCTTATGCTTTCCGTCTTTCATTTCCCCTTTCCCTACCGCCAGTGCAGGCTAGCAAACCAGAATCTCCTCCGGATAGCCTCCCTGCCTATCCCACCCCGTTTATCTCTCTCCCTTTTCAGTCAAATGTCTCTGTAAAAACAACATTTGCAGGGACGCCAAAATAACATCATTTTCCACCAGTACTAACGCATTCAGGTGACATATTCCAGGGCTCAATTAACAGGCCCCCCAAGGAGAGCATAAAGTTAAAGAAAAAAAAAGCTTAATAGATGAGCCCTAGTTGACGTCTACGTAATTCGAATCACCGTGATTTGCAGAAAAGGGTCGTATCAACAATGTAAGTGTTGTGTAGCGAACGGTAATGCGAGATTATATATATCCTGTACTGTTTATATTTTAGTAAAAATGTTTCTAGTGGCAAGCTATTAGATTGAAAGCAAACTTAAGCCCACTAGTTCCCACGGGCACATTCTCAGTGGGCCCTGTGGTACAATATTCCAAGCAACACTGTCACTGGGAAATTCTCGCCAAAAAGGTTAGATATAGGCTGCACTACTGCCAGGATCAGCCCACTTCAATGGCGAAACACCCTGCTGCCCGCAATAAAGTTGCTGCACTCGAAGAACAATGCTTCGCAGTGAATGCTAGCCTCGTGATTACGGCGGTGTACCGATAAGCACTAGGCCGCGGGTTTGACTCCTAGCGACATTAGTCACATTTTGATTGAGCGAAATGCAAGAACGCACTCCTACCGTGCGTTGGGTTCCCGTTAAAAAAAAACCCAAGTAGCTAAAATGATTCCGTAATCCTGCCACTACGGCGTGCCTGTTAATCAGATGATGGTTTTCGCTTGTGAAATCCTAGAATTGTTTTTTTAAAGTAATTTAGCACTCTTGGTCGTCCCAGAGGCAATGTATGCCAAACATATGTGGCCAAGTGACACTTGTTGCCATGCTCATCCATTCTCACCAACACGTGGCACCATGTGCGTTGCAGGAAACATTCGGCCTAGTTCTAGGTATTGACAGGAAATGCTTCCTCTACCATCTGTCAAGTGGATTGTTGGCACCGGAAAGAAATCATTTCAGTGAAACAAAGTATAGGATAAAACTTTAGGCAGCATGTAACAAATTTCTTGCCCACAGGGTTTCTTTCTGCCGCATGAAACACCATACTGATTTTTAAAATGTACATGAAGGTCGTATATCTGAGCAGCGGTATTAATTTTTTTTAATTCGGAATTTCGACGTGGACACATTGCGAAGACACTTCTTAGCAATACCGAAGAGCTGTGTGTTGCGTAGCACAGTACGCACGGGCCGCAGTAGCGCTTCACGGGAAGTATTTGGCACAGGCACCTCTGCTTTTACTTTAATGCAGCGCCCACTGTCAATTGTTGAACGCGAAGCTGACACTGGTGGTCTTGAGGGGAACCTGTGGCTTACACCCGTGTTATGAAACGGTTCTCCACTCGAAGCTCTTCGTGCACTCAACAGAGTAGTGCCCCTGTATATGGTCCTAAGGGGAGCAGAGTTGCGCATATTTCCGCCATTTTGTTCCGAAGCTATGCGGTAAATCTGCACGTCGGACGCGCACAAGCCGAACTTGAAGCGTTGATGCAGGCTACGAGACGGTGGCACCGCCGCGCGGAGTTGCGCAATGGCATCTCTGATTAATGTTGCTGTCATCGCATAGCGAAGCAGTGTGCGCGCTTAAGTCCGAGCTTAGAAATTTATTGCACAATGTTTGGTGCTCTTATAATTGTCTTTACCGTTTCAACTGTCCACCGGCAACATTCCTTTTTTTGCAATTCGTGACTGGATCGGGCCTCTGCGACCAGCGAGAGCGGGTGAAATGTTTTTTAACACGCAAGTCTCCTTATGTCATTTGAATGGGAAAGCGTTAAGACTTCTCTAATTATTTGGTTACGTCCGTGATACGTGATGCCATACATGTCACGTAGCCTTCATATCTCTACCTTAATCCATCCTAATGCACGTTACTGTAATTTCTAAAAATCTTAATCTACTTCAGTCCACCTTAATCCACTGCAATGCACCTTAATACACCTTGCATCAATTTGTACCAGCCTTACTCTACCTTTATCCACCTTAATTCGCCCGGAATTCATGTTGATCCACTTTAATTTAGCTTAATCCACTTTAATTAACCTTCTATACCTTAATTTACCTTGATTCAATTTACACAGCCTCAAGTCACCTTATTCTTCTTATAACTTAAATTCATTTAACTCGAATTCGCCTCCATTCACTTTAACTCATATGAATTACCCGTGATCAGTGGTGTAGCCAGAAATTTCGTTCGGGGGGGGGGGGGAGGGGGGGAGGGGGGGGGAGGGGGGGAGGGGGAGGGGGCTCATGTTGCAGGTCGGCCTCCTCCTTATTTAATTTGTCGAGGGATCAAACACATGAATAACTGCATTGCCATTGCCAAAGATGCTGCAAACGACTTCTTGAACGCTACGCACTGTCTAGACAAGCAAAATATGCATTTTTTTATAAGAGAATATACTCGTATGTCCCAAAATTGCGCCCGAAACAACTGATATCAATGCTTCCATGTTTTTTTTTCTCTATTTATTAAGTACAGAAAATATCACACGAACTTATGAAATATATCAGTTCTGAACCAGCAAAGCAGTGCGTGTTGCTGATACGTAATATGTAAAGGCCATAAAATGAACAGGTTGAGGACAAATATTTTAATCAAACTATGTCATTCAAGAACATTGCTTACATTGTTGTAGAGGGCTCACGGAATGAAACGCGACACAGAGCATTTAGTAGAACCCTGCATACTTGCAAAGTACGCGAGAGCACCATGTCATGTCGCAAGGGATTTGGTCACCAGAAGTGACGAGGACTCCGATGTATGTGTACGCGCCAAAATTACGTCGATGTGACACGAACTGCAGTCGGTGGAAACGAAAGTATGCGTATTACTTATCCCTAAATTGACGCTTTTCATTCCGTGAGCACTGTACATATGCAATGGCCAGAGAAAAATATCAATGACGCTTGCCTTTGTTCCACTGTATTGCGCAGGAGAAGCTGTCACCAGTCGTGTATTGTGAGTAATTGCACTGAAATTATACTCTCAACAGACAGAATATATAAAATGCAGGATCTCTGCAATGTATACGAGGGCGAGGAAAATGAAAGTGAGCCAATGCGAATATATGACCAGCGAGGTAGTTTATTTAAAACTAGCCTCCATGAGCCCTTAGACATTTGTCCCACTGACTAACGAGGCGCATAATTCCCGTCCTACAAAACACCTTGGGTTGCTGCTTCAAAAAGTGTGTAACAGACTCTTTGACGGCATCGTCCAACACGAATTCAGGTTCCCTTGAGCTGGTTATTTTTTTCAATTGCCCCAAAATGTACAATGTCCAAGGCGACAAGTCTGTGCTGTATGGCGGATGTTGAACCGTTTCCCGCTTGAACTTTGCCGGTTTTGTGTTAACCACATCAGCGACGTGGGGACGGGCATTGTCGTGGAGCAAGATGACACCATTCGTTAATTTTCCACGTCGTTTGTTCTTCGTTGTGACGCGCAGCCGGTCCAGCGTTTCACAGTACCGGGAACGATTGATAGTCTCTCCAGGTTTAGCAAATTCGATCAGTAATGTCCCCTCACGATCGAAAAAAAAAAAAACTCAACAACACCTTTCAGGCAGAAATGACTGCTTTTGCATTCTTCGGGGGTGGTGAATTCTCATGTTTCTACTGCAAGCTGTTTCAAGCTCGTAGTAGTGGCGCCATGATTCGTCCCCGGTGACAATTGCAGACAAGAAGCCGTCATACTATTGTGATACCGGATGAGATGAGTCAAGGCAGCGCTGAACCTCTCCGTCTTCTGGTGGTCGTTCGAAACTTTGGGCATCCATTGCGCACACAAGAGCCGACAACCGAGATTTTAATGAATTATGGGGCTGAATAACGTAAAACTATTCCAATGTGTTTTTATTCCAGTCTCCTGACGTCAAATTTGCGTAAGCACCGACGCAAGCATCAGGCGGTCACCGGCAGGGTTGTCTGAACAAACCAATCAAATGCCCCCATCGTTCATAGGAGGTCACTTTGGTTTGCTTGAAAAACGAATAACATTGCCTGGACTGAGCGGCTTGTCTTATCTAATTGGCTCATAAGAGGCTAGGAGCATGCTCAAGTGGAGAGGGGTTCGATGGGGCCGAGCCACTGCACTAAATATCGATAACCGGATGAAGAGGGTGGTGCCGGCGTCTGTGATTGGTCCGCTTTCTCTTACTTAGCTTGTGGTGGCTCGTCGACAATCGCGGCGGCATGCAACGGAAGCTTAAGAATCTTGCTAAAAAGGATCCTCAGCAAAGAAGAGTTGGCAGAACGAGGTCGTAAACGTGCCGAAAGTTCTTGAAAATGTTACACGGCTGCGCAAAAAGTTTTATTACACACAAATAAACCCATGCTCTCCGGCAGAGGCTGGTAGCTAGTGCCGGAGCGATCAGCGGCAGCCTTTTTTTGTTCCTTTCGGAACGGGGCAGTCTGCGGCTATTCAGAAGAAAATTCGGTTTTGTTCGGGATATTAACGCATCTTTAACGCATACGCGTCGCTTTGACGTGGCAAGTTTTTGCGGTTTTGAGACGTCGCGTTAGAGGCAGGGGAAGTGGGTGCAGCCCGAAAACTTTTGACCAATAGTCGAGGGCTAATGGCAAAAAGGCGTCGAATCAGAAATGACTATTTTTGTTTTGTTCGGTCAAAGTATGCATAATCAGTCTGTACACATCATACCAGATGGGGAGTTATCGCGGTTTCCGTGACATGACATGACAGACAGGTGAAGTGGGGGTGGTCCAAGAAGTTTTTGATCAATTGCTGTGGGCTGATTGCAGAATTGGAATAGGAAAGTTTGGCATAGTTTTACGTTATAGTGCCCATGGTGTGAACAGAACCATGAGTGATGTTCACACGCTCTGTCAGTATTTCAGTATTTCGATGCTTATCTTCCGTTCTTGTCTAATCAGCTCATCAACGTTGGCATTGTGTTGGGGGTGATTGCACGGTGGCTTGGGCCCGGTCTTGGATCGTCTTTGCAACTTTCACGTACTTTTTTGAGCCGTTTGATGCAACGCATCACAGTGGCAAATGAAATGCAATGTTAAACCTAAAAGGCAGCCATACGGCTACTAATTTCGTTTTGGCAAACACCTTCAGCTGTTAAAAAGCTCACGACACCACTCCGTTGCACTTCTTGATTGTCAATTACGTCACGTAACCATGTTCAACCCAGTGTACGAGAGTATTAAAGAACTTTTATCCTCGCACCTGCGTGTCACATTTGTTAGAAATGTCTGTGTACTACGCGCATGCCTCGTAGATAATCAACCAAACCATTATTGTGCGGGGTGGGTTGGCTCACTATCATTTGACTCGCATTCGTACATTAGAAATGCGAAGTTACAATGGAATATATAAACGAGAAGATACAGGTTGATAAAGGGCAAAAGAGTGTCACTGGAAACAAAGTTCACCGCACGTATTCACAAAACCTCGCAAGAATAAAATTGAATGTACATATAAGTCTCCATTAGATCCAGGCATCTAAGGAAATGTCACTATAAATACTGCATCAACCGAGGCAAGTAAACATATTGCAAAACCACGGATTCACAGTTCACAGAATCCTGAAGCCCGCCCCTTCCCCCTTCCCTCCACTCCCCCTGATAATCGCACGCGACAGAAGGCGGCGCGCTTACTCCCCACTTTCCTCCCCTGCACACAGAAGACTAAGCCACCATCGTCGGCTCACCCGCGCCGCCTCCCCTCCCACCCCCCGTATGCTTTCACTCGCACATGCAGCATGCCGCGGGCGTTCATGTTATCGCCCTTGGACTTTACACGGAACATGAGGGAGACGGCGACGGCAAGAATTCGCCTGCAGTGTCCACATAATTGCTATTGCAACAATATAATACGAGCATCCGGCAACTGAAGCGCCGTGTGGCCCATTCATAATAATAATAATAATAATAATAATAATAATAATAATAATAATAATAATAATAATAATAATAATAATAATAATAATAATAATAATAATAATAATCAGCCTGGTTACGCCCACTACAGGGCAAAGGCCTCTCCTATACTTTTCCAGCTACCTCCGTCAAGTACTAATTGTGGCCATGTTGCCGCTGCAAACTTCTTAATCTCATCCGCCCACCCAACTTCCTGCCGTCCCTTGCTGCGCTTCCCTTCCCTTGGAATCCAGTCGGTAACCCTTAATGGCCATCGGTTATCTTCCCTCCTCTTTACATGTCCTGCCCATGCCTATTTCTTTTTGTTGATTTCAACTAAGATGTCATTAACTCGCGTTTGTTCTCTCACCCAATCTGCTCTTTTCTTATCCCTTAACGTTACACCTATCATTCCTCTTTCCATAGCTCGTTGCGTCGTCCTCAATTTAAGTAGAACCCTTTTGGTAAGCCTCCAAATTTGTGCGCCGTAGGTGAGTAGTGGTAAGACACAGCTGTTGTACACTTTTCTCTTGGGGGATAATGGCAACCTGCTGTTCATGATCTGCCCATTACTTACCGCAAAGGAGAAGCAGTAAGAAAATCAAACTTTCACCATGCGACAATTCGCTACGCCGTAACAAGGTGTTTACGAGCAATAAAAACAGCGCTAAACGACGGGACGAGCGAAGGGACACAGACAACAGCGCTGACTAACAACCAAAGTGTCTTTTATTCTTTCAGTCAGCATATATATGCTCCGCCGCTATCTGAAACCACAGAATCTACAGAATTGGGCATGCGCAGGGGGAATTGCAACTAATGTGATAGGAAGGCAATCTCCTTCGGAAGGAGAGAAATGGACGGAAGGCTTACACATGCTTCGCCACTAACGTGAATGTGGAAAGCTTCGGATATAAGGCGTGCGCGGTCATAATCATGAACCAGCCAGCCCAAATGCGTACTCTTTTGAAGGTGTTTACTTTTTATTTTGTTTCACGGTGGCAACGAAACGAAAAAACGTGAAGGAAAGCATGTTGACCACAGTTACATGCCTACCTCGGGCACAAATGGAATATCAAAGAAAACGTGAGACGCTTCGTCTACAGAGAACCATACGCATACTGCTCGGTATCCTACACCGGCGAGAAAAAGACTTTCCAGAGAGGTTGCGCTCAAGCGAACGCGTTGCAATCCGTCGTGTCCCCACAGGGATGGCGGCGAGCGACCATTGTTTCTTTTACTCGTTTGCTAGCCAGAAAGCGTCCAAAACTCTGCAAGGCGAAAATCTACTTGGCCAGATTAAAACTAACGCGCGCCGAAGTGCGCCACTTGGTGCTCCGAGCAGCACGAGAAAATCGCAAGCCCTCTGGCTGGCTCTGGCAGCCCGCGGGTAGCGAGAACAAGAGAATCAAAGAGGCTCAATTTGTCCTCGCGAATAAAAGTCAAAGTAGCAAAAAAAAGGAAATAAGAGCGAAATTACCTTTGCTGGCTTTAGTGTCTTCACAAGGATGCTTTGGCAAAGGCGAAAAAAAAATATCTTGATATTCTGTTCTGTGCACAAATGAACCATCACAACGCTTCGTCCAATGAGACTTGGCTGCTTGCTTTGTCAACTTGTCTGATAGTATGCTGAGTTTGCTTGTCTCGTTATATGGCCCGATGTACGACTTTAGACAAGTCAAGGCACCTTTGTAGCCATATGTTTATAGGAGCATTAAAGTCACAATGTTACGGAATTCAAAATGTATAGCACGACTTTCGAAATGTAAAGTCACCTTTCGCATCAGAAGTTTATGGGAAGTGTATATCCATGAAGTTTCGAAATTGAAATCCATGCGCTTCTCAGATTCCGCGGCATCCGCGAGATACCGCGACGAGCCCGCTCGCCGTCGGAACGCCCTTGAAACTTTGTGCTCGGATGGAGCTCCTTGCGTTATGCGACTCCCGGTGCATGGTTGTCGCCATGAAATCCAGGAAGAGTTCGCAATGATCGTGCCGAGATGTCCTTTCGAGCGTAAAAAAGACATTCTGGACAAAATACGGAATCATTTCCTGTGACGGGGCTGTTTTGGCCGGCGGTGCATGAGAGCACGAAAAAATTTCGGGGGGGGGGGGTGGCTGAAGCACCGTAAGCGCCCCCCCCCCGGCTACGCCCCTGCCCCTAATTACTACTTATTAACGTTGGTCTGCAATGTCCTATCTTCTATTTTACTGCTGATATAGTACAAGACACATACCATTTATTATAATCTGCATTACTACTGACGTCATACAAACGATGATTACTACACTTATGATGATCACTTTTGGTACCATCGCTTGATCCTACCTAATCTTTTGTATCATGGATATAGTATGCTTTCACATTAAAAACAGTGTGTGCCTCGTTGTGAAGTGAGTACTTGTTGAAGTCTTAGTGCCTGCATGCGTATGCCAATGAAACGTGCTTACAACCTGCTTAATTGCATTACAGCCCTAAGTTAAGTGAATGGAAGCTAACGACATGCCCGGAAATTTGTAGCGTGCCCTTCAGTTCGCGATGAGGAGTCAACGAACCCTGCATCTTCGTCCTATGTGCAGACAATTTTCCCGCAGGCCTACCGTAAGCTGAATGCTGCTGCCGGGGACAGAAAGTCGCATAATCAACGCACACGACGTTTAAGTTGGATCGTGCGCGCAAAATGTGATTTCTATCTTACTTCCAACAGCCTGGGGTATCATTGTGACATCATTGGGAGTATTTTTTGAGAGAAAAATAAAACTCTCTAAAGGACAAGTGTTTGGGTCACATGTAACATAAACAATTTAGTCAGTTTGTACAGATATTTGCACGCATCTCATGTCATGCACTGATCTCCTACAAGCTATTTGTATTGTTATTACGACCAGTCTTTCATGTCCTGCGTGTGATGTGATGCACACTTGCAATAGGGATCATGATTATCGTGGATGCATGTCACCCTAGTCATACCATGTTATGCGTGCATTTCATTTCATCATGACATGAATGACAAGATGAACGATGCTGCGTACATGACTTGTCATTCATTGATTCACGCATGACATTACATATATGTAATGTCATGCGTGCATGTCATAGATTTCATTTTATGCATGAATGTCATTAACGTGAAGACATGCCTAGGGTACACTAAAGGTAGCGACACACCCGCAAGGCACAGAATTAGACCACAAAGAGATAAGAAAAGACGCACAAAGGATGAGTATAGAGACGGTAAAGGTTGTCACATAATGATGCAGGGTGGTCGCAGGCAGGAAAAGTGCATAAAAATTCTAACGCAGCTGAATGACGAAGCTATAAGAACATCTGCCTTAAATGTAACGAATCTACGAGATTTGGAGGAGCCGACTGGTGTTGACAATTTTGCATGAGAGGGTTGTGTTCGTTTACCCAGTATGACTGAGCCAAGGAAATGCGGATGTGTAGGCATGTTATAGGTGAGGTAGGAAGGTGCAGTTGGTAAAACATACATGTAAAGCACATTTATGGATGGACCGCACACGAGTAGCAAAAAGACATGACTTTGAGTAGCTTACGTATGGACATGTAGTGATAGCAAAGATAAAAGCAACGAATTGATTTATTTCATTGAAATCGTTATTATTGAGTTCATGAAATCGGGCGAGGTGATATTAGCAGGAGACAATAAATGCGCACAGGGATGATTTAGACGTATATACAGATTACAACGGTTCTGTAGTGCTCGATCTCTGCGATAAACAGAACCTTCTGTTATTAGCAGGGAAAATAAGTATCACTGATAGGTAACGAGGCAATGCGCAAAAAGGCAGTCATGTATAGAGCACACCTCGCATCTCAGAAACGGTCTGCGAACGACTAGGCGAAATAAGGATAGATGAACATAGAAAATGTCGGCTGAGTAGATATCATAAACGTTTAACCTTAACATTTGAGAGCGATACCAACATAAAACACGTGCTAGCAGCATCAGAATTTCTAAAAAAAAATAATTGCAAGTAACAACAATCTGAAAATATGAGGAACTTGTAGGTGTTATGCAGTATGAGATATGGCAGACAGGGCAAAAAAATGTAAAATAAAAGAAGAAACCACGAAAGTGTACACACCACGTAAGTATACACACCACGTAAGTGTACTAAGTAAGCGTAGATGTATATGTAAAACATTTCAACATATTAAGGGATGCTACGGAAACGGTAGACAGGGAATTATTATGGGCTATTCTCAAGAATAAAGGCATATATGACGATTTCGTGTAGATGCTGAAGGATATATATGGAGACAGCCGAGTACAAATATAAGGCTATAGCTGGTAACATACAGGAATTATAAAGCATTAACGACAGGGTGGCTGGTCTTGTTGTAAAACTTAATAAGAGGTACAAATTGAAGGTCGTACAGGTCTACGCCCCCACAGCCAGTCACGATGACTAAGAAGTCGAAAGCTTCTATGAAGACGTGGAATCGGCGAGGGGTAAAGTCAAAACGAAATGCACCATACTGATGGGCGACTTCAATGCCAGGGTAGGAAAGAAGCAGGCTGGAGACAAGTCAGTGGGGGAATATGGCATAGGCTCTAGGAATAGCAGTGGAGAGTTATTATTAAAGTTTGCAGAACAGAATAATATGCGGATAATGAATACCGTCTTCCGCAAGCGGAATAGCCGAAAGTGGACGTGGAGGAGCCCGAATGGCGAGACTAGAAATGAAATAGATTTTATACCTTGTGCTAACCCTGGCATCATACAAGATGTGGACGTGCTCGGCAAAGTGCGATGCAGTGACCATAGGATGGTAAGAACTCGTATTAGCCTAGACTTGAGGAGGGAACGGAAGAAACTGGTACATAAGACGCCGATCAATGAGTTAGCGGTAAGAGGAAGAATAGAGGAATTCCGGATCAAGCTACAGAACAGCTATTCGGCTTTACGTCAGCAAGAGAACCTTAGTGTTGAAGATATGAGCGACAACCTTATAGGCATCATTAAGGAGTGTGCAATAGGAGTCGGTGGTAACTCCGTTAGGCAGGAAGCCAGTAAGCTATCGCAGGAGACGAAAGATCTGATCAAGAAACGTGAATGTATGCAAGCCTCTAACCCTACAGCTAGAATAGAACTGGCAGAACATTCCAAGTTAATAAACAAGCTTAAGAGAGCTGACATAAGGAAGTATAATATAGATAGAATTGAACATGCTCTCGGGAACGGACGAGGCCTAAAAGCAGTGAAGAAGAAACTAGGAATAGGCAAGAATCAGATGTATGCGTTAAGAGGAAAAGCCTGCAATATCATTACTTATATGGATAAGATACTTCAAGTGGCTGAGGAGTTCTATAGAGTTTTATACAGTACCAGTGGCACCGACGACGATAAGGGAAGAGAGAATAGTCTAGAGGAATTCGCAATTACACAGTTAACGCCGGGAGAAGTAAAGAAAGCCTTGAGAGCTATGCAAAGGGGGAAGGCAGCTGGGGAGGATCAGGTAACAGCAGATTTATTGAAGGATGGTGGGCAGATTATTCTAGAGAAACTAGCCACTCTGTATACGCAATGCCTCATGACCTCGAACGTACCGAAATCTTGGAAGAACGCTAGCATAATTCTAATCCATAAGAAAGGGAACGCCAAAGACTTGAAAAATTATAGACCGATCAGCTTACTGTCAGTTGCCTACAAACTATTTACTAAGGTAATCGCAAATAGAATCAGGAACACCTTAGACTTCTGTCAACCAAAGGACCAGGCAGGATTCCGTAAAGGCTGTTCAACAATAGACTATATTCACACTATCAATCAGGTGTTAGAGAAATGTGGGGAATATGACCAACCCCTATATATAGCTTACATTGATTTCGAGAAAGCGCTTGATTCAGTCGAAACCTCAGCAGTAATGGAGGCATTACGGAATCAGGTTGTAGAAGAGCCATATGTAAAAATACTGAGAGATATCTATAGCGGCTCCACAGCCACCGTAGTCCTCCATAAAGAAAGCAACAACATCCCAATAAAGAAAGCCGTGAGTCAGGGAGATACGATCTCTTCAATGCTATTCACAGCGTGTTTACAGGAGATATTCAGAGACCTGGATTGGGAGGAATTCGGGATAAAAGTTAATGCAGAATACCTTAGTAAGTTGCGATTCGTTGATGATATTGCCTTGCTTAGTAACTCTGAGTACCAATTGCAATGCATGCTCACTGACCAGGAGAGGCAAAGCAGAAGGGTGGGTCTAAAGATTAATCTGCAGAAAACTAAACTAATGTTTAACAGTCTCGGAAGAGAACAGCAGTTTACGATAAGTAGCGATGCACTAGAAGTGGTAAGGGAATACATCTACTTAGGACAGGTAGTGACCGCAGATCCGGATCATGTGACTGAAATAATCAGAAGAATAAGAATGGGCTGGGGCGCGTTTGGCAGGCATTATTACATCATGAACAGTAGGTTGCCGTTATCCCTCAAGAGAAAAGTGTATAATAGCTGTGTCCTACCAGTACTCATGTACGGGGCAGAAACCTGGGGAATTACGAAAAGGGTTCTACTTAAATTGAGGACGACGCAACGGGCTATGGAAAGAAGAATGATAGGTGTAACGTTAAGGGATAAGAAAAGAGCAGTTGTGTGAGGGAACAAACGCGAGTTAATGACATCATAATTAAAATCAAGAAAAAGAAAAGGGCATGGGCAGGACATGTGATGAAGAGGGAAGATAACCGATGGTGATTAAGGCTTACGAACTGAATTCCAAGGGAAGGGAAGTGTAGTAGGGGACGGCAGAAAGTTAGGTGGGCGGATGAGATTAAGGAGTTTGCAGGGACAACGTGGCCACAACTATTACATGACCAGGGCAGTTTGAGAAGTATAGGAGAGGCCTTTGCCCTGCAGTGGGCGTAACCAGGATGCTGCTGCTGCTGCTGATGATGATGATGATGAGTAGAAATTCTATGGGTAGGCTGACATTGTAATAATATGATGGGCATTCCCAAAGGTTGAAGCAAGCATGTCCGATGGCTCTGTTGTTGATGTCGTTTTACCTAGATGGCCTAGAAAGCCGACTGGAAAAAAGTGAATTAGGGTTTGCTTTATTCTAGATGCGTAATGGAGAAATGGTGCAACGGCAGGCCCCCGAACTGATGTATGCGGACGACATAGGGCTACTACGGGACAGTGCAATAGATTTACAGACACTTGCGAATATGCATGGCAATGCAGCGACAAATCTATACTTTAAGTTCAACAGAGCGACATGGGAGAAAGTGATTTTCAGGAACGGACGAGTAATTACGTGGTGCCAATTAAAGAGCAAGTAATATCCATAGTCATGCAATACATAGACATCGGCGTATGCACAAACGAATGAAATTTTTACTCGAGCACCGATCAAGATATCTTGAAAATAAAGTGGAAGCGGATAGCAGCTATAATGAAATACAGAGCACTTTGAGGCCTCTATAAGAATCAAGTGGTGCGTCGAATTCGGAAAGGAGTAATGGCGCCCGCGCAAATTTTCGCAAATGCTATTCTGTGGTTAAAATCGTATATCTTGTCAGGGTTTAAGGTTAGCCAAAGATCGGTAGGCCGGTGGTCTTTGGAAGCCCACGGTAAAAGCGCAAGTCAGGGAAGCGTAGAGAAATATGATTTTTGATAAAAGACTCAGGAACGTGGATCACGAAACATGGGTTTCTAGAGTGCACAAGTATCTGTACCTGAAGAGCGTGCACACCGAATGGAGGAAGATGTCAAGAAAGCTAGGAAACAAGAACAGCGTAATTCAAAGTTGTATGTATGGTAATGAAAGGCTCATGTTGCGCCAGCCACGAAAAAGAAAATGAAATAAACAGATACAGTGAAGTGGGCGCAAATATTGCAGAAAGAAAACCATGTAAATTTAGGAGAATGAGAAGAAATTAGAAAGAAAAATATGTATGGTAATGAAAGGCCACTGTCTTGCTACTTGAGGTTCGAGCTGGTTGCCTATGGACAAAACATACGGGAGCAAACATTCGCGACTAGATGAGGCATGGTTATGCTGCACCAAAACTGCGTAGACTATTCAGCTCATCTTAATGGAATCCGAAAGGACTCACCCAGTGAGACCGGTACATAATGTACACCTTCCAGAAGCGCTTGGATTTAAAGTGGACGGAAGCATCAACTGGTCAACAGTCGCGATAAGCAAAATAGATTGAGAGTATTGTTGTAAAAAACAAGCAAAGATGAGATTGATACGACGTGATCCGTTACAGGCATAGGTAGTGGTACAAGGTAGATGCAGAAGTGTTGAGGAAGAGACAAAAATATTCAGGAAATATATAAAAATGCAAGAATGAGAACCGTGGGTGTAGAGAGAGAGAGAGAGAGAGAGAGAGAGAGAGAGATGCTGCAGTTTCTCTGATTAACTCAAGTAGGCTAAGTGACTCTTTCTCTCCGCCCCGTTTCATAGGGGATGCCAATAAATCATCATTATCAGCGTCGCCATTAGCGGAGGCGGAAAGCGGAGTGGTCAAACGTTCAGAAATATAGAGGCTAACTCAATTATTCAGCAGCACCTTGCGCCGGCGTAAATGATGCTTGCGTTAAAAGTAAAAAAAAAACAGTCATTACATTGCAACGTATGCAAAATACTAAAAACTACGTAAACATGAGCTCTTTTTTCTGACTTTATTTACAATCAGGGTGTTCAATGAAGGGCTGTCTTGATAGCAAGAAATAATTGGAACAATTTCGGCTCCATTAATATGTCGGGAAGATCGATCTGTGGCCTGACACACATTTCTCTTACCTTCTCTCGTGAGATTTCTAAAAGTGCCAATCATTACGGATAAGACAGGTCAAAAGACACGAAGTTGTGTGTTAGCGCGCATCCTGCGTGTTTAACATTGCTTAACGGAGATGTTGCGGTTGTATTCATAACACTGTTCATTTAAATTGAGGAAGGGATCGAATACGTTTGAATGCACAAATCAAATGAACATGACATTTGCTGTATGAAATACCCTATGCGGCGTCAGAATCTATCACATTTTGCTGTACGCCATGCGGTTGCAGGTTCAAGTCCCTGCAGTGGGGATTCGAACCTGGAACTAGATGGAGGGGTAACGCAAAAAGGTTTGCTCACTGACTTTTGGGGTCAAATTAAACAACTTCATGAGAAGAGGAATTACTCGACAAACACTGTTTTTATTGCGCACTCGAACATTTTTCATATGCGCCTCTCGATCGAAGTTGTTAACTTGACAGCGTTCTTATATCGTCAAGCAGGGCTTAGCATGGAAGTGTACCGAACCGTGACCACTACCATGCCTTAAATATAGGGTCGTAGCCAGAACCGCTGGTGTTGCCCGGGGCGCCAATTAGCGCAATACGACTCATTTTCTGAGCAGCCATTGATCCTCCACAAGCCTAAAGGTGATTAGAGGTACCTGTCTTAGAGGCGCCAGTGGATGCTAAGAACTGCCGCGAGATGACTCGCGAGAGGAGTGCTGCGACAACAATAACAACAAAGGAAAAGACTTTCGATGACATATGCCTACTTCGTGACTGAGAAAGCGTCCACGTACTCCTTCTATATAGAGGAGTTCCGAAGTGCGATGAATAGAATGAGTACTTGCACCTGTCTGGTAAAACATAAGAGATTAGAATAGTTCATGTGGTGTCTGTCGGTCCGGTAAGGAAAAGACCCCGTCTAGAATAATTGCCTAAACTTTTGTTGTTAGTTTATCGTTGCTGTTGTTGTTACTTTTATCGTTGCTGTTGTTGTTACTCTTATCGTTGCTGTTATTCTTACTTCTATCGTTGCTGTTGTTGTTACTTCTATCGTTGCTGTTGTTGTTACTTTTATCGTCGTCGTTGTTGTTGTTGTTGTTGTTGTTGTTGTTGTCTGCACGATGAATTGGCGCGACGTGCAGCTGGGACGACGCCTGTCGACTCCGGAAATTCTAGTTTTACCATTCCTGTAATTTTTTCTCAACGCAACCCGACGTACTTAAACGCACAGCTGGAGACCTGGCAGCCGATTTCCCCGTCTGCTCTCGCTTTGTCTATTAGAAAAGACCACGACGCTACACGAAAAAAGCAAGGGCCTGTCTCTGTTGGATACCTGCAGACATCGACACTATCGATTGCTCGACAGTCTCAAAGACCTAAGGCTATTTTAGTTCTAAGATGAGCACAGCTCTTCTCAAATGACGAAACAGTTAAAGGCCTTGAATATCTCTTTCAGCGTCTGCCTGCGACTTAGTATGAAATATGAGTCTTTTTTTTGTGTAGCCGTCGACGATGACGCCGTTAGGTGCCTAAAAGACCCGGCAATGTCAACAGTAATATGTCACTTCACGCTCTTCCGTGGGGTTCTAGATGAAGGCATGCTTCGTGCTTCCCAGATAACGCCAAGATTGAAAGTGGTGTCTAATGCGGACATCTTTTAACAAAACGCGCGTAGACTTAGCACTAAGGCCCGTAATTTTCCTGCAATGATATTTCGTCTTCTTTTCCTATTTCAGTTATTTCCGAAACTTGGGTCTCCAGTGGAATTTCCTCTTTAGACTTTCGTCTACACTACAGCTCTTCCGAATAGGTCTTCTGTAGGTCTAAACAAAAAAAGTGGTTGCGTACTGTTTGCTGTTGATTGTTCGCTGTGGAGCGTTCGGCACAGCGACATAGAACGTATACGTCTGTTGATATGGCTAGAAATCTGCCTATCGCGCTGTGAAACTTTGTTAACTAGATGTTTCTTTGTACTGCCGTATATTTGCTTTGTGTTAGTTCATGAGTTCATCTTTCCTATTGAAAGTGTGATATATTCTGATCGCAAGTAAAAAGTAATTATTCTTGGTGATTTCAATACACCTGGGGATAATTGGAGCACGCTTAGATATTCTGATTACATTAATTTCACGGAGGACAAACGCAGGCTGGATTTTGGATGTTCTGTGCTTTTGTTGCTTTCAGCAGCTTAACTAGATCGCGAATTCCTGTGGCAACGTCTCAGACCTTTGCCTCTGGAAGGTTCAAGTTCTAGCTGTCTCTTTCTCACATTTCCACTCTTCGTCCAGATAAGTTACATCCGTCACTACAGATTACTGCGTCCGTGTCAACCCTCAAGCGTAACTTATCGAGTGGCACTAACGAGCCCGCTAGCTTCATTTTTAGCGTGGTAATTGTATGGGTTTTCATGATTTCTTCTCAATCACCGATTGGTCACTTGTCACAGGCAAAACCAATGTTGATGACCAAGTAGATCAATCTACAGAGCTTGTTTTGAACAGCACACGTAATTATCCCGCCTAGCACAGACTTATAAGCTCTTAATATCCCCACTGGCCCTCATATGATCTTATAATGTCCCTAAAGTATAACGATCCCGTGCACTTTAAATCTTCAAAGTCATCTGTCTCACCAGTGGAGGAAAAAAATTCCTTTTATTCGGGCTCTCCACAAACGCCTCTATAGCGAGATCATGACTCATATTTGAATTCTTAGAAAAGAGCGCATCTGACAGGCCGGTGGAAAGCTTTAAGCATATCAGCAAGTGCTCTATCCAACATGGAGACGGCTTTTGCCTACTCGACTCTAGCGGAGTAGAAGTCAAAGCAGTCACGCACTGTTTTGCCACCCATTTCTCATTGTTGTATATGAGTAAAACTTCAGGTTTTAAAACTGGTGTCAGTAAGAAGCACGCCACTGTTTTTGCACCTAGTGCTGTGTTCTTTGGTGATAAGTTCATCAGATTGCCATACGTGCTTGAAGCCTTCGCTATCCGGCAGGCCTGATGGCATCCCATTAGCAACATTAAAAGATGGACGCAGTATATTTATCCCAGTAGTGACATCTACGTTTCATATCTCGTCGAATACTTCCACTCTCCCTCATGTGTCGAAAACTGCTTATGTTTCTCCTGTATTTAAGTCTGGCTGTAAAACTGCCTCTAATTATGGCCCGATTTCTCTTCTATAGGTGCCACGTCTAAGATAGTAGAGCTTGCTCTTCACAACATGGTGTCTTTTACTATGAAGAACTAATTGATTCAGTATCAGCATGAATTTCTTTCTTGCCGCTCCACTATCCCAAAGCAGGCATGTTTCATGACGCAGGTCTCCACCCCGGTACTTAAGAGGGGCAAGTTGGCACCATTTGTTGTGACCTCAGCATTGCTTAAGATGTAGTCGGACGCTCACATGCTTGTGGTCCAGCGTACGGGTTTTCCTGTTGACTCGTCAGTCGTCAATCTCTTGAGCAGTCGTCTTCTCGATATATCATCTTTTTTAACGTCGATGGCGAAACGTCTTTCTTTGACATGGCAACTAGCGGTATTCCTCAAGGATCAGTATTAGGGCCACACCTCTTTGAAAGCTTTATTAATGACTTTTCTTTTGGGGGGGGGGGTGGCTACCCCAAATTCTTCCTTCCTTGTATATGCCAAATGACATCAATATTTTTAATGAAACTTATGCCGTTACTTACTGTCGCATCACGCAGTTTCCCCGCAGGGGCGTCAGCGTCAGCAGGCGTTTGGTGTGTTGCGACACCACTTACCTGAGCACACAAGGGTTGGCCCCTCCCGCGTGAAGCCGTGCGCGGCTTAGCCGTGTCTGGGTGTTTGGACTGTGAAGGCCCCCCCGGCGGAGGCAACACACCACTTCGGCCTCTGTTTCACATAGAAGGCACCTCCAGGCTGACTCATCTGGAGGAAATCGGCAGTCGCCTTTCCCTGGCCCCCTCTTCGTTCTTTTTCTTTCTTTCTCACTTTCCTGTCTTTCCTGTCTTCTACTCACTTCTTGTTTCTTCCTTTTCTCGCGGCTAGGGTTAACCTTTGTTGGGCTAACTACCCTGAGTTATGCCATATTGAGCTATAGCCGCAGTATACAGCTGGCGTGGGCCGGGCTTGCTTGCAAGCTCCTGTCCCGTCTGCTCGTTGGGCTTTGCGGTAGGTGGCTGGTACCGCGGCCAAAAAAGGCGATTTTTATGGCTAGCTATTTTGCTTCAAGCGATCGCCTTCCTAGAAAGAGGGGGCGCACTGCTGTCACAGCTCAATTTTCCTGAAGAACAAAAGCAACTTTCCGCAATTCCACGTGGTGCATAGTGAGCAATCAGAAATTAGTGCACATGTCTCTCCTTTCAATGTTACAAGGACCCTAACCGACGTCATTGGACAAGGATGTAAAATGAAGAAACTAGCAAATGGGGACCTTCTTTTGGAATTGTTGTACCGACATCAGTACGAGAAACTTTCATGAGTAACAGCCTTTGGTGACGTTCCCATAGCTATCAACCCTGACCGATCACTGAATACCGTTCATGGCGTCATTTCTGACGATGACCTAAAGTATGGGACCGAAGAACTCCTAAACGCACTAAAGGAACCAAATATCACAGATGTGTACAGAATAAACATCAGACGGGAAAACAACCCGGTACGGTTGTTCCAACAATCGAAAGGTACGGTCATGGCTCACAGAGCTGCCGGGGCTAAACCACATGCGCTAAGTGTGCTTCCCATGACCACCCTTCAGACAACTGCTAAGTTGAATTGCACCACTGTGTAAACTGTGAGGGCAGTCATCCCGCTTACTCGCGTGCCTGCCCAACTTGGAAACAAGAAAAACATTATCAGACTTAAAGTAACAGAAAATTTCACATTCAGGGAAGCGTACGAGCGACTTTCATTGGTGCAAAATAAAAGCTATTCCGTTGTGCTGCAACATGGAGCGGAAACACAGCGGCCTTCAGAGCCTGCCCAGGTCACACATAGTAAGAGAGCCTCCAGCGCCCACAGTAAACGCAGGTAGGCTTGCGCCATTGCCTCGAAAGCAAGCCGTGCTGATTCCCTAGTCAGCAGGCTCCAGGACCCCTCCCCACACGGCGAGGCCCAACTTGAACGTGCCCCTCCGTCCAGCACGGACATCCAGTGTATCTGAAGACACCATGGAAACAAGTCAAGGCAGCCCTGTACCGTCGGCGTTGGGTGAACGGTGGGGCTTCTTGGATGGCCACAAAAAAGAGAGGCTTCGAATCAAGGGGCCTGAAAATAGAACGTAGATCCTCTATCACTACACACCAGAGGCGTAGCCAGGGGGGGGGGGGGGCTTATGGGGCTTCAGCCCCCCACCGAAATTTTTTTGTGCTGTCACGCACCGCCGATCAAAACAACTCCCGGCGTCGGAAATCATTCTGGATTTTGTCTAGAATGTATTTTTCATGCTCGAAAAGACATTTGGGCGCGAAGATTGTGAACTTGGGCGGGATTTCGTGGCAACGCCCATGCACCTGGAGTCAAATAACGGATTAGCCTAATTCGAGAACACCGCTTCACGGGCGTTTGGATGGCGAGCGGGCTCGTTGCGGCATCTCACGGATGTCGCGGAATCTACGGAGCGCATGGATTTCAATTCCGAAATTTTATGGGTATAAAGATCGCGTAAGCTTTTGATGCGAAAGGTGCATTGACACTTCCAAAGTTGTGCTTTAGGTTCTCCATTCCGGATCTTTGAGTGTTTAATGTTCTTATAAACATTGGACGCCAAAGGTGCATTGACTTTTCTGAAGTCGTACGTCGAACCATACAACGAGGCACTCCAAATCGACACAATATCAGACAAGTTGACAAAGGACGCAGCGAGGTCCGATGAGACGAAGCGTTGTGAAGGTTCATTTGTGTCATCATGTCGCAGAAAAGAATGTCAACATTTTTTCACCTGCGCCAATGCATCCATGTCATGTTTAGTGTCAAGAAAGACACTAAAGCCAGCAAAAGTAACTACGTTCTTATTTATTTTTTCTACTTTGACTTTTATTCGCGAGGACCACATTGAGCCTCTTCAATTTTCTTCTTCTCACTAACCGCGGGCAGCCACAGCCAGCCAGAGCGCATGCGTTTTTCACGTGTTGCCCTGACAACCGCGCAGCGCACTTCAGTGCGCGTTCTTTTTTCTCTGGCCGAGTGGACTTTGGCCTCACAGAGTTTTGGACGCTTTGTGGCAAGCAGACGAGAAAAAGAAGCAATGGTTGATCGCCGCCACCACTGCGAGGACTCGACGGATCGCAACACGTTTGCTTGAGGGCATCACTTTAATTTCGATGTTATCGCAACCTCTCCGGAAAGACTTTTGTCTCACCAGTGAAGGGTAACGAGCAGCATGCATATGGTTCTCTGTGGACCAAGTGTATCACGTTTTCTTCGATATTCATTCGGTAGCCAAATTAGGTGCGCAAAGTAGGCATTCGATTTTGGCCAACATGCTTTCCTTTGCGTTTTCTTCTTTTTTTCCATTTCGGTGCCCCCGCCCCACAAAAGGAAAAAAAAAGAAGCCGTTCTGGCACAGCGAATTGTCGCATGGTGAAAGTTCAATATTGTTACTTCTGCTTTTGCGGACAGTAATGGGCTCTTCACTTCAACTCTTCAGTTGCAGGATACTCTTGCTGCATTATTGCGGTAGCAATTATATGGACACTCAAGGTCCATTCCTGTCGTCGCCGTCATGTCCTGTATGAAGTCAAAGGGCGATAACATCGTCATCGCGAGCCCCATGCCTTATGTGCCCGTGAAAGCAGAAGCGGGGGGGGGCGAGTGAGCTAAAGCACCTTCAATTGAGGGTGAGCCGACAACGGTGGGTCAGTTTTGTGTGCGCAACGGAGAAAAGCGGGGACGAAACGCGCCGCCTTCCGTCGCGCGCGATGCATCGGAGTGATGGAGGGGGGGGGCGGGGGTGTACCTTAGTATTCTGTGATCTGTGATTGCGCAACATGTTTATTTGCCTTGTTTGACGCACTTTACAGGGTGTTTCATCGAACTTTAGCCGGAGTTTAAACGTATGCCGATGCACTTTAACACGAAACGACCAAATGGATGTTGCTCACTTTTGTGTGCAGTGCGTCACGCTATTTCTTGTGTTTTGGTTAATTAGACAGTTAGTCGAATGAGTTAACCAACTTCTGAAGAAACGAAGCTCTGAAAAAAAATCCAATTAGAACGTTGCAGAGCGTTTTGCGAAACGTCCGAATAAGCCGTCTCTGTCTTTCAATCTATTAGCTATTAGTAATTTTCAGCTTACTGCGGATATGCCCTCGAAATACAAAATAAAAATACAACGTGACATGCCCGCTTTCGAATCGTGATTGCACTGCTCCCAAGCGTTCTGCGCACAAACAGCCGTAGGTTACTACCGCTTAAAAAGTGACAGAGCAGCGATGCAAACGTTGGCTGTTCGATTTAAACTGGCAACCGTTCTCGCTTGCGCTGCGTAAAGCGATTGACGGACGTGGTGGTCGCGGTAGCTGGAAGTTCTAGACAGCAATAAACAGATTATCGTGCATCGCTGTTAAACCTCGAGCAATTTTGTGATGCCATTTTTCCACCCAGGAAAAAGTAGACATGATCCTTGTCCTAGCAGCTGCAAGCGGACAGAGACGGCAGGCTGCAAGAATATTGCCACCTGGTGTTTTGAGCCAGCGAAAAGTCAGCATTGCGTGCCCAGCAAAACGGCGAAGAAGACGACGAAGTCAAAGATCCCGCGTCAGCTGGTGAACCGTCGCTTAGTGCCTGGCATTTTTCGTCTCTGGCTGCTCGTACTGTTACTTTAGCTTGCGTTAGCGCGTTAGCGCGTGAATATTTTGAAGCTGGCACCCGGGTACGAGACCGAGCTCGACAAAAATATTCAACACCTACGAGTCGCTGAAACAAACCGACAGCTTCACAAGAAAGAGGCAGAGAGCTTCTGTCATAAATAATGGGGTTCGCTCTGACGTTCTCTCTTTTATGGAGGCGAATCCAGACGCTAACACCTGCAGCGTGGCGCACTGCTCGGTGTGTCCAACTCAACTACCTGGAGGACTTTGAAAACAGCTGGACTGCACCCTTCTCATGTGCAGTTATATCAATGCCTGGAGTCAGGGGATCTTCAAAAGAGACTCCACTTAGCGAATTGGATTGTGATTCAGGAGGAGCAGGATTCTGACTTTCTCACCAAGGTACCCGGGACTGACGAGGCGATCTTTTCCCGAAATTGCCAAGTAAATATCCACAACGCACACTATTGGATTGGGCAAAATCCCCACTGGCTAAGAAGATCCCACAACCAATATCAGTGGTCTTTTAACGTTTGGTGTGGAATATATGACAGCACAGTCATTGACCCAGTGTTTTTAACAACACTCTGACGGGCAATAGGTATGTGAATTCCTCAAAGGGCCGGTTGAAGAGTTCTGCTGCAGCATGCCACTAGCCCGGCTTGACGCAATGTGGTACAACACCACGGGGCCCCAGCCCACAGCTGCAATAAAGCACGAGCATGGCTTGATGTTACCTTCCCAGGGCAATGGATTGGGACAAACGGGCCTGTCTTATGGCCGGCAAGGTCACCCGGCCTCAGCTCTCCTGACTTTTTCTTGTGAGGCTATATTAAGGACCACGTATACACGACGCAAACGACGACTCCGGAAGCCTTACAGGAGAGGATAATTTAAGCCTGTCACAGCATTTCACTGGCGGTGCTCAAGGCAGCGACAGCAAGCCTTCTCAGATGATCCCAGTGTTGTATTGCTGCAGAAGGTGACCTCTTCAGGAAAGCTGCGAAAGCGCATAAAAAATAAACCTAAATTAAGTGAAAGACGGCGGCTGGCCATTTAGGACGCTCTTATTCTACAGTTTTTAGCCTTCTGAAAACTGAGCATTTTTATTTAGGGATGGGGGGTTCAATTACCTTACAGCTATCACGAAAATGACGGGCTTGTTGCTTCAATATCCGCTGCGTCTGCTTATCGCTATAACGAACTGTCGCGAGGGGAGCATATCGTTGGCGAAATGGCCACAGCCAACGCCTGCGTCGCTGCCCTGTCTCTTTTTAAGCGGCAGCGGGCGTATGGCTGTTTGGACGTGGAACGTTTGGGAGCTGTGCAATCAAGTCGTGCTAGCGGGTTTGTCACGTGGCGTTTTGTGTTTCATGGGCATCATCAGTAAGCTTTATTATTATTATTTGGGGTTTTACGTGCCAAAACCACTTTCTGATTATGAGGCACGCCGTAGTGGAGGACTCCGGAAATTTTGACCACCTTGGGTTCTTTAACGTGCACCTAAATCTAAGCACACGGGTGTTTTCGCATTTCGCCCCCATCGAAATGCGGCCGCCGTGGCCGGGATTCGATCCCGCGACCTCGTGCTCAGCAGCCGAACACCATAGCCACTGAGCAACCACGGTGGGTAATCAGTAAGCTGAAATACCCTAACACTTAAGATAGAAGACCCCTCGAAAGACGTTACTCGAAGAAGACCTAGTGCATATTATTTACAGTACAGTAGAGAAGCTGCCAGTAATTTTTTTCATTACTGAGATCTAATTAGGTGATTGTAATTATTTGTCTAACTCGCGACGCACTATCCTATCGATCAAAGTGTCAATGACGCACTTGGAGGCACACCAAAGGGACATCTGTGATATTTTCAGCGAAGTAATAATTGCGTACTAATTTTTTACGATTGATAAATAAATAAACCCTGCAACATAAGGAGAGCACCACGTGACTGCTCCCACCCGCATCGTAAAGCAGCGCCCTCGAACACGCCCCCTCTGTGTTAGCCAGGACGAAATAAAGGAAATAAAGAAAAACATCGTGATAGAGCTTGTAGCTTATCTCCACACCCCGGCCGAAGTAACACGTCGCGTTGCTGTTAGTTGTAAACAAGCTCTGATAGCTCTTCTCTTAGCGTATAGATAGAGTGCACAGATGGTTCTTTTTCTTTTGCCACGAAAACTATCACCACAATTGTGAATCGATAACGTGAGTACAAAGATGTAAAGGTGCCTTTTGTGACGTCCCACTGGTCCTGCCTATATATATATATATATATATATATATATATATATATATATATATATATATATATATATATATATATATATATAATCAGTCATATGGTAGTGTGGCAGTGTGCCAAACTATCACCACAACTTTTGAAACCCTGAGACAAACCGGCAGCTTCAAGAAACAGTGGCGGAGGACTCCATCTTTGAGTCCTAGCCTACGCACGGATGCTCTTAGCATTTATGGCCTCAAGCCCAAATGCTAGCGTGCGGAACGTGACCGCCCAGGTACCAATATCCAAGGCATCAGTTTGGAGGACTATAAATGATGGCCTTTCGCCCGTACCACCTCAACCAGCACCAATGCTTAGAAGATAGGCACGTGCAGAATCGTTTAGACTTCTCGAATTGGGTCCTCACAAAAGCCGATCAGTCGCCGGAATGTTTGAGCCACGTCATGTGGACAGATAAGCCAATTTTCGCAGAAACACCTTTGTAAATTTGGAAAATTCACACTATTGAATGAACTCCAATCTACACTGCGTGAGGCGGAATCGGCGCCAACACCAGTGGTCGCTCAATGCGTGGTTCAGAATTTACGCTGGTACTACAATCGGTTCCATCTTCTTCGACCACCCACTGACTGGACAGCGTTACGCGGACAAAATCCTTCAAGGAGTGGTGGATGAGTTTCTCGACGAAGTCCCGATGTCACGCCTTCCACGTCTATGGTATCAGCAAGATGGGGCACCCGCACACAGCAGCAGCCCTGCATGAAAGGGGCTGGATGCGACTTTTCATGCGCAATTGATCGGAATCGATTGGAATAGATTGGGATAGATAGGAATTGATTGGAGATAGCCGGCCTCTAAATTGGCTGGCTAGGTCACCGGAAATCTCTCCACTCAATTTGTTTCTTCGGGGTTATGTGAACGATCGTGCTTACGTGATCAAGATCACGTAACATAATCACGTTATAGACAGAAAGAGGGGGGTTTAAATCAAAGAGCATGCGGGTAGAACCGACGTTTTCATTGACGTTACGAGAAAAAAAAACGGAGCTGGGCAGGTCATCTAATGCGCAGGTTAGATAACCGTTGGGCCATTAGAGTTAGAGAACGGGTACCAAGAGAACGGAGTTGACGGTGGAAGACTAGGTGCGGCCATAAAATTAGGAAATTTGCGGGCGCTAGTTGGAATCGGTTGGCGCAGGAAAATGGTAATTGGAGATCGCAGGCAGAGGCCTTCATCCTGCGGTGAACATAAAATAGGCTGATTATTATTATTATTATTATTATTATTATTATTATTATTATTATTATTATTATTATTATTATTATTATTATTATTATTATTATTATTATTATTATTATTATTATTATTATTATTATTGGGATGATGATTACGACGTCGACGACGACGACATGATCAAGACGGATGTTAGACTAGTTCTAGGCAACAATATCGGATGTTTGGCGTAGAATTCCGGCGTCGCTCATTAAGAAAGCCACTGAAGATGTGATAAAACGGATATAGTACTGCGTAGCTGCTAAAGGAGACCTATTCGAATACGTCATCTGGGCAGCAGGTGGTGTTCAACAGAGCTTACGAATTAATAGATAACACGGGGAAACTGATATCTTATGTTTCTTTTCTTTGTTTTTTTTTTGTGCAGACATCCTGGTTGTCAATTCGGCTCGTTTAGAGGGGGGATATTTATTTTCTTGAATGCTTCGGTTCCGCCTTTTCTCTACACGTTGGTCGCTTCCCGGTCTGTTTATTTCGCTTTTAATTTTTGACAGGAAACTGCGTTGGCAGCACTTATACACTTGCATAAAAATGAAGCGGTCACTTTAATTTGGCTTTGGTCCGAAGCAAGTTACTGGCACAAAATAAAGCTTCGCGCACACTCTTTCGATGCGGTGTGAGCAAAGCCGGGATTTTGAAAGATTCTATGCCTATTGCATTGCTTCTCGCATTTCGTGCTAGGTCACAGACGCGCTTCGGCCATGTTATCAAGGGGCTTTTGTTATCGATGTGACCAGTCAGCCTTCATAGACGGATAATAACTGTGACGTGGAAATGAGAGGAAGGGACAGCTGCGCAGCCGCTAAAGCTGCTGTTGGTGCTCCTTCCGTACCACTATCAAGGTGGTCCGCTCTCTCTTCTGGTTTGCGACAGGAGGTGCAGTTGCTTTGAATCAGCTTATTTGAGGGCGCGGCTTAATGGATGTGGGTGGGAGCACGCATATTTTTTAGGTTTCTTTGCCAATAGAAAAGAATGTACGCAATTATTACGTCGCTGAAAACATCGCAGTTGGATGTCATTTGGAGGAGTCTACTAATGCCTCATTAAGGCTTTGATAATAACGACAGTGCTTCTCAAGTTAGATAAATAACTGCAATTACGGAATTAAATCTCAGTAACGAAAGAATTACTCGCGGCTCCTCCACTCTACTGGAAACAATATGCAGTACGTTTTTTTTAGTAATGCAATTGGCTCTTTCTTTTTGAGTCTTGGTGCGTAATAGATGGGGAACACTGTATAATTCACTCAATAGCCAAAATGAGGCCAAGCCGGATTTACTGGAAATCAGAATCAACAGGAGACATGCGCAGCAGTGCTTGTACTCAGACTCACAGAAAAGGAAACAAGAAAGAGAGCGAGACGCTGTAGTTTCGCCGGAAAGGCAAAGCAGTTTCATACTGCTTTGCCTATATATATATATATATATATATATATATATATATATATATATATATATATATATATATACATGGGGTTAGGACAGCTGCTCGGGCCCCAGCACCCCCCTCGGAAAAATGAAAACTGTGCTAATGAGTTACATTATTCAAAAAATCTAGGCTATTCCACATAGAGAATTAGGCCTACGCGTGTACCTGTGTATATATTACGTGGCATTTATGCACTAAGTTCTCATCTCATATGACCATTCTTATGCCAAGGCACTCACTAACGCATTGAGTAAGACATGCATTTTAGCCTTCTTGAGTCAGCCGTTCCCTCTGGTGGCGACGATGTTGCCTCTCCGAAGTAGTCAGTTTGTTTTCCACCGTGAATAATCACGTGAGAGTACTATCATGCAATGTAATGACCATGGACTCAAGAGAAAGCAATTCCAACTTCTTGCACTTCCCGCGTGATATGGCACCATGTCGATAAGAAACATCACGAGCGAATAACTTCGTCAGGGTATTATATATGTACGCTCTCTTATCTATGCCCCCGGTATCATCCATCTCCGCACCCTTATTGCTGCTGATGCTCGCTTCCATATGGGGTCCCATTATTTTTAGCTTCACCACAGTTTTTCAAATCACTTATGGAATATGGCGCACATCTAGCCTATGAACTAAGTTACTCGGTGAGGCAGACGTTTTCCCTCAAGAAATACAACGTGTTAATCACTGATTCATAAAATTTCACTAAATGTGTTCATTACAAAAAAAAAACTACAGCCCATTGCAATTTAGGAATTAGAGCAAATGACTTCGCAAGGCATATCAACTTGAAATAAAATTTGAGCATGATACCAGTTCTCCCCGCAGGGGCGTCTGCGTCAGCAGGCGTTTAGTGTGTTGCGACACCACGTACCCGATCCACGAGGGTTGGACCCTCCCGCGTGTAGCGGTGCGCGGCTTAGCCGTGTCCTGGGATAGGGGGATCCTGGGGGTTGAGCCGATGCCGGGTGTTCGGACCGTTAAGGCCCCCCGGCGGAGGCAACACACCTCTTCGGCCTCTGCTTCGCGTAGACGGCACCTCCAGGCTGACCCACCTGGGGGAAATCGGTAGTTGCCTTTTCCTCTCTCCCTCCCTCCAGCCTTCGTCTTTCTCTCACTTTTCATCTTTCCTGTCTTCTCCTAGCTTCCGCCCACTTCCAATTTTTCCAGGCAGCAAGGGTTAACCTTGTGTGAATAACCAACCTAGGTTATCTGATATTTGGTTATAGTTATAAAGTACAGCTGGCGTTTGTAGGACCTGTTTTTACAGTCCTTGTAGGGTCCCCTTGTGGGGCTCCATGGTGGGTGGCTGGCGTTATTGCCGAAAATTACATTCTTCTATGGCAAGCTCCTTTCCTCCCCTCCCAGATCGCCCTCAGAAAAGAGGGCGCACCGAAGATCTATTTCAGTTCTTTGGGCGTCAAAGACCCAACTTCTCATGATTTCACGTCATTCACTCGGAAAAATCCGATAAACAAGTACGCACAATCTCCCCATTTCTAGTTACAAAGTCTTTAACTGATGTCCTTGGTCCAGGTTACAAGGCATCAAGGATGGCAAGTGGTGATCTCCTCTCAGAACTGCATGATCAGAAACCATGTGAAAAATTGCCCAGTCTAGTGTCGTGTGGCGATGTTCCCTTGACAGGAACTCCACACCGTACTGTGAACACCACCCGCGGCGTTGTCTCGCGTGACGATTTACTCCAGCTGACAGAGACTGAGCTCCTGGAGGGCTTAAGTGAGCAAAATGTTGTCAATGCAAGATAATTATGCTGAGGCGGGATGGTAAAGAAATTGCGACCAAGCACCTAATACTCACATTCGGTTCAAGTAATCAGCCCGAGTCTGTAGAGGCCGGTTACATCAAGCTCCTTGTCATACCATATGTGCCAAATCCCCTAAGATGTTTCAAATGCCAGCGTTTCGGCCATATTTCGCAGAGCTGCCGGGGCCGTGAACACCCAGTGCCCATGAACACCCAGTGCCCATGAACACACCATTGAAGCTTGTAAGAACGCTCTCCACTGTGTAAACTGTGATGGGGAGCACGCCGCGTAGTTGCGGTCGTGCCCATCCTGGAAAAAGAAAAGGAAATTGTAACAATAAAAGTAAAGGAATATATCAGTTTCAAGGAGGCACGCAGGCGGGTATCCTATCTGCCCAAGAAACCTTTGCCGAAGTGGCGCGTCAGGGGGCAGCGCCACAACGCTCTCCGGCGGCTGTCCGACCCACACCAAGTGAGGCGGCAGTGACTCCATCCACGTGCCCCCCCCCCCCCGGCGGCAGCAGCTAGAGCTGCAACGCCAACCAAGCAGACGGGGCCATCGACCCCGGAGGTGGGCGCAGCCGAGGCGGCCCCAACCTCCCCGGCCCCTTCCAGCGCACACAACAGCGGGAGCACCCAAATCCCTCAGGGAGCCCCATCTACCTCCGCGCTGGTGGGCGCAGAGGTCTTGCCCTCCACGGCAGGACTCTCCCTGGTAACTTCTCGCTCGCAAAAGCACATGTCCGGCGCCTCACAAGAGGCAATGGACACTACACCCCCACGGCGCGCCAAGCGCCTAAGCTGCGGCGAGGCTCCCTCGAACGCTTCAGAAAGGGCAAAACCCCGATTACGGGGCCTCGAAAGAGCTCTGTAATCTAATCTCTGAAATCTCTGTAATTATTACTTATGTTTCTGTACACGCAGCACCTATTTACTACCAACATGGATACACAGATAATTCAATAGAACGTCAGAGGTGTTCCTAGAAACCTTGATGATGTGCAGGAGCTCATCGAAAAACATAATCCAACATTGCTGTGTTTACAGGAAACACACTTATAAAATAAGCACACAAACTTTCTCCGACAGTATATAACTTTTCGCAAAGATCGCGATGATGCCGTTGCCTCATCGGGCGGTGTTGCCATTGTCACTCATAGAAGTATAGCATGTCAACCTTTACAGCTACAAACGCCCCTTGTAGTTGTGGCGGTTCGAGCTGTCCTACTAACCAAACTCATCACCATTTGCTCGCTTTACGTACCCCAGCATTACCAACTAAACAAACATGAATTTCAGTTATTGACAGATCAATTCCCAGGACCTTATGTTGTGTTTGGCGATTTCAATGCGCACAGCAGCCTATGGGGTGACTCTCTTATCGATGCGCGAGGTCGTCTCGTTGAACAATTCCTTTTTTGGCCCGGTGCGTGTCTGCTGAATAAGAAGACACCCACATATTATTCTCTCCTAAACAGAAGATTTTCTTCAATTGATCTCAGCCTAGTTTCCCCGTGTATACTGCCTGAACTCGAATGGGAAGTTACCAACAATCCTTACGGGAGCGACCACTTCCCCATACTACTAAGAACACATAAAGAAAACGAATATCTACCACAGGCTCCTTCCTAGGTGGAAGATCGATACAGCCAACAGGGAGAAGTTCCTAACTCTCACTAGTATCTCATAGAATGACATGTCGTCTTTAGGATTGATGCCGCTGTGCAGTATTTTACAGCCTTCATTACAGATGCTGCATCTAAATGCCTATCAGAAGTAAATGGCTTGGCATGTAAACGGCGTGTCCCGTGGTGGAAGGACGATTGTAGGATCGCTCGTAAGAAACAAAACAAAGAGTGGGGGTTGCTACGCGCCTCCACAACTGCGGAGCATCTTATCAACATTAAAAAAGTAAAATCCCAAGGCAGGAGAACCCGCGGACAGGCCAGAAGAGAGAGTTGGCAGAAGTTTTTATTGGGTAATCAACGCGTATACAGATGAGGTCAAAGTCTGGAACAGGGTTAATAGGAGAAGAGGGCGACAACCATACTGCCTCCCTTTGGTAAGCACACAAGTCGATACACTGCAAGATCAGGCAGACTCACTTGGGGAGCACTTTGAGAGTGTGTCAAGTTCAAAACATTATTCGAAATCCTTTCTGAAATATAAACAAATAGAAGAATGTAAGCCACTCACAAGAAAATGTCTACAGAATGAACCGTACAACTGCCATTTTAGTATTGCCGAGTTGAGAGCTGCCTTGAGCTTATGCAAGAGCTCTGAACCGGGATCTAACAGAATCATGTATGAAATGGTCAAAAACCTGCACAATGACACCCAAATTACACTACTGACAATTTTCAACACCATTTGGGCTGCAGGATACCTTACAACTGCATGGAAAGAAGCCATTGTGGTTCCTGTTTTCAAACAAGGCAAAGATCCTTCCTCAGTGGCAGGTTACCGCCCAATCGCCCTCACAAGTTGCCTTTGTAAGGTATTTGAAAAAAATGGTTAATCGGCGACTGATCCATTTCCTTGAAATGAGCAAAATGCTTGATCGTTATCAGTGCGGCTTTCGAGAAGGGCGCTCCACAACCGATCATCTCGTAAGTGTTGAAGGAAATATCCGGGACGCATTTATACATAAACAGTTCTTCTTATCGATATTTTTCAATATGGAAAAGGCGTATGACACAACGTGGCCTTACGGAATCTTAAGAGACTTGTTAGAAATGGGCATCCATGGTAATATGCTTAACCTAACCGAAAGCTATCTGTCCAATCGTACCTTTTCGGGTAAAAGTCGGCAATGTACTTTCACGTCCTTTTACGCAAGAAACGGGTGTACCCCAAGGAGGCGTGCTCAGCTGCACGCTCTTTATCATGAAGAGGAACATGGTTGGTGCTTCATTACCAGCGGTCATCTTTTACTCTGTCTACGTGGACGACATTCAAATAGCTTTCAAATCTTGTAACCTCGCCGTGTGTGAGAGACAGGTACAGCATGGCCTGAACAAAGTGTCAATGTGTCCAGACAAAAATAGATTTAAGATCAATCCTAACAAAAGTTATTGTGTTCTTTTTACAAGAAAGAGAGGCCTGATCCCAGATCCTTGCTTAGAACTATGTGCACAACAGATACCTGTAAATAAAGAACACAAATTTCTAGGTGTTATACTTGACTATAGACTCACTTTCGTCCCCCACATTAAACATCTTAAAGAAAGATGTCCGAAAACAATAAACATAATGAAACTTCTATCCCAGACTATGTGGGGTAGTGACAGGAAGTGCTTAATGAACCTCTATAAGAGCCTGATTTGTTCACGATTAGTTTATGTGCCGTGATCTATCGTTCTGCCGCCCCCGCAGGGGCGTCTGCGCAAGCAGGCGTTTGGTGTGTTGCGACACCACGTACCCGAGCACACGAGGGTTGGACCCTCCCGCGTGTAGCCGTGCGCGGCTTAGCCGTGTCTGGGGAAAAGGGGATCCTGGCGGTTGAGCCGATGCTGGGTGTTTGGACCTTTAAGGCCCCCCGGCGGAGGCAACACACCTCTTTGGCCTCTGCTTCACATAGACGGCACCTCCAGGTTGACCCACCTGGAGGAAATCGGCAGTCGCCTTTTCCTGTCCTCCTCTCCAATCTTCGTCTTTCTCTCCCACTTTTCCATCTTTCCTGTCTTCTCTTCACTTCTTATTACTTCCGTATTTCCTGGCGGCAAGGGTTAACCGTGTGTAATATATCCTGCCTTGGGTATATATATATATTAGGTTATAGCGGCGATGCATGGCTGGCGTCTGCAGGTATTCTTCCAACCTTGTAGCGTCCCCTTGTTGGGCTCGGTGGTGGGTGGCCACCATCGCCGCCGAAATTTCCGATGCTATATGGCAAGCAACTTTCCCCCATTACCTGATCGCTCCCTCAAGAGGGGGCGCACCGATGAAACTTTCACCTTTTTCATGCAAACAAAGCAATCTTTTCCCAAGTACCACGTTGTACACAGTCAGCACAATAGCAAAACAGTCAGAATGATCTCACCATTTGTTGTAGCAAAATGCCTCACGGAAGCAATTGGCCCAGGCTATAAAGTAACGAAGATGGGAAGTGGTGATCTTCTTCTCGAACTTCGCGACAAAGCACAATATGACAAGCTCTCGAAACTTGTAGCATTTGGGGAAATTCCAGTCTCAGTGGGCCCACACAGATCCATGAACACAGTGCGCGGGGTCGTCTCAGAAGATGACCTTCTCGAACTGAGTGAAAGCGAACTACTAGAAGGATGGCAAGACCAGAACGTAGTAAAAGTGCAAAGAATCACAATAAGGCGAGATGACAAACAAAAACCGACCAAACACATAATCATTACTTTCGGAACCAGCGACCTGCCTGAAACAATAGAAACCGGCTACTGCAAGCTACGTGTTCGACCATACATCCCAAATCCGCGTCGATGCTTCAAGTGTCAGCGTTTTGGGCATGGATCTCAAACCTGCAGAGGACATGCTACTTGTGCTAAGTGTAGTTCTTCTGAACACGCTTCTGACATCTGCACTTCACCAAACCACTGTGCCAACTGTGAAGGAGATCACCCCGCCTACTCGCGATCGTGCCCCTCGTGGAAAAAGGAGAAACAAATAATAGAACTGAAAGTCAAACTAAACCTATCTTTTCCAGAGGCACGTAAACGTTTCGCTCTCCACAACCACTCTAGTCCTTCCTACACCGATGTGGCGCGCCGGGGGGCAGCGCTACATCCTTCGGCGGCCGTCCAAGTCACACGGAGTGTGACGACGGTTACGCCATCAGCCCCCCTGGCGGGAGCAGCCACTGCGCTTCCGCCCCCTACCACGAAGGACCAGTAGACCTCCGAGCCTGCCGGTCCCAGGGCCACTGCTCGTGCAGACAGGCCCGAAAAACTCCCGAGAGTGCCCGCTGAGCGGGCGTCATCCAGCGCCTCTGATGAGGCGATGGATGTAACAAAAACTTCGCCGGCGTCTCAGACGCCGAAGGAACGGCGTTGCTCCCAGGAGCGCGCCAAGAAAAAAGAAATACCCCGCATCAAGGGGCCTGGAAAGGTCCCTTGAGCCAACCTAATTCATATCTCTTGACACACAGCACATAAACACAAACAATATGGATACACAAATATTACACTGGAACGTCAGAGGTCTGTTCCACAACCTCGATGATATCAAAGAACTCTTACACAAATACAATCCAAAGGTGCTGTGTGTTCAGGAGACACATCTTAAATCTACGCAAACAAACTTTCTTAGGCAATACGCTATTTTCCGGAAGGACCGAGATGATGCTGCTGCATCGTCCGGCGGCGTAGCAATAGTAGTAGACAGAGGCGTTGCTTGTCGGCAACCGCAACTCCGAACTCCCCTTGAGGCAGTTGCTATCCAAGCAGTACTATTCAATAAACTAGTTACTATCACGTCCGTATACATCCCCCCAAGTTATCAACTCTCTAGCACAACATTTCAAAGCTTTATTGATGAGCTGCCTCACCCTTACATAGTCGTCGGTGATCTAAACGCGCATAGCCCACTTTGGGGCGACTCTCGCTGTGATGCGAGAGGACGGCTTATAGAAAACATCCTATTCACTTCAAGTTCCTGCTTGCTTAACAAGAAAAAGCCAACATTTTACAGCTCTACACATAAAACGTTTTCTTCGATAGATCTAAGCATAGCGTCAAGTACAATTGTGCCATATCTCCAGTGGGATGTCATTAATAACCCTTATGGCAGTGATCACTTCCCCATCGTCCTAAACCTTAAGAAACAAAGTGAGTGTCCTGCACATGTTCCTCGATGGAAAGTTGATTCAGCCGACTGGACGAACTTTCGCGAACTAACTCAGCTGCCCTGGAATAATATCTGTGAACTTAGCCTAGACGACGCAGTAGCATACATAACAGCGTTCATTATTGATGCTGCATCAGTATGTATCCCCCAAACAAAAGGGTCGCCCTCGAAACGACGTATTCCATGGTGGAATGAGGAGTGTAGGGAAGCCAGGAAAAAACAAAACAAGGCTTGGAATCTCCTCCGTAACTCACCAACCACAGAGAATCTAATCAATTTCAAGGCGATCAAGTCGCAAGGGAGAAGAACACGCCGCCGCGCTAAACGGGAAAGTAGGAAAAACTACATAAGCAGCATCAATTCATATACAGACGAACAAAAAGCCTGGAACAGGGTTAACAAAATAAAAGGCCGCGAAACTCATCCCTTACCTTTATTAAATACACAAGGAGACACCCTGGAAGATCAGGCAGATTGTCTAGGAGCACATTTCGAGCACATTTCCAGTACATCTCACTACACAGATACATTCGTAAAATACCAGCGACTTGCAGAACAGATGAATTTGGATCGGAAAAGCACATCCAACGAAGTATACAATCGTCCATTTGGAATGGCTGAGTTCCAGGCCTCACTGAACTGTTGCAACAAGTCCGCTCCAGGAAGGGACAGGATAATGTATGAGATGATCAGACACTTACACCCCGAAACCCAAAAAACACTACTGTCACTCTTTAATTCCTTGTTCTCTGCAGGCTACATTCCTTCTGTTTGGAAAGAAGCAATCGTAATCCCTATCCTCAAAGAGGGCAAGGACCCTTCCGCACCCAACAATTATAGGCCCATAGCTCTGACAAGTTGTATATGCAAATTATTTGAGAAAATGATTAACCGTCGCCTCATCCATTTTCTTGAAAGCAGCAAGATACTCGATCCCTTACAGTGCGGTTTTAGGGAGGGTAGATCCACAACAGATCACTTTGTCCGCATCGAAACAAATATCCGCGATGCCTTCGTCCACAAACAGTTTTTCCTGTCCGTATTTTTAGATATGGAGAAGGCATACGACACAACCTGGCGCTTTGGAATCCTCCGCGATCTGTCTGAAATGGGAGTTCGAAGCAATTTGCTACACATCATTCAGAGTTACCTCTCCAATCGCACGTTCCGTGTTAGAGTCGGTAACGTTCTGTCTCGTCCATTTACACAGGAGGCTGGTGTTCCACAAGGAGGTGTGCTGAGCTGCACTCTCTTTATTGTCAAAATTAACTCCATCCAGACTGCCATACCACGTAGTATGTTTTATTCTGTATATGTAGATGATATCCAGATAGGTTTTAAATCATGTAATCTAAGTATCTGTGAGCGACATGTACAGCTTTGCATAAATAAATTGTCTAAGTGGGCGGACGAAAATGGTTTTAGGCTAAATCCGAGAAAAAGTACGTGTGTCCTGTTTTCTAATAAAAGAGGGATACTGGCGGAACCCGTAATCAGTCTCAATGGAGAACGGTTATCTGTGAGCCATGAACACAAATTCTTAGGGATCCTTCTAGACAGTAAGCTAACTTTTGTGCCACACCTGAAGTATCTTAAGGCAAAGTGCCTCAAGACTATGAATCTTCTGAAGCTGTTGTCACGTACAGCTTGGGGAAGCGACAGGAGGTGCCTAATAAAGCTGTACAAAAGTCTAATATTAACACGCCTTGACTATGGCGCCATAGTCTATAATTCTGCAGGACCTAATACTCTAAAAATGCTAGATCCTGTCCACCACTTAGGCATCTGCCTTGCTACAGGCGCCTTTAGGACTAGCCCTGTGCAAAGCCTCTATGTCGAATCAAACGAATGGTCATTGCACTACCAAAGGACATATTTAACTTTCTCCTACGCCCTAAAAGTTAACTCAGATGTTGAACATCCTTGTCATTCCACTATATGCGACTTGTCCACTGCTAGGCTGTTTCGTAACCGCCCAGCCACTAGGCCTCCTCTGTCCCTCCGGTTGGAAGCACTCTCAGAAAAAACAGGGGTCCCTCTTTTACACAATGTCCTAATGGCTCCTAAACGGCTTCCACCGCCTTGGGAGTGGCAGACTATCCAATGCGACATCTCTTTCTTAGAAATATCGAAACGAGCCCCGGAGGCGCACATATATTCGCATTTTCTGGAACTCAAGGAGAAGTACTCATGTGATGAATTTTACACAGATGCTTCGAAGTCTCCAGCTGGTGTTGCTTATGCAGCTCTGGGACCCTCACTTTCAACATCAGGACCACTAAACCCACACACCAGTATCTTTACAGCGGAAGCATACGCCATTCTTAAGGCTATTCAACACATACGGCTCACAAATATCGCCAAGGCTATTGTCTTCACAGACTCATTAAGTGTAGTGAGAGCTACACTTAATGCGTAAGCTAATTAGCGTAAGCTAATTTCGTAAGCGTAAGCTAATTAGCTTACGAAAGCATAAGAACTCGGTTTTTAATGAGCTGTATAGCTTGTTATGCTCCGCATATATGTGCAGCCAAGCGATTATACTGTGCTGGGTACCTGGCCACAAAGGCATAAAAGGCAACGTAGATGCTGACGAAAAAGCTACGTCAGTGAGTTTTAGCACCACAGATGGAAATATCCCCATTCCTGCCACAGAACTAAAGCCCTTTCTGCGGCGTAAATTGAGGAATCATTGGCAAGAAGAGTGGGATACACAAACATTGAATAAGTTACACATTATAAAACCAAAATTGCGGGATTGGATAAGTGACAAAACAGCACGGTACAAGGAAGTACTTCTATGCCGATTAAGAATAGGACACACTTACAGCACTCACTCCTACCTCTTGACTGGCGGGGATCCTCCTACCTGTAGTAGGTGCGGCGATAGCCTGACTGTCCTCCATGTTCTTATTCAGTGCCCTGCAATAGAAACAGAGAGGAAAAAGTATTTCCCTTCTGCATATCGCGAAAATATACCTCTCCATCCTGCATTTTTTCTTAGTGACGAACCATTTTTCAAACTGCAAACAGTCTTAGCTTTTTTAGACGAAACTGACATACTGAAAATCATTTGGCCAGGCAATTTTTAGCACGTGACTAACAGCCCTGCATTCAAGGGCTTGCTTGAAACTCTGGTGTCAGTGTTATGTTTTATTTCATAATGTTTTAACGAAAGCCCATTGCCATAGCCCACATCACTGCCTAGTCACCGTCATTATTTTAGCAACTATATATTCTACGCCATTTACAGCTACAGATTTTAGGCCCTTTTACAGCCATGTCACATATACCATGAGGAATTCATTGTGCACGCCATCCGTAATACATCGTCATCATTACCATTTGTCATGGCGCTCTTTGGCCAAACCTGGCCCTTGCGCCATAAAACACCACACATCATCATCGTTCTGCCGCCCCGAGCGCGCTAAAGATGCTGGACCCTGTTCACCATCTAGGTATCCGCTTAGCCACGGGCGCTTTCAGGACAAGTTCCGTTTAAAGTTTATATGCAGAATCGAATGAGAGGTCACTTCATGTCCAGAGAACATACATCAGCCAAACATATTTTCTGAAAGTCCACTCTAATCCTCAACATCCGTGTATTAATAACGTTAACGATTAACGATATCACATATGCTACACTCTTTCGCAATCGTCCCTCCGTAAGACAGCCTTTCTCGCTGCGTGTGAGGGAGCTTAGTGAAGAATGCATGTTCCACTCCTCGAGCTTCTCGAGGTAGCAGCCAAGCTGCTACCTCCTTGGTAGTGGCAGCTGATACAATGCGATGCATCTTTCACTCATTTTACAAAGCACGCTCCAGAGATTGAAATCCAAATGCATTTCCGGGAACTCCAGCACAAACACTCCTGCACGGAGTTCTACACAGACGCATCGAAGTCACACGACGGGGTGTCCTATGCAGCCGTCGGTACGTCCTTCTCGGAAACCGATGTACTGCATCCGGAAGCTGGTATCTTTACGGCTGAGGCCCACGCACTGTTGTCGGCTGTAAAGCATATAAAGAAATCAAAACTCCAGAAATCAGTCATATATACGGACTCCCTAAGTGCTGTGAAAGCCTTAATGTCATTTTGTAAGCACAAAAATACAGTAATCAATGAACTATATTACGTCCTATGTAAAGCGTATAAATGTAACCAGCATGCCATCATATGCTGGGCGCCGGGTCATAGGGGCATCGAAGGTAATGTTCTGGCGGACCAGATGGCCACATCAATTGTATCGTATTCTGTTAATCCTACTGCTGCAGTCCCTGTCGCAGATCTGAGGCCTTTCATGCGCAGGAAACTGCGAAACAGCTGGCAACGCTTGTGGGACATGGAAACAAATATTAAGCTGCACGTAATAAAGCCACAATTAGGGTTCTGGCCTTCTGCAACAAAATCACGGCGAACAGATGTCCTATTCTGTCGTCTCAGGATAGGACACACATTTGGAACCCACAATTTTTCACTCACTGGAAATGAGCCGCCAACCTGTGGGAGATGCGGGGAGAGGCTGACCGTCCTCCACGTCCTCCTGGGGTGTCGGAAAGCCGAATCTCACACAAAGAAACATTTTCCGTTAGCATACCGGCAGCACATTCCCCTTCATCCTGTAATGTTACTCGGCCCAGAACCGCTCTTTGACACTAACGTAGTCCTAGACTTCCTGAAAGATGTTGTGTTACATGTAATTAGCCCCATGCGTTCGTAGCGTCTCCTCTCTTCAGAGAATGCCGCTGTGATAGCTGTTTCGTATAGCACATGCCTCTCGGCCCTTGCGTTTCAAAGGCTCTGGCGAGGCAGTAGTGCTCTTAGACAATTTTAGCATCTCGCATATGTTATATAATGCATCATTCTTCCTTAAGGCATTTTAGTGATCATAGTACACATCATTATTCATTGCCATAATTTTATTATGTGTAGTTTTTATGCAATTTACACCAACTCTTTTAGGCCCCTTTACAGCCACGTCACATCAAATTCATAGAACCCATCTGACCGCAACATATTCGTTGCCGCTAGTACGGCGCTCTTTGGCCATACCTGGCCTTTGCGCCATTAAACCTCATATATCATATTCATCATCATCATGACAGCAGTCTCGAGGTATTATATTGAAGGTGTGTGAGAAAACACATTGGCGCTATAGTTACTTTTGTGCTTCAATGCATAAATCAACGTTTTCTTACAAATGTAGGACCCAATTGACCTTCACCCACCGAGGTGGCATAGCTCTTATAGCGTTGCGCTGCTAAGCATAAGTTAGCCGGATCAAATCCCAGCCGCGGCTGACGCATGTCGATTGTGTCGAAGTGCAAAAGCGCCCGTGTCCCCTGCATTGGGGGCACGTTAACCCTTTATTTACTAGCGTTGCCTGCAGGAAACACTTAAAAAAAAGAACAATTTTTTTCCTTGGCGAGTTTAAGTATTGAGCACGAAGTTTACGGCTAAATGTCTTCAGGCAATACTATATGACAGGTAGCAAGCGTACTTTGTTGGTTTAGAGCAGGAACATTGGACGAAGATGAACTAGCTAAGCACGCGACTCGCTGTCTTGTGGAAGCAAGGTCAGAGGAGACAGGTCGATCCAACTTATCCAGCTGCAGTGGTGTCGCGAATGAGATGTAAACAGACGAAATATACACTTATGGTTCACATATGATAAGGGTTGTCTATAGGAGCTGAAAACGAAGCATTGGGTGGCTTGAGGGTAAGCCCACTTTCAGTTTCCTGCCTGGGGTTTTCCCCTGTAGCTAAAAAAATTGCCGAAAAATATTTTTTGTCTGTGTTCATTGTGCTTATTCTTGGTGTGTTTTGCATATTTAGATAAAAATAAAATTTTTTTCTGGGTATTTACATCTCCTACTTTAAGGGTTAAAGATACCTTGGTGGTCAAAATTAATCCGGAGTATCCCACCAAGGCGTGCCTCATAATCCAATCGTGGTTTTGGCACGTAATAGCTTAGAATTCACTTTCAGGTGAGCTACCGTGAAATTGGTCCTTCCGTCCGCCTTCTCTTCTATCTGTACACGCGCACAACAGCTAGACTTTGTAGTTTTGTCATTGTTCTTGTGTGAGCAAACATAACGATAAACAAACAAGCAAAAACCACTTGCAAGTGCTAGCCAGGATCACTTGCTGGTGGAAGTAGGGCATCTTTTTAACCGCAGAGATCACGTAATGCGGAACTTAGAGAGCAATAAAAGCTCGTTATAAACCATCGCATTCTGCCCGAAGTCATCAAAGCTATTAGTGTCGACACCCTCGCTCTACAGCGAACGAGGAGGGTAACCTTGCCTGAATTCTCTGTTGGCTTCACTTCAATGTCTAACTAAACCTCGAGCCCTCTCGGTTATTGTTCATCTCGCTTGCAACAATTTTGATGCCGTTGAAAAATTTATCGCCGACAGAGAGGCGTAGCTTGTTTGAGCAGCCAAAACTACTTAATCAGAAATCACAAATGGGCTTAGACTAACTGAACTCACAAAACTTCAGTTTCCTTTCTTTCACAGTAAAATGTTCTTTACGAATAGAAAATATTACGCAATTTCCTTTTTTTCACGCCGAATTCGGTGTGATGTCATGGATCTGCAATAATTTCGCGTATTTTAGCCGTTGTGCATAAGTCACATGTTTAATAACTTGCTGACATTTGTTTCACTTCTAGAAGCAAAGTACAATTCAGCCCATTGTTGCCGATAAACACATAACCTGGCATTGACAAACACTGTCAAAATATGACGTTATGGCTACCTACTGCGACAATTCAAGCGGCACTGCCAACCACCTTTCGCTTTCCTTTTTTGATGGCTTACAAAGCCTTCATTCATGGTAAAAGAGCCCATTTTATTATTCTATAGAAGCGTCAATTGCTAAAGCAGCTCAGCCAATTTTTCGCTTTAGCTCTATTTAATATACCATGTATTTGTCTAGACCAAAGGACTAAAGATATTAGGACTACATCGAGGAGTGGCTTTCACCTAGTGCTTGTAGGCGCGCAGAGCTGAGGCGTAATTTATCGGTAATTTGCGTGCCTCACATGGACCAGTTGGCTGTCGGGATGCATACCACATGTTCGGTCCGCCAGATTAGGCTTCCGGAACTGCTTCATCATTTCAGGAAAGCATTATTCGATAGTCTTCTTACGAAGTTTATCAGTTTATATGACTCTCCTGGTAATATACAATACGCTTATACTACTGCCGTTATAAGTTGGCTACATTGATTGTTTCTGCCGAATATTAGAGCTTGAGGGTTCGTGCTCTATAGTTACCAAGTTCTAAATTTCTGTCGATCTGTAGAAGCTAAGTTTAGTATCATAGTTGAGTGCGCTACCTCAATATAATCATGGGGAGGTATGATTGCGCATTAGTATTTCACTTGCACTTTCTTTCCGGGCCAACTACTTTAATTTCGAGTTGTAATGCGGCGCTAAAAAACTTGAAGAAACGGAACGCAGGAGACACAGCAAGTGCTCATGCGCATCTGGTCCTGTGTCCCTGTTTCAATATTTTTCCATTAAATAATAACAATAACGCCTAAACTATAGTATTTCGATACCAGCTGAAGCTACGGTAATAGTCAAGAAGTAGCAATTGCACCGAAACAGATTTCTGTTTACAACATGTTATTGCTATTGATATTGCGACAATGTTGTCATAGTAACATGGTGGTAGATAAATGCAAGAAACGAACAAAACCGTCAGAATTATTTCGTCTTTATTTACACACAAATCTAAAGAAAAAAATAAAAGACACAGAAATCCGTCAAAAAATGTCATAATGCCCCGGAAAGTCAAACATCAGTTTGGCAAGATCTTTTGTGTATTTACTTTATGCAAATGAACATGATCGCACATAAATAAGACTGAACTAAGTAAACTGCACAAATGATATTGCTTTGTTCACAACCAAGAGAAAGTGATCAAAGAGATAAAAATTTGTTAAAGAATGCCATAGTGCCTCCAGAGAGAAACTAGATCAGTTTGCGAAAACTTCTCGCGTATTTTCCTTTCCATCCTTTCGTTCATTTCTGGCGTGAAGTGCTCCTTCCAACCACCCGTGCGCCCAGAACGAACAACACCACTGACTTGCCGTATTGAACCGGGCGTTTCAAACAGCTGCCGCATTATCTGCGGGACGTCGGCCTTCGAACTGCAAGTTTTTGATTGCAGCCTGAGTCCAGGAGAGGCCGGGTTTTTCATATACTCGGAACTGCTGAACTTTAGGACATCTGCCAGCATGCTTTCGTTCTGCAGAAGCTCGTCGTAGCGCTCTCCGTTCATGAACGCAGCCATCTCGAGCACGTGTTTTCTAGGGTCGCTCTTCATGTCCTCGTAGTTCAAGAACAGCACGTTTTCGCCTCCGCGGCGTTCGTACCACGGTAGCACATGCTCAAAGTAGTCACCGAAGTCAGTTTTGCCTTCAAGAAAAATCTCGAAGAAGTCTTCAAACTTGCCATTCACGAAGTTGCACTCCGGCAGCGCTTTCGTGTGGTAGAAGAAGGAGACGCAGACGTCCTTTGGGTTTCGGCACACATACACATACCTGGCCTGCGGGTGCTTCGGTACGAAGTCGTACGGTAGGTGGCTGCGAATCAACCCTCTGTTGGGAAGTTCCGCAAGTGTCTCGGCGCCGAACTTCTCCAGCGAAGGTCCGTACATGTGAAACTGCAGAGTGTCGGCGGGCGGGACACCACGGTGGTCGATGAGATAAGCGATCTGCTGTGCCCAGTGGGTGCCGCACTTTGGGTACGACAACAGGAACTTGTCGCTCGCCGTAGTCTTGTAACGCAGGGCATCCCGCACCACGGTCGGCGAAAAGCGCTTGTTGAGCCGCAAGCCGTCGAAGTCGACGTACAGGGGTCCGTTTGGGCACGGTGTAACTTCCACGGCCATCACCCGTCGGAAAAGTGGTGCTGTAACGCGCAAAACGTGCGCTTTAAGTGTATCTTGTCGTAAGCCGGAAGAGCATGCGGAAACGAGTTTCGGGAAAAAAGTACGTAGGAAAGCGTTATCCATTCAGCAGATTCACGGGAGCATCTACCTGTCGTAAAACGGAAGGTCGTCAAGCCGAATATAATTTCCGGAATGTCTTTGAAGGACCGGATTTCCGCTACGTCATACATGTGATCTATGCAATGAATCATGACACACGCGCCGCATTCATACGCGCTGTTCTGAGATCCAAAAAAAAATGGAATATGCGGAGTAGACAGCTGTGGTTGCTGTAGTATTTAATTATGCCTAGGACTCATGGGGCTCCCAGCTTTCCTAGCATACAGCAACCATCAGTCATGGCAGCGATTGCCCAGCGACAATTACTTATTTTTTGTATTTATCTTTTAGTTCATTCACTTATTTATTTACGTGTGACTTTATAATAGGTAGAAATGGAGTTACGGAAATGCTCTCTACTCTAGTCTTGCCAGAGCAACCCATGCCTAACAGAAGAGAAGAATAGCATTCCCGCAGGTTCGTATTCGGAGAATTATGAGAGCCATTTTGTCGCCGACATTTCTAAGGTCGCGCGATATCTGAGCTACAAGTTTCGCATGTACTTTCGCAAGAATTATCGGAGCTCGAGAGGGGCATAACAGCACTAGAATGAAAATATATATACAAAAAAAATTCGTACATCTACGATGCAGAACCTACCACGGTTTCCGGAACTCAATATTGTGCGCACCTAGACGGACTGTCTACAGTACTGGCCTAAACTGCAATTTCGCTCCGCCGCGCAATCTACCGCTCAATCGAGCCAGACCTTGCGATGCATCGCCAGCCTGTAGGGAACAGGCGGCTTCTCAGTGTAACTTCGACAACTGTGACCCAAATATCAGGATCCCTAACATGTGTCCATCAGTGGAGTGTTTTCTTGCCACATTTCGCGTGGAAGCTGTATCGGGTACGAGTTCAGCACTCTCGCAAGTAGATTATTGCCTTTCCAAAGCGCTCGCGAAATGTTATCGCGCAAGAAAAACACTCCGTGAGACAGATTGCCCTGAGCTGTGACACGTTTGCCGACCAACCTCTTGTGTACAGTGCCCATAGGAAAGTGCCACGACCGTTTTATAATGAGAGACTACTTAAATTTTATTCAAGGAAAGATGGAAGTAAGCAAAGCATGATCAGAGTATGAGACTCATTTAGCCTTTCGCCTGTCTTTCGTGGTGTGTTGCGTCATTTTTGTTGTAAGAAGACTCGTTTAGTCTCCACCTTCAAATCCTCATTGCTTGCTTCAAGACACTCGCGCAGGTTGGCTTGCAAGGATTAGCGTGGGGCACTGTGCGCACCATCGCTTGTCGAGCAAATATTTATCTTAAGGCTCCCTTACGTTCTGCTAACTGTTTACATTAAGCACGTCGTCGTGGTACAACGCGCTTCAAGAACGCGATCCTTATGGTATTACACCTGGTAGCAAATTAAGGTCAATGCCATGCAGCCACCCTTTAACAGAGAAATGCACCTTATCGAAAGCCCATGCTTGACTTCCTCAAAACGGCGCCTGACGTCAACTTGCCGAAGGAAACGCATTGGGCGTCGTGGGAACGTTGACGCCAAGCGTTATCTAAAGCAAGTGAAGCGTGGGCTTCAAATTAGGGCGGTTTCCTGTATGCGGGGGAATATTCACAGCGAGTGTCTCTACACCAACTGACGCCTGGCATGTTGAAGCACTATATATATATATATATATATATATATATATATATATATATATATATATATATATATATATATATTGTATGCGTGTATGTATGTATACACGTGTTGCCTGCTGTAGAAAGGGTGCTCTAACCGCGAGTTGTGGCGCTGCAAATACCCTCAGGGCTAGATCTAGTACACATACGGTATAATACCCAGTAGCTGGGTCGGAAATACGGTGCTGCGAAAGCTCAAGTGACAAGAACATTGCACGCGTAATGCGAAGGCGTGTGCTTTGGTCCCCTCTGCGACAATTTGTATTTTCCTCCACTTTCATTTCCCATTTGTTCATCGGTTCTTCATATTCTGGAAAAAAAATTATCCTACCCTTTTCTTTGTTTCATTGTGTGGTCACTTCATACTAAAAAAAAGGCATTCGGCTAGCGTCCTTTAAACCTAGAAGTAAGTAAGTGCTTTTATTTCCCAAAAACAACACATTTCAATATGGACAGGTCTTGAAGAGAAAAGCTGCGTAAGCAGCAGTCCTAAGACCCATTTTATGGTAGCAGCAGGGGGAACAACAGTACATGAGGGGATGATAATAAAGCAGATTAAGACGAATAAAATAACGCAAAAGAAAAACACAAGAATTGATGAAATAAAGCAAGTTACTTAGCTTACATATTAAGAAATCAGCAGTATGGAGGGAAAGAAAAATAAACGACACACAAATCAGTCACACGTACTAATAACAGATGATGTAGCAAAAGCAATATTCTGATCTACAAGTAAAAATTATTAAGCGTAAAACCAGAGCTAACAGCAATAATAATTATACAGACTAGTTAACGAAAACTAAAACATTGATATCATCTGCGATTAGTGTGTTGAGCAGGACAGGCAGCGTATAAGCAATCATTTGCTTTCCGTAATTAGTGCGTGGGTACATTTCCTACCAATATTCTGGGGATCGTGTTTGATAATGGCGTTTGTTCTGTTTAAGGTTAGCTATGGAACGGATATAACAATTATTCGATTTACACTCTCTAACGTATGCACGGACTAACCTGTAAGTGGATAAATTAAGGACTCTGTGTACTTTAATTTCCTGGAAAAGAGGTTCACTTTGGGAGTCCTATGGTACATCACATATCCCACGGATAATTTTTTTTTCTGATTGATGAATAATCTACTTATGTTTGTGACAGATGTCGTACCCCAGACAAGGCAGCAATAATTCAGATGGCTGATGAAAAGGGAGTTATACATAAGCACTTTTACATTGCGTGGAAGGTACCTCAGGGAGAAAACCAGTCCAACTATCTGTGAAAGTTTAGTGACTAGTGATAATATGTGGCTATTCCATGACATATCGTGGTAGAAAACGATCCCTAGGCTCTTAACTGAGCTCACTAGTTCAATTTTCTGTGAATTAAGTGTGATGTCAGCAGGCATGGTGGCGTTTGTGTTCTTGGCTTGGAATAATATGGCTTTAGCTTTAGTAGTGTTAATTATGTGACCATTTTTAACGGACCGCACATGTAGTTTACCTAGTACTGCATTAGCAGTCCTTAACAAGTCTGAGGTATGATGAGAGGAAAATAGTGTAGTGTCAGCAGCATAGATGATATAATTGGCGTCATTGTCAATATTGACAATATCATTAACATACATGTTGATAAGAAGAGGGTCAAGTAGGCTCCCTTGCGGCACTCCTATCCATGTGTTCCTTAACTGAGAGTAGAGGTTATTTACGCGTGTAAACTGAACTCTGGAGTTTAGATATGATCTAATTAAATCAAGGGCAACGTCACAAATTCCATAGTTAAACAATTTATTGAGTAGAAGTTCATGAGTAAGGCAGTCGAACGCTTTCGTAAAATCTATTAACACTGCAAGTGCGAGCAAGCGCTCTTCGATGTTTTTGAGAATAAATTCTCCTTGATCCAACAAGGCAAGCTGTGTTGAACGGTTTTTACGGAAGGCGTACTGACAGTCGGTTAAGAGGCTTTTATTTTCCAGAAATGTAGGAAGAGGCTTAAATATAACCTTTTCCTGGCCTTTTGAGAAGGCTGGCAAAATGGAGATGGGCCTGTAATTTGTCATAAGAGTCCTGTCCCCACGTTTGAATAACGGAATTACTTTAGCGACTTGCATTTTGTGCGGAAAGACTCCGGCATCGAGGCATAAGTTGTATATCTATAGCAGTAATGAGGCATCAATGTCTAGGGCATACTTACTTGGCTTTATCTGCAGATTATCTACATCCAGGCTACGGCTGTTGCTCAGCTCAGAAAAAAAGGCATATTAACTATGTTTCATTGGCCGGGTGCAGGAAGATCGTGTCTGCAACACTTGTTCTTATGAATTCGCAGGCACTCATGCATTCAGGAATATTATTAAGACTGGCTAAGCAACACACTCTGGGCAGTCAGAGGGCACGGAGGCACCGACAAGATGACAGGCTCACACTTCTGTTTTTTAACCCTGCAGGTCAGTTACATTTCCAAACTGCCACTTCGTTGCTTTAAATCTAGTAATCGCTTCATTGTCGTGCTTCCATGCCCAGAAGCCTTGAGTGACCCTTTCTGTTCCTTGCTTCTTTCACTGTGTGGTGACGTGGAAAGCAATCCTGGCCCATCCAAGGACGATGTTCTTGCTGAAGTACTTAAAACCGTGAGGGACCTAAATGAAAGATCTATTAGAATGGAACCTGTACAAAATTCTATGTCGGAGACAATTCATGAGCTGAAACAACAGCAAAAAACCATTTCAGATGCTATATCTGACATCGATCAAAGACTGCAGCACGTGGAAAGCCAAACGACCATCCTTGATGAATGGAAACAGGATGTCAGCTTATTGCGCGACAAGATTGAGGGTGTAGTAACTGACACGAACACGCTTCGTGCGCGACTTGATGACGCGGAAGATCGCTCACGTCGCGACAATCTGTTTTTTTTTTTTTTTGGTTACCGGATACTCCAACAGAAAATTCAATGCAGACAGAGGAAAAAGCCCTAGATTTGATAAATAACACTTTAAAGCTTAGTTTAACTTGCGACCACATAGTGCGTGCACATAGGATTGGTCGCTACAGTCAACAAAAGTCACGGCCCATAATAGTTAAGTTTCTCTCTCATAAAACCAAAGAACAAGGTGAGTCTAAGCGCTCTCTTCTAAAAGGAAGCAGCCTGACTGTGAGCGAAGACTTCTGTGAGGCAACGCGAAATATAAGACATAAATTAACGGGATGTGCCAAGGGACTAAATGTACCCTACAGGCTACGTTACAAAAGACTTCGTGGGAGAAAAATGTTACGGCTACGACCTAGATAACGATGTTGTCTACGAAATAACGCCACGAACCAGAAATTCCGATCCTTGAATTCTGCGCTCAGGTAGTGTCTTACAGAACTCGCGATAGCGATACGCAAGGGGAGATACTTGCACTTCATCGAAACATGTTATTTCTGTTGTATTCGCTAATATTCGCCGTATATTTAATAAAAGGGACGAATTGTGTTCTCTTATTGATGACACTGATGCTGACATAATAGCGATAACTGAAACTTAGTTGACTAATAAAATAACAAACGAAGAATTGTTTCATTGCCGTAAAAGATATGTTGTGTATCGGAATGACCGTACTGACAGAATAGGGGGCGGTGTATTACTTGCTGTTAGTAAAGACGTTGAGTGCTTTAACGTACCTATAATCACTGAAATTGAATCTATCTGGTGTTGTTTAACCATTAATTTCACAAAAATTTTAGGCGTCTGCTACCGGCCACCCTCGAATAGTTCGTTTTGTGATCACCTGCATGGCTGTCTAAATCAATTAACAGTAATACTCCCGGAAGCAAAGATAATTTTTATGGGTGACTAACTTTCCTAACATAAATTGGTTGAGCACATGTCCCTTCTCTAAACCACCATCCACTGAGGCTAGTCAGTTTATCGCTATTTGTTCTGACTTTACCTTAGTACAAACGGTCGTTATTCCAACACGTGTAACAGGCACTACGTCATCATTACTTGATCTCGTGCTGACATCATCAGCTGATATATCCCCGATAACGCACTTACCTGGCCTTAGCGACCACGATACATTACATTTTACAATCACGATATCACTACCACTGAAAGGTAAACGATTTATGCAAATAAAAGATTATAAAAAGGCTAACTTCTCGCAATAAACAACGAACTTGCTTCCTTTCTTGGTACGTTTCTACTTTGCCATCTTGATCGTCCTGTCGAGACAAATTGGCGCTTCCTTAAAGAAAAAGTATCTGATCTAATAAATTGTTATATTCCAGTCCGACGTATATATTCAAATAGTAACGCACCGTGGTATAACAGGCACCTTAGCAGACTAAGTAACAAAAAGAAACGCCTATTTCGTATCGCTAAATGGTCACTAAATCCTGAACGCTGGTTCTCATGCAAATCTGCTGCCGCCACGTACTTTTCAAATTTACGGTCTGCAAAATTTCGCTACTACAACGTTACCCTTCCCAAGCTACTGAAAACTAACAGTAAGGCATTCTGGAGCTCTATGAAAGGAGATAACACTAGAAAGGTTACTCTAACTTCACTAACTGGGAAAGCAATCGCCGACCACGCATGCGCTGACGTGCTAAATGACACGTTCGTACAGGCCTTTTCGTCGTCTTCGCATGCTACTCCTCCTCCCGAAATACGGCCTAAAAGATACCCCCCACATGGATCCCATAGCATTTGATAGTAACAGTATTAAATCGATTTTAAATAAATTAGAATTGAAATCGTCATGTGGTGTTGATGGAATTTATATTAAATTTTTACACAGTACTAGTGAGTATTGCTCGATAATTTTAGAATTACTTTTTTCTCAGTCGCTTCACAACGGCACATTGCCTTTAGATTGTAAAACGGCTAAGATCGTTCCAATTCATAAATCTGGTGATACGCATAATCCTTCTAATTATAGGCCCATTAGTTTGACTTCAGTGCCCTGTAAAATAATGGAGCACGTAATTTATTCTCCGGTAATCAATCACCTTGAATCTAACAACTTCCTTACATCTAGCCAGCATGGCTTTCGTAAAACATTCTCCTGTGTTACCGAGCTTCTTTGCTGTACTAACCACTTGCATTCCAACTTGGACGCAGGATTTCTTACGGACTGTACTTTTCTTGATTTCGCTAAAGCTTTTGACAAAGTACACCACACATTACTGCTATCTAAACTCAGCGCACTAAACATTGATACTAATGTACCTAATTGGATAAAAGCATTTCTAACACACCGCTTGCAATTTGTAAGCGCTAATGAAGTTAATTCAACTCTAACCCCAGTGAAATTAGGTGTTCCACAAGGGTGTGTGCTTGGGCCGCTGTTGTTCTTAATCTACATTAACGATCTACCTGATAACATTTCGTCTAAAATTTGTCTTTCTGCAGATGGACTGCGTAATATATCGTAAAATTACTAATGACACTAATATTTCATCTCTTCAGGACCATTTAAACACACTGCATAACTGGACTATAAAATGGCACATGCAGCTTAACGTCAAGAAATGTAAATCAATGCGAATATCCCGTACTAATGAAGCTTGCCCTGCCTATTTAGTTAATAACATTCCTTTAGAGAGCGTAAGAAATTACAAATATCTGGGCGTCCATATAACCTACAACTTACCCTGGAAGTACCATATCGACTTTATAACGAGCAAAGCTAATCGCACACTTGGACATCTTCATAGAAACTTCTCGATCGCACCATTATCACTCAAACATTTGTTATACACGACATATGTCCGTCCATAGTTGGAATATGCATCATCAATACAGGTAAATACATACATAGTTAATTTGAAAAAAATAGTACTTGTACAATAACAAGTCACATGATATATTCAACGCAAGTTTCATGATTTACATGTAGTTAACTAAAGCATTTCTAAATTGAACAGGATTACTTATATTAACAATAGATGCTGGCAGACCGTTCCATTCGTTGCATGTTTTAGGTAAAAATGATTGCGAATGTGTTAGTATGTTAGAGCAAGGAACATGTACCTTATGCGTATGATCTCTACGTGCGAAGATGAATGCTGCTGGGTTAATCCATGCCGACATAAGCGCAGCGTTCTGGTAGTAAATCTTATGAAATAAGCATAGGCCTGATTGTTTCCTGCGGGTTAATAGCGAAGGTAAGCTCAGTGTAGTCTTCATTTGTGTGACACTTGCTGTACGATGGTAATTAGCTAGCATAAACCGAGCGGAGCGATTCTGGACACTTTCAAGGCAGTTAATTGAGGTGGCATGATATGGGTTCATGTATACATGTATGTATTTACCTGTCATTCCCAACCTGTATATTGAATTGTATGATGAGATTTCTATGGTGAACTACTACTACTCTTTTTTGTGTAAATTAGTGAGCTAGTGTAATTTTTTATTTTTACTCATACTGTGCCTTTCCTATATATCATTTTTACCTCCTTTATGTGGCATCTCCCCTCTATAATGTATATTTACTCTGAGGGTACTGTAAATAAATAAATAAATAAAGTGCATGGTGGCGCGGATCATTCAACTGCTTCCTTTTCCTCTGACTGTCACATTCACAAGTGTTGAACAAGTCAGTATGATAACGATTTCTCGCGGTGCGCAGCTCGTTCGTGAGACGATTGCGAAACCGTTTAAACTCGTTCCAGTCGTTTGGATCTTTTGACTTGATAAACTTATCATCAAGGCTATTTCTTTATTTGGGGGAGAGGCTTGTTTGTGACCCATGGATTGCGTATTCTGGAAGGTTATTTCTTTTTAACAGTAAAGGGGAAATGTTGGTGATAGCATGAGGAGAAGAGCCTGGGGAAACTTTCATATGCGACATCCGGTATTTGCGTGGCATAAACATCCCTCCAGTCCGTGCTTCCCAATTCGGCACGGAAATTTACTAACGCATTCCGCGTAATTATTTGTATGAAGTTGTATGAAGTTGTATGAAGTTGTATGAAGTTGTATGAAGTAGCAGTTGATTGTTGACATGCATGATTCAGGCTCAGAAATATGGGCACTAAGGCCACAGGTAAACAACCCCGATTTAATCTTACTCAAAGCAATGTTTGTAATGAATAGGTCGATACACGTAGGTGTATTATGAGTTTTTAGGTGATATGACAGTGAAGCAACCATGTGCGTTTATAACTGCATCCAAATTTTGCTTCATGGGGTTGTGAAGCAACATGTTGATATTGAAATCCCCACCGAACACGCATTTAAATTGCAATTCACCCACATAACGGAAAGGCTTTTCAAGAAACTGGAAAAAATGGTCTGAATTACCGCTTGGTGGATGGTAGCAAACTGAGTAGACAGTTCGAGCACACAAGACTGACAGGACTTTTTAGTCATCAGTGATGCAGCAAAATTCAGTGATGCCCTTTGCATCAATGTTTTCACAGACAAGCACACAGACGCCATCGCCTGTGACCTTTCTCTCTTTTTAGTAAAGCATTGATATTTAGGCAGGTGCCATACGACTGAGTGCTGGTCATACAACGTTTCATACAGCATAATGACATCAAACTGAAAGGTCAAGCTGCTGAAAAAAAGGACATGCTTGTTTCGCATTGAGATGGAAGCATCGAGTGGATTTTTTATGGTCTGGTCCAACAAAATGCAAAATATCAGACGGGGATAACGAGTCAACAGAAGCTATGTAAAAATGGGAAAACGTGGGGACAGCACTTTGGTGTCACACATTCAGCTTTTCGAGATCGGTTGCGGTCTTGATTACACGCACATGTTCTGCTTTCCGGACCAATATTCTTCCGTTGCGATGCCACACAAATTTGAAATTGTTTACGAGTGCCCATTCTTTACAACTTTGAGCAATCATCTATTATAACCGGTTAGGTTTTCGGATACGTAGACATCCGATTCTACCCTTGATATAGCTTTCCTTTTTTTCAACCCATTTGTCTCTTACCGTCTGTCGTGTGAAGCGAACAAGCAGGGCTGGTGCCTTATCTATTTGTGAAGGAAGAAGGTGAATGGCGGAGACGGTCTGCTCGTTAAAACGATCAAGTTCCAGTTCGGCGGCGAGGGCGTTTATTCCGGTCATGAGGCATTCATTCTAATGTTTAGCCAGCCCATGAATTTCAAGTTTCAGCTTTCGACTGTGCTATTCAAGGTCACTTACAGCCGCAGACACTCTCTCGAGTTCAGCGTCTGTTCTACCTTCAAGTTTCAATCTCTCTTCTTTAGTTGCTTAATTTCGCCTAGGTGCTCCGCGACGGTTGCGAGTACCGTGTCATACTGGGCGGACATGTGCTTTATTAAAGCCTCCATATCATTTACAGTGTTCTTCTGAGGAAGCAGCTTATTTAATTTCCCCTTAACATCGAGCAGAAGCGCCGTGACAGTGCTGTCATCGGGTTCCCTAGAGCTGGGCACAGTTGTTTTTGTTTTGCGGCACGCCGTACATTTCCAAGACTGTTTATAGTTGTCCCCTGTAGATTTATATCTGGATTCTGACACACCAGAACAGGAACCTAGGTGACACTGCCCCAAACAGTCACTGCATGTTAATGATCGACAGTCAGCTTCACATTTTGCATAATCGGTACCACTGAGATCACTCATGGCAGATTACGTCCACCGGCACCTGAACGCCGACGAAAGCAACGTAGTGCTTATTCGACAAAAAAAGCAAAAACAGGAACCAAGAAGGCACAGAAAAAGTATCATGAATTACACCAAAGCATTTGTTAAAAAGCAGCAAGAGGGGCAGCACCTGCGGCGATAGACATGCCTACCAATACGTAGATGAGAGGGAGGTGGCGATAACCAACCTGCAAAATTCCAGATGGAAGTGTTGGAAGGCGTCTGCGTTCGATCGCCGCTGCTGCCAACGGAAGAGCGGGTCGTCAGTGCTTCCTTCTTTTATAGCTGTCCGTGGCGCCCTTGTAGCTGTTGAACGATGACGCAACACATGGCAGCCATCATGATCGCATGCAGCAGCGATTAGGTGGTCAGGTCTTTGCACGGGCGGCGATGAAGTCCAATGTTTCCTTGCGCAGCAGGATGGCACCGAGTCAGAGTTGCGCAACTGTAAAATTCCAGAAGGAAGTGTTGGAAGGCGCCTGCGCTCCACCGCCGCTGCTGCTAATTGAAGAGGGGGTCGGCAGTGCTTTCTTCTTTTATAACGCTCGGTGGCGCCCTGGTAGCTATTGAACGATGACCCAACACATGGCAGCCATAATGATCGCATGCAGCAGCGATTAGGTGGTCAGGTCTTTGCACGCGCAGCGATGAAGTCCGATGTTTCCTTGCGCAGCAACATGACACCAGGCCACGTTTGCGCAACTGCAAATAAGAAGCCCATAACGTCGTCCATAAGAAAATCCTATTTCGCTCTGAAGCTTATCACCACACCAAGACTGTTATCTCGGCGACGTTTCGCATCGAACGTCAGAAGACCTCAACCCAAAAGCCACTCGGATAATATGTAAAAAAAAATTCCGAGGCATTCCACTTTGTGAAGGTGGATGACTAGCGCAGCTGTATATATGGTGACAAATGTGTTGCTAATAAATATGTTGATTTAAAGTAAAAGTGCCACAATAAATTTCGATTTTTCACAATTTTTCTTGCTGTTTTGTCAACTCGCGTACTCGATGTCTTTCTATTTTTCACCTTCTTTTGTTTGCTTTTTGAATTCACTGTTTGGTTGCCGAGGTGACTATCGGCCAGTGGCTTTGTGGTGACACTGGAAAGGTTCTTGGCCAATGTGTGGCCTGTACAGTACCGATGACGCGTCCTGGGCACACTGGTGTTTGTGTAACATTGAACATGCCAAGCCTTTCCAAGAGAAACGCCATGAACCACTTTCCGTCTGGCCGAGACGCAACTGTGTTTAAATCACCCGTAATTACAATGGGAGTGCAGCCGGTGGGGATGATCCAACCAAAGGTGCATACGCTTGCCGTTTGCGGCACTTTCTTCGTCCGTAAAACGTGTCGCTCGCCGTCACCCCGCACACTCCCGCTTGTGGTGACGACGATGTTCTTCGTAGGCGCGCTGTTCTCCCGTAGTCTTAACCGCACGCATCCCACCCATTGCACGGGTGGAAGGGAACTGAGAAAAGATTACGTGGTTTGCCTATAGATCCCGTTACGTCAAACCACAATCCATGCTAAACAGTGTCTATTGAGTTTTTACCTTTTTGGTTACGATACGTTTTTTTTATCGCAATACGTTTTGACACTTCTCGTCAATAAACGTAGCTACCGCATGCCCGACGATATGCTTTTCCTTTATGCTTTTGCTTTGGGGTAGGCCGCCATCTTTTCTTCCTACGCACACAAACCGCCAGAACCTAGTCTAAAATAGCTCCGCTGTAAAAACAAGAAAAAGTAATGGGAAAAGAGGACCACAGTACGATGGCGTGTTTCGTAAGCGTCATTTCATTCTTCTTTATTCTATCATGCTCAGTGGTTTACGCCGACGAAAACTTCGGTGTGGTGACATCTCTGCAAACGACGAATGAAGAGAAGAAGGGAATCTGAAATGTATGGTCGCAAACTGTGTCTCCGGAAGCCGGCGTCACTGTCTTCCATAAATAACAAGGCGTCAGATGTCGCTCCGTCCATTATTTTTTAAAGCATTGCTTTATTCAGATAAAAATAAACAGAAGAATTAGGAATTGTAGACAGTGTCAGTGCCCGCATTCTTTCTCGGGCTAGCCTTCGCTTTCCGGTGGCTGTTCTTTTTACGATGTAGAGTCATAACTGCCTCTCCGCTGTCTTTTCTTTTTTTTCTGAGTAATGCTCGCCTGTACATTACGTGAAAAACATCTGACTATAGAACAGCGGAAGTACCTGGACGCACGTGTGTATCTTCCGAGGGAATTGAGGGTGTTTATTTTTGGAATTCTGAAACGTATGTGTGAATTAGCTGGCACACGATTGACTTCATCTTCCCATGCACTTTTCATGCATCACTTTCCAGAGCAAGCGAAACTATAACCTAATTTATTTCCTACAGCTATATTCTATATCTGCGGGTAACTTAATGTATTGCGTATTAGGACTCATTCTCTTGGAGTAACGGAACCTGCAAATATTAGCGCGACGCTATTGGCGTAAGTAGAAGAGCTTGAAAATGTTGTACGCGTGTTAAGTTTCCTTTGTCTGAAGCAACTAGGCTATTCACCTAGCTTATATTTAGAGTAAATGTGGGCATGCTACACTATAAACCACATAACTCACAATAATAAGCTGTAACCCTGAGTGACGGATAAAAAGCTCGCCGACGATTACGATACTCCCTAATGCGAAAGTGGAGCGCCACTCTGCACGGGTTTTCATTTCGCGACATATTGCCTGGCGCAGGTAATCTGTCTCGTGCGGCACATTACAAACGGAACTAAGTGTGGCGCGACTGCCTCGCTGATCAGGACATCACAAGAAGCAGCGCATACGTGGGCGCGATTCACAGCAGCCGCTGCAGACAGACCTCCGCTAGTGCTGCGCTTTGTTTCCTTACATGGTATCGGCGGAAGCCGCATGCCATCGGGGAGCAGACGGCGGAGCGCTACTATGGCGTCGTGTCGTAGCGGTCGTCGCCGCAGCGCTCGTCTTGCGAGGCAGCACGCTTTTAACGCGATAGCGTTAAGGAGCTCGTGTCGCAGAAAAGCCGGTGTCGTCGGCGTCGGTGTCGGCGTCGGCGTCCGCGGCGTTGGCCGTGAGCGATGAATCACGGCAGGCACTTCATAAATAAAAAATTGGAGGACGCTTAAGCTTCGCCTTCAAGAGTGGAACGCGACAGCGTTCCCGTCGACCCGCCAAGGGGTATTGGGCTACGGCGCAGCGACTACGCGCCCCGCATCGGACGCGGTGAGCGTCGAGCAACGCAGCGTTCGGCGCGACAACGAAATGAGCGCCTGAGCAAGCGACGCACGCCTGAGCCTTAGAAACAGCTAGTTTCTAAGGCAACACCGCGTTCACTAGAGGCGCTTTTGTAGCGCTTTGAAGCATCGAACTCGTGGCTCAGTGGTAACGTCTCCGTCTCACACTCCGGAGACCCTGGTTCGATTCCCACCCAGCCCATCTTGGAAGTTGCTTTTTATTTATGAAGTGCCTGCCGTGATTTATCGCTCACGGCCAACGCCGCGGACGCCGACGCCGACACCGACGCCGACGACACCGGCTTTTCTGCAACACGAGCTCCTTAACGCTATCGCGTTAAAAAGCAACTTCCAAGATGGGCTGGGTGGGAATCGAACCAGGGTCTCCGGAGTGTGAGACGGAGACGTTACCACTGAGCCACGAGTTCGATGTTTCAGAGCGGTACAAAAGCGCCTCTAGTGAACGCGCTGTTGCCTTAGAAACGAGCTGTTTCTAAGGCTCAGGCGTGCGTCGCTTGCTCAGGCGCACATTTCGTTGTCGCGCCGAACGCTGCGTTGCTCGACGCTCACCGCGTCCCATGTGGGGCGCGTAGTCGCTGCGCCGTAGCCCATTGTCTTACACACCTTGGCGGGTCGACGGGAACGCTGTCGCGTTCCACTCTTGAAGGCGAAGCTTAAGCGTCCTCCAGTTTTTCATCTCCCGCTTTAATCACACCCTCCTCTTCCGCTTGCTTTCACGTGCTCCCTTCGCTATCACAATCTTCCATTCACCACTACGCACCACGTTCACGCTTTCATCCTTCGCTGTGCTGGTTCGCTCGGTTACGCCGTGGGGAGCCGACGCTAAATGCAGGATTGGGTGCCTGAGACCTGTACTTTTAAATATGTGAGGCCACCAAGCACTTCTTGTGAGTTCTGGATGCGAAAGCATGATTGTCCAATTGAACGCAACTAAGTGGTTCTCCGGGGTATAATCTCCTTGCTGGCAAGCAAGTGCGTGGAGACGCTTGGTGCGTTTCGATTTGGCCTTACCTAGGTGCTATTAGAACGCAGGTGAGAGCTTGCTCGGACAATGAACGCGCGGATAAGACATGCTTGCGAGAGGGAAAGCGAGGGTGACGCGGCGTCGCGGCGAAGCCTTATCCCCTCGCGCAACATCTGGCGCGCTGTAGAGGGAGAAGGTGGTACCTTTCACTCACTGTTCTCCGTCAAAGCGCACTTGTCACGTGGCGTCCCAGCGAATGGGAACTCGGTCGACACACGCTCATGACGTGGAATCGCAGACAATGGGAGTTTACCTGCCGTTTCGCTGCTACAGACGTAAGCCGCCTGCTCTTTCACTCAATGTGTCAGTTGACGCTGTAGCAATAAAAACGGTTACATGGTCCATTATTTTAATGTTTAGTATAATTGCCCATGCTAAGAGTCGAAATGACTAAACTAAAAGAGACAGGAGCCGTTTATTAGTTTCTTTCGCGGTTGTAGGCATCGAACCTATATATCGCAACCCATAAAATTCTTAGTAGCGTATATAACTGAGGCCATGGGGAGATTTCATAAATGAAGTGGGGTTTGTAATTACCACGTCACCAATGCGCCTGAAGATTTTCCTTCTCGCACAAAAGGTCGAGCCGCGTGATATACAAGCGTGCGTGGCTGCTGAGTTAGCAATTACGCCAAAGGGCGAGTTATTGATTGAAGCAGCGGACTGCACCCGCCGTGGACGCTCAGTGGCTATGATGTTGGGCTGCTGAGCACGAGATCGCGGATCGAATCCTGGCTGCGGCGGCCGCATTTCAATGGGGGCGTAATGCGAAAACACCCGTGTAGTTAGATTTAAATGCGCGTTAAGGAACCCCAGGTGGTTGAAATTTCCAGAACCCGCCGTGGTTGCTCAGTGGCTATGGTGTTGGGCTGCTGAGCACGAGGTCGCGGGATCGAATCCCGGCCACGGCGGCCGCATTTCGATGGGGGCGAAATGCGAAAACACCCGTGTGCTTAGATTTAGGTGCACGTTAAAGAACCCCAGGTGGTCAAAAATTTCCGGAGTCCTCCACTACGGCGTGCCTCATAATCAGAAAGTGGTTTTGGCACGTAAAACCCCAAATATTATTATTATTATTATTGAAATTTCCAGAGTCCTCCGCTACGGCGTGCCTCCTAATCAGAAAGTAGTTTTGGCTCGGTAAAGCCCCCGCCCCCGTAAAGATATATATATATATATATATATATATATATATATATATATATATATATATGTATATATATATATGTATATATGTATATATATATATAGAGAGAGAGAGAAAGGCAGAGGACTGCGCTGCAGTAGAGTATGCAGAACGAAGTTCACAATGCGCTATAGGCAGGGAGGATGTTAAATATAACCTCGACACTTGTTAGAAAAGCTGCCTAGAAAGCCTGCGAGACACTTTGCGACTGCGCCCCAGCCGAAGGTGTCTCGATGTCACCTTCGCGCAAAATCTCCGCAGACGAGGCACTAAAGTTTGAACAACAAACACGTAGGCGATAGTCTGTTTGGCAAGTTCCTCGTGTCATTCTTTGTGTACTCCGCAATGATTCGAGTAGGCATGTGTGACCTGTTTCTTGTTGCTTAGTGCGGCAACTTGGTCAGTCCAATCGGCCAGTCGTTGCGAACGGGGCGTAGCTCCACGAAAAAGCCGCATACAGCCGCTCCACTCTCGTAGGGGCGTGCATAGACTGATGAAGGACGCAATTTTTTCAAGTTATGGTGATGTCGCTCAATGTTTCGTGTTCAAAGCGTAACACTGCCTTCAAGAGCGCGCTTCGTGAATGAATTTAGTTCATTTTCTTTCTCTCTAGTTGCCTGTTCTTGTTTTATTAGGTGAATGTTTGTGTTGCAGGATCAGAATGTTGAAATTGTCCTTCAATTCACAAGCGGACGCCATGTTTGTATGTCGTCGCAACGTCTTTCTGCAGTTCTAGTTTTGCATGCCGAAACATAGGATCGATTAGTTGCCAAGATAGGGTTGGGAATAGTGGATTTCGTGGTATGTTTTCTGGCAGATTTCCGGCGAATTTCACAAAGTCGTGGGCCCCTATAACGCAAAACTGTAGCGTTCTGTATTTATTTCAATCTCCTGGCTTCAAATTTACATGCTCGCCGACGTGAGCATCGGGCGGTGACCCACAGCGCTGTTTGAACCGTCCAATGAAACCCTCTCCTCGCATATAGGAGGTCATATTTCTTTGCTTTCACTGCGAATAACGCTGCCTACACTTACAAGGTTTTCTTACGTAGTTGACAGAGAGAGAAGTGGTTGCTGTGGGAAAGGAGGAAAGGCTGGCACTATTTCTGCAACCCATGTGGGAGCACGGCTCAGCGCCAGCAGGGTGGCGGTGATGGGGTTCAAAGAAAGAGAGGGTAGAAGGGAGAAAGGAAGAGGGTCGTCCTAGCAGCATCAGAGCAGCCCGGCCGGGAGGGCCCAGTGGGTTCGAACGGAGGAGTAGGCTGGAGGTAGACCATATAGGTGGTGGCCCAGTAGAAGTGAAGTAGTGGCGGATCAGGAAGCCCGAGGTGGTGGGATGGCCTAACGGCCATCCGTCTTTGTAGAAATTTCCTATAGTTTCGACGAGAGCCCCGACGAGTCGAGGTACTCGACGACACTTAGGAAGGCCGGTAGCTGATCACGACAAAAAAAGAGGATATCTTCCTGTCGTGAACATGGAAGCCCCAGGTAGTGGAACTCTTGCAGAAGTCGGCCGCGGTGCTCGTAATTGACAGAGAAGATGTGAGGAGCACACAGAAGTGGAGAGGGGTTTGTTGGGGCCAAGCTAGTGCAGTGAAAGGGGATAGCCGGGTGCGGAGGGGAGTGCAAGCGTCTGCAATTGGCACGCTTCCGCTTACTTAGCTTGCCGTGGCTGGTCGAAAATTGCGTCGGCGTGCAATGCAACGGTGCAAATTAGGTTATCATTGGGTCATCCTAAGGGAAAAGGATTTGGCAGAGCGGATGTTGTGTGCGTGTCGAAATGCTTCGGCAGTGTTGTACGGCCGTGTAACAATTATAATTATGCCCAGCTAAATTCATTCTCACCGGGAGCTCCGAATAACCCGTACCAGAGCGATCGGTGGGCGCACAAACTACTTAAGGAACGGGGTAATCTTCAGCTATAAAAAAAAAAAAATCTGTTTTCTTGGGCGAAGTCCGGTGGACCGGGCCTGGGCTGCGGCATTAGCCAACGGCTTTCTGGACTAAGAGAGCCGCCCACCTAGGGCGAAGAAAGAACACTTTCTCGCTGTTTCACACAATAAACGTTCATTCTTCCTCCTCTTTGACAAATTAATACGTTTTTAATGCGTAAACGATACATTGACGCGGTTAGTTTTCGCGTATTTATGAAGCTGCGTGGTATTGAAGGTGATGTTGGCGCAGCCCGAAACCTTTAAAACAATAGCGGTAGGCTGATGGCGAGAAAGTGTAGAATTGGCCATGACTATTTTTTGTGGTCTGATCACGCATACTCAGTGTGTGCACGTCATTTGAGATAGGGAAGTTTTTTTTGGTTTTCGTGACGTCTCATGACAGACGGGTGAAGTAGGGGTAGCCTGAAATACTTTTCACCAATCGTGGAGCGCTGATTGCAGAAATGTAATAAAAAACAGTATGGAATAGGTTTACGTAACAGCTCCATTGTTACACGCAGCGCATGGGTACGCGGTAAAGACAAAAGGAGGACGTGTTTGTTATTGCATGCTCGCACAGCCAGGAACCAGTTCCTGACTGCGAGTTCTACACCGTCCCCCGTGCTACCATGTGCAACATATTTGTTAACAACATTATGTTCCCAAATGGACCCTGCTTGGAAATACACTTTAGTAAAAAAAAATGGAAGACACTTTGTCGAGACTAAAGTGTGAAACGCCGGAAGCCCGACACCATTGCCAATGACGATTTTTTGCGTCGGAAACACCACGGAGGCACAGAACTCATACGCTGCTATGTGAATGTTTGTTTACTAAATGCCTGCAACGTTGTTTACTCCCAATGTCTGTCGTTTCGATGTCTTCTTAGCCCATCATTTCATCAAATTATGGGGTTTTATACGTGCCAAAACCACTTTCTGATTATGAGGCACGCCGTAGTGGAGGACTCTGGAAATTTCGACCACCTGGAGTTCTTTAACGTGCACCAAAATCTAAGCACACGGGTGTTTTCGCATTTCGCCCCCATCGAAATGCGGCCGCCGCGGCCGGGATTCGATCCCGCGACCTCCATCATTTCAGAGCTGTCATCTGGGAGGATGTCGGCTTTCCAACTCATGGCCGGTGAACCAGGATGGCTGCCTTGCAGCGCCGAACTGTTGCAGCGCCATTTATGGATCAGGAGTAGACGCGTCTTCAATGGCGGTGTCGGGGTGTAGTTGACCATCTTCATCATCTACTTGGCTCGATTGACTTGTACTTGCTCGGCTTGCCGCGGGAAGATGGCGGTCCCGGCTCTTCGGAGCTTCATTTGCCTTGGCACCCGGAGATGCAGCGAGTCGCTTCAAACGCATGGCCTCTCTTGATTTGGCCCGTCACGTCCCTGGACTCTGTGCCTCGTCGCCCTGATGCATGCGACGTATACACTCAGCCTCTCTTGAGCGCCGCTTGCGTTCATCGGCTGGCGCTTGTCGCGTGTTGGGAGACACTGGTTTGGCGAGACGAGACATCCTTCCCACACGATACCTCAAAGTAAACTGCCGCCACCACCGCCGCCACACCACACCTAAGCAGACGGCCGCCACGCACGCCTCGCGACGGTGACGCCAGGACACACGGAGCGCAATCGGAAGGCCACCTCAAGCGCCTGACGACAGTGACGTAGGGCGCACAGTCGAACATACGGCCGCCACGAGTGCCGATGTGATGAGTCAACCCGGGCGGCGCCGAACCCTCCCGACACCCGCACTTGACGACAGTGATGTCGCGCACGGGAGCCAATCAGGAGGCGCGAACCTGCGCCTAGCGACAGTGACGTCGCGACACAGAGATCAATCAGGGGGCCGAAAAGCTGTGACAGTTTCTGCTAACTGCAGATGACCTCGACAATGAGCCATTAAAGGCTTCTGCCTTAAAGATGCTGGTTCTCCTGTAATTGAGAGTAGATACAAGCATGAAATGGCTACCGGCAAAGCAGGTTGGTTGGAGATGATGCTATCCACATTCTTAAAACGGATGTAGTGCATGTTCGCAACGACACACCACACCACACCGCAACAGGCCGTACTGTGCAGAGATCCATATGGACGCAGTAGCTGCCTGTCACAGACAGAACATAATTGAAAGTCTCGTCTCGGCTAGACAGTCTTCAGATTCATTAGTCGACTCGCCTAGGGAAGACGACGGTATTTATAGCGGATACTTTTCGTGCAGTCCCCCGCAGGGGCGTCTGCGTCAGCAGGCGTTTGGTGTGTTGCGACACCACGTACCCGAGCACACGACAGTTGGACCCTCCCGCGTGTAGCCGTGCGCGGCTTAGCCGTGTCCGGGGAAAGGGGGATCCTGGGGGTTGAGCCGATGCCGGGTGTTCGGACCTTTAAGGCCCCCCGGCGGAGGCAACACACCTCTTTGGCCTCTGCTTCACGTAGACGGCATCCCCGGACTGACCCACCCGGGGGAAATCGGCAGTCGCCTTTTCCTGTCTCTCTCTTCCTACAACCTTCGTCTTTCCCTTACTTTCCACCTTTCCTGTCTCCTTCTCTCTTCTATTTACTTCCTTCTTCTTGGCGGCAAGGGTTAACCCTGTGTGGCTATCCAACCTTGGGTACACCATATTTGGTTATAGTGGCGGCGTACGGCTGGCGTCGTGCAGACTTGCACGCAAGCTCTGCCGCGTCCCCTTGTTGGGCTCCGTGGTGGGCGGTCGGCGCTGTTGCCGAATTTTTATATATTTCATGGAAACTTCTTTTCCCAAACTTCCTGATCGTCCTCAGAAACGAGGGCGCACCGAAGATCTCTTTCAATTTTTCGGACGACAAGTCCACAACATTCCGCGATTCCACGTGATTCACTTAGAAAAGCCAGACAAACTAGTGCGATCCATTTCACCGTTCCTTGTATCCAAGTCTTTGACCGAAGTTTTCGGTACAGGATATAAGGTGTCGAGAATGTCAAGTGGTGATCTCCTTTTGGAGCTCCGAAACCAGAAGCAGTATGAGAAGCTGCCGAAACTTGTGTCATTTGGAGAGACCCAAGTAACAGTAACCCCGCACTGTACCATGAACACAAGCCGCGGTGTTGTCTCGGACGATGACTTGCAGGAGCTCACTGAGGATGAACTCTTGGAGGGCTTCTGTGATCAGAATGTTATCAATGTTAAAAGAATTAAGATCAGGCGTGACAGCAAAGAAACCAAGACCAAACACCTTATATTGACTTTCGGCTCAAATATTCTGCCCGAGTCTGTAGAGGCCGGGTACATCAAGCTCCGTGTTAGGCCATATGTGCCAAACCCCCTTAGATGTTTCAATGCCAACGCTTCGGCCACAGTTCGCAGAGCTGTCGAGGCCGTCAAACCTGTGCGAAGTGCAGTGCCCACGAGCGTAATTCTGAAGCTTGCAAGAACACTCTCCATTGTGCAAACTGTGAAGGCGAACACGCCGCATACTCGCGGTCGTGCCCGTCCTGGAAAAGAGAGAAAGACATAGTCATAATCAAAGTTAAGGAAAGCATATCGTTCAACGTGGCACGCAGGCGGGTGTCCTTCCTGCCAAAGAACACCTTTGCCGAAGTGGCGCGTCAGGGGGCAGCGTCACATCGGTCTCCGGCGGCTGTCCGACCCACAGGCAGTGAGTCGGCAGTTACGCCATCTGCCCCCACGGTGGTTGCAGCTAGCGCTGCTCCGCCTACTCAGCAAACGGGGCCATCGACCCCGAACGTGGGCGCAGCCGAGGCTGCCCCAACCTCCCCGGCCCCTTCCAGCGCTGGAACAGCCGGCGCAGCCAAATCCCGCAAGGTGCCCCATCGACCTCCGGGCTGGTGGGCGCAGGGGTCTTAACCTCCAAAGCAGGACTCTCCCTTGTAACTTCTCGCTCGCAAGAGCACGTGTCCGGCGCCTCACAAGAGGCAATGGACACTACACCTATCCTCAAGGCGCACCAAACGCCGAAGGAGCGTCGAGACTCCCTCGAACGCTCCAGAAAGGGCAGAACTCCCATTATAGGGCCTCGAAAGAGCTCTGTAACCTAACGCAACACCTCCCTTTTCATACACACAGCACTTATTTCCTTCCAATATGGCTACAAAAAGAATTCAATGGAATGTCAGAGGTCTCCTTAGGAACCTTTATGACGTACAAGAGCTTATCCAAAAACACAATCCAAAAGTGCTGTGTCTACAGGAAACACACTTAACACCACAACACACAAACTTTCTCCGACCGTATGTCAAGTTCCGCAAAGATCGCGATAATGTTGTCGTATCATCAGGCGGTGTTGCCATTTTAATTCATAAAAGTATCTCCTGTCAGCGACAGCTACAAACGCCCCTCGAAGCAGTGGCGGTTCGAGCTGTTCTTCTAAATAAACTCGACACCATTTGCTCCCTTTACGTACCTCCAAACTACAAATTAACAAAACATGAATTCCAATCCTTTATAGATCAATTGGCAGAACCTTATGTTGTTCTTGGCGATTTCAATGCGCACAGCTCCCTCTGGGGCGACTCTCGTATAGATGCGCGAGGTCGTCTTGTTGAACAGTTCCTTCTTTCTTCTGGTGCGTGCCTTCTGAATAAGAAGAAACCCACATATTACTGTCTTGCAAACAATACCTTTTCTTCAATTGATCTGAGCATAGTTTCCCCGTCCATACTGCCTGAACTCGAATGGGAAATTACGAACAATCCTTGCGGAAGCGACCATTTCCCCATACTATTAAGAACACTTAAAGAAGACGAATATCCACCACAGGCTCCTAGGTGGAAGACTGACACAGCAGAGTGGGAGAAATTCCGAACCTTAACTAGCATATCATGGGATGACATGTCCGCGTTAGGAATTGATGCGGCTGTGGAATATTTTACAGCCTTCATAATAGATGCCGCAACTAAATGTATATCACAAGTAAATGGCTTGGCATGCAAACGGCGGGTCCCGTGGTGGAACGACGATTGTAGGATCGCTCGTAAGAAACAAAACAAAGCGTGGGGGTTGCTAGGCGCCTCCCCCACTGCGAGAATCTTATCAATTTTAAAAAAGCAATATCCCAAGGCAGGCGAATTCGCCGACAGGCCAGAACAGAGAATTGGCAGAACTTTTTATCAGGTATCAACTCGTATACAGATGAGGCCAAAGTCTGGAACAGGGTTAATAGGATAAAAGGGCGATAAACATATTCACTTCCTTTGGTGAACACACAAGGTGAAACACTGAAATATCAGGCAGACTCACTTGGAGAACACTTTGAGAGCCTGTCGAGTTCAAACCATTATTCGCAATCCTTTTTGAAATACAAACAAATAGAAGAATGTAAGCCAATAATACGAAAATCCAGACAGAATGAACCTTATAACCAGCCGTTCAGTATTCCTGAGTTGAGAGCTGCCTTGACCACATGCAAAAGCTCTGCACCGGGACCTGATAGAGTCATGTACGAAATGATCAGAAACTTACACACTGATACCAAACTTACACTACTCACGCTTTTCAACGCTATTTGGGCTTAGGGATACCTCCCATCCGCATGGAAAGAAGCGATTGTCGTCCCTGTTCTTAAGCAGGGTAAAGACCCTTCCTTGGCGGCAAGTTACCGTCCGATAGCTCTTACAAATTGTCTTTGTAAGCTTTTCGAAAAAATGGTTAACCGCAGACTTGTACATTTCCTTGAACTCAACAATATCCTCGATCCCTTTCAGTGTGGCTTCAGAAAAGGGCGGTCCACAACCGATCACCTTGTGCGCATTAAGGGAAACATTCGCGACGCCTTTCTACATAAACAATATTTCCTATCCGTATTCCTCGATATGGAGAAGGCGTACGACACTACGTGGCGCTATGGAATCTTGAGAGACTTGTCGGGAATTGGCATCCGTGGCAATATGCTTGTCCTAATAGAAATCTATTTGTCCAACCGTACATTCCGCGTGAAAGTCGGCAATGTATTGTCGCGACATTTTATACAGGAAACTGGTGTACCTCAAGGAGGTGTACTTAGCTGCACGCTCTTCATCGTGAAAATGAACACCCTTCGTGCTTCATTACCGCCAGCCATTTCTTATTCTGTTTACGTAGACGACATACAGATAGGTTTCAAATCCTGCAACCTTACAGTATGTGAGAGGCAAGTTCAACAGGGCTTGAACAAAGTGTCCAAATGGGCAGAAGAAAACGGATTTAAAGTTAACCCCAACAAAAGTTCATGTGTGCTTTTCACAAGAAAGAGAGGCCTCATTGCAGAACCCAGTATCGAAATGTATGGTCAGCAAATTCCTGTGAACAAAGAACACAAGTTCTTAGGCATCATACTTGATTCGAAATTAACTTTTATTCCACACATAAAGTACCTCAAGGTCAAATGCTTAAAAACAATGAACTTACTTAAAATGTTATCCCACACAACATGGGGCAGCGACAGGAAATGTTTAATGAATCTTTACAAGAGCCTCATCCGATCACGGTTGGACTACGCTGCCGTGATCTATCATTCTGCAGCCCTGAGCGCGCTAAAGATGCTAGATCCGGTCCACCATCTAGGAATCCGACTGGCAACTGGAGCTTTCAGAACAAGTCCTGTTGAAAGCTTATATGCAGAATCAAATGAGTGGTCACTTCATCTGCAGAGAACATACATCAGCCAAACATATTTTTTGAAAGTCCACTTTAATCCTCAACATCCATGTTTTAATACCATTAACGATACGACATATGCTACACTCTTTCATAATCGTCCCTCCGTAAGACAGCCTTTCTCGCTGCGTGTGAGGGAGCTTAGTGATTGATGAAATGCGTGTCCCAATCCTTGAGCTTCGCCCAATGCATCCAGCCAAGCTGCTACCTCCTTGGGAGTGGCAGCTGATACAATGTGATATATCCTTCATGGAAGTTACAAAACACGCTCCGGAGATTGAAATCCAAATGCATTTCCGGGAACTCCAGCACAAATACTCCTGCACGGAGTTCTACACAGACGCATCGAAGTCACACGACGGGGTGTCCTATGCAGCCGTCGGTCCATCCTTATCGGAAACCGATGCACTGCATCCGGAAACTAGTATCTTTACGGCTGAGGCTTACGCACTGCTGTCGGTCGTAAAGCATATAAATAAATCAAAACTCCAGAAATCAGTTATATATACGGACTCCCTTAGTGTTGTGAAGGCCTTGATGTCTTTCTGTAGCCACAAAAATCCGGTAATTAATGAACTCTACTCCGTACTGTGTAAAGCGTATATAGGAAACCTGCATGTCATCATATGCTGGGTGCCAGGTCATAGGGGCATCGAAGGCAATGTTCCGGCGGACCAGATGGCCACGTCAATTGCATCGCATTCTGTAAATTCCACCGCCGCAGTCCCTGTCACAGATCTAAAGCCCTTCTTACGGAGGAAACTACGGAACCACTGGCAACGCCTATGGGATGCGGAAACAAATAATAAGCTCCACGTGATAAAGCCACTGTTAGGATTCTGGCCTTCCGTAACAAAATCACGCCGGACAGATGTCCTATTCTGTCGTCTAAGAATAGGACACACATTTGGCACACATAACTTTTTACTCACCGGAAACGAGCCTCCGACCTGTGGTAGATGCGGGGAGAGGCTGACCGTCCTCCACGTCCTTCTGGAGTATCGGAAAGCCGAATCTGAAAGAAAGAAACATTTTCCCTTAGCATACCGGCAGCACATCCCCCTTCATCCAGTAATGTTACTCGGCCCAGAACCACTCTTTGACACCAACGCTGTCCTGGGCTTCCTGAAATATGTCGTAATACATGTTATTAGCCCCACACACTCTTAGCGTCTCCTCTCTTTAGAGGATGCCGCTGCGATAGCTGTTTCATATAGCACATGTCTCTAGGCCCTTGTGCTTCAAGGGCTCTGGCGAGGCAGGGGTGCTACAGGTAATTTTATCATCCAATATATTTTCTGTATTTCATCGCTCTTTCACGATGAATTTTATTGCACATTGAACACGTCATTTGTCATCGACATGATCTTATCACAGATATATTTTACGCACTCTAGAGCGACTATCTTTAAGGCCCCTATACGGCCACTTTACATTAACCCCATAGAACTCATAACTACATTGCGAACTTATCACCACTGCCTTGGTGCTCTTTGGCCACACATGGCCCTTGCGCCAATAAACACTACATATCATCATCATTTCGTGCAGTGGGACAGAGTGTCTTGATGTGAACTCGGGCGTTTAACTTGCTCCTGCATGTAGTGGGATTCCATAACCAAAGACGTGTAACTAAGCGAATGAACCCTTTTTTCTTCATTTCACTTTTTCCCACTGGACGTATTCGTCGATGGGCTTGGTGGATTTCTCGTCCTAATACCATCATAAACCGGAACAAACTGGTGGCAGCGGTTGGATCAAGAAGGCAGTCCTCACGATCTGGGATCGGCGGAGCTATGTACGTGGCTCCAGGAGATACGAACTTCGCAAGATCTAGAAAAACTACTGGCTGAGGAGCGACTTCTGCGGATCCTGGATCAGGAGACCTCCTCTGTGACTATCAGGGAGGCAAAACCGTCGTAGTAATGGCTTGGAGTTTTGGACGACTCGAGGAATCTGGAAGGAAGAGCAGCACAATGTAGTTCCACGATGTGAAATCAGCGTACCTGGGAACCTGGCTCCAGGAGACACGACCTTCGCAAGCTCGGGTTTGGGTGAGCGCTTGGGTGACTACGTTTTGTTGGACGACAAGGACAGGGCTCTATCGGGCAATTGGCTGGGTTTGAACGCCACTTCGTGTGCGGTCAATACAGGGGAAGTTTTGGTGAGTTCTCGAAAAGAATGGGTATTAGAGCTTTAAAGAAAGATGAGCTGTGGCCACGGAGTAAGACATTTAGAAGGGGAAACACCCGTCAGCGCGAGCGAGCGCGGGCGACCAGATAAGGTCACAATTCTTGTATGCGCTGACAGGTCCATATACAGTGGCGGCGCCATGCGGTGCGTCGGGGAAGCCACAGCGAAAAAAGAAATGCAGCGCCCAGGCAGGCCGCTCCGGCGCGCTCTCAACGGCGGTAATTTATTTCCAGGCCGCCAGGCGTCGCCAGCACTATAACGGCTCTGCGAGCTTGTGACTTTTTCTGGTCGCCACAAACAGCGGAGTTTCCACTCCTAAATGTTTCTTGCTCCGTGGCTGTGGCGGAGTTTCCACTCCTAAATGTTTCTTGCTCCGTGGCTGTGGCTCTTCACAGCAGAGCTCGTTATGGATATTAACCATAGGTTCACGAAACCAGTAATTGGTACTGCGATTGACAAAATTTGTTTTGATAAGGACGAGCTCACAGATCTCTGCGAAAAGATATGTCTCGAAAGGGAAGAAACGGAGCTCGAAGCGACAGAAATAGCGGAAGGGAAGGAGCCCAAGGAGAGGCAGGCAGAAATTGAGCGCAAAAAAAAGGCAGGCAGAAATTGGGCTCAAGAGCGAACGACGGCAGGCAGAAAATCAGCGTGAGAAGAGGCTGCATGAAATTGAGCTCGCGAAAATAAGACAAGAGATAGCGAGATTAACGCGCAGGGTGGATATACGGCGCTGTAAAAAATGCAAAGCTTGGAAATGACGAGTTTGCTTCAGCCGCACGAAACAAGCGAAGACATCGGTCTCTACCTGATTAATCTTGAACAAATGTTCTGAGAAGCTACATTTCGCCAGGACACATGGCCGGAGCGGTTGCTTAAGTTGATGCCGGGAGAAGTCGCGCAGGTCATAGTCCGATTGGGCGCAGCCGAGGATGGCAAGTACCGTTTAGTGAAGGCAGGTTTGTTCGCAACATGCAAGCTCTCCGCAGAGGAATTTCGGGAGGAAGCGATTTCGTCGGCCGAAATTTAGAAAGAGGATGAGGCACTATGTTGCGACGCCGAACACAGTGCAGAGGAGGATGAAGCAGCTAGCTCGGGAGGCGCAGTTAAGCCGGAGGAAGAAATCCTTCTTATTTCCTCGACATAAAATCAGAGAGGATCAGGCGCTGTGTTGCGACGCTGAAGACATTGCAGGGACAGGATGATGTAGTTAGCTCGGGAGGCATTAATTAAATTGTGGGGTTTTACTTGCCGCAACCACTTTCTGATTATGAGGCACGCCGTAGTGGAGGACGCCGGAAATTTCGACCACTTGGGGATCTTTAACGGGCATCTAAATCGAAGTACACGGGTGTTTTCGCATTTAACCCCTATCGGAATGCGGCCGCCGTGGCCGGGATTCAATCCCGCGACGTCGTGCTCAGCAGCCGAACAACATACCCACAGAGCAACCACGGCGGGTCTCGGGAGGCGTGGTAAAGCCGGAGGAGGAAAACGTAATTTTGACGTAGCATAGTGATTGTTACGTCGCTTAAGGGACAAAAAGGTGTTGCTGACTGCCTTGATGTTTGAATGCTGTACTCACAATGTGGTATCCATAAATACTGTGCTTTGTTTTTATGCATGCTATCACAATTTTTAGTGTGTCATTGTCACCACAAAAGCGCAAGTGGCACACAGCGGATTTTCGCTCGCCTGCGTAAAATATTATAGCGAAATTTCGGTATTAAAACGAGGTTCTAGAAGTATATGAATCGAAGTGGTAACAAGAAAGTCCGCCAAATCTACGCCGTGGTGGTTTAACATTCACTGAAGTTCAAGATAAGCCCATAGTTTTCCACGGCTTCTTCAAATCGGTTTTTCGCCCTCCTACAGAGGTTATCGTTGAGTGTAGAAGAGAGCAGTATTTTCCCTTGGAACTGGCACAGCTTTCATTTCATGGCATATATAAACTTCTACAAAACTTTGACGAAAATAAAGCGACAAGACCGGGTGGTGTGCCTACAATGGTTTTAAAACATTGTTGTGAGGCGGTAGCACGTTACCTTCATGTTATATATAAAAAAATCACTTGACGAGGGCAGGCTTCCCGATGACGGGTGGTTTCTGGCGTTGTACGTGTTTAATAGTGGCTTTAAATCAAAAATTTTCAATTACAGGCCTATTTGCCCGAGACCAATTTGTTGCAAACTACATGAGCATGTTCTATATCCCGCCTTAATGAATCACCTGACTTCAGTTGGATTTATTAATTCTATACAACATGGATTTCGAAAAGGATTTCATGTATAACCCAATCAAATTAATTTTATCACGCTATAGCATCGGCTTTGGACAACAGAGCACAGATGGATTCCTTGTTTTTGGATTCCCGAAAAGCGTTCGATAAGGTATCACATCTAATACAAAGTTGTAGAATTTAGACATTAACAAAGCTATTTGCAGGTGAATTACTGATTATTTAACATAAAGAAAACACAAGGTGGTTTTACTTGAATCATATTCATGTTTAGTTTCTGCCACTTCAGGGGTACACCTGGGTGCTGTATTGGGCTCACTTCTGTTCCTTTTGTTTATAAATGGTATTTCAGATGTAAGCAAGAATAACATTAGAATGTTTGCTGATGATTGTATTTTGTACACTAATTTGACTGCCCAGGCGGGTTCCACACAGCTTCAGGAAGGTCTTAATTAAGTAGCGGTATCGTGTAGAAAAATGACGTAGTACTAAACCGCAACAAGTGTGTTCATGTCAGCTTTACCAGAACCGTTGTTAGGTTCACAAATCCGTACGTTTTAAACATCAATTAATTATAAAAGAGAAGAAATACTATAATTTGGGTGTTATGTTTTCCGAAAAAGGGGCATAGTTTGAACAAACCTACAGCCTTGTTAGTAGGGCAGGAAAAGCCCTTGGATTTCTACAACGATAACTTAAGCATGTGACTAAGGAAGTTAAACAGACCGCATACCATGCCTATGTCAGACCTATACTGAAATATGCCTGTCCTGTGTGGGACCTGTTGCACAAGGTAAATATTGATGCGCTTGAACGTATTCAGTCTATTGCAACCATATTTGCTCTGGGGAGGTATGATAGATCTAAACGTTCTCGAGACTTGAAGACAGACCTTAAGGGGCAACCTTGAAAACGCCAAAGACGTAATCCTAGACTAAAATTGTTTTATGCAATTTATAACAAGAAAACGGGAATAAATACTTCACCCTATCTAGAACCAGCGCATTATCAGTCCATCCGTTCGGATCACGAATTTAAAGTTTAATATACGCCTCCAGAACACATCTTTCTTAAAAATTCTTTTTTCCCAAAACAGATTTCGGAATAGAATTTCTTACCAGCAGATTTGGCTGTGTACAAAACTGCGGATTCATTTGATGAATTATTTTATTTATTTGAAAAATAAATAAAATATTTGTTGGAGCTCCCCGCAACTATCCAACAAAAGTGCTGCGGGTAGTGCCTCAAACAAAAGAAAAATATTCGCATAAATATCACTTCCGCAAGTGTTATGCATCATGGGCATGCGCTTTCCATTCCGCCTAAATTTTTACCACCGCAGGACGACTCTGCTTTTCTATAATAAGCAATTTCTGGGCCCATGTTTTGGTAGCAACTGGAGATAAAAACTTTGGGGCCCAACCCTATTTTGAATGGATGCATACTTCGAGGTATTACGTGTGTACGAAAACTACACCTCATATATGGGAGCAATCTAGGAGGCACTGTGTCCAAATGTAACATCAATACCGACTCCAAAGTCATTTAGTTCAGCATCATGCACCTCAGGGCATACCTGGAAGCAAATGCTTTTTTCAAAGTTTTAATGCGATGCACTAAGAGGTGAAAGTTTGTTTCGTTTAGCAAATAAAGCTTCCGCGCTGCCACCTGGGAAAATTGCCCTAGAAACTAATTTACGGAATTGTAGGATGATTGTTGAATGAATTTTCGAAGTCAACGGGCAGGCATGCTAATGTTTTATGGAACATTTACACGCCACTATTCGTAAATATTAAAAAAATGGTAGGCGACCCTAATCCTTGACTCAGGTGTCTCTTAGTGGCCCTCACACCTTGGCATTCGTGTTCTTTAGCTTGAACGAGCGAACGCCTTTCCCCTGGCATCATACGTGGGCGAAGAACGAGGGAGGGCGAGAAAGAAGCGTAGCGTGCGCCACCTGGTGAGGCGTACCCCACTAGCGAGCGCTGCACGAAGCACACGTTACGCACCCTCTCCGATGCTGACGTCCGAGCATGTAACGAGCACGCGTGCGCAGCTGTTGCGGCAAGCGAGCGAGCAGGTGAGTGCCGGGAGAGGGAAAGCGAGAGGTGATTGAGTGACGTCCAATCCACTCTGCTAGGCAGATGTTCATGTCTACGCTACGGAACGGTTTTCACTTAATTAGCCGGTTAAACTTCATGCCTCCTTCTTGTGTTTGACCTCATTACTTCCGCTTTCTACGTCCGGGTTTCTATGAATTTCGCCAAAGTCGGGCTTTCGTGGCGGGTCTCCGAAGTCTACGATTCTATATTTTTAGTGCATGATAATCAGTGCTTGCTAACTAATCCTAATTATTCATACGCTTAAGTAAGTAAACTTGTAAGTAAACTTACGTTCTGATATATCTAATGAAACCAATGCGTTTTGCACTGTGCTATCGTTTTCTATTTTCTTGGATTTGTTTAAAATTTAGTCCCCGGTCGTTTCAAGAGGTGAACCGGAAGTGCTGCGCGAGAAACAAGAGTGTCACTCGATGCTCGTTCCACTATAAGAATGTCACTCGTCGGAATGTTTTGCATTGAGAAGGGGGCAATTTTTTCTCAGAACAGCAACGCTTAGTTATAATATATTGCCGATACCTCAGGCAGTGTTAACCCTATATTAATAGTCTCAGTAAGCCTACAAGAGTGCATAGCGGGTATTAGATGTACCGACTGCTTTATTCTTCTCAGCGTTCTGTTCTCTGGTACCTTACAGAAACTAAATGGCGTAATATACCTTTTCAGGATTTCAGAGGCACTCCTTGTGGCAACAAGAGCCAAACATACTTGTTTTAAACTTGTGGCCTGCCTGCTAAAAATGTCTTTACCTTATGCACAAGCGACTTTCAAATGAACAACGCACAACGTATGATTATGCTGGTTCTTTCTGTTATTTCTTGAGTGCATGAAACAAGAGTTCAGCAATAGCTCGGGTAAACTGTGACAATATTCCCAACACACATGTTCATTCAGGGACTTCTAAAAGTGTTTATGAACTGAATATAATTTTCGTTACATTATTCCTATTTCGTTACATTATTCCGTTACATTATTCCGTGACTGACATTATTCCTCATGACTGGCGAATAGCTAAAGTAATACCAATATTTAAATCAGGTGATCGCTCTGTCCCACTTAACTATCGTCCTATCTCATTAACTAGCAACATATGTAAACTTCTCGAGCACGTCATGCACACACAAGTCATCAACTACCTAGAAGACCATGATATCATCTTCAAGTACCAGCACGGTTTTCGCAGGGGTTATTCATGCGACACTCAGCTCGCCGGATTTACTAACGATATATTTTCCGCATTTAACGAAGGATTCCAAGTTGACGCAGTGTTTCTTGACTTCTCTAAAGCTTTTGATCGCGTTCCTCACCACAGGCTTCTAATCAAATTAACACACTTAAACATTCACCCAAACGTTCTTGCATGGATTAAAGATTTTCTCTCCGACAGACAACAGTTTACCTGTGCTAATGGCTGTAACTCTTCTTCTGTTCCTTTAACATCTGGAGTCCCCCAGGGCAGCGTCCTCGGTCCCCTACTTTTCTTAATTTTCATTAATGATCTACCCAAATGTGTCTCATCTCGAATTCGATTATTCGCAGATGATTGTGTTATATATCGTAATATTAGTAATGACGCTGACCGACTTTCCTTACAAACTGATCTTGATGCTGTGACCGCTTGGTGCTCTTCGTGGTTAATGTCTTTAAATACATCTAAAACCAAGCTAATGTCATTTACCAACCATTCCACTCGACTTCCTACCACCTACTTTCTCAATAATGCTAGAGTAGAACTTGCGCCAACTTACAAGTATCTTGGCCTTCATCTTCAGTCTGACTTAACTTGGCATTACCATATTAACACCGTCTTAGCATCAGCTAACCGAGCACTCGGTCTTCTTAAACGTAACCTCAAGCACGCACCTTCTCACTTAAAAAAACTTGCTTATATCACGCTGATCCGCCCAAAAATTGAATATGCTTCTGCCATATGGGATCCCGATCAAGCATACATAATCAACAACATTGAATCTTTGCAAAACCGTGCTGTTCGCTTCATCTTTTCCGATTATTCACGCTTCACCAGCGTCACATCGTTAAAACAACGTGCCGAGTTGGAATCACTATCACGTCGACGCCAGTTTGCTCGCCTAACCTTATTTCATAAGCTTTATCACCATTCCACGCTTCACGAAGACTTCTTTTCACCACCCCCTGCAGTTTTCCCGCGCCGTGACCACGCTAACAAAGTAAAACGCATAATGTGCCGCTCGTCGCTCTACGCAAAATCTTTTATTCCTCGCACAATAATAGAATGGAATAACCTACCATCACACATAGCTACTGAAGTTAGCCTACCATCTTTCCAAACTTTGTTGCAAGAAAACGGTTAGTGGTAGCAGATTAGATATTACTTATGCCTATATGCACATATTAACATATGTAAAATGTTCTTGTGTTTTCATGACTAAGTGCATTTACCCCTTGTTCATATCTATATATTTTATGTTCCTTGTGTGTATGTTTATTTTATGTAGTTTTATTTCTTGTGTATATTTCATGTTTGTACCCCCCCCCCTATGTAATACCCTCATGTGAGGGCCCTTAGGGGTAATGTAAATAAATAAATAAATAAATAAATCGTATCCACCAACTTTTCACGTGGGAAGTCTTTAAAGAGGCCTAAAGGCTTTTACCTGATGCAGCCAGTCTTAAAAAAAGTGTTACGGCGTTATCGCTTATATCACTTCAATTATACTACCCACGCAGCTTAAGTTGGTGTCATTGTGCAGGCGAAAGAAGCCATCACTCGACCATGCATGTGCAGCACGCGCAAATCGCGGCGTTATCGCGTCACACATGACGTTATTGGAGCTAAATTTAGCCTCGCCCGCGCGATTCGGAGTGACGTAGATCGGCAGTAGTTTTGTCCATCTGAGCAGCAATGGTCGCGTTTGAGAGGTCTCACTATGCTTTAGTAAAAATAATTTCTCGAACTCAAACTTGTGTTCATCAGGAATTATAAGGTTGATCACTGTGCACTATGACGCAAAAATTTCCCGCTTGTTGGTCTATTACACCCATTTCCACCGCGTCTTACGCGTACCTACAAAACTGACATGAAGAGACTCGGAAAGCAATGCAGATAAAGTTCCAACCACTTTGACTACTGCGGAAAGTGTCCGTTCCCACATCCAGCGAAAGGGCAGCAGACGGAGGCAAGCGCACAAGACCCAACCATCTACGAGTGCGGCGAGATCGAACGGCGCAGTGCCGTCTCGGGTGCCGCCAGTAGGGGGGTGGGGGGCGGGGTCTACTTCTTTGCCTCATAGCGAAACATCTCCTGTAAAACAAGCGAGCGCACTATCAACAGGGAACAAGCACGATTGCAAATTTAGACTGTGACCTCCACTAGCTGCAACATAAGTTAGGCATTTGTCGAGCCTTTGCTTTATCTCTCCCCTATTTTTCCGCCTTTCGTTTCCCCTTACCCTTCCACCAATGCAGGGTAGGAAATTATAATCTCCTCCCGTTAACCTCCCTGCCTTCACCCCGTTTATCTCGCTCTTTTCAGTCAAATGACCCCGTAAAAAAAACACTTGTACGAACGCCAAAGTAACGTTGTTTTCCTCCACTATTTACGCATTCGTGTGACATGTTCCGGGGTTCAATTAGCACACAAGGGGAGCATAAAGTACGAGACAAAAAAAAATACGAACAGAAAAGTGGACTAGGATGTGAGCCATAGCTGACGTCTACGTAATGCGAATCACCATGATTTGTAGAAAAGGGTCGTATGAAAATTGTAAGTGCTATGTAGCAATCACTAATGCGAGACTATATCCTGTAGTGTTTATACTTTAGTAACAATCTTTGTAGTGGCAAGATATAATAATAAAAGCAAACTTGAAAACACTGGCACGTGCTCAGTGGTACAATATATCAGACAACACTGTCCCTGGGACCTGCTCGCCGAAAAGGTTAGAGAGGCGTCGCTACACCCTGGATCTGCCCACTGCAGTGGTGACACACCCTGCTGCCCGCAATAATGAAGCTCCACTCGAAGAACAACGCTTCGCAATAAGTGCTAGCCTCGTGGTTATGACGTTGTGCTGCTAAGCACGAGGCCGCGGGTTTGACTACTAGTCCTATTGACCACATTTCGATGGCGCGGAATGCAAAAACGAATACCGTGCGTTAGGTTCCTATTAAAGAACTCCAAGTAGCCAAAATGACTCCGTAATCCTGACACTACGGCCTGTCTGTTAACGAAGGGATGGTTTTGGCACGTGAAACCCCGGAATTGTCTTTTTTTAAATAATTCAGCACGCTTCGTCGTCCCAGAGGCAACGGTTGCCAAAGAGCTGTGGAAATGTGAAACTTGTTTTCATGCTGATCCATTCTCGCCAATGCGTGGCGCCCTGTGCGCGGCAGGAAACGTTTGGCACAGCTCTAGGAATTGACAGGAAATGGTTCCTCTACCTTCTGTCAAATGGAGAGTTGACGACGGAAAGAAAGTGCTGAAGTATAGGATAAAGTATAGTACAATATAAACAAAGTATAGGATAAGGCTTTAGGCAGCATGTAACGAATTTCTCGCCCATGGGGTTTCCTTTGGCCGCATGAAATATCATACTGGTTTTTTAAAATATGCATGGAGGTCCCATATCTGAAGGACGGTATCAAATTTGTTAACTGGGAATTTTGAACGTGACGTGAACGAATTGCAGAGAAACTTCTTAGCAATATCGCAGGGCTGTGTGTCGCAGAGAACAGTACGCAGAGGCCGCAATAGCTCTTCACATGCAGTATTTGGCACAACCAGCTCTGGTTTTACTTTAATGCACCGTCCACAGTCAATCGCTGAACGTGAAGCTGGCATTGTTGGTCTTGAGGAGAACCTGTGACTTACATCCGTATTATCAAACGGTCCTCCACTCGAAGCTCTTCCTCCTCTTGACAGAGCAGTGCCCTTGTATATGCTCCCAAGGGGAGCAGAGTTGCGCATATTTCCGACATTTTGTTCCGCAGTTCTGCGGTAAAGCAACTCGTCGTGCGCTCACAAGCTGAACTTGAAGCGTTGAAGCGTTCAAGCATGCCACGAGACGGTGGCGCCACCGCGCGGAGTTGCGCAAAGGCATCCCTGAATAATGTTTCTGTCATCGCATAGCGAAGCAGTGTGCGCGCTGAAGTCGCACCTTAGGAATCTATGGCACAATGTTTGGTGCTCTTACAATTGTTTTTACCGTTCTAACTGTCCACCGGCAGCAATTTGATTCTTTCAATTCGTGACTTCATCGTGCGTCTGCGAACAGCGAGGACGGGAAAAACATTTAACACCGAAACTCCTTACGTGATTTGAATGGGAAAACTTCTCTAATTAATTCGATACGTCCATGATACTTGAAGCCATACATGTCACGTGTCCTTCACAGATCTACCTTAATCCATCTTCCTTCACCTTACTCTAAAGACTTCAAATCATAATCCACTTTATTCCACTGCAGTACGCCCTAATACACCTTGCATCAACTTGTACTAGCCTTACTCTACATTTATCCACCGTAATTTGCCCTTAATCCACCTTGATCCACTTTCTTTCACCTTCTATGACTTTATTTCACCTCAATTCATTTTACTCCACCTGAAGTTACCTTATTCTTCTTATAACTTTCCTTCACTTCATTCCAATTCGCCATCATTCACTTTAATTCACGTAAATTACCAATAATAATTACTAATTAATGATGATATGCAATTTCCTATCTTCTCTTTTACTACAGATGTCGTAAAAGACGCATACCATTTACTATAATCTGCATTACCACTGACGTCATACAAGACGCTGATTACGTCACTTATGTTGATGACTTTTGGTACCATCGCTTGATCACGCCTAATCTTCTATCTCATGGGACAAATTATGCTTTGACATTAAAAGCAGTGTGCGCCGCGTCGTGAAGTGAGTGTTTGTTGAAGTCAGTGCCTGCATGCGCACGTGCCTGAAACGTGCTTACACTGTGCTTAATTGCATTACAGCCCCAATTGAAGTGAATGGAAGCTAACGACCTGCCCGAAAATTTGTAGCGTGCCCTTCAGTTGGCGATGAGGAGTCGACAAACCCTGCGTCTGCAACGTATGTGGAGACAATTTTCCTGCAGGCCTACCGTAAGTTGAATGCAACTGCCGGGGACAAAAAGTCGCATAATCAAGGCACACGACGTTTTGGTTTGATCGTGCGCTCGCAAAGAGATTGCTATCTTGCTTCTAACTGCTTAGAGTATCACTGTGACATCACCTGGAGCATTTTTCGAGAGAAAAATAAAACTCTCAAAAGCATAAATGTTCGGGCGACATGTAACGTAAACAATTTGGTGAGTCTGTACGGATATTTTCACGCATCTCACGTCATGCACAGCTCTCCTACAAGGTGTTCGTAGTCACATTATAACCCGTCACTCGTCTCTTGCGTGTGATGTTATGCATACGTGCAATCGGCATCATGCTTTTCATGGATGCATGTCACTCTAGACATGTCATGTTATGATTACATTTCAGTTCATCGTGACTTTAATGAAGTCATGTAGGCAGTATGATTCATCTTACGTATGTAATATCATGCGTGCATGTCATACATTTCATGCATCTCAATAATGTCATTACATGCCTAGCATACACTGAATGTAGCGACACACCACCAAGGAGCTGAATTATACCAGAAACAGTTAAGAAAATAAGCACAGAGAAGGTAAAGGTTGCCACATAAAGAGGCAGGGTGGTCGCAAGCAGAAAGAATGTCTGGAAATAAAACATAGCTGAATTACGAAGCTCTAAGAGTGTACGCCTTAAACGAATCTTCGAGATTTGGAGCAGCCGCCTGGTACTGACCATTTGGCATGGGAAGGTTGTGTTCCTTTACCCAAAATGACTCAGCCAAGCAAACGCGGAGGCGTAGGTATGCTATAGGTGAGGTAGAAAGTGGCAATGGGTAAAACATACATGTAAGGGACTTTTATAAGTTGACGGCGAATAAGTAGCAAAAAGACGTGGCTTGGAGTAGCTTACCTATGGACAGGTAGTCACCGCAAAGATAAAAGTAACGAATTGATTTATTTCATTGAAGTCGATAATAATGAGCTAACGAAATCGGGTGAGGTGATATTATTAGGAGACAATAAATACGCACAGGAATGATTTAGACGTATATACTGTTTACAACGGTTCTCTAGTGCTGGATCTTTGCGATAAACAGAACCTTATGATATTAACAGGAAAAATAAGTGTCACTGGCAGGTAACGAGGCAATGCGGAAAAAGGCAGTCATGTATCGAGAACGCCTTAACCTCAGAAACGGTCTGCGAAAGACTAGACGAAATAATTATAGATGAACATGAAAAGGATAGCCTGGGCAGCAATCATAAACGTTTAACCTTAACATTTGAGAGAGATGGTAACACAAAACACGTACTAACAGCATCAGAATTTCTAAAAATGAATTAAATACAAATACCAACAGTCTGGGAATATGAGAAACTGGTACGTGTTAAGCAACATGAGAAAGGACAGACAGGGCAAAAAAAAAGAATGTTAGACTGGAAAGAGAAAAGCACTTAAGTGTACATGCCCCAAGAGTGTGCTAACTCTGCATAGACATATATGTATAGCATTTCAAGATATTAAGGGATGCTACCACAATGCAGACAGGGAATTGTTATGAGATATTCTCAAGAATGAAGGCATAGATGACGCTTTCGTGGACATATATTCGTGGAGATATTTTCGTGACGGAGTACAAATTGTATGGGAAGGCCGAAATTGTAATGAATCCATTTAAATTCACCAAGGGCTGAAGCAAGCATGTCCCATGTCTCCAACTGTTATTCACACTTTATCTAGGGCATAGAAAGACGACTGGTAAACATTTATTTAGGGTTTCCTTTATTCTAGATGCGTAATGAACAAATGGTGCAGCAGAAGGGCCCCGAACTGATGTATGCGGACGACATACTGCTACTATGGAACAGGGCAAGAGATTTACAGACACTTGCAAAAACGTATGGCAATGGAACGACAAATCTATACTGTAAGTTCAACAGAGCGACATGGTGAATTGTTATCTTCAATGAAGGGACGAGTAATTACGTGGTGGAAATTCAAGAGCATGTAATACCCATAGCCAAGCATATATGTACATCGGCGTATACATAAACGAATGAAATTCTTACTCGAGCACCCACCAAGAGAATTTGAAAATAAAGGGAAAACGGAATGCAGCAACGATGAAATACAGAGCACTTTTAGGCCTCACTAAGTATAAGGTAGTGCGTGGAATTTGGAAAGGAGCAATGGTGCCCGCACGAAGATTCGCAAATACTATTTTGCGCTTAAAATCGTATAACTTGTCAGGGCTGGAAGGTAACCAAAGATCGGTAGGTCAGTTGTCTTTGGAGGCTCACGGTAAAAGCACAAGTCAGAGAAGCTTAGAGCAAAATGAGTTTTGATAAAGACTCAGGAACGTGGATCAGAATAAATGGGTGGCTAAAGTGCACAAGTATTTTTACCTGTAAAGCATGGACACAGTATGGAGGAAGATGTCAAGAAAGCTGGCAAACAAGTACAGTGTTATTAACAGTTTAAATAGAGAACCATAAATCATCAAAAAGAAAGTTAATTCGGGTTTAATGGCGCAAGAGCGACGAAGTCCATGTTGCGCCAGCCACGAAAAAGAAAATGAAAGAAACAAAGACAGTGAAGTTGATGCAAAGAATGCAGAAAAAAGGCCATGTAGATTTAGGAGAATGAGAAGAAATTAGAAAGCATAATATGCATGATAATTGAAAGGCCAGTGTCTTGCTACTTGAGGTTCGAGCTGGTTGCCTAAGGACGAAGCATACCGGAGCAAACATTAGCGACTACGTGACGCATGTTTATGCTGCACCAAAACTGCGTGGACTATTCAGCTCATCTTAATGGAATCCGAAAGGATTCACTGAGTGAGACCCGTAGGTAACGTACACCTTCCATAAGCGCTTGGAGTTCAAGTGGATGGAAGCATCAAATGGTCAACAGTCACGATAAACAAAATAGATTCAGAGTATTGGGGTAAAAAAGAGATAAGTAAAACATTGATACGACCGGATCCGTTTCAGGCATAGGTAGTGGGACAAGGTAGATGGAGAAGCGTTGAGGAAGAGAAAAAATATTCAGGAAATATAGACAAAAATGCAAGAATGAAAATTATGTGGAGAAAGAGTGAGAGAGAGAGAGAGAAAGAAGGACTGGAGCATTTCTGATTAACTCATGCAGGCTAAGTCACTGTTTCTCCCCACCCCGTTTCATATAGGATACCAATAAATCATCATTATATGCGTCGCCATTACTCGAGGTGGAGGGAACGGAGTGGTGGAACGTTCAGAAATGTAGAGGATAACCCAATTTTTCAGCACCACCTTGCGCCGGCGTAGATGGTGCTAGCGTTAAAAGTAAAAATAAACATTCCTTCGATGGCAACGCCTGCAAAATACTAAAAACTACGTTAACACCAGCTTTTCTTTTTCAGGCTTTAGTTACAACCAGGAACCTCAACTCAGTGCTGTTTAGATAGAAAGAAATGAATTGGAACAATTTCAGCTTCCCATGTCCGGAAGATCGATCTGTGGCCTGAGACACATTTCTCTTACATTTTCTCATGAGATTTCTAAATGTGCGAATCATCATTGATAAGACGAGGTCGAAAGACGCAAAGTTGTCTGTTAGCGCGCATCCTGAGTGTAAACATTGCTTAACGGAGATGTTCCGTTGTATTCATAACATTTTTCATTTAAATTGAGGAAGGAATCGAATACGTTTGAATACACATATCAAATGATCATGACATTTGCAGTATGAATCAGTTGCATTCTGCTGTTCTCCGTGTGGTTGCACGTTCGAGTCCCCGCAGTGGCGATTCGAACCTGGAACCGGATGGAGGGGTAACAGAAAAAGGCTTACTCACTGAGTTTTGGGGCCAAATCAAACAACTTCACGGGAAGACGAATTGCTCGGCAAGCGCTGTTTTCATTGTGCACGGGAACATTTTTTTATATGATTGTGGCGATCGAAGTTGTTAACCTAATAGCGTTCTGATATCGTCAAACAGGGCTTAGCATGTAAGTGTACCGAACCATGACCGCCACCATGCCGTAAATCTAGGGTGGTAGCCAGAACCGGTTGGTGTGCCCGAGGTGCCAATTAGCGGAATATGACTCTTTTGCTGAACACCCAGTGATCCTTCACAGCCCTAAAGGTGATTATTGGTGCCTGTCTCAGAGGCGTTCGTGGACGCTGCTACGAACGCCCGCGAGGTGACTCACGTGAGGAGTGCTGCGACAAGAACAAGTACAACAACAACAGCGACGACGACGACAAAAAAAGGAAAACAGAAAGCAACTTCCGATGACATATGCCTACTTCGTGACTGAGAAAGCGTCCACATATTCCGTTTGTCTAGAGGAGGTCCAAAGTGCGATGAATATAATGAGTACATGCACCTGTTATGGTAAAAAATAAGACATTAGAATAGTTCATGCGGTGTGTGTCGGTCAGGTAAGGAAAATACCCCGTCTACATTAATAGCGGAAATTATTATTATTATTATTATTATTATTATTATTGTTGTTGTTGTTGTTGTTGTTGTTGTTGATGTTGTTGTTATTTTTGTTGTTGTTGTTGTTGTTGTTGTTGTTGTTGTTGTTGTTGTTGTTGTTGTTGTTGTTGTTGTTGTTGTTGTTGTTGTTGTTGTTGTTGTTGTTGTTGTTGTTGTTGTTGTTGTTGTTGTTGTTGTTGTTGTTGTTGTTCGCCTCTTTTCGAGCAGAGGTTCGCTGCCTTCCCGATGAACTGGCGCGACGTGCAGCTGCCCCACCTGGAACGACGCCTATCGACTCCGAAAATTCTAGTTTTACTACTTCCTGTACTTCTGTCTCAACGCAACCGGATGTAATTAAACGCACAGCTGAACAACTCGCAGCTGATTTCCCCGTCTGCTCTCGCTTTCTCCCTTAGAAAAGCCCCCGACGCCACACAAAAAAGCAAGGACCTGCCTCTGTTGGATACCTGCAGACAGCGACATTATCGAGTGCTCAACTGTCGCAAAGACCTAAGGCTATTTTAGTTTCCAGGATGAGCACAGAAGCACCCTCTTCTCAGCTGATGAAACAGTTAAAGGCCTTCAATAACTCTTCCCGCTTCTGCCCGCGACTTAATACATATGAAATATGAGCCTTCTTTTCGTGTAGCCGTTCAGGATGACGCGTTAGGTGCCTAAAAGACCCGGCAATGACAACAGCAATATGTCATTTCAAGCTCTTCCGTGGGGCGCTAGATGAAGGCATGCTTCGTGCTTCCGAGATAACGCCAAGGATGAAAGTCGTGTGTAATGTGGACATCATTTACCAAAACGCTCGTAGACTTAGCACTAAGGCCCGTAATATTTCTGTAATGACATTTCGTCTTCTTTTCCTATTTTGGTTATTTCTAAAATTTGGGTCTGCAGTAAAATTTCCTTTTTAGACTTTCGACCGCATTGCAACTCTTCCGAATAGAACTTCTATGATCTAAACAAAAAAAAAGTGATTGCGTACTGTTTGCTGTTGACTCTTAGCTGAGGAGTGTTCGACACAGCGACATAGAACGTATACGTCGGTTGATATGGCTAGAAATCCGCCTATCGCGCTGTGAAAGTTTGTTAACTAGATCTTTCTTTGTACTGCCGAATATTTTCTTTGTGTTAGTTTATGAGTTCATCTTTTCTATTGAAAGTGGGATATATTCTGATCGCAAGTAAAAAGTAATTATTCTTGGTGATTTCCATACACCTGGAAATAATTGGAGCACGCTTAGATATTCTGATTACATTCATTTCACGGAGGACAAATGCAGGCTAGATTTTGGATGTTCCGTGCTTCTGTTCCTTTCAGCAGCGTAACTAGATTGCGAATTCCTGTGGCAACGTCTCAGACCTTTGCCTCTGGAAGGTTCAAGTTCTAGCTGTGTCTTTCTCACATTTCCACTCTTCGTCCAGATAAGTTACATCCGTCGCTACAGATTACTGCGTCCGTGTCAACCCTCAAGTGTAACTTATCGAGTGGCACTAACGAGCCCGCTACCTTCATTTTTAGCGTGGTAATTGTATGGATTTTCATGATTTCTTCTCAACCACCGATTGGTCACTGGTCACAGACAAAACCAATGTTGATGACCAAGTAGATCAATTTACAGAGCTTGTTCTGAACAGCACACGTAATTATCCCGCCTAGTACAGACTTATAAGCTCTTAATATCCCCACTTGTCCTCATATGATCTAATAATGTCCCTAAAGTATAACGATCCCGTGCACTTTAAGTCTTCAATGTCATCTGTCTCGCCAGTGGAGGAAAAAAGATTCCTTTTATGCGGGCTCTCCAGAAACGCCTCTATAAGCGAGATCATGACTCATATTTGAATTCTTAGAAAAGAGCGCATCTGACCGGCCGGTGGAAAGCTTTAAGCATATCGGCAAGTGCTCTATCCAACATGGAGACTGCTTTTGCCTACTCGACTCTAGCGGAGTAGAAGTCAAAGCAGCCACGCTCTGTTTTGCCACCCATTTCTCATTGTTGTATATGAGTAAAACTTCAGGTTTTAAAACTGGTGTCAGTAAGAAGCACGCGATTGTTTTTGTACCTAGTGCTGTGTTCTTTGGTGATAAGTTCATCAGATTGCCTTACGCGCTTGAAGCCTTCGCTATCCGGCAGGCTTGATGGCATCCCATTAGCAACATTAAAAGATGGACGCAGTATATTTATCCCAGTAGTGACATCTACGTTTCATAACTCGTTGAATACTTCCACTCTCCCTCATGTGTGGAAAACTGCTTATGTTTCTCCTGTATTTAGGTCTGGCTGTAAAACTGATGCCTCGAATTATGACCCGATTTCTCTTCTATAGGTTCCACGTCTAAGATAGTAGAGCTTGCTTTTCACAATATGGTGTCTTTTACTACGAAGAACTCATTGATTCAGTATCAGCATGAATTTCTTTCTTGCCGCTCCACTATCCCAAATCTCGCCGGTTTTATGACGCATGTCACCGCGCCGGCACTTCAGAGGGGACAAGTTGGCACCATCTGTTGTGACCATAGCAATGCTTATGATGTAGTCAGGCGCTCCCTGCTCCTAGTCCAGCTTACGGGCTTTCCTGTTGACTCGTCAGTTGTCAATCTCTTTCGCAGTTATCATCTCGATATATCATGTTTTGTTAACGTCGATGGCGAAACGTCTTCCTTTTACATAGCAACGAGCGGTATTCATCAAGGATCAGTATTAGGGCCGCACCATTTTAAAAGCTTCATAAAGGAAGTTTCTTTTTTTTGGAGGGGGGCGGGGACTATCCCAAATTTTTCCTTCCTTGTATATGCCGATGATATCTAGATTTTCAAATAAATTCATACTGTTGACTGTCGCATCATGCAGTTTGACCTGTTTTTTTTTAATGGTCCGAAGATATTAACCTCACTTTGGATGCTCATAGAGCAACGTCGTCACTTTCACTCGCAAAACGGCGAGCATTTACTTATTTGGTAGATTCAGCACGATTCTAAATGTTCTGTGAGGTCATATCTTACACTTTCTGCTCACACTCAATACGTTGCAATGCAGCATATGCGCTCTGTTTCCTCTGTCTTTGGATTATCAAGGGAATTCAATTATTCTACACCATTCCCGAAGTTGTACACAACAATCCGTCTTCCTCAAGAGGAATCCGCATTTGTCGTCTGAAGTGGTATTTCTAGATCCCACAGCAGGTAATCGCCGCTTTGCTAACACTGACACCGCACCTTATTCTGGCACTGTTGAACTATGGTCATTGCTCTTCGTTGCCGATGTAATCGTGCTGACCTTCGCTTGGCTGCCAACGCAAGAGTCAACTGAATCATTCCCTCGTTATAAAAGCATGTTGTCGCCCCAGCTGCAATTCCTGCAGGCACCGTGAAAGTGACATTGAAATTAAAAGCACCGCAAATAATTGTACACACGAAGTCAAATCTAGCTTCACTTTCACAAGTTCGGATGTGATCTATATGCTTGAATGCTCCTTCTGTAAGAAAAAATATATCGGTGAAACGGGACATTCAACGTCAGATTAAACAGAAATCACGCGGACACAGCAAAAAAGCTTCCCAAAGCCGTCGCCGAGCATTTCAACCAACTAGGTCATAACTTTGATGAATTTAAACTCTACATCTTAGAGTCAAACTTCCGTTCTGAGCTAGAAAAAAAAATACATAGAATCATACCTTATCCAAAAGTTCAAGACATCTTTAGAATCTATTCGCTATGCTAAATTTCAGGCTGTAGACTACAATACTTAGTTTGGTTTCTTAGTATTTTTTCTTTCTGTTTTTTTCCTTTTATTTATTTAATAATATATACCATCTCAGTATTTTTTCTATTTTTTCTTTCATGAGAAGCGGTTGCTGCCGCTCCTTCTATTATCTCTTTCAGAGACATGATAGCCCACAACCACCAGCCAAACAGGAAATAGAGGGCTGCTGTGCCCGCCGTTGACGCGCCGGCTGACACACGGCCATTGTCACGTCATGGACAGACGGCCGTATCACTGGCCTTGTGCACAGCACTACTTTATTCTCAATTCGACATCCTTGCCGCTAACACACCTTCGCTCGTTGCCGCACCCACCCGCCTTACGCCCTCTCCCCTTTAGAAGAACCCCACTTATATACAATGCGGCGAGAAAAGCATATGCCGCCTTGAAGAAGACAAGTCGATTTGTCGAAGCGTTGGCTCCTGCTTTCACCTTGTTCTCGTTTTGCTCATCGTCCTGAACTTTGTAGGTTATATAAACTTAAATTCACCGGTGCCCTGGGACCCTATAACGTAAAACGATTCCAATATGTTTTATTGAAACCTCCTGACGTCAAATTTGCGTAACCGCCGATGAAAGCATCGGGCGGTCACCCGCAGGGTTGTCTCAACAAACCAATCAAACGCCCTCCTCGTTCATGGGAGGTCACTTTTGTTTGCTTGAAAAACAAATATGATTGTCTACACTGAGCGGCTTGTCTTATCTAATTGGCTCACAAGAGGCGAGGAGCACGCTCAAGCGGAGGGGGATTCGATGGCGCCGAGCCACTGCACTGAAAATCGATAACTGGATGAAAAGGGGGGTGCCGGCGCCTGCGATTGGTCCGCTTTCCCTTACACAGCTTGCGGTGGCTCGTCGACAATCGTGGCGGCATGCAACGGAAGCTTAAGAATGATGCTAAAACGGATCCTCAGCAAAGAAGTGTTGGCAGAACGAGGTCGTAAACGTGCCGAATGTGCTCGAAAACGTTACACGGCCACGCAGTTTTTTTTTTATTTCACGAAAATAAATGCATGCTCTCCGACAGGTGCGAGTAGCCAGTGCCTGAGCGATCGGCGGCAGCCATCTTTTATTCCTTGCGGACCGGAGCAGCCTGCGGATATTCAGAAGAAAATTCAGTTTTGTTCGGCATATTATTGGATCTTTAACGCGTACACGTCACTATGACGCGGTGAGTTTTTGCGGTGTTGTGACGTCGCGTGACAGGCAGGGGAAGTGGGTGCAACCCAAAAACTCTGGACTAATAGCCGAGGGCTAATTGCGAAGAGGCGTCGAATGAGATATAACTATTTTTCTTTCGTTCGGTTAAATAATACATAATCAGTGCGTGCACGTCTTATCAGATGTTAAGCTATCCGGTTTTCGTGACTTGCGTGACAGATAGGTGAAGTGGAGGTGGTCCAAAAATGTTTTCGACCAATCGCGGAGGGCTGATTGCGGAATTGGAATAGAAAAGTTTTGGAATAGTTTTACGTTATAGCGTGCCTGGTGTCTTCCATTTAAACAATCTTCGGCAATTGCTTGTCGTGCAGGATGGTATCCAGCAGTTGCCTCCGCAAAAGTGAAGGCTAGAGGCAGAGAAATGTTCACTTTTAAAAATAACTAAACAAAGGAGAGCAAGTGGCTATATTAATAAACAACACAATAGCTTAGTACAGCTGAAGCCACAAGCTCCGTAAAACTACACAGCTCCATAATCTAGTTTACCACAGCGCGTAAAGCAGTGAAAACGTGGGGCAATGCTACCAACTCCCTCAAATCATTTTATTTATAATTACTTCATTTTCTACGCGCTTTTGGTAACTTTCTCCGCATGATAGGTATTGTGGGAGTCGTGCGATATTACGGCGTGTTTCGCTTGCATGAAAGTGAACGTCGATAGTTTGGTTCTGTCTTAATACTAAGAAGTATTTCATGTAATTCTTGCGGCAGGCCATTATTTGTATTATTTTGGACAATGTTTGAAGTTTTTCCTGATACACTTAAGCGTGTTCTTATCCTGTCACCTACGTTCCACTGGTACTCCTGTGGTGTTTCTGCAATATTTTTTTTTTGCGAACAAATATATATATGACCTTTTCGCTCTACAAAGGCGCACATTCAAGTACAGTGGCTGTAGTACTCCTCAGTGCGTTATTTCACCTGTTTTCTGTTTTTCGGGAGTAAAGGTATTGCTACCGTAATTATTATCACACTCTGCGTGGATGATTGAAGGAAATCCCCTTACAAATATGTGGGAACTGTGTGAGATTTAATTATAGGATAGGCACATGCATTTTAACTGTCTGTTTATTACTGTTTGCAGCAAGTTTTTATATGACAGCCTTAGGAAAATATCCGAATAAGCATTGTATGGCGCCTGTTTAAGGGTGATTCGACGATAAATTAGCTCGGATGACACTGTAGTTAAGAGCACTCGATGTTTGGTAGCCAGCTATTTTTCTGATCACATTAAGATTGGCCCAGAGCAATGGTAGCAAGAGCGCGTCATTGAAAGAAAATGAAGCCGTCTGGCGTTGAGTTCAATAATTTCGTACGAACTGACTTTGTCACCTGTGTAGTGGGACTATTCTTGAGTAATTTTCCCATTTAAGTCGTCCTTGCTACACCGCTACCTTAACACAAAAAATAACATTACCTTTAACACAGTAGCTAATAGCAGATGCTATTGCCCGTCTAAGTGTGCATCGTTGTCGTTGTACACGGTTGCCTGTTATGGCTGCCATCTTCCTTTTCGAGAGTTTGACAAGAGCTACTTCGTTCTAGTATTTTTCTAAAGGCGCAACGATGCCATTGCACTAGCGCTCTTCTTGCATGGTGTCAGAGTTTGCCTTTATTATGTATAGCGGTGTTGCTGCTACTACGCTTTGAATCTTCCGCACCTTTTCTCCCGCAACCCCTAGAAAAAAAAACTGAAAAGAAATGACGTAAAAAAAAGAAGAGAAACAGTGATTCAATCGAAAGAAAAGTCTTTTTGAAGGGAAAGGGCAGACATTTTTTATTAAGACGGAGCACTCACAATGAAAGCAATTGACTCTCAGCCGTGGTAACCGTGACCATAGCCTCCATATCCTCCATGGCCGTAACCGCCGTGGCCGTATCCATGGCCGTAGATTATCTTTTTGAATCCGTATCCATGACCATAGCCTCCGTGCCCGTGGCCGTGGCCGCCGTATCCGTGGCCGTAACCTCCGTAACCGCCATAGCCTCCGTAGCCACGGCCGTAACCGCCGTAACCGCCGTAACCACCGTGTCCGTATCCACCATATCCTCCGTAGCCACCATAACCACCATAGCCGCCATATCCGCCGTAGCCACCATAGCCACCGTAGTGTCCGAGGCCATAGCCGTAGCCAGCATAGGAGACGGCAACTGCCATGCACAGAACAGCGAGTGCGAGCTGCGGGAAAGAATGTCACGTTACGGGAAGGGAAACATGCAGCTTGTCTCAAACGTGCGTAACGAGACCCTGAACCACTCTTTGTCGAAGTCGAGAGATGCATTTGAAATTAAATTGGACTATTTCCGAAATGTTCTGCCGCAAAAAAGTTATTCGATGCGTTCAGCAGAAGCGTAGTTATTGACAATCAAACATCCCGTTCGCGGTGCTTCCGCTCCTTCAATGATTTGCACTGCGAAGTTCTACGCGGAGCGGGTTGCGCCGACAACGCTCTGCCTACTGAACGTAACATTGTGGGGTAGTTTAAATTTCCTTTTGGACGTTCTCGTATAAAACGCGACCGTCATCAGCGAACGCAGTGCGTTCAGTCGGTGGAGTCCCCGCGGCACCCCTCGGCGGCCGCGGAATCTACGCTACGTAGCAAATCGCAGCTACATGCAACTTCGTTGCCTGCTCTGTGCGTGACATGGCTAGAGTGCGCGCCAGCGCTCAGGTGATCCTCTATGGGTGTGCTGCGTAGTGCGGACCAGCTTTGTCTTGCACCAGCTTCACCGACAAATAGTATCCACATCCACCTTGCGTACTTTGAAGCGCACTCAAGAGCCGATTACGAAGCGAAATATGGCAAGGCGTCTAACCATCAATAAGCGCGCTGGCAAACGTGCGAGTGGTCTGACCTTAAGTTTCGTGAGGTTCGATGCTAGTTGAGTTTTCAAATGTAGTCGAAATTAACGAGAGCTGACGGCTAACGGCACCGACAAGCAGGGTGACCAAAGATGAATTCTTACGCGGGTGGCCGCGGCCGAGCGTGAGCGGACGATAGTCGGCTTCTTCCGGCACTCCGTAATTATTATTGAATTTCGTTTACTTCCGCCTGTTTGTAAAACGGCGTGAATCAATATACACAGTAACAGTAGAAGAAGCGCATTGATCCGAACAACCTTCTCCGCTGATGTCAGCTATGGGAGTCGAAACCGCGTATCGGAGTCGTCTATATTACAAAATAAAGCGTTCAGACAAGCGTGAGGAGCAGGGTTCTTTTGAAAAGGCAGCGTTGGAGGAAAAAAAGCGACAACGCGCTCCGCTTGCGAGATCCACTCGTCGCGCACGACAGCAAAATTTGGCTGAGATTCTCACAGCAGCGTTTCCGATCCTCGGACTGTGTTTGTTCCCAAAGTCTCATGGGTGGTCCCTATTGGCTTTACCGGATAGTAGATTGAGCATATACACTCCTACACCCATATCCGAAACCATAATTACATCAAATTCTATGGAAGTTAATAATATTAGGGTGCGGAGAAGCAGCGGTCACACGTGTAGACTGTCACTGGGCAAATAAAGCCCGTGACATCGACACCCTTGACCATGCCGTCGTTGTTGTACAGTCGCGAACACAAGTGCATGAGACCAGCTGTTTATAAGAAATTAACAGCGAGCGTTACACAATCATGCTCTAGGGGAATTTGCGGAACGATAGAACTATAATATTTGGCGCTATAATCATTCAGTCCTCGTCCAATGTTATCGGGAGTGGACGGAGTTGTCTAGAATATGTATGGCGCGGTTTCACCGAATGAGCATCGAACACCTTCTTTTACTGCTCTTCATGATACTGTTGTATAGCATACCGATAGCACAAAGTTTCAAGTTCGCAAGGTTTTTATTTCGCTACACAATTTTTAGCGCGTCAATGAATCACGAAACTTTTGAATATCCGTGTCGGTAAATCTGGATACAACGTGGTGATCAACACTCGCCACGCGCAAAGAAACCAGTTCTGTCACACAGGGTTCGAAGAAAAATTACGATATAAATGATAATATAAGAATCCTCAGCGTCACTGGACGCCAACAAGGCATTGTCTAGGCTAATTACACGCTGGATGAACTGATGAACCGGTGCCTCAAATAGACGCTAACATCACATTTGCCTAGATTATTGTTAGAATAAAGGTTCTGCAGCAAATGACGCACACTTGCTTTTAATGGTACCATGCATAGACGTATTCATTTCTGCTAAGCACGTCCAGTGGTATGCGAAGTGGAGGGAGCAGGGTGGGGTCTCAATGGCGGGATGTAATCAAGCAAAAATTGAATGCTGCTCACCACGACTTTCATGTTGGGCGGTGTACGGCGACTCTCCTCGTGCAACGATCGGAAGGAGCGGACACTGCGGGTGCCCCGGATCAGGGGTGGTTCTCTTTTATACCCGAGCTTCGCCTCTGACGTTCACGTGCCGCTCATGGGCCGGGCCAATATCCGGAACCGTTTTCGCCTCTCTGGCAACCCACACGATCACCGGTAAGAAGCCGACCGGTCGTGTTCCAATGGTTGGGCTCATTGTTGAGAATTGACGGTAACCTTGCCTAGAAACACTTTCTATGTCTTTTTTCTCCTTCCTGCATCTGCCTCGCGGCCCGCCCCTTAAAAGCTCGCCCGAACGTTTCACTCTACACGCTGCTCCCGGGTGTCAGTGTTTTAAGCGACCCAGTCGTTCAAGGTGGCCCGTAAATATAGGCCATTGTTGCTCCTGTTGCCGGCCATCCTGAGGAATGTGGGGGTGATCGATACGGAGTTTCTCCGCAGCTTAGCATTGACGGTTATTCTTGCTGTCTCAATTGTTAGCGATCTAAGACAGTTTTGATGAACAATACCACCGTTTGTTTCCGCTTACTGAATTAAAGTGCAGGGAGGTAATGATTACTTTGAGTCGGGTGCGCTCGCACACGATATCACGGTACGCGCAATTTTCCAAACGGCGGCTGTGTTTTAGCAAATACCCGGATTGCTGATAGTGTGGTAATCAGTGATAGTGATAGCAAAGACGAGAACAAGTGAAGCAGAGGAAAAATGGCCATTAGATACAGGAAAGGCCGACCGATAGCACACGTAAACGCTACCGTAGGCGTCGCTTTACAGAGCATGGATTCTGTAACGGACGACTTCTGAGGGCAAAGTGCCAATACAGCTTATCACTGTTTTTGACGCATATTACGTCGCTGTCAACAAATAAAAAATTCAGACTGCGTGCCCCTGTTGCGCGTCGATGACTTTCTTGCACTTTTCATGCACGTAATTTGTACGAGCCACATCAGCAAAAAATACTTAGCTGAAAGGCTAAAAAAAATGCGCATCACCCCTACGGTACGAATCGGTTTCAGAGAAGCTTTCATTGGTGTTTGCTAAGAATGCTATCCCTATGGAGTGACCATTTGCAAGTGTAGCAGCAAAAAAAGTTATTGTCATAGACTCTAGTGCGAGTCGTACCCACTTGTGAAAGCGGTGCCCAACGGCGCTGAACTGGCGACGTGTACCATAGTTTTCTGGACGTAGCGGACGTACCGCAGCAGGAACAGAGACAGAGAACAGAGCCAAGCGCAGGTCTTCGAATGGCGTGGTCCCACGTGCACAGGTTAAAGGCATGGAAGATTTTCGTGCGCGGGATAATACGACGTACAGAACATGCGGCCATGCTGTGCACATTCTGATCGGGAAGTGCTTACCGCAACATAAGCTTGCGATGCCTGTGATGCAACTTTACTGTGCCGCCTCTGGTTAGGGGTGACTTTTACGAAAGCCTATCATTCCTTATTGGAATGTCCAACACACCGATTTGTGTACACGTGAATCCCGCCCATGCCAACGAAGGACTGACGATGACAAAACCACCGCGACAGCGTGACGACGACGCAATGACGATAATGGCTTGACGGCGAAGGCATGCTGACAATGGGATGACAGCAAAGAAGTAACGGTGATAAAACAAGAATGACGGCATGACGACGACTCTATAACAAGGACGCACTGGTGACGATGGCATGACGATGTTGGAATAACGAAGCAGGACAGACGGCTTGAGGGTATAATGAGAATACGACGAGGGCATGGCGACGACGGCGGGTCGACAACGGCACGATGACACTAGTAGTATGGGTGGCAATACTACGATTGAATGACCCTACTGACATTATCACGATAGTCTGACCGCAAATGCATGACGACAAATTTTTGATGACGACGGAATGATCACGACAGCAAGATGACGAAAGAGGGACGACGGCGGCTTAATGACGAAGAAAGGACAACGCAGTGATGACAACAGGGTGAAGACAGTGGAAGAATGATGATGCTCTAAAAAAAAAGAAGGAATGTGCACAGTAAAATAGGCAATGAAATTACGACAGCGGAATGATGACATGTTTGGGTCGAACATCCCGTTCGCGCATAGATACATTACTTACCACCGAATCCAGAATCCGTTAGTAGAAAATCCGACGTCGGTTTGCACAATATGTGGTACTGGCGACTTTTGCAGGACCGATGCCAACATTCACAAAGAGGGTTGCGGGGGGCGGGGGAGGTCACTAAAGAAGCAATGAACACTTCGCTTTAAAATGTAGCGAAACGAACCTTGTCACCCTGTTAGTGCATGCAAACAATTTCACATAGAGACACGACATGCAAGCCTCTCATCAATGGAATCGCAGCACGTACTCTGTAAATGGTTTCGCTTGAACAACTGCAGATGCATTAGCACGTTTAGTTATGCAAACTGGTAAAGCAGACGTATCCACTGAGGAGAGCGTGCATTTGATCGTTGTGCCGGCAATGGCGATCGATCTTCGCATTTTGTGTTTATTGAAACAAATTTTCTTCAATCATGAATCAAATTTTTGTTTTTGCCCTACGACAAGTATAATTTTTTCGACGTGTTTCTAGAATGCTGTCCTTCTCGACACTCTGTGGTAACAATTATTCTTGTGCCAGCAAATGTCGCGCCTCGTAGCCTAGAAAAGCTCTTCAGCAATGTAGCGCACTTTGGCAGCACACAGAATACGGAGCACGGCGATAAATTCATGAGTGCAAAACTGCAAGTAACCTGATCAGCTTAGTCACCTTCAAAAATGTTAACGGTATTTTAAACCTGTAATCTTAATTATATCCTATGCTATGGCCACTTTGATACCTCTATATTTCGGGCCACGGCGGCCGCATTTCGATGGGGGGCGAAATGCGAAAACACCCGTTTACTTAGATTTACGCGCACGTTAAAGAACCCCAGGTGGTTTTAATTTCCGGAGTCCCCCTCTTAATCAGCAAGTGGTTTAGCACGTAAAACCCCATAATTAAATATATTACCTGTATATATTGATTTATGTACAAAAAGGTACTGCACTTTTACGGTAATTTCTTTGATAACCTAGAGAGTTCCCCTTCCCCGCCTAGCTAGGAATGATTCATCAGCCAAATACTTATTTGTAATAATTAGCCGGATGTCGCCCGAGAATACCTTGCTTGCGTGATTTCTCAAAAGGTTGCCACATATTCATACTTTCAGGAAAGGTTAGCAGGTCTTTGGCGAGCATCATCAAGAAAAATGACGATCACTTCCTTTGACTAGTTGTTTCATACTGTCTGCTTGTATTATAATGCATCAAAAATGAATTCACGCCCATTCATAGGCTCATGGCTTCTTTTATGTAACTAGTAAAGGTGTCACCTTGCTGTTAAGCTTCTTCACAGACATGTCGCGTAAGGCTTATGCATTCCGGAGCTGCTAAACGTTTTCACAAAACTCCATTCAAGTGCATACCATGCGCTTGGTAATGTCGGGCTCATTCTTAGAGAGCTAAGTACTGGCTACGCCGGGCAGGTGGAACAGACACGTGCCCGGGGGGGGGGGGGCGGCCTACTCCCCGAAATTAAGCGGTATACCCCCCTCCCATCCCCGCACATACCAGCACTCCTCATACACATTCCTCAAGCGCCGACAAATCAATCTATTCGGAGGTCGACATTTTGCTGCCTTTTTTCAGCGAACGTTGTATATGACTAACCTTCTGTTGTTTTTTCGGTGCCCGTCAACAGAAAAAATCGTCATGTGGGCCGATCCTCGTTATCGGGCACAAAGGGTCCAAGCTTGGTCCATATCCCTGTGGGCTCGGGAAACTGCAACGCGCCCTTCGGAAACATTGGGATGGACCCACGTGTGCGCCGCGCTCAGCGCCTGCTTCACCTCCGCTGCGGTTGGTCCCGGCATTCCACTACCTTTGGAATGGTCCCACATGTGCTGAGCGCTCAACGCCTGCTTCACCTCCGCCGCGGGTCAGCCCGGCATTGAACTACCTTCGGCATGGACCCACGTTGGCGGAGCGCTCAACGCCTGCTTCACCGCTGCCACTGTTGGGCCCGGCATTGCACTACCCTATTCGGGATGAACCCAGGTGTGCGGAGCGCTCAACGCCTGGTTCACCTCCGCCACGGGTCGGCCCGGTATTGCTATAACTTCAGGATCGGCCCACGTATAGGGAGTGCTTAACGCCTGCTTCACCTTTGCTGCGGGTCGGCCCGGCATTACCCTAGCTTCGAGTCGACCCGTGGTGGAGGTGAAGCATTTTGCTTTTCGTTTGGGAGCTTTGACTGTTCTCAGCTCTCGCTGCCATTCCACCTTCACAGAGTAGAATGGTTCTCAATTTTTTCACTATCTTTGGATGGCGGTAGTTATCGGCATCTCCTGGGGTGTCAAGGCCAGTTTTCTCATCGATTCGGTGACGGAGCCATTAACCCGAGAGGAGTTCAGTGGTCACCATTTATTGAACGATCACGCGTATCGCTGTCGTTTCGTTTATTCAGCCTCCTTTCTTTAGATTGATCCAGGGACCAGAAAATGGATTTGGTTCGTAATCAGCTGGCCTGTATGCTCGTGGAACGAGTTTTGGCAGGAGAAAACGCCAGTTGAATTTTTCTTTTTGCGTCATTATGACCTCGAGTGACGGCTCGCCGCGACTGTGGCAGATCCTTGGAACCATGTACACGCGATATGGGTTAGATACGGTGGAAAACAATATAATGCGAAACAGCGTCTACCATCAGACCCCGCAATAACCGTTAAACCCCTAAGCAATAAGACTGTCACCCGTTATCTCGTGTTGCTTTTCCCTAATTGTACAGCATTTTCCTGCAAGATTGGCAACTGGAAAGGAGAGTCACAAGGAGTTGAGAAATTAAGCGATCTACTAAGGGAAAGAGCCAAGGCAATAGCCAAACAGGAAGGAAAAGAGAAACTTAATTAATTTAACCGTTGTTTGTGAAAACATTTATGGATCAACATCTTTTTATTTAATAAGTAAGTAGAGAAAATACGGGCGGAAGTGAAGAATGATTCCTTGTGCCATGAATGATGCTTCTAGAGTTATCAGACGAGCCGCCTGACGTATCCACTTCTCAGCTGTGCTTGTATGGATGCTTTCCTAACCCTCCGCGGTGGGCGCAGTACGTCTAGAACCACCGCGTTCTGCGCTCTACGCGGTTGTACGGGACTGGTGACCATGCATCGTTACGCAACTTCCCGAATACCAACACGAGTCGGTTCTGGCACTCAAATAGGTAGACCAGTAAACTAGGCATCCAAAAGAACTGTGATTGTTCTTCCGCAAAGGTGTATATATATATATATATATATATATATATGTATATTTCTGTATAATTCTTCTGGAGCTAATTGACAAAACGCTGCTAGCAATCTTTATTTTACACTTTCGCTTCTTTATTTGTTACTTGTTTTTGGCAGTCTTCTTCCTGCGCTTCTGTGAAGCGCGCGTCGATTTGATGTGTTTCCTTATTTGCCAAGTAAAGGAGCGGTGTGTCTCACAGGCGTACATGTCATGTACACCTGATTTCAATTCCTTTTTGCTGGTTTACGCCTCTTTATGGCGAATGGCTGGCATTATTCACATTTGTACTAGTAAGGGTGGCCCCACCCCATTCATTTGCATAGAAAAGTTACCTTGGTTTGCCCCCACCCCCCGAAAAATATCCTGGGTACGTGCTTGAAGTGGAAGATTACATTAGAAATATTTGTGGCGGCATCCTACTCATTGTAGGCCGATGCCCTATGGTAAGATGCAAACCGAAGCACCTAGTTAATACTGCTTCATCACGCACTGTTCAGGTAAAAGGCTGTGCGCGGCTTCCAAGATCTAGTTGACACAGGTTTCGGGAAGCTCCATCAAATTTAACGGGAATTATTTATTATTGCACCAGGCCAGCGCACGTAGTGCAGCAATGGCACAATAACCAGTTAGTCTGGCGCATCTGCGAGCACGAAGATATATATATATATATATATATATTGTAAGCGCTATTAACGTACTTCGTCGTTTTCATTTGTGCATAGCCATCATCTTCCCCCTTCTTCGCGGATGAGCTGGGGTGTTGTTTTTCTTAGACTAAACAGCGCTGGACAACTTGATCGGTCTCGGTGTTATATATATATATATATATATATATATATATATATATATATATATATATAAGCCTATTTTTACGTCCATTGCAAGACGAAAGTTCCTTCCTGCGATCTCTTGGCTAGCTGATTCCAACTTGCGCCTCCAAATTTCCTAATTTCATCACCCGACCAAGTTTGCTGCCGTCCTCAAGTGTGCAATCCTTCTCTTGGCACCCATTCAGCAACTCTGATGGTCCACTGGTTCTCTACCCTACTCATTCCATGGCCTGCCTAGCTCCATTTTCCTCCTAATGCCAGCTAGAATATTGACCATCCCAGTTTGCTTTCTGATCCACAGCGCTGTCTTGCTTTCTCTTAACGTTGCGTCTCACATCTCTCGTTCCATCGCATTTTGCACGGTCCTCAACTTGTTCTAGGGCTTCTTCGTTAACCTCCAAGTTCCCATCCCATATCTTAGCACCTTTACAATGCAACAATTGTACACTTTTCGTTTCAGGGACCGTGGTAAGCTCGCACTCAGGATCCTGTAATGCGTGTCGTATGCGCTCTAAACCATTTTTATTCTTCTAAAAAATTCCTTCTCAAGATCAGGGTCCCCTGTGAGTAATTGACCTAGGTAAACCTACTCCTGTAGAGACTCTACAGTCTGACTGGCGATCCTTAATTCTTGTTCCTTCGCCAGGGTAATTACCATTATCCTTCTCTTCTGCATATGAATAATCAACACCCCTCTTATACTTCTTGGGTTAGGTTGCTCAGTCATTCGTTGTAATTCGTCGCCATTGCTGCTGAACAGGACAATGTCATCTGCAAACCGAAGGTTTCTGATATATGCATATATATATATATATATATATATATATATATATATATATATATATATAATATAGTGCACCTGACGCGGTTCTGCTCCGGACGGCCCGTTAGTTGCATTTCGCTACTTGAAGAGGCAGGACGTGTGTGCTGAGTGAGCTCCGGAAGAACACTTTTTAATGTGGGGAGCGTGGTTTAAATAACGAATTGAAGACGTCGGAAAGATGAGACCTAATGCTAAAGCATTTCTCTTGCATTTATCAATAATGTGCCACTGATTTTGTTCCTTCTTTAAGGTATTTTTGTACCAATACACTTTCTAGGGCCCGAAATAGCGGTGAGCGTGTTGCTATAATTTTCAAACCAATCTCTCCTTTAGCAAATTACTGCCATTATGCCGTATGGAATACGTCGCTTTCAATCTTCACGCTTTTTTCGAGGACCTATCGAGAAGACAGTACCGTCTGAAGATGTGTGGATGATTCCGAAGGTAGGGTCGTTGAAAGTTGGACGCTCTTCCAGCTCTCCTCGCCTGAGGGGCGATTCGATAGAGTGCCGTGTGCACTGCGGCCGTGTTCGGCGAGTGAAAAAGCGCTACATTGCGCGGCCGCCGTGGAGAGAAGAGGAAGAAAGCTGATTATTTAAGATGCAGAGTGTTTAGCCAGCATATTTGTGCCTACGTGCTACTCAGCAGAGAATGAGGTGAAAAAGAAAGGCTCTAAAAGAAGGTGGGCGGAAGAAAAAGGGAAAAAAATGCAAGCCGTCTCATGTTATCAGCAGCAGAGTAAGTGCGCCGTGGAAATTACAATACGCAGGAATAGCGGCATCGCATTACCATACCGCATCGGAGGTATAGTTACTGACCGAAGCGGACGAAGAAACGTACAGAGGGCGCCACACGTCGGGATGCGTGCACTAAAAAAATACTAAAAATAGGTTCAACCTCTAGTTGATGTCGATGAAATGTTGTCACTCCCATTCGCGGCTCTCGCAATAATAAATCACGTGGCTCCTACAATCCGTTCTAGCTCCCAAGTCGCCAAGAAAGACATTGTCTTTCATCTGCTACGAATAGAGGCTGCATCGGGTTCAGGATTTTTCTTGATGTACAAATCTTCCTGGGTATTACAGGGTTTAGTGCAGGGTAAATGAGAGGCTAGTGCGTAAAGAGGTCTACATTGTCAGAATGAATATATGAATGCTTTGTTATTTCGCACGGAGAATTTCTCGCCGGATGCAAAAACAAATTTTGGATCAACAAAAAGAAAGCCAGCAGACTGATGATGTCGTCGGTGGAAGAATACTGACCGGTATATATTATGGGGAGTCCAGAAGTAATGAGAATTGTTTTCGAACATTCTCAAACGGTATCCTTTTGAAGGTAACCCCTAAGGGAAGCAGTCGATTTGACGCACCGCTTTATTCTTGGTTGAACATTTTTTCTGGCACTTTTGGAAATTTGTGACCTTCATGTGTCCTCACGTGCTCTTCTTTATCTCCACCACACCTTGAAAACACTTGCTTTTTAGTTGTCGCTTCAATCTTGGAGATAAAAGGTCGCAAGGGGCAAGATAAGGGCAACAGAGAGGTTGAAGTGAGGTACCGTCGTCACCTTATTTTTATCAGGAAGGACTGCACGCTCAATGCTGCGTGGGTGGGAACGCTCTCATGGTGCAAGAGCCAGTTGCCCGAGTTCTGCAGATTGGATCGTTCTTTTTTTTTTCAGAATTGTATAAGGTAGCTGCTTAAGGCAATTCAGTGCAAAAATACTGGCTGGCGGTCTGACGTTCCGGTGCAAAGTAAATATTGACGATCTCTTTAACACTGAAAAAATTGCCAACAGAAAACAGAACTTGATTCACACAAGTTGTTCTGTGACATTGGATGCGGGCGAAACGCAAGAGCGCTCGTGTACATAGAATTAGGGTCTCTCTAAAGAACAACACGTGATCAAAATTATTACAAAGTCCCCCCACCGTGGTGTGTCTCACATCCATATCTTTGGTTTTGGTTAAGTAAAAGTGCAGAATTTACATAGCTGCTTTTTTTGCATAATACCAGCGTAAAGCCGACGTAGACGGTGGAATATGCAGAGAAGTAAATCACTGCCGTCAACGAAAGAAAACAAACAATCAATCAAACATTATACAAGAACGCTGATTGGCGAATTGATGGGGACTATGACACATCGCACGGGTTCCTTGTGGCATGGATCTTATTTAGCCATTTAAATTTTTGTCATTTTATGGAGTACATCGGTTTCCTTACTCTTTCGACTTCTATACTGTGTGAAAACCAGTTAACTACGCAAGCGTGATATTTACGAACAGACTTAGGATGAGGAAATTTTAGAGTGTTCCAAAAAATATCCGAACCCGCCGTGGTTGCTCAGTGGCTATGGTGTTGCGCTACTGAGAACGAGGTCGCGGGATCGAATCCCGACCATGGCGGCCGCATTTCGATGGGGGCGAAATGCGAAAACACCCGTCTACTTTGATTTAGGTGTAGGTAAAGAAACACCGAGGTGGTCGAAATTTCCGGAGTCCTCCACTACGCCGTGCCTCATAACCAGAAAGTGGTTTTGGCGCGTAAAACCCCATAATCTAATCTAACGTTCGTTTTCAGCTCCCTTCGGCGCTTCCAAAAGCCGACGCGACCGCTGTGTCAACGTGATCCCGCATCACGCCGACGGTGGCTCTAGCTTTTCCACTGGTGGAGCTCGCCTCCAATACAGGGTGTCCCAGCTAACTGTAGCGAAATATTTGAAAAATGTGCAAATGTCACGTAGCTGGAAAGAATAAAGGTAATGTTGTTTGCCGAGGCTTATCGATACTCGATTTCTTTCATTCCGGGTAATTAGATAATTAGTCTTAATTAATTAAAAAGTAGTACAAGCAAAGTGCCTCGAGCAGACAGTTCCGCGGTAATTCTGCGTGCATTTTCGGGATCCGTTCACTCTCGGAAAAATACTTTTATGTAGCATGTATTTAGCAACAGAAAGCTGTATCGACAATTTTTCATGTCGCTGTGCAATTTCTTTATTGATATTTTTCATGTAATTATAATATTCGAGAAGTAAACTAACTAAGACTAATTATCTAATTAGGCAGAATGAAAAACTAATTTGAGCATCTCCAAGCGACCGCAAACATTACCTTTTTTTCTGTCCAGCTATGTGGCATTTGCATATTTTTAATGTTTGCATAAATTATCTGGGACACCCTGTATGCAATACGAATGATCCAGCCAACAACTATATTCTGAGTTTGAGGCTGCGGGCACTAACATCAGACGTAACGTAAAGAGCCTTTCAAACTTGGAGCAATTGGAGCGATTCCTAAAGAGACATGAAAGTAATGGTGTGTACAGCTTAGTAACTTACGCTTGTGGAATATTAAAACAACCACTCGACGCTTATCAAAACTTCAAGATATTTGGTTAATTTCTATGATTGGTATACGTCAACGTCAAGGAACAAAGACGAGAACAGGAAAAACCACAGGCATATATTGAACACAAACACATGGGCTCCATATATGGCCTCATTTACGTCTCTATTAGAAATCATACCTTGACAAGAGCCCTGTTAACAATATTACGCGAATAGAGACATCGTTCTCGAGTTTTTGCGCCCATTTGCTATGACGCCATGTCACGAACATGACAGCGTGTTCGCTGCTCTGAAGTAATGTATATTGGTAAAGAAAGCCTAGATTTCGAGAAGGTCTGAAGCCTGTCTAGCAAGATTGGAGAGCTTTTCGGGCTGCACAACTTTCCAGAAGTGAGGAAGTCCTCTGACGTCAGAATGATGTGCTGGCGGTGATCTTTGAGCATGCGATTAAAGTATAGTCTAGCCTTCACACGCCGTGATGACTTCACGTCTATAGTGTTGGGGCTACTAAGCGCGAGGTCGCGGGATCAAATCGCGGACGCGGCGGCTGCATTTCATTGAGGCCGAAATGCAAAAACGCCCTTGCCACGTGCATTTGAAGTACGTCAAAAATCCCCATGGTGGCTGAAATTAATACGGAGATCCTCACTATGGCATGCCTCATATTCAAATCCTGGATTTGGCGAGTAAAACCCCAGAATTCATTCAGTCTAGGCCTTCACTTTTAGCACTACCTACTACTAGGGACGCTATAACGTAAAACTATTCCAAACTTTCCTATTCAAAAACTGCCATCAGCCCTCCACGATTGGTCAAAAATTTTTTCGACCGCCCCCACTTCACCTGTCTATCACGCGACGTCACGAAACCGCAATACCTCCCCATCTCTTATGATGTGTACACACTGATTATGAACAATTTGACACAAAAAAGAAAAACAATTATTTCTGATTCGACCCCTTTTCGCCATTAGCCCTCCGCTATTGGTAAAATGTTTTTGGGCTGCACCCACTTCACCGGCCTTTCACGGGACGTCACAAAACAGCAAAAACTCACCGCGCCTAAGTGACGTGTAGGCGATAAAGATGCATGAATATGCCGAACAAAACTGAATTTTCATCGCAATAGCCGCAGGCTGCCCCTTTCCGAAAGGAATAAAAGATGGCTGCCGCCGATCGCTGAGGCGCTGGCTACTCGCCCCTTCCAGAGAGCATGGGTGTATTTGCGTATAATAAAACTTCGTGCGTGGTCGTGTAATGTTTTCGAACACTTTCGGCACGCTTACCACCTCATTCTGCCAACTCTTCTTTGCTGAGGGTCAGTTTTAGCGTCACTCTTATGCTTCCGTTGCATGCCACCGCGATTTTCGACCAGCCACCACAAGCTAAGTAAGGGAAAGCCGACGAATCGCAGACACCGGCACCACCCTCTTCATCCGGTTATCGATTTTCAGTGCACTGGCTCTGCCCCAGCGAATCCCTCTCCACTTGAGTGTTCTCCTCGCCTCTTGTCAGCCAATTAGATTCGACAAGCCGCTCAGTGTAGGCAATGTTATTCGTTTTTCAAGCAAACAAAAGTGACCTCCTATGAACGAGGACAGCGTTTGATTGGTCTGTTCAGACAACCCCGTGGGTGACCGCCCGGTGCTTGCGTCGGTGGTTGCGCAAATTTGACGTTAGCAGATTGGAATAGAAGCGTATTGGAATAGTTTTAGGTTATAGTGCCCTAGCACTAGGACTACTTTTAGCAGTTGTCCGCCACATAACGAAGAATTTTTTCCGGTATACGATAGCAATAGACATTGCTTTACTGTAGCTTTTTACCACGCCTTTACCAGGCAATGTGTAGATATGAAAACTGTGGCGTTTATACGTAGGGATATTCGAAACTTTTCTATCCATTCCTGCAATCAGCCCTCCGCTATTCCTCAACATCTTTTTTGGACCACTCCCACTTTGCCTGTCTGTCATGTGCCGTCACCAAAGCCGCGATAGCTCCCAATATGACATGACGTCTACACACTGATTATGAATGATTCGACCGAGCAAAAGAAATTAATTATTTCTGATTCGACGCGTTTTCGCGATTAACCCTGTGCGATTGGTCAAGAGGTGTCAGGCTGCACCCACTTCACCTATCTGTCAACCTATGTTACTAAACCTCAAAAACTCATTGCGTCCAAGTGGCGTTTACGCGTTAAAGATGCAATAATATATCGAACAAAGCTGCATTTCTTTCTGAATAGCCGGAAACTGCCCATTTCGGAAAGGAATAGAAGATGGCTGCCGCCGATCCCTCAGGCACTGGCTACTCACACCTGCCGGAGAGCATGGGTTTATTTGCGTATACCAAACTTTTTCGTCTGGCCATTTAACGTTATCAAGCCCTTTCGGCACGTCGTATTAGTGCCAAAAGGGCTCGATAACGTTATACGGCCACACAAGAAGTTCTGCCAACTGCACTTTGCTGAGGATCCGTTTTAGCGGCATCTTTCTCTGTCCGTCGCACGCCGCCGCGATTTTAGACAAGCGACTGCACGCTAAGTAAGGGAAAGCTCACTAATCGCAGACTCCGACACCAACCTCTTCATACTGTTGTCTGTTTTCAGTGCGCTGGCTTGGCCGAAGTCGCTTGGTCTTAGCCGAAGGCACCAGCACATTTTTACGACAGTAATCGCGCACATTGTGTTCTAGAATTCATGCATTAGAATGAGCTGCTAAATTCTTTTGCCCTCTCTTTTTCCAACTATGCCCATAACAACTCTCTGCTAAGTACTTTTCATTCTTTGACCAGCTTCGAAGATATTAAATTATGGGGCCTTTAACCTACATTAGCGTTTAGCTCCATGACATTCCACAGAAAAGAATGTTAACACGTTCGTGGAGCTTCCAGTAATAATAGCTGCGTCATGTGTTCTGAAACCCAACACTATTCATTGTGAAACACTAGTAATAGTGTCAATTATTTATTACATGTCCTTACGTACGCCCTCTTGGTAATGCGGTTTTCGAGTGCGCACGATGATTGACGTTATCTTGTAGCGCGTTCGGTCGCTGTCACCAGAAGCCCGGCCAGAGCCCACCATAGCCGAAGCCGGTTCCGTAGCCAAAGCCTGTTCCATAGCCGTATCCGAAGCCATACGGGAAACCGTATCCAAATCCGTATGGCCACCCGTATCCGAAGCCTCCACCAGGAATGATGCCGGCAGAAGCAGTGACCAGCACGAAAGTTGCAAAAGCGAGAGTCACCTGAAACAAAAAGCAAAAAAGAGTAATTGCAGGAAGCCGCCTAAAATCGTTTGCTGCAAGTCGCAGCGTTAAGCATACACTTAATGAAAGTTGACTATATATACGCTGCGCATCTATATTATAGTCGACAATGCCTCCCAAGCCATACGTAACTCTGAAGAAATAATTTACATCAACTTGTCGGGAAATGAAGATCTTTTTTTTAGAATGTGTTCCTTTTCTTTTCTACATTAAAATTTTCTCTGCTCCCTGCCAGTTGCTCCTCATTCGTGTAAGCGCGAGGCGGGTACACAGCGCAGAAACGCAGAGTCAGACGAGAAAAGACACAGATACGAGGGTTGATGAATAGGCGTCTTTTGCAGCTAACTTTGGCAATTTTATTTATTTATTTATTTAGTTCTTTATTCATTTATTCATTACATACTACCAGTCATTTTTGGAGACCTTAGGCAGGAGTGGCAACAGGAATACAACCCACAGCAAGCTCAGTGTAATAAAGCAAAACAAAATCACTTAACAAGAGAAAAGAAAACATCAAAGGACACATACGCGCCAATGCGTACAAGCGAAAGTATCAACACTGATTCCAATACAAGAAATGATAACGTGCGCACGCATTTCAAGTGCGAAGGCGCCTACAGCGCGCAATTTCTTATCGATTGTAGGAATGAATCAATATTTGGCCGTTCAGCCACATCAGCAGATAAGGCGTTCCAGTCTAGAATTGTCCGAGGAATGAAAGAGTACATGAACGTGTTAGTCCTGCATTAAAACTCAGATACCTTTTTTCGATGAACAGACCGAGTAAATTATGGCAGGCGCTATGAGTGCGGATTGACCAATTCTTAACCCATGTTGTCATATAGGGAATAAAAAAAAGTTTTAACCTGTCATGATGACGCGTCGTTTGAAGTTTTTCTATCCCTGCCTTTGGTACGAGGCTCTATAACATTTGAAGATGAATCTAATAGATTTTCTTTGGATGCTTTCTAGTTTTAGCTTGTTAGCTTCTGTCCAGGGATCCCAAGCTGCTGCAGCGTAGACCAGTATGGGCCTAATAAACGTCTTGTACGCCAAAAGTTTTATTTCTGTTCTTGAATGACCCGGCGTGCGCCGTGGGCATCCCAATTTTCAGAGCGCTTGTTTTTTTGTAATGAACGTAACATGTTCATTCCAGTGCAAATAGGAGGTTATCATCACTCCCAAATACTTGTAGGTGTGCACTATGCTTAAAGATTGGTTACTGATGCGATAGGTGTATTCAAGTGGTTGATTTTTACGGGTTATGGTCATTTCTACCGTTTTTCTACTACTTATGGTCATCTGCCATATACTACATGGCTCGCAACTGTGCTTAATGCTTCGTTCAGTAAGACCTGGTCATTAGGGCAAGAGATTTCCTGGTATATGACGCAGTCATCCGCGAACAGCCCGATATGGATGCCTGCGTCCTGGACAGTATCATTAATGAACAAAAGAACGAAAAGAGGGCCGAGAAAGGAGCCATGGGGAACACCAGACACCACAGAAGTTAAAGAGGCAGCTATACCATCAATGACTACACACTGGCGCCTAGACGAGAGGTATGCAGCAATCCATGCCACAAGGTGATCGTTTTTAAGATTGGGCTTCAATTTTAGTACGAGCTTAGAATGAGATAACCTGTCGAAGGCTTTCTCGAAATCCAAAAGATATGTCCACCTGTTTTTGTCTAACTCTATAGTAATGCAATGTATTGTTACTATTAGTTGGGTTACTCTAGATACTCCTCTACGAAATCCATGTTGCCGGTAGTCAAGGAGGTCATTGTTTTCAATAAAGAAGGATATGTGCTTAAATAAAATTTGTTGAAGCAAGTTCACTGAAGTACATAAAATCCATATAGGCCTGTATGAAGAAGGTGGTGAATGGTCGTCCGCTGTAGGTATGGGAGTGATCTTAGCAAATCTCAAATTGTCCGGAAGTTCCGCACGAGTGAATGATTTGCGAAATAATAGGGTTAGATACTTCGCGCACCATTCGGCATATCACACTAGGAATTCGTCCGGTATCTCATCAATACAAGGTAATTTCTTGATGTCTAAGTTTAGAAGCAACGCCACGACGCCATCGTCACTAACGAATACATCATTTATTGGCCGTATTTCATCGAAACGGGAGATGTTTGGAGTGTTACCATTATCCCCGTGAACACAGAACACAAGTATACATTAGGTGTTTTAGCTATGTCAAAATTGTCGTCCAGAAGTGCATCAGCGATGGATAAACGTGGTACTGACTTCTTTTTTGCAAACAAGTATCGCCAGAACTTTTCAGGGCATGAAAGAAGAAAGTTTTTCAGTTGCACGTTTTGGAAATGGTCTTTCGCTTTTTTGATCCCGTTTTCTAACATAACGCGCAGCTTGGTAATCTTTTCCGCGTTAGCGCTTGTTGGATGGCGCTTATGCTTATTTCTAGTTTTTTTTTTTGCGCTTATGCCCCAAATGAACGAGCTCCTTCGTCAGCCAGCGGTTAAAGCTGCGCACAGTCATTCGTTATTTTTGGTACGAACTGCACAATGCATAGAGAAATGAATTACTTAAACGCCACATTTGTTCGACAGACGCATTAGCTGATTCGTCCATAGGGGTGAAATCGGTGAACGAGCTATCAAGCCTATCCAGTACGTCGACGCCTACTAGCACGTGTAAACAACGGGACTATAATTTCCTTTTTTTTAGGTTTAGAAAAAAAATGCATTTCTACCGATAAGAATACAATCCTGTGATCAGATACGCCATCAAAGATATGAACTCTTGGATTCCTTCGTTATAGCCTTCGGGAAACAAGAATCTCTAATATAGGATCTGAATTCTCTTGACTGAGTGCGAGTGCGTGTGAGTGCGTGTGAGTGCGTGTGAGCGCGTGTGAGCGCGTGTGAGCGCGTGTGAGTGCGTGTGAGTGCGTGTGAAAGCAATGAAAACAAAATGAGCAAACAACGATGCACGACGTGGGTGATCTCCTGTTGCCGTCCGAATTCCTCAAAACTACGGTACTGAAGCATTTCAAAGGCACTTTAATGTGTTTAGTGTTTGAAGCATATGGAATTCTCATGAAAGAAAGCAGTTGTGTCAACGCACTTTCAGTTTTCATAAAAGACATGGCATATCTCAGCAACGCTTGCAACGTCAAACTTTTCTCGGCAATTAGAATAGAGTGGTAGTACAATTCCTATGGGCACGTTTTTTTACGAGCATGTTTCTGTGATACCCAGTTTAAACCTACACTTCCTGCCTTGCTTTTCTTCTTTCTTTTCCTTCCTTGTCCTTGGTCGTTTTATTCAGGCCAGTCGTTGTGTGGGAAATCATGTGTGCTTCAATGAACCCATTTGCACAGCATAATATAGTCATGAGCTTCAAAATAGCCTGTTGTGCGCTGCCGCCAAGTGTGCCCTGTACCTTCTTTGCTTGACCTCATTTCTAATTCGGTGTGGCTACTACTACTATCGATTACCAACGAGCTTCAAAGGCAACGTGATGCTTCGGAACCTAATTTGGTCCTTATAAGGAAAGAGAAAAAACAACGGGACGGTTGTTAGTACGCTCTCGTTTCTGACCATTCTCTCTTCAAGCTGTTTTTCTTTTCAGTGCTATTTTCCTACATCCTAAACTGAACCAACAAAACGAACCGCACATCCTTTTGCGTCTTGACAGATGTAGATTTCGCATGTGTGTATGTAACATGTGCAGATGCCAAACAGGTGTAAAGAGTAATTTGGTAAGCTGTACCGCTATTACTTCCTCGTGCTGCAACATGCATGCATACATGGTGAACGAGTTTAGCTAATAGAAAGGCCACGAAAATTGTTTAAATAGACCCTGAACACTTCTCTAACTAATCATAGAACAGCCTCTCTAGTAAATGGCGTCGTCCCATGAATGTCGTGCCACCAAAATTTTTGTCGTGCACCAACTATAAGTAGAGTTATCGCACCGATATCCGGTTTTCTCTCTCGTTTCGCCTCTGCCAGCGCACTGGAAGCCAGGCAGCGGAGAAGCAGAGAGCCAAGTCCCGGCCAAACGTCGAGTGTCGCGGTGGCGGAAGGCCTTGTCGCGGCACCTTGTGGCGGCCGCGATAGACTACGCCACGCAGCACATCTCGGAGGCCAGGCTCAGCTGACACTGCTATGCACAGGGTAAAGATGATTTTCCTCTCATTTCCAGATCTCCAGATCACGAAATCAGCCAACAGCTTCAGTAGGTCGATGACGTCACATGATGGCATTGCAGTAGCGAGAACAAGCGCTACTTTGATGTTTTTGTCACGAGATTGTGACTGCTGCGTTGCCTGCTGTATTCAGTGCAGCAGTATTTGGCTCACATGCTCACAGCAGTTTTTACGATAGACCGCCAATGCTTTCTTACTCTGTTAAGACAGTGCTTCATGTCCCTTTAAGGCAAAGAGCGTTACACTGCAGCCACATATCTTTAACTGAAGGAGTGGTTACCTCTGAGTCGCTCTCAGAGCTTTGTCTTCCGACACTCCGCGCCGCGTGTATTTTTCCTTTTCCAGCAAAGAGCACAAAAAGTGACGTGGCGAAAGTGTGCATCCAGCCATTCACAGCAAAGTGCGTATAACATGTCAACACAACGAATATTTTAGGATAAGCACTTTCATATGTTCTTCTAGGGTCAACAGCCCTACGGGTTATTCGGAGTCCGAATGAAATTATTATTTTTTTAGGGAAGCAGCCGTACGTTGTGGGAAGTAGATGGTGCGAAGCGGCCGCACAGGTCATCAATCTGAAATTGCGATATTCTCTGTGCTATTATTACATTTTTATATTTCTTCCAGTCTTGAAAAGTCGCAAGGACTGCAAGAGCTAATAATCACAGAATATAAAGGTATGCAGCGAAAGCGGTGACACTCACTTACGAGGTCAGTGGTCTGCATATTCAAAACTAAACTTCCGTGCTTAACGTTTCAAGAGCTATACACAATCTGGCCACACGTGTTATTTGTATGAGTGGTGCAAAATTCTATTTATCAATGAGCCGGAGCAGTTGTCGAAGTAGTTCGTCTCGAGAAATCGATCGCCATGGTATGTATCGCCTTCTTTTAGTCTACGTGCATCATCACTCATTACAGGAGGTTAGTGTGTCATCCCTTGGGTGCAACACAAAACGGAATTTTTTATGTTGCATCCGACAAAAATGAAAGTTATTGCAGTCGTATCAGACATAGTGAGCATTCAGCAATAGCCACTACACTTATACACTAATACAAACGAGTCAATGAACACGGGGCGGGAACATTACTATTCTCCAGTATTCTGTTCGTATATCGCTGTTTTAATAGAGGAAGCCACACTTATATTCTTCGCCGCCAGCCCTGTAATAATACCAATCATTCCAAATGGCTTAAGAAATAGCAATTCTTTGTTAATAGGTCATTGAATGAAAAAGAAAAGTGTTTCTACACTCCGCGTTCCGCTTACACTTTTCTCCAACATACCCTACTCGACCGTCAAGAACTTGTAAAATACAACTAAATGGAACAAGGTGAAGTTGTAATAATGTCGTTTTCGTGTAATATTTATGTCGACGACGAAACTCAAAACCGCTCACATATTCAAGAAAAGCATCCGCTAAGGATGCTGATCACAATGCTTACCAGCAACGTCATCCTGCGCTATCCTACTGTTTGGGGTCGGGGGCAGCGTCTGATGGCTTGCGGCACCCGCACACGTTATTTATATGATTCCACCGCCTCCTGCACTCTACCATCTTCCCACGTTTTACCAATACTCCGATCGCTAAAAAAACATATAAAACATTACAGAGGAAGGCAGGACTATAGGGCTATTCCTGTCCGCAATAGTCAAGATTTGCATACGCATGCGCGGTCGTGGTTCCAGCGACCATTGAGACAGCGTAGGAAAAAAAAACAGAGGCATTTTCTCTGCGATGCAATCGCACGTAAAGGAACTGTGTCACAAAAAATCAGTGGCACGTTTTCGGAACTGTGTTTCGGAAGACTAGCCACCGCGTTTTATTGTTGTTGTTTCGGAGTATTATGTAATTCACATCGCTTAGTTCCGCTTTCTTGGGCTCAGTGCACTGGTGTCAAGCAAGGTAGTTGTCTTGAGCAAACAGCCTTGGAGAGCGACTAAATTGAAAGAAGCGGAAATTCCTCAACGTTCTCCACCGAACAGCGAGCGTCCTACGTTTCACGCCGCTGCTTCCCACTAGAAACACACGTCTAGTCATGCTCGGGAGATCTTGTTTGCGTGTTTGTATCCATTCGTAGCGAGAGCTAAACAACTACAGCGATGGATATACTCACAATTTTCAGACATGTTTTGCTTAATCTTAAGGTCAGAGTTCACTGAAAATAAATTATTCATGCCATTGTTGTAGTTTTGTCGTGCAGCCTGCGCATACCAAGTAAAGCAAAATTTGGCAGCTACCAACGGGCCGTACAAAATAATTGAAAGAGCTTCGCTGTACTGATACAAACACCTGCCTATCTTGTTGTGTTTGCATCGCTGCTAAGACGGGGATGGCGGAAGACAGGTCGATAAATTTACAAATCGCCACTCCATAAGCAAGGCTAATGAGCGATGCTGCCTATATATTTGAGAGCACATAACATAGCTTTATTAACATTACCATCTTCAGCGAAGCACCTTCTTTTGTCAGATGTAAAACAGGGAGGTGCGGTAAGCGTTTTATGCGCACCCTAAAGGTGTGCTGTTTAACCTGCACATTTTGAGAATAAACAAAATTTTTATTGTCCTGTGACATAAAACGCGCTTGTTCCCTTGAGGGGATATCTCGAAGAGGTTGCTCCAACTTTCCCTGAAAATTGCGCTGGCATTGCAGTAACTATCGTTCCTTAATGTTATACGGAGGCTTTTGGGAGATGGTGAAAGGGTAGACAAAAACCCGGGGCACTACGCTGAGCAGACCTGTTGCCAAGAACACCAAGAAGCTGTTTACAGGCCCCTTGCGTAATCCACAAAAAAGTGAAGATGAACTTCAACAAAACAATCTTAAATTTGGCAGCTAGCAACTGAAGGTTGTGGCGATGAGCCCCGCTTTCTTGTATAATGCGAACGTTCGTTTACGTGTAGCATCGAACTGCAAACGGGGTCCGGTGGAACGCGCCAATGCCAAAGTGCGAAATCAACACCGATGAATCGCTTGCCTTTAGACCCAAGTTAGCTAAGAAGTTCTTTTTCTTTAGCTTCTTTCTCGTCCTTACTTTTTCTTCTGTGTAAGCATAGGTTTTCCGTCTCTTCAAACGCTTCCGTACAGCGTCATGTGGTAGCACCAGAGTGCAGGCAAATTTCTCGACAGTGCCACAGCTACAAAGAATACGAACTTAATTACATCTGTTGCGTGTTTTCACATGTTCGCAGTGAGGCAAGCTTGTTTTTGCCCGGCACCCTTCACCGCGTGGGTGGCTCATTCCAAGGGCGCTGCACCGAAGCAGAGCCGGCAACAGCGCTGCCGCCGCAGGCACTCCTACTGAGCTGAGGTCACCTAATCAGTGCGCTAATACTCGGTGGGTTCGACTGCACAAAATACCAATTTATTAGTAAAAAAATGGCGCATGAGGGTTTACCACAATGTGAAGATGGAATGCTGAATGTTCACCACGACGCGTTTATGACATTCTCCCCAAACTTAAGCGCGTTGGCTATGCCACTTAGAATGTGACCATCATTGTGGTGAATCGAGCCTATGAGTACCTGCACAGCAACACACTCGGATACACAGGGAGCCGTCGTGACCTATCCTTAGAATTTGTGCACAATGAGAGCTAAATCTAGGAGGAGTTCGTTAACTGATGCGTTCCCACGGAAAACAGACATATATGAGGCTTCCAGGCCTGTTTAAGCGGGGCTGCTGAAAAAATCTGAGTTTGAAAATCACGAGGATTCCACGCACTACGGGAACGGATCTAAGCCAAACTTCCTTTGCTTTGCTTTGATTGACGATACTTAGCGGTGATGTTCGCGGCGAATGTTTAATTTCTTCAGCGTTTAGTGCAATACGAGAGTGGTGAGGGGATGTTAAACGTTACCGTGGGGGCACCACCGCTCTTTCTCGGTGTAGATCACAGAACACGCAGTGACACGTGTTTTCTTGAGGCATTGTTGCGCGCCATATTACATAACCTTTGAGAGGGTTGCGCACTGTCATTGCCTCACATGGCACATCGCATCGCGAAGGAACAGCTCGACTTTAATTAATTTTTAGGGATGCAAGTGCCAGGGCCGCAATCAGATTAGGATCGGTATATGATCGGAATCTCTTTAACTTGTGCATAAGTTGAAGTACACACGAGCGCTTTTGTATTTCACCCCAGTTGAAACGCGGCTGCCATGGTCGGCATCAAACCCGCGACCTCGAGCAACGCCGTAGCCACAAAGCTTTCATCGCGGGCACAAAAGTGTTGATTTGACGCCCGGCCGCTTACGTTGTGTTGCCTATAGACGCTACGGTTGAGGACTGGGCGTGTTTGTATAGCATATTAGAGGCTCGATTGCACAACATTAGGATGGCGCACCCTGAAGAGAAACACACACACCACAGAGCGCTACTTGCAACTGTCGTTTTATTCCCTTGTCATTGGAAAAAATACTGCAAGATACTCGAGGGGGGGGTAACTAACGACAAATACAAAAAGATTTTTACAAACATGGCCATCCACCAATGCCAAGCCAGCTTTGTCACATACATACATACATACATACATACATACATACATACATACATACATACATACATACATACATACATACATACATACATACATACATACATACATACATACATACATACATACATACATACATACATACATACGTTTGGGAAGTATGTGCGTGAGCATGCCATCAATCTCCCTTAGTGCAAAGGAAATAGATTTCCTCACGCGCTAATCTGGAATTTTGTATCGTGATTTCTTATTTGCGATGTCAAAAATGATCGCGTGACAAAGCTGGCTTGGCATTGATGGATGGCCACGTTTGTAAAAATCTTTTTTTTTTGTCTTTACACCCCCCCCCCCCCCCCCGAGTATCTTCCAGTATTTATTCCATTGACAAGGGAATAAAACAATAGTTGCAAGTAGCGCTATATGGTGTGTGTTTTCTTCTGTGTGTGTCGCCCAAATGTTGCGCTACGCTCGGTGCTTTATTGCGGCTTTGCATCTGCATGCCTTGCGTCGGTCATCCGCTCGACAAATTTGGCAGTGTTTATTTTTCAGAAAAAGCGTAAATGTGCCGTACCTTACCTTGAAGTTACATTTATTCAGTTTATCGGCAACCACTATCGTGTCTCGTAGTAGCCGTTCTTTACCTTCTCACATCGCATTTTCCCTCTCCCGCGCTGTCCTCTTGTATGGGAGCTGCGAGCGAAGAGTGGAAAGGCTGTTATTCACTCGATTCGTGACTGCATCGGTTCTACGTATTCAATGCCTGCCTGCTCTCCCTACCTCTTCCCTGCCATTCTATATAACACCCCTCCCAACGGTTGCGCGTTAGTGCAAAGGTAAGCGCTACCGTTTCTGTAGCGCTTTTGCGGGAGGTCACGGATATAACTACAGCCGTCAAGGAGGTATTGCGGTGGTGCTTTGGAGCTCCAGAGGGAATTGGGTCTACGGAATGGAAATGTTCAAACTACTTTGTTGCGTCGGCTTTCCTCTCTGCCACGCTCCTGTCGTATATGCGCACGCTCTGAACTAACTCGTGACGTGGTGTGCGAGACACCGACAGCAGCCGTAGCAACAATGGAAAAGTCGGTAGAAGAGACACTGACAGCTTCGCGTTAATAACGTTCAGTACAGACAAGTCTGCGATGAATGGCATTCTTTCGGGACCCAAGCTCCCTGGCTAACAAGTGCCGGAGTACAGCTCTGCTGCGGGCGAAATATAACGGTCACTTCTTCGCTGACAGCATCACAAGGTCGAGGGATTGAATGCCGGCCACTCAGCCGTATTTAGATGGGGGCTAAATGCGAAAACACCCGTCTACTTAGCTTTATGTGCACGTTCAAGATCCCCAGGTGGTCCAAATTTCCGGAGTCATCCACTACGGCGCGCCTCATGATGAGAAAGTGGTTCTGGCACGTAAGACCCCATAATTTAATTAAAATTTTTCACTGACAGCATAAGGCTTGTTGGATTACTGGGGAATTCGTATAGGGCCAGGGAAAGTCGGATTTATTTACGCGAACGCTAAAAGACTCGGCTCCACAAATGTGCTGTACTGGGTATCTTGTTGACTGCAGCAAATTTGTAACACTAAAGGTATTTGAATGCGAGTATCCACAATGACAGCCTTTAGATAAGGAGTAATTAGTACGTGCTAATTATCACGTCATAAGGAGCAGCACGTGCTTGGCGGGTTCAAACCCGGACGGCGAGTGCGTCGTACCACCCGAAGGTGCTGTACACTCGCCGCCGCTGGAGTCAGTGCGAGCGTCCGCGCTTTCTGAAATGGTTGCGAAGTAATTTGGCATGATGGACCGGGATCAGTAGACTGGTCTAGTGAGGGCCCGAGGGTTGCACAACTTTAATGCAAGTCATTCGCGCCGGGAAACATTTGACGGCTGTCAAAAATTAAATTATGGGGTTTTACGTGCCAAAACCACTTTCTGATTATGAGGCACGCCGTAGTGGAGGACTCCGGAAATTTCGACCACCTGGGGTTCTTTAACGTGCGCCTAAATCTACGCACACGGGAGTTTTCGCATTTCGCCCCCATCGAAATGCGGCCGCCGTGGCCGGGATTCGATCCCGCGACCTCGTGCTCAGCAGCCCAACACCATAGCCACTGAGCAACCACGGCGGGTATTTGACGGCTGTACGGAACCAAAAATGTAGCACGTGTGTAGATGAGAAAGTAGTTTGGAGCCAGACCTCCACACTGTCTAGGCGAGCGAAAAAGAATAGCCCTCTAAAAAATACGCCCGCAATAGCTACGAGAACAAGTATTTCACATTCTGTGGCTTTCCGAAAGGAAAAACTCGCCCGGGAAGGAGCGCCTGTAGGACGTCGACCCACTCGCTTTCTGCACTTTTTTTTTAAATAAACGTTTTGATTATATCACCGCGCCACGCCTTTCGACATGTTGCTATCGCCACCAATCGCATGTCCCGGCAAGCTGATTCCTTGGTGCTGGCCGCAGTTTTTTTTCTCCTTTTTATTCACATCTAGTTTTTCTTTCTTTTTTTCAATTGCAAACAGTTTAGAATCTTAATGCTCGTACAGCATTGGACGCCTGCCACTGAAAACTTCCAGCGCCGCATAAGAAATGTACGAGGGAAAGATGGTGGAGATTAAACTTGCAGCCAGCATGAAGACACTGCACTGGCGTGGAAGGAAGGAAGATAATAAAAGTGAACAGGGCAGGGCTGCTTCTCGCAGGATGCTGCCAGCGGTAACGGTGTAAGCGTGACAAAATGCAGGGCGGCGACATTGTCGTTATAGAGTCACTCTTTTACCGCGTTGTATAGAGCCTTCGAAACTGAACTAGTTGTTCTCGCACCTCTTACGAGAGGTCCTTTGGGAAAAAAATATCTTCGATAAGCTGCATAATTTCCAGCACAGGCTCCAAACTACTGATATGATGAAGCCGCCTAAGACAAATAGGAAATAAAATTCAAGAAACGTAACTTCTTCATTCACGAAGATAACTACGCAAATTATGGCTTATCTAATGATTACAAATCTAGACACTTTAATGATAAAAAAACTGCGCCGTTATTTATATTGACCTAATTTTACAAATTAGGTGCATTTATGAATATACTCACTATAGAAGACATTGCATACGGCTTTTTCTTTGGACTTGTTTGTTATCCTATTCGTCATTACGTAATTGTAGACAGTCTAAAACATAAGCATTAGAGCCAGCTATATCACGGCTATATCAAGCGTATCACAGTGAATAAATCAACGCTGCCATTTCATGCATGCAACACGCACACACATAGTACGGAGACACGATCATACTAAGCCTACACCAGCAGAACCGAAAGGGAAGTCATAAACAGTGAAGCCATAGATGGAGGCGACTTGTGTGCGCACGTGTAAAGAAACATAAAATTTTGCAACATTGCGCAATAAAGAATCCTAGTATACTCAGACGTAGACAAGCTCATAAATAATATAATTTTATTCAAGCGAAGCTGGGGCAGGCCGTAGAAGTAGCGTTCGTAGCCAAAGCTGCAAAGACTAGTGAATGCGTTGTACCATTACAATATTTCGTGCAGATGAAGGAATTACAATATTACTGCATTTCAAATCGACGCATTTACCGCAACACATACGTTACCGCCATATGCCGTGCTCTCTTCCCTTGACTATACCACCACGCCTATGTTTTTAGGTTTAGTGCGAAAGCAATACTAGCCTACCCAGCTGGATTTCGTCTCTGTCCGTGTGAAGCACCTTAATACGTGCGTTCCTTCAGGAAAGTTTCGCACTCACAGCCTGTTCTTTTTTTCACACATACGCCCCGTGCGCGTATGTGGGAAATAAATATGAAAAGTGAATCGGGAACGTCGTCGGAAATGTCAGCAGAAGGGATTGGTCACGCCAAGTGCAGCGAACGACAACGAGCTCGGCGACAGGGGCAGCGGGAGTCGACCGACGCAGATCTGGCCGAGCGATTGCGACTGCCGCAACAAATAAGAAAAATAATGACTTATAAACGTGCCAGCGAAACTGCAGAAGAACGACAGACGCAATTGAAGAAAGACAGATTGCACAAGCGTGTCAAGCGCACTGCCGAGACGGATGAACAGCGACCAGCCCGACTAGATGCGGACGTTGCAAAGAAGCATCGCAAGGCCGAGGAATGTCTGTCTTCGGCAACGGCTGCGACGGTCATCTTCAAGCGGTACTTCACTGAGAAGCCGTTTCGCTCTGCGCGTTCTGTGTTCGACAGACGTGGCACAAGAAAGACTACAGCACCGCCCCCATATGCGCGACGTTGGCTTTGGTCTTCCCCGATGTGTGTGAGTAAAGCTTCGCTCACCCAAACTGAAGGCCCCTTGCACTTCGTGCTCAGTAGGTATAAATACACGCCCAACTCAGCCTACCTCTCTCCGCTCAACTGTATAGCAGACCGCATGATTTTCCCTCGCATACCCGTCATGCAAGTGCGAAGGCTGTTATACAACACTGGCAAATACGGCGTCAAACCACAAAACATTCTTTGTGTAAATCTGCTATACTCCTCCTCCTGTGTCCACAGAGTAACGCGGTACGCATTATGCAACCCAGTGCGCATGGCTATGCATATCGTGTGTGCAAAAAACAACAGTTTAACAACGACATTGCGACTGCAACACATTTAATTTGCAACCGGTAAAACAATGGCCTAGCAATAGCAAAGTTGGTGCAAGAAAATGTGCTTTCGCATGATGTCTCGTGGTTGGTCCAGCAAAACGGTCTGTAGTTTTTTTCAAGCTAAGCTTTTCCCCACCGCCCCACAGGTTTGCCGTGGGTCGATGATGAGCGCAGTCCAGTTTGGCGGAACTAAACAATTTATGAAGATATATATATATATATATATATATATATATATATATAGTGGCGAATACAATCACAGGATCCGGCACTGAATTGTGTTCGGAATAGAAGCACTAATGAAAAAATAATGCCTTGAGGCATTTACCCTCGCATTAAACAAACAAAGGACCTTACTGACGGTTCGGCCAGGCCCGTCAGTATATATATATATATATATATATATATATATATATATATATATATATATATATATATATATATATGTGTATATATATATATATATATATATATATATATATATATATATATATATATATATATATATATATATATGTGTGTGTGTGTGTGTGTGTGTGTGTGGCTTACAGAAACACAAACATGCTGAAAAAAAATAAGGGGACCTTATTGATGTTTCGGCCAGGGTCCGGCCTTCATCAAGAGCCCAATCGCAAGCACAGAGTTCGATTTGTACATTTGTCACCGTAAGAGCAGGAAGAAGTGAGAAGAGAGACAACAAAAACTTGAATACAAACTTTACAAACATGGACGTGCACTCGGAGGCATTATCTATCTATCTATCTATCTATCTATCTATATATATATATATATATATATATATATTTATATATATATATACTGACGGGCCCTGGCCGAGCAGCCAATAAAGTCCTTTTTTTGTTTAATGCGAGTGTAAATGCATGAAGGCATTATTTTTTCATTAGTGCTTCTATTCCGCACAAAATCAAGTGCCGGATCCTATGATTTTATTCTCCACTGATATTTATTAGTGGAGAACAGTATCTGATAATGTCATTCTGGAAATTAATTTCAAGCGGTTACGTCTTGCAAGGTCATTGGCTACAGTTCGTAAATTCAAATATGTGTCGTGAAGCAAGTAAGAAGTTAATTAACGAATTTTTCTTAATGATATGAATGTGTGTTTCCTTTACGCGTGCTAGTAATGTCCGCCTTATATATATATATATATATATATATATATATATATATATATATATATATATATATATATATATATATATATATATATATATCGTCACGTCACAGAGGCGGCCCTGCCGTAAACTAACACCCAAAGATTATTGTGTCACCAGTTTCCAGAGTGGACCTTACTACGTCAGAGCTGTTTGAATGTTGGAAAATTTACTTGCCTTCATCAAAAGGGTTCTACTCTCGAATAGTTAACTTTTCCTTCGGTTATAATTTTTTTTATCGAAGACAAATCCCAGCGAACAGACTGGTGGAACTTGCGTTAACGTATTTGAGCTGCTACCGTCATTGCGATTTTTGTCGACCAATCAGTGCTTGAAATTATTTGACGCCATCAAGTTACAGTAGAAATCATCTAAGCCATCCGAGAAGTACATACGTTAGTTGCGTTGTAATTCTGGGTTTGAGGACAAGCAATGTCACAAAGTTTAACACGTTATAATTACAGACGTATACATCAGGCTTAGCAAGTTCTTGTTAAAAGAACTTTATGCAATTTTCTTTTTTAATGAGGCAACTTTATGCAGTTTTCTCCGGACCTGTCTAGGCCTGCCTCGGAGTGCATCAACAGTGGCTACGATAGCAATCGCTAGAAGCCACCTTGTCAAGAACCACATAGAAATTGAAGTGCTCAGGACCCATATAAGGCATCTAACTAGGACTACTCGTAACCACTTAGCCTCTCTACCAGCGGACAGACCTCGCACATCTTTCAACGAAACAATTACCGCACATGATTGTTCATTGCCAGCTTGTTTCACTCCGGCTGCGAGACCTTCGATTCCTCCTGGTGCCTCGCTCAGCCAAAAATCAACCTCACAATACCTGGATTTACGCAAAAAGCTGATCTATCATCACCAGCCCTTAAACAGCTCACGCTACTATTTTTGAACGAGAACTACCGTGACTCCACATATCTACACTGATGGATCTGTCTTGCCAAACAGCTCCGCGGCGGCAATCGTGATACCAGCGACAGTCATAACAATCAAATTTAAGCCACACAAGTGGGTAATATTCTGCGATTCTAAGGTGGCGCTGCCGTCTCTCCTGTCACCTTTACGACGCGGACCGCACGAACAGCTAATTTTTCACATTACAGAGACGTTACACCATATAAGGGATGCAGGCCATCAAATAACTTTCCATTGGCTTCCAAGTCACTGCAGTATTATCATATTACTGATCAAGCTGCCCGTTCAGGCCACACTGAGAAGCACCCCGTACCAATTCCACTTTCTAGAACTGACACTGCAGGGAAGCTCCGCCTGCTTGCTCGGCAGTACACCATGTCACAATGGAATGACCCCCTTTTAAGAAATTCTTGGCTGTACTCCCTTGAGAAGAAAGAAGAGCAAGCCGGGACAGGAAAGGCCGGGAGGTCTACTAGAACAGCACCCGGTTTGCTGCCCTACACTGAGGGTGGGGGAAAGGTGAATAGAAAGAGGGAAAAAAGGAGAGAGTAAGCACTGAGTGCGCGTGGGCGGGACACTATAAACGGTCTCTTAGGCCGGTGCACTTCAAGTATTGCACTAGTGCACGAATCACTTTTCGTGCCAGTGACGGGTGTGGCCACGGTCCGAGTATCTTTGACTCGGTGAACGGTCTTAAGTCCAGTTGGCGTAATGTTGCCCGACAGAGAGGCGTTGTACATCGTAGCGAGGGCAGGTACACAATAGGTGCTCGATGGTTTCCTCGCACCCAAAGGAGTCGCACATAGGGCTCTTGGCCATTCCCGAAAGATGGAAGTATGCGTTCATGAACGCCACTCCCAGCCACAAGCGGCACAGCAAGGTTTTTCGTTGCAGGAAAGGCTAGATGGCACTTGTAGCCGTAGCGTGGGGCCCAGTTTATATAATCGGCAATTGAAGGCACTTGAACTCCAGAGATCTTGTGACTTTTTGCGTGCATGTAGGCGAAGTTCCCTAACAGCGTCCGACCTCGTCAAAGGTACTGGACGCGTCTGGGTATCTTCGTGGGCAGACCGGGCAGCCTTGTCAGCTGGGTTGTTGCCGACGATGCCAGTGAGCAGGAATCCATTGAAATATAATGTTGTGCCCTCTTTAAAGAGCATGGTGGTGCAGTTCCTTGATGTCAGATATTATGTTCTCGGAAGTACTGTGATGTAATGTAGACTTGATACTGTAAAGGGCGGCCTTAGAATCACAAAATACGGCCCAGTTCTCTGTTGGCTCTTCGGTGGCGTACATCATAGCGGCATGGAGAGCTGCAAGTTCTGTCGACGTAGATGTAGTCAGTCATGTGTGACAATTTGAATCTAACCGTAACCTGCCTAGCTGGAACGACGAATGCGGCAGTATAGCTGGTAGGTGAGGTCGAACCATAGGTATATATATATATATAATATACATATAATATGTATGCAGTCATGATACGTCTGGTGCAGTAATAGGAGCGTAAGTTGATTCAGAGCCAGCGATGGATGATTAGACTTTTTTGTAATTCCAGGAATAGCAAAATTTACTTGAGGCTGTCGCAGGCACTACAGGGGAGATGAAGGCTTCGTCGCCGGTTTAAAAGATGACGGTATGCAATCTTGATGAGCGCTAATCACTTTTGAAAAGGTCGTTTGAGGTTCCTTGGCTGTTAGGGAGGCCATATGATGGTCGGGGATCCTTCACAAATGGCGAATGGGCGTTCTGAGACAGTCGACAGCTACGTGTGTCTGGATCATATGGTCTCCCGCAATGAAAATTGTTGCTGCTGTTGATGTGCGCCGAGGTAGCCCTAAACGCGTGCCTAGGGCTTGACCTTGTGTGCTCTCCAAAGCGCGAAAGTTCGTCTTGCATGCATTTGACAACACTGGTAGAAAGTAACGTAGGTGTCCGAGAAACAGTGCCCTGTACAGCTGCATCATAGAATGGACTGGTGTACCCCAGTTTTTTCCGCATTTAAAAACCTGAGCAATGGCAACTAATTTCTTCTTTAGATAGACGCACTGAGGGCTCCACGAGAGGTAGCGGTCAATGATTACACCCAGAAAGCGATGCGTCTTAGTATAGGGTACAGTTTGACCATTAATTGAAACAGGATACGATGACATTTGTTTGCGCGTAAAGCCAACCAATGCGCACTTTTCAGTAGACACGCTGAGGCCTTGTTCTCGGAGATAAGACGCCGTCATGGTTGCCGCCCGATGAAGCCTAGCTCGTAGCTGAGGGCGAGTCACCGCAGAGGCCAGATGCAAATGTCGTCGGCGTATATGGAAAGGAACTGTGCGCAGTAGGTACTCCGCTAGTTCTACCAAGACAAGGTTGAACTAATTGGGGCTCGACACTCCACTCTGCGGCGCACCACGGAAGATGTAATGGTCTGAACTTCGGCCGTCTTTGGTCTGTAAGAAGAAGCACCTCTCAATCAAATAGTCCCGAATCCATTGATACACCCGGCCACTAACTCCAACAGCCTCAAGTGAGTTCAGTATGGTCTCGTGAGCGACGTTGTCGTATGCTCCTTTTATATCTAGAAAAAGTGTCACTGATAGGCGCTTGAGGCTTTTCTATTTATTTTGGACCCAGGTTACGATGTCAATGACGTTGACGATGGACGAGGGACATCGACGAAAGCCCGTCATGGCGTCGGGATAGATGTTGAATCACTCTAGGTACCATTCCAAGTGAGCGAGAATCATTCTTTCCATCACTTTTCTGACGCAGCTCGAAAGCGCAATCGGACGATATGATGACAGCTGAAGCGGGGACTATCCAGGTTTCAGAGTGCAGATCAAGCGGCTCGATTTCCTTTGTTTAGGAACGGCGCCGTTCTGCCAAGACTCATTGTAGTAGTTGAGCCGGTTATCACGTACGTCATGTCCAAGGTGGCATAGGGCAGCATACGTGATGTCATTAGGTCGTGGTGACGAAGAACGTCCGCAGGTTGCCAACGCAGCATCGTGCTATTCGAGTAAAAATATCACGTTCATTTCTGGTACAGGCGCCTCAGGGATGTCATTCAGTGTTGCATCAGTAATGATGGCCACGGGCCCAGCAACCCGTGCACAGAACTCTTCAGCCGCTTCAAGTTCCGAGCGCAGTTGGTAGGGGGCCAGAGCAGCAAAGGGCTTCCTTTGATGCAGAGATGAGCGAAGACCCCTAGCCGTTGTCCACATGTTCGAGAGCGATTTTCTTGGTTCAAGCGACTGAGAGAAAATTTTCCATCGCTTGTCTTCCAATTTATTCATACGACGCTGGACTTTCTTTTGTATGCCTTGTGAAGCCCTCAGATCCAAGACGCACTTCGGGCACCGATAACTCCTCTCCACCTGTCGGCGTGCCGCAGGCAGCCTCTCCAGTCCCATATCCAAGTCTGTTCGTCTTGCTCACCTTGTAAGCGAGCAGATGGACGTTTTCAATGCCTCTGCAATTGCAGCTTCGACAGTGTGTGAAAGGCTTTCCCGACAGGCATCATCCATATCCTTTTTAAACTTTGTCCAATCAACTGTACGCTTAACAGTAGAGGAGCGTTGCTCAACTCATCTAATCTTTATGTATGTTGGGATATGGTTGCTTCCATGAGTTTCAACGTCCGTAAACTATTGGACGCTCGAGGCAAAGCGCCGTGACACCAAAGTTAAGTCCAAGCAGCTACTATAGGTCGTGCCTCGCAGAAATGTAGGGCTGCCGTCGTTCACGCCGCAAAAATCATGGTCGGCAGCAAAGGAGGCAAGACTCCTGCCTTTGGACTCAATCTTAGTACTTCCCCATAGCTGGTGATGCGCGTTGAAGTCACCTGGGATAACCCAGGGGCCATTGTTCATTAGTAATACTTTATTCAGTCCTTCGCCGTCAAAGTGACCCGCTGGGGATATGTAGGCTCCAATTTGTGTAAATGACACATCCTTCTTTTGGATATTCGGGCAGACAGATTTGTTGTCGTCATGAGGCTCTACCGCGTTAGCGACATATGTAAAGTCTGTGCGAATGTGGATGATTACTTTTGTGCTCGCACCACATGTGGACGAGACGAAAGATTCGTAACCGGGCACTAGGAGTGGAGTTGATGTATTTGGTTTGCAAATGACAAGTATGGGAAAGCGATTTGTAAAAATGGATTGGCGAAAGTCTGCTATACAGGTCCTTAGACCCCTGGTATTTCACTGAAAGATCGACGCACTTTTAACCTCAGTGCGAAAGGGGACTATTGGTCAAGCCATGATGCTTAAACGATGCTAGCAAGTGCCGGATTTGGTGCATCCAATATTTGCACAGCACTTCGAGCAGCTGGGGTTTGCAGCTTGTTCAGTATGATGCGCATTGTATTAATTAGCGATTGCAACATATCAACCACCTCCCTTTCTTGGTCGCACAAATCACCGACAGTAGACGTCGGGGGTTGTCCAGCAAAATTTTGCTGTGATTCTGTGGGCGAATGCTGTCGTCTTGGTAGAGCCGGCCGAGATTCCGCAGATGTGGCCTTCTCAGTGACCTTGTTCTTCGCGGTCCTTTCTACAGTGTTTGGCCTGGGCGGCAGAGGAGGAGGTGGTGTGTTAGGAAGTGGCATACGTGTCGCAGGGGCAACAGCCTTCCTTGAGGAGCGCCGGCGACGGGAACGTCGCTTCCTGATTTTCTCGGCGGCTTCGCTATGAGATGAGTTATCTCTCGCGATCTCTTTCAATATAGACATTTCCTTCTGAATATGTGGGCATTTTTTCGATGAAGCTTCATGTGGCCCTCCGCAGCTTGAACACTTCATTGCAGTCGCGCCACATTTATCTCCAGCGTGGGGCTCGGCGCAACGGAGGCATGCTGCCTGATTTTCGCATACGGTGGTCACGTGTCCCAGTTTCATGCATTTGCGGCACTGAAGAGGTTTCGCAATGAAAGGCCGCAGTGCATGTCTGAAGTATCCCACCTTAACATGCGAAGGTATATATTTACCCTTGAATCCAATCTTCACGCGTCGTGAATTGCCGAGCCACTTAACACCAACAACGACCTCATCATTGGCTGGCTTGATAAGAATCGGCAAGTCGTTATAAAGGATGGTGACGTCGATGTCGTGGATAACGCCGCTGACTACGTCAGATCCCAGAGGGATCTCACCTTATTAACTTACTTACTTACCTTATTAAGTTACCTTATAAACTTACCTTATTAGCGTAAACCTGCGTCCGCCTATCTTTAAAATTCCTCTGCATGAAACTTACTCTGAATAAACCTATTTCGTGAACTATGTTAAAAGCTGTGAGCTCATAAAACACTATTTTCTATTATGAAAATTTCACACTTCACTGAAGAATCATTCAGTGAGAAAGCTAGTCCATTAAAAAGTAACTTATTTAGGAATACTGTCACCTGCATTGAATGAATAAACAAGATAATGAGTAGTGGTCATTGTTCCAAAGGTATGAGTGGTGTCAAATGATTTTACACGTTTGCTCAAAGCACAATTCAAATGCTGGCACAATAAGGCGAGATATTTGCAGAATAAGTTTTCTGTGAAGTACTGCCTCACCATTACGACATGGCAAAAGCCAATGGACTCATTCAGAAACAGCTTGGGCATACATAGAATAAAATTATTGTCATAAAAATATGTCGCGTGGAACATTAATATTGGAGGCGTGCTTGAGGCAGTAACACTAATAAGACGGCAACTAAAAGGCTTTCCTCATTGATGCAGGAAAAACAGTTCTTTTTTTATTTTCAAAGTCTCTCTTAGATTTCCGGATGCAATGCGTATCGCGTCAACGTCTGACATAACGGCAACTGCATGCCTTGGGCCGCCGGCTTCAAGACGAAGGGGTAGGCGTTTCTTATCTATTTACCCACCGCGGGGAAGTGAATAGTGTTGTAGAGTATTGTTATGGTTTATGTCACCGCCACAGCACAGTTCATGCGTTATCTCGGCAATCTTATTCAGAGCGGTTCCCGATATTGAGAAATGAAGACGTACAGGCTACTGGCAATGTCACTGCAAAGAAACAGTGGTGCCATCTGTCACCGCTAGGGAAAAACACGGCGAACCACCCGGTGCGTTTGCAGCTTACGCCACCCTTCTGTCGCAATATATCTATATATGTATATATATATATATATATATATATATATATATATATATATATATATATATATATATATATATATATATATATATATATATATATATATATATATATATATATATATATATATATATATAGAGCCCAGTCGCCGTACACGACACGCACTTACCTCTGCCTCGCCTTGACTTTCCTTCAGGGAGCGCGCGCTAGCTTATATATTCTCGTTGCTCGCGCGTCAATATGTGAATACTTGGACACGTCAAATTGATTTTGTAAGCACTTCGTGACACGTTAACGGCGTCTTACATGCGTGAGCTTCTTGTGGCAGAACTTCAGCTTATGCTTCAGTGACATGCGTGATAATCCTGCACTGCTCCCTCAGCGTCGATGGCTGCATCAACAACATATAATTCAACGGTGCGTTCTAGGTTGCAGTGCCTGAGAAAGCGTATGGCAGACAATCCACTAGGACCTTCCAAACGAGCAAGAAAAGCTTGCACCCGCCATAGTCGATCAAACTATATAGATCTATGACCACGCGCTAAAGTAAATTTGAATCTCATATACCTGAAAACCTATTTGTGGCTGATTTTATTGTTTTACGGTACTTAGCGTCTGCTGATTCAGTGGTAGCCTTCTTTAATAGAGAGATCATGGTACTAAAAGTCTTATAGTGCAATGCAGTGTAGTAGGTAATATAAGAAATAATTACCAGTTAATTGCATCTTAAGGATTAGCAGGTGGCTTTAACTGATTCCTTCCTGTAGTTAATAGAGTGATAAGTTAGTTACAAGGAAAGGCTATGTTTCTGTTGAGTGTTTACTTTAAAATCCCCTGAACGGATAAATCAGGTATCAAAATCGCTTATCCGTAATAAAAATGACGGTAGTTGTGCACTACATTTTTGTGATATACTTAAGCGCTTCACTATTTTGTCAAGAAAACTGATATATCGCAGCTGCGTTGTGTATGAGACGACCTTTTCCTGTAAAATAATGAATGAATGAATGAATGAATGAATGAATGAATGAATGAATGAATGAATGAATTACTGATTATTTCTTAACTAGTAATGAGGATACCTATTTTTAAATAAACAATTAAATACTGATGGGGAACTCCGACTCTGGCATAATTTTGTTTTTTCAAGCTAGTGCCACATATTGCAAGTTTGAATTGCGCAGTAAGTCATGGAGCAAAGTACACACACGCGCACACACAGGACTAGAATGCATTTTTTTTTTACTTAAAAAGAATCACACTTTGAGTAAGTTCCATCATCTCACTCTTGATATGATATAGTGCTGCTCATCTCTGGATGCAAGAACAACACATGATCTTGTACCAAGGGGAAAAAGCTCGTCAAGCTGTTCCACCAATAAATATACTAAACGCATTACTACGAGTCGGCCTAGTCTAAACAGATTCATTATTTAAAAACTTTTTGTGCGCAAACAGACAGCGACAAATAAAAGGGGAACACCAGTTGACCAGTTGTTAGAAAGCGCTCGTCCTTGTGTTCCCCCTTTTCTTTGCCCTGTCTGTTCGCGCACAAAAGGTTTTTAAATAATGTATACTAAACGCGACACAAACGCCCTACCAATAGCAGGAAGCTCTTACAGGGTAGCGCTTATGGCAGGGTTTCTTAAAATATGAGGAGCCTAGGGACTCTTGAACCCAGATAAAGCTTACAAAGAAATCAAATAAAGATGACAAAATCAGTAAAATAAAGCAAAGAAGACATTACGATGAAGAAAACCATGGGGATGACAACGCTGAAATAATTTCAACAACAAATTGTGCCTTCAAACGCAAGACTCGGTGTCGTAAGCCTACAACAAATAAGTACTTCATTACCAATGCCCGTAGCCGCTGGGAATTTTCGATAGTGCCAGCGCTCTAGTGCTAAAAATTCAGTTGGTAGTACAGCGCTGGGCCCGTGTTTACGTGTATATTTTCCCTTGTGTTTTCGAGCTGTTAAAACTTACAAAAATGAGCAAACGTTTATGGAAACGGGCCGAAATATTTGAAGGAACAATATTGCGAAAATGTTGCAATGTGGTTCTGAAAAGATGAAGAAGAAAGGCATGTCACGCGATCACTGTTTACGGCTTGTAGAGCTACATGATAGCGACTACTGTGCCTGGTTGACCTGTAGGCGTCGACTTCCTCGGTGAACCCTCTGCTTTTTGTGAAAGTCTCCTTGTGGCGTAGTGTTTATCTGCGGACACATTGACAATGTTGTGGCGTAGTCATTGAAATTGCGGTTGCCGAAGGTCACCGTAGGTTAGCGTTATATTCTTTGTAGATTCGGCTCTGAATGTTTTCAATATCTGTAGCTATAACCAAAAAAGCCACACGGCTACGTGTAAGGTAGTTTAACCTTGTTAGAAGAGAAAGCGCGGTTTTTTGATTGAGGAACCAGGGAAGGTGGGAGTAAAATCAGCTATGATAGGAGTTTTCAGGGTACTTCCTAGACGTTCTAGTGCCCCAAGATCTACAGCTCAGTCATGGGTAACCTCTCTTACTTTCGTTTAATATTCTCTCTCTCTCTCAAGTTCTTGACTTGCTACAGTCTTCCTTTTTCTTCCCTTTCCTGTGCAACCCTCTCCCGCATGGAGCACGAGACATTTTGGAAGGATGCCGGGGCTTTCGCCTGTTGATTTGTGTACCTGCGCCCAGGTTGAGTTTTCCTGAGTTGTGCATTTCCTGGATTGCGAATCAATATATCAATCGCACGTCCGGGGCAGCATGTCGTTCCTGGAAGCCTAGTAGCACTCACCGACTACTGGGTGAGAATGCACGATTGCGCTATTGTGCGAATAGTGCGACCGATAAAGACACGCGCAATTCCATCTGCCGACGCGGCTACATTGAAATCTGTTTTTATTGATTTCAGGCACTTGCCGGCTTCTTTTTGAATACTTTTTGCACATTCTTGAGATATTTGGCATATTCAAGAAGCATTCCAGCAAGAAGCATTCCACGTTAAAATTATCGAATCGGTGCATTTGTTGATATCGACATTTACAACCACAGATCTTTGCTACCTTCAGATATTGTAAGAACGGCACAACGCTGATGTAAAATAATGCCCAGCCTTGCAAAACGTACATATCCGGTCATATGAGTAACGTTGTTCCACTCAGAATTAGAGGAAACCGTTTGAGCTAGTTGGTGTTTATTACAGACTTGAGACGTCACGAACTAGCGTGAAAAAGACAACGGAAGACATCAAGAAGTACAAGGGACAGAACGTTATATGGACTTCAACTTCAACTAGCCTCCAAGTCTGTTCCAATCAGAGACGAGTCAATATGAGCGGCAGAGCCGCGTTAATATTGGCGACTGCGAACGAGATAAACATAGTACGGGCTGTTATTTCAAATTATCGCTTTTCCTTGCCTTAATCTTACTCAGAATAGGTGCGTTCCATAATGTTTAAGCATAAGCGATCGCATGCATAAAGCATACGCAAACATGCATAGGCTGTGCAGTACTCTCGCGAAAATGCGGATACCATCGCTTACACCGTCGGTAACTGAACGGGGTGGTTGTTGATGTTGCTCTCCAAATGCACCGTCTGTTGTTTCCTATTTGAAGTAGCGGCAAACAGTGAATCTGTGGAATAAAGAAATGTGTTAGCATAACAACACGTACTGGCCTATCCACCTACGTAACGAATGGAACTGGTAGCCTTCAGGAACGGCGACGCATAGACGTTGTCAAAGCATCTGTCTCGTCGCTTCCCACTCATTGTGGGCGCACAGTGCGAAGAGTAATTGTTTTCAAATCTCTAAGGACAGCACTGGACTATAAAAGCAGTCTCCTTCGTCCTAACTGCTTAGTTTTCAGTTCAGGTACGCCGGCATCGAGTGAACGAACTAAACGGCTCCGCTAGGCCTAACCTTCGCTAAAGGATCTCAACATCGGCTCAAACTTCATTAGCATGGCTGGAGAGAGTTTAAGTTCGAGCATTTCAGCTTCCCAAATATGTTTCAATTCATCTTGGCTTTCAATAGTAACATATACAAGCGAAGGCACATCGATTATCGCGCTGCAGGTTCGACCACCGATCGCGCGGGAATCGCTCGAAATGTATGATAGTACGCGTATTCTGTGCGACACCTACACCCGCCGCGCTACGACAGCTCGCCCTCGTTGGTTGGGTCGTTGTCTCTCAGGTATGATAGAATGGTCTCACCGACACACTGTGCTGAATAGCCGGCTAATAGTTGCCGTCAGTGTCTGGTTGGTCTCGTATCCGTACCGTATTCGGTACCCTAAACGTGTACGTGAAGCCAGACACGCGCTGCCACCACCAGGAAGAGCGTGCCGGCGCTGTAAGACCTCGTCAGCAACGTATATTTTTTTGTAGTGTCACTGCGGTGTAATGCAAGGATTTTCAAATAAATGTGCTAATCACCAATGAAAGGCGCTGCTACGTGGTTCACAGTGCAACTCCGGCCGAAGCGCTGGTCTCCTTCCTTTTTAATTGTGAAGTTGCAGACGTACGCTACGCACATTTTCGGCACCGTGCAGACGTACAGCTGCCGGTGCACTTGCACCGCAGTACAGCGCACGAGTGTTTGCACTAGTGCGCGACCGTGCGATATTTTTGGGGGGTGGAGGTGGGGGGCGGGGGACTTGTCTCTGAGATCGGGCCGAGCGCGTGACACTTCAAAAACGCTTCGCGACTACTGCGAGAGGTCAGGTCACATGCGGCATCACGTCATAAAAAAGACGGATTCATATTCTTGCGCAGATTCGGGGTACGAACTTCCAAAGAATCTCGCGGTAATTCCGCATGCGTGAATCAGGACATCAAGGTGCAACAGACAAGACCAAACTTGATGATGCGTCCCGCACGACGCAATATACAATAAGAACACAATCATTCGAAAAAAAATGTGGTAGTTTGATATTTCAACTCAGAGAACAACGGGATATTCCGAGTGTTTGCAGCTAATCCGCGGAAACTTCACCTGCAAAATATCGTGCTCGTATGTCTTTAGTGGCGTAATTTCGCTTCACAAATCTCAGTGGACGTCTTTGGATGTTGGCTTAAGCATGATTTTAGGCTTGAGCAGCATGGAGACTATAATGACAGTATAAACAGCCATATGAACGTTACACATTTTCATTCTGACTCACATAATTTATTCATTTGACTTTTTACAGATTGCTTTGGCTGTAGCGAATGAACGAACATCTCGTTTAGCCGTGGTAGCCATAGCCTCCGTAGCCACCGTACTTTCCGTAGCCTCCATAACCACCGTAGCCGCCATAGCCGCCACCGTAGCCACCGCCGTAATGGCCGTAGCCGCCACCGTAGCCGCCTCCGTAGCCTCCGTAGCCGCCACCGTAACCGCCGTAGCCGCCGTACAAGTATCCGGCGAGGCTGGCAGCAACCATGGCAGCAAAGACGAACAGAGCAAGCTGAAATAACAGGAATTACGAGATGGAGAGTGGTTAGGAATCGGGTCAAGTACAATCGGAAGCAGTGTGCATTATTAGGGTAGTTGGTTATTTATAGCTCCTAAATTGCACAGCAGCGAAGCATGACGAGAACAAGTAGGTGCGTCTTCCTGCCTATCTTACCTTGTCTAGCTGCGCTGTCTCCCAGTTCAGCACTCAAACTCCAAATTGCATGAACCGGTTTCGGTAGTGCAACGCACGAAGCCTAGTGCAGGTAGGGCGGATATGTTGGGTCGTTTACGGGATACAAGTTCATTTAGAGGCAGTACGTGATTGCGCGCAGTAATAAAGTGGCTTTAAGTTTCTACACGACATCCGCCGACACAAATTTACTCGTCCTGCTATATTAGTCAATAATTGTGCCGCTTGTTTCACTATATAATGCGGTCAAGTTTGCTGAAATCATTGATGGTCTCAGCATGCTGCAGCCAAATTATTTTTCGTCGCAAATTTCAGCCTCCCAGTTGTCATTGTTTTACATCGCAAATCGAAAATTTTATGCCGTATGCTACACTAAACTTCTTTCTGGCGTACTGTAGTCGGTATGACTCCTTCCCCAATTCATGCAAATTAACTTCTTCAAGGAATTGGCTGGAAAGTTAGTCATTTATCTAGCTTTGCATAATTTACAAGTGTTTTCTTAACACGTGCTTCGAGACCACTACAGGAGGCGTAATCTACAGCTAACCAAAGAAAGAGCCCAGGGGCGCTAGAAAAAATAAATATTAGTAATTTTTACTCAGCTGTTACTTTTCGACAGAACATCCTTCATTAGGACAGTCTATCAGAAAACACGCTCTCATCATAAATCCCAGGTAGCGACAAATATCACTAGAGAGCGAGTGATTGTATTTCGCCGTCCGTCTCTGAAGCGCAGTAGGTAGAGTCCAAATTCGTGCCTCACCTACAGCTCACCGGGCAACACAAGAAGCTCTCGAAGGCCATAATTTTGATAACATAGACGTACCGAAAGGGATTGCAAAGCCGGAAACACGTTATTGACGACATGATTTGGACACTGCTTAACACGATACGGGCGAACTGATAAAAAAATAAAATAAATATAGACACTCGCCTTTTGTCTTGCAAATTTTGATAAAGAGCAAAACAATCATTTCCTATTGTCAAACAATATTTGTGTTTCTTACCTTCAACCATAAGGCTTCGTAAAGTTCGGGCGCTTTCTTATATGTACAATGCTACTTTGCTATATCGCTTCTTTTTTCCGATGCATGTTTTTCAGTACAATGATTTATTTTCTTGTGAAGTATTTCCGAATTAATATAGGCAAGAAAAAAAGTACGGAATTTACATACAATCTAACTGCACCAACACCTGTTCTATCGCACAAACAGACCTGTATGTCGCGTCCATCAACCCTAATACGCTCTATTCAATCAGCATACTGATTTGGGCAGATATCTTAGCTGGCGAACTTGTCACATTAATTTAGGTAAAAAGGCTCCGCATGCATAGGCGCAAAGCGTGCGGAGAACAAGTGCATGAACGTTAACATATATAGTTCCTCTACGCAACTGATTTTGCTACTCACGAGTGTTCATACTAGCCAACTGCATTTTTATCTCATAAAAAATTGGTGGTCAGTGAAACCTTCATCCGACACCAAAAACTGCATCTACAAACACCTTACTTGCCGTGGATCTTTTGTTTTACGTTCTTCTCTATTATCTACCCCTTTCATAGGGCAACTTCTTGATGCCTGTCAATACCCTAAGCTTTCTTCTCGGTAGTTGTGTTATGGCGGAACTGACAGGCAGGCATTTGCGAGCATGCCATTTTAGAGAAGAAAAGAATTGCGCTAGCATCGACGAGATCAGAGCGTACATTCGTAATTGCCACCGTGCTGCCCTGCAATATTGCAGTAACCCGACAGACTTACGCAGGCCTTCATTTTGACGAATGGGAGTGGTGCTGACGTCTGTCGATAGACAAGTCCTTTCGTTGCGTGATATCCGCTGCTCGGGCTTTCCGTCTTTTATACCAAAGCGGGCACCCACACAATAAGTGCGCAAACCGACCTCCTCCCGCTACACCTTCGCGCGTCCCCCTTCCCACTTCTCGTTATTTCTCGTTTCGCGATGCTTTCGAAGTAGAGCGCCACGATTATTTGTTTACGCGCCACAAAGGAGTGGGTCTCTCGGGTTGGTTTTCGCGAAATTACGAAAACACAGTATCGCGACCACGCCCTCCGAGCGCTTGCGCGGCTTCGAAGTCCCCCAAACGAGCGCGAAAGAGACAACAAAAGCAAGGCGACGTCACAGTTGCGTCGTTAGGGGGCACCTTGTGAAACGACGGACTTCGCGGTCGAGCGTGCTCGCGACGCGTTTGCTTCTCGCCTCGTCTCGGCCGTTGATGACCTGGTTTGACTGTTTGCTTTATTTCACTTCTTACGTACACCCGCGGCCACCCCGGCCCGCTTTATACGTTCGGGTGCATGCGCCACTTGGCCCCTAATAGGCGCACGAGCTCTCGAGAACGTCCAGTATGCAAATGAGAAAGAAAGTGCGCTACCTACGAAAAGGCAGCGGCAGAAAATTTCCGGCTTTTGAAACGCGAGTATGGTTGGCCCGGGTAGTTTTATTTGCTTCCTTACTTCCTTGTGCTAGATAATTCGGTTCAGAAGTTGCAGCGCACAATTGCTGGTATAGTTGTACTCAGCACTGACAAGAAGAAAAAGATCTGGACGGTTGTTTTACATTGTGGCGGATTGGTCGCGGCAGTATCCGTTATTCAGTTGGGCTGATATGATTATCATCTGAATGCAGCCTTTGAACTGTGAGCGAGCACATAGTGAGGAACTTGGGAATAATTTTTAGTCACGTGACATACGTTAATGAGCACGAAAAGCACGGTGCACTACCTTTTGTTTTCGGATTCCCCTGCAGAGAAGAATGCACTGGCTACATCCTAAAGTCGCACCCACGACCAAGTACTGAACAGCAACAATTCATAGCGATTTAGACTCGTATGCATACATGCGGTCTTCATGTGAAATGCCGTTTGTAATTACTGGTGACAAAAATTATTCGTGGCAACTCTCTTGAATAGATCAAAATGTCGTCAGGACCAGTCTCTAGAGTGAACTGGCGGCTTTTATACTGCCTTATCGCTAACGAAGAGCTTTGCTTAGACAAAAAATTAGATACGTGTAATATGAAAGGGAAAACTGTCATCCAGCCGAGTGTAGCATGAAGTTAAAAACGAAACCCAGTATTGATTACTCAGAAACTTTTGCAATTGAAGAAAAATGTGGTTTGGTATCTCGTAGTGTACGTGAGCAGTGCCAAATGAATAAATTATGGATTTATATTCCCACTGATGATCGAGTGGTGACGTTCAAATGTCAAATATTTAGACTGTTAAAGGTTTCGCCTTCTGTGTTCAAACTTATTCTCCGGTAAAGGTTGCATGCTTATGAACGGACATACGAGGACATCGCGGAACTTGACATAACGTTACTAGCATTTATGCTGAGAAAGCGCCTTTCTTTTCTTTTGTCAGCGTAGTGTTACTTAATAATCTTTGTTTGAAGCGCGTGTCGTTGTCATTTCACTGTGAAGTTAGTCGCAAAACCGTGAACCGCTTTATCTCCATGAATAAGGAAAAAGAGAACCACGTGTTTTAAAAGGAGAAACAGCACGCAAAAGTGAACTTTTGTGCCACTATCTTGGTATTGATAAATATTGGAGGATTTGTTTAGGACAATAGTATAAGACCAGGTGCCAGATTTGATTCTTATAGAAGAACGTTTGAAAGCGTTCCTAGGTTTCCTATGTTTAAGTGACTATGGTTAGTCGCAAAAACGATCGTCCTAAAATGACAAGAACATTGGAATTCTTGCGCCAAATATATTCTTAGAAAGGCCCAATCTATGCCACTGTGCAGCTGTATTGTTAAATTTTTGTCAGTTACTGTTTTAAAATATTACATTACTGGATTGACAAGAAATTTAACCTCAACCTTGTGGCCAAAACTTCAATTTTCATATAAAAAGTGCGGAATCTCAAAGTTTGACTCGAAAGTTCCATTCTGCGGAAAATTCTGCACCAGAAAGTACCTTTACGAAAAGTCTTCCTTTCCTTATAAAAGAACAATAGCTTTTGTAAGCACTAGGTTTTGTGAAAAAAATACAAACTGAAAAACACGGCTCCAAAAGTACTGGAATATGTCATCTTATTGAAATTGCATCTGTCGCAACTAAACTTCTCCTGCCGCCTACGCTGGCCTTCTTCAATTCGGCTTTGTTCAATAGCTAGAAGCTTTTCTTTTTATTCCGAGCCACTTTGGACCTGACAAGTGCTTTTGTCTAGGACAAGCACTGCCTGGTGCTGGGGCTTCCAGTCACTGACTGGAAAAAATTGCGGAGTGATCGCATAACCAGCACATAGGAAAGCCAAACACGGTCTCCTAAAGGGGACCTTGGGTTGGAGGGAAATGAGCGCGTAGAGAAATGTCGCGAATTCGGCCCTGGGCGAAGTGGCGCGAGAAATTTGCGGCAGCTATAAAGGGGAAAAATGAAAAAGGACCATCGCTGCCTTGTTTTCACATTTTGTGTAATTCTTATCACTGTGAGCATCAGTCACCACGTTGTGTTCCTCATTTCCCCGTATAGCTGTGTACGAGCGAGCTGTGGCTAGTCCTCGAGCGCGGTGAAACTGCATAAAATCGGGACATTACCGTTGGCACGGAGTGCTCGGGTGTGGAAAAACGAATTTTCGAGCATTTATACTGCGCTGATGGAGATCAACTTTTTGGGGGGCATATTCTGGTATAGTAGAGAAACCTGAGCCTGCGATAATCTGTAAACACAGTTTTTCTGTCGAAATATGCGATCATTTTGCCCGTGTCTACTCTTTACTTAGCGTTTTATAGTTAACGTGGGCTTATAACTTTCAATTGCTCTGCATTTGTGGCATACAATGGCCGAATACGAGGAAGCAGGCGTACTAGGACGTATGCCCTCTTCTCTACATAAGGAAACGCAAAGGAAGGAAAGTGGCTTGCGGGCGTCGTTGACCAGGGGGAGAGAGAGCTTGCACAAAGAGCTAATCGCGTGTTTTCGGAACACCCACTGCTCCTATTTGGGCTATACTAAACCCTTCTCTAAGAATTTTTGTGCCAGAATGCTCAGTGGAGGACTCTTTACATTTTTCATTGTGCAATAAATATTGCCACCGGCGCCCTGGCGGAGGTCATATTAAATTAAGGGCTCGTGGATGAAACATTTTTGATAGGGCTCCTCTGGAGTCGGGGGCCAGAGGCTGCAGCCAGCCCCTCTAACGGACGGGTTAATCCCGACCTGCATTTTCGTTCATGTCACAATGGGGTGGATGACATTTTTTGTCTTTCCTCCACCTCGCGGACTTCCACAGAACTGATTGGCAATATTCAATGACCCAGGTGCTTCGATTGGTTGATTGATTCTGCGACGCCGTGCATTCTGCAAGCCTCCTGATTAGCGAAGATGGTAAAGCGACCGATCCGAAAAGGTTCGGTACAAGTCTCAAATCACTACGAAGATAACTTTTCCTTTAACTATGATGGTTTATTAAAATCTTGGTCAGTGCCAGCTGGTGCGTCTTTAGAGTTTAAAGGCCCGTCAGGGAAACATTTTTTGAAGGAACTAACAGGCAGTGGGGAGCCTGCCAGCGCTTGTTCTACAGTATTTCGTTGTGTATCCTTTTTACAGTCACGCTGTTTGAGCATAGTGTGAGTGGTGCTTTATTAGGGAGAAACCTATATTGGGTTGCTTTTGTTCCTTGGTACTGCGTTCCTGTGCATGACAGGTATTCCTTTCATGAACTTTCCTCTACTTTGAAGGCTTTCGCAGAACTCGTTTGCCATATACCTGAAACTACGAAATTAAAGATAACTAATAGGGCTTCCTAGCAGTATTTGTACTTTACACTTATTGAGCTGAAAAGGCGAAAGAGTAAACATGGATATGTTTTGTTGCAACGGTGTCACAAGTCGGAAAGCATATGGAGTGCATACGCCGCATTCATTGATTCCAGAATGAGCGTATTAGGATAGTGGCGAACTTCGGCTGCAGTAGGCTGGATATGCGAAAAACACGTGCCATGCCTTCGTTTTGGTTTCAAACAGGTGGCGTTTAACAAATTCTCTTGTTTTTGGATTATATCTCTCCCCTTAAGCCTATACAACATTACAATTATATTTGAACCGGCTAGCATTTACGTTAGGTTTAGCTAATCGTCTCTGAGCACGCAATCGTTTTCTATTTTGACAAATGCGCATCTTAGCTGCCAGGTACGTGTGCGTAATTCAGCTACGCCTGATTTGGCACAACGAGCTTGTGCAACGAATCCTATCCTACCATCGCAGTCTCGCCAATTCGTCAGGGAACAGTTCTTCGCATACAGTCATCGCGTGAGGTACGAGATTAGTAGTGAATAAGGGCGAGAAGTGTTCATATCCCACTCAGTCCCATCCTTTGCTAGTTTAGCCGTGCCTCATCTGGCGGTTGTGCGGAAATATGGCGCGAAAAGCGTTGTGGCAAGAGCGCTGTCCGATGTGACGGTTTTCCCCAAGAGTGGCGACAACAATCGTTTAATGTATTTGTTGTCGTAATATATGCGGTTTCATTTGCTCGATAAATAATAGGCAGTAACTTTAGTGCGTCGAATAAGTGGCTGACAATAATCTAGCAAGGACGGGCCAATTAGGATTCGATTATAGTAGTTAGCGTATATTCTAGCATAACGTCCGGGAAGATGTAACATGTAGCTGCGTCGTGGTTTTTGTAAAGAGGGTCTATTGTTATATTGGGTAATAATCTAATATTCTATTGTGATAAAGGTGTGTACCTATTATGAAAAAAGGTGTATCTGATGACTGGATTACAGCTCACTTATCAAAAACTGCGCGTTGACAAAATTACTAGGAGGAGACACGTTTCCAAAACAGACCGAGAAAGGCAAGGAAATTTTATTCCGAAATATATTGCTCGTTTTGTACTCTTCTTCGCTTGCCGGCTGTTCGGGCGCTCTGGTCGCCGCATGTTGGAAGAAAGTGTGTCGAGTGCATGATGAGTTGTTGGTGACTATCCGTGGAACTTGCCAAACTTGCCACCATGACCGCCGAAACCACCTCCATGGCCAAATCCTCCTCCGTGTCCGAATCCTCCTCCGTGGCCATATCCGCCACCGCCAAAGCCGCCTTTGTGGCCGAAGCCCTTAATTGCGACAGCAGTGGCCAGTATCAGGCAAATCACCAGCAAGCACAGCTGAAAAATGCAAAGGAAGGTGGAGGTACCAGATCTGATTATTTAATAATCAGCTGTTTTGTAGATAACCAATTAAAAATAAACATCTGCATTGTCATTCAGCAAACTGCTGTGTCTTACCAGTACTCACGTACGGTGCAGAAACCTGGAGGCTTACGAAAAGGGTTCTACTTAAATTGAGGGCGACGCAACGAGCTATGGAAAGAAGAATGATAGGTGTAACGTTAAGGGATAAGAAAAGAGCAGATTGGGTGAGGGAACAAACGCGAGGTAATGACATCTTAGTTGAAATCAAGAAAAAGAATTGGGGGGGGGATGGGCTGGACATGTAAAGGAGGGAAGATAACCGATGGTCATTAAGGGTTACAGTCTGGATTCCAAGGGAAGGGAAGCGTAGCAGAGGGCGGCAGAAAGTTAGGTGGGCGGATGAGATTAAGAAGTTTGCAGGGACAACATGGCCACAATTAGTACATGACCGAGGTAGTTGGAGAAGTATGGGAGAGGCCTTGGCCCTGCAGTGGGCGTAATCAGGCTGATGATGATGATGATGAAACTGCTAAAGTTAAGTGTTTTACTGCACTTAACAATTTTATGTTTTTGAGGTCATGAAATTAACATGCTCACTTCTTCCAACTCATTCACTTCGGATGTGCGTTTTCGTGGAATGTATTTCGAGAAGCAGGCCATTTTTACTCAAACAGTATCACGGCTACTGTTGATTATAGAAAATTCATTGTCAGCTATAAAAAGAGCATCTCACAGCACACTAATAATTGGCCAATACCGAACCTTTAACCTTTTTGAATTGGAGGCGAGATGTTGTGAAGCAAAGAAATGATCTGTATAGTGCAACCACATGATCTCGCGCCATATTTCCTGCAGATATTCAGGCGCTGCCTATTCCGAGTCGTAGTGTTATATCTTGTACTCATGATTGCTTTCACTGAGTAGGTTACGTCACCTATGAAAAAGAATACAGCTAACATGCGCAGTTGCAGATACCGCACGCGCACTGTTATTAATATACACTTTATTTCAAAAACGATTCTAAAGTTGTTGTCGGAGTCATTATGACTTCGGTCTGTGAACATAGCTGTAGTGGATATAAAGGTTGTCAAGTCATGAAAGCTATAGCCAAAGTAATGACGTTGAAGTATAAATGTAACCTCAAGTGAGGGCCCAGAAGTGGGTCACGCACATGTGGAACCTGCTTCGCTTAGAGCCCAATAGTAGATGTGAAATACGCTTATGCGTTCAGAACTTGGTTTAATCTTTCGTATACCACCCCTAGTGTTCCGAAAAATAACTTTTTCAACTTTAGGGCCGCCTGATATAAGCAAAAATTAAGTTTGCCTGAGAAAGTGAAGGTTTTATAACTCCTTACAGAATTTGTGCCATGCGAAAATGATTAGTAAGTTAACTGAGTCAGGTGAACGTTTGACAGGAATAACTAAATATCCGTGGTGTAATGAAATCTTCCAGCATCAACGAAGTTTATGCAGTGACCTACATCTTTAAGTTATTCATTACCAGAAAAATATTTCTATAGTACAATGCATAAAGCCATTTTGCATTGAATTGAATAAGAATACTTAGATTGCTCAAATGTTCAGAGCTGCATGCTAATGTTCGTCTTGGCAATATATTTGTGTATCGTCTTATGATTTTGTAAAGTTACCGAGAACTTGCTGGAGCATACACTTTTTAATAGCCCATGTAACAGTGTCACATTTCAGGTAACTATACGTGCAATAAATTTCCGAATAGCTTATTCTAGCTGAAAGGTGCTATGTCGCAGTTGAAAATAAACGTTTTTAAACTGCCAAATGCGAATTTTTTTCCTCAATGTGCTAGTTTCGCTGCATATGTCATTCTTAAATCACTTATTAAATATACGAACTCAGTTTTTATATCTATAGCTGATAGTAAGGCAAGATAACGGCTACTACAGGACATTCAACATAATTTCTGAAGCCAAGAGGCATGCGAGAAAAATGGAGCTGGAATTGAGCAAAATACATCGTATAAACACACTCAGTTACGAACTTGAAGCTTCGAGAAACTCACCACAGCCTTCATGATTATCCGTCTGCTTCTGCCCTGAAGAGTAAAGCTTCACGGTGAAACGAGCCAAAGAGCTGTTTTGTACGTTGCAAATGGAGCTGGCTGTATATATACACCGGACTGTAATGACATGCAAGCGGCAACACGAGGTACCCCACGATGCGTAGGTTTTCGAGACGTCACATCGCAGCAGAAGCGCCGTCACCGGTCGTCACTTTCCTCTAATGATAGTGGCGAAGCTGGCCTCACGTAAGGTGCTGCGTCTTTGTCGTGGAAGCGTTACGAAAGTGGAAGTTCCAGGAAGAAAGACCACCGCTGGTAATGAAAGTGGGCGTTACTTTTCGTTCGTGGGTATTCCATTGCGTACGTTCTGCTTAAGCTATAGCTCCTGTCTGACGCTTGGAAGCGCGCGCTCATTTTGGAAACACAACCCCGGTGGCACAAAAGAAGAGCGCAAAAAACTTTCCATGGAATGGCAAACACATACATCATTTGTTTTCGTTCAACAAGGGGCCTTAACCTGGCTGTAGTCACTGCGATCGTATGTTTTTATGATGCCTCTTCAAGAGGCAATGGGACATAACGTGATTAGCGCTTTTAAAGTAAAGCCATTAGTGCGAGTAGAAGCACTGAAAAATGTTGTGTGCTGGTGCTCGTGGTTTTCGGTAAAGAAAGAACACTGGATCAGCCACGATGATTATATTTTGAATAGATTGTGGGTGATGTGCATGCAGAGGTTGAACTGCGGGAGTTAATGAGGGGTAAAATGAAATAGCCCAACCCTCGATTTTAGACTTTTACTGGGTATTATGTAAACCACCAACAAAGTTTCACTCCTTTCCTGGGTGGACCAATAGAGGCAGTGATTTCATATTCATAGGTAATGTGTCATTCTGCGTGTGACGTGTAGCGAAAGTTTTGAAGATGTAGGTTAACTATGGGCACTTTAAGCATAATCACAGTGCTCACTTTTCCACGAATTCCATGCAATGGATAGGGCGTCGAGGTTATTTTTTAACAGAACATATTCTTTCTACGAGGGTGGAATCGGAAATTATTTACTCCTAATTTTCATAAGCGAAAATAAGGTGCATATAAGTGAGCACAAATATACGTACTATCCTACGTACCTTACACAATTTTTTCCGCACAGTCGCCACACCGGTTTAGACCCATTTGTCCCATCGCAGCGCTAAATTTGAGAAACGTTTCCGTCAGTCAGCGACGCATGCGGTTTTCCCGAATGCTCATTGTCATGCAAGTCCTCACAGCCTTTTGCGAATTCACAACATCACCACCTCACACTTCTCAAACTGAGACACCGTTCCCCAGACGTGCGCTCTATTTCCCTGTAGATTTCGATGGGCGTTCGTTCCTTCCTCCATACAAAACGAATCACACTTCGCTACTCGTACGTCGGGGATATGTGAAATACAACCGCCAAATTCAACAACTGGCAACAACTGACCGGTAGGTAAGACCGGGCCGGTCCAAGGAAGGTCCACCGCTATGAATGAATCTATCGACTTCGAATTTAAAGCTGCAATTTGCCTAAAAGAGAAAATAGGGTCAAATAATTTCTGATTCTCCCTCGTATCTGTAAGCTATCGTCCATGTGCGTGTGATCACACAATGTAGACAGGAAAAGAGAATTGTCTTAGAGGACTTTGGTTCTTCTAAACAGGCACATTTATTAAATTTTCCAGATTTGTTCCATAGAACGAACTTTTAGAAATACTTACAAAAGTTTTCAGCGAATCACTGATATTATGATGGAATTGGCGCTCGGAAGCGAAAACTGGTATATGTAGATATCTATATGAAAATGAATTTATTCTCTTTCTCTAAATTAACATGCTCAAGGCAGGATCAAGGTATATCTTTCATTTAGTCTCGTAGTTAAGAACAACTGTGTGTGCTCCGTGGGATCTGAGCTTTCGTCTTTCTTTAGCCTGGGCCAATTTGTAAATACCTTGGTGTGCCTATTTATTTACTTGCCTTACAAGTGTCAATATTTTTAGCCCTGGTGCATTAAATGCCCCCTCTGATGGAGGAGAGCCTTCAGTATAGGCTTGTACGCGTACATGTAAACAATATGTAAGAAACACAGACAGTATTTGAATCTCAAATCAAATCAAATCAAATCACAATTTTATTCATCTTCATTTTGTACATAGGTTTTCATTTCCTGTCAAACCTAAGCACAGTGTGCTTGTTGGTTGTTCAGGCAGCACAGTGAATCATCGAATGTGTACCACAAAACAATGAAGTAAGGCATACTAGTACGTACTAACATATTATACAAAATTATTGATATATATTGAGTACAACTCGAGAAAAATTAAAACTAAGTAAATAAATAAATAAAGGACATCATAACAGCTTGACAATGAGCCATATCACAACTCACAGAACATCCCAGGGCAGCAACCTTCTACATGGAAGAGGGCATTAGTGATTTATCTGCAAAGCTGAACACCATTTCCTTATTGCTTTTGTCATTTTTCGTTTAGTTTTGAAATTTCCAAGCGCTTCCCAAAGTTCAATAAATATCTGTGGCACGCCATATCGCCTTATTTTTTCCCGTAATATGTAAAGCATCGTGGCTTACTGTACATTTCTGTCTTTCTTAGGGCAACGCTTTTCTTGACAGGTATTTTGAAATCCTTTGCATAGTAAAGACGTGTGAGCACAGTGTAATAAAATAGTCCACGCATTTCCAGTATGCCAAGCCTATCGTATTGTTCCTCCTTGTCAGCCCGTTGCAGCATAGCTCCGTAGGTTACACTGTTTACTATTCTTTTATTTATGTGGTTTATGGCTTCCATTTTGTGATCAGAACAAGTTCCATACAATGTAATACCGTAGGTCATAACAGATTCCGCCAGCGCCATGTATATGGTGCGCCTCAAGTACATCGAAGTTTTGCCTCTTAGGTTGTACATCATCGCAGAAACAGCTCTAAGCCTGTTACATATATACTGCACATGATCATTCCATGTTATATGCTCATCAAATATTATTCTGAGATACATGATTGCATGTTCAAATGGTATTGCATTACATGTGCACGGAGCGCAATGTGAGTTATGTAAGAAGAGAGACTCCCTTAGGAGCATTCATTTGTGTGGGTTTCTAAAAGAGCTAAGCTTTGTTTTTTGCCGATTTAAATATATTTAATTTTGGGTCAGCCAGTCTATTACCCTGCACACATCCTGTTGAAACACTTTGCACCAAAGATCTGGATCAGTGATTTCTAGTGCTAATGCTGTGTCATCTGCATATTGGAAGATTCTTGATCTTAAATTCAAAAAACCCAGTTCAGAGACGTAATATTAATGGGGCCAGAGTACTTCTTTGCGGAACACCGAATTTTATTGCTTTAAATTCACTGTATTTTTTTTTCAGTTCTAACACACTGTGATCTGTCTGTGAAATATCCATCAAGGGATTGATGAAATCGGCCCCTGAAACCTAAGTTGTCCAGCTTCTGGAACAATAAGGTGTGATCAATAGTATCAAATGCCTTTGATAGGTATAAAAACAATGCTAGCGTAATGTGATTGTTTTCTATTGCGGTGTTAACGTAATCCGAGAATTCTTCTAAGAGCGTAGTTGTGTTCCGGTCCTTTGTGAACCCATATTGTGCCGGGTTGTTTAATCAACATTTATCGCAAAAAGACTGCTTAACGGATACCACGTGCTTTTACAAAATATGAGCCAGGGCAGGTATAATAGAAATGAGTCTATAGTTTGCGCAGTCACTTTTCTTTCCAGTTTTGTGCACATGTCTCACTATCGAAATTTTCAATTTTTTGGTCATCATACCGGTTTCTAATATTCCGTTTAGTATTTTGAGAATCACACATTTTAGTTTGTTAAAGTTGTAGCACAGATCTCGTACGCGGATCTTATCAAAACCTGGTGGTTTGAACATCTTCATTCTGCCTATTATATTCCATAGCTCAGCTTCTGTTACCTCAGGAAGGTACGCTGTCTGTGTGCATGCAAGTATTGGCTTACATTTGAGACGATTCGTCCCATGAGCAATGCGCAGCTTATCTGTTGCGTGAATGAAGGTCTCGTTAAACAGTGTACACAATTACGGTGTTTCTTCCTTTTGAAAGTTTTTGTCGATGACCTCCTCAATCGTAGCCTGTTTGACGCGGCCATTAAATTGGTTGCCAACTTCCTTGTTTTTCTTCTATCATTCCTGTTTAGCGCAAACTGCTGGGATAGATATCTTCTTTTTGCCTGTCGGGTTTTGGCTGTTACAAGATTTCGCAATATGCGAAATTCTTGCCTAAGTGCAGCATTTTCAGGGTCCTTTCTACAGTTCTGACAGGCTTTATCCTTTAAGTAACACAACTCCATGATATCCTGCGTTATCCAATTTCTGTCCGTTTTTTTTATGCTTTATTTTGATAGCTTTGGATCTCAACTCGTATATGAAGTGGAACTTATCGAGAAATTCATTATATAACCTCAGGTAATCCAGAGGTAATATAGCATTCCAGTTTGTCTTCTGAATAGCTTTGTCTACACTCCTGTTGTCTAAAGTGTTCCCAAAATCTGCATACTCATTATTATGTTTACCTTAATAAGGTAAGTCCACCTGTACAGCTTGGGGCGTGTTTGGTGTTATTTATTGTTGGCAACGTTATATTTACATAATATATGCATAAAAAATTAACCTTCACTTCGAAATGTTCGGGAAGCTACACTTGGTGCGATCGTGACAGCCATAACCGATGTCACCCTTTTTGTTTTTCCGCTAATAACAGCGCAAAATGTAGACAAGAGACGAGACAAGAAGACACCACAAGCGCTGACTTTCAACAACCTTGTTGAAAGTCAGCCCTTGTGGTGTCTTCTTGTCTACATTTCGCGCTGTTACTAGCAGGATGGAAAACCAACAAGCCCAAGCTGCTATTCTAGCGAAATACATTTGTTTTTCTGCTATGCCAGCGCGACCCACGAGCAACCATAATAAAGCAAAACGAAAGGAAAATTTTACTACGCCCCAAAACAAGCACGTAACTCCAAGCATATAAAGCCAAGTCCGGGTCAGCTATATCTTTTAATGCGCAAGGACACGTGAGGCCTAGGCGCTCCATTCATGGGCCAGCAACGCTGCAAATTTATGCTGCTGCGTGAACATGAAGAAAGAAAAAGACCAGGCGTCTCTTTGTCTGCGTGAATCAAAGTACAAGAAACACGTCCTTACTGGCTCTTGCAACAAACACGAAGGCGAATGGTAGACACGGGTCATAACAGTACGCCCACACACGGCGTTTCAGAGATTGCTGCACTCTCTGGTACCGGGAAAAGCCGCTTTATTGGGCAACTGTTTCCTTTACGTGATCTTCCGTCCTTTCGTTATTTCTTTCCCTGTTTGAGCCGCTTGACTGAATTGATTCTACGAAATATCTCCGGTGTTGAGAAGCCGTTGTGACCCACTGGTAGACATTTCTTTTTTTCTTTCTTATTGCTCGTTCGATCTCGCGTAGTTATTATGCTAACACTCGTGCGGTGAGTATTCTGTCGTGACTGTCTTCCGCAAGAGATAAATGGCTGGCACGTGTAAGAAACGGGGAAGCCCCTTGTTCATGACCTTATACCTTCACCTACACTGGTGTACACGTATGTAAGTGGTTGCATTTTTATTATTGCTTTGAAAACGATCTGGGAACCTAATTACAAGGAAGTGGATTTTTGTTATTGCTTCGGAAACAACCTGGGAACCTTATTTCAAGCAGTCTAATCGTCCGCACCCTCTAGGTAGCATGGTAATAAGTGTAATCTTTTTAAACATCTTCCCATCGCATGTCTGAAAAAAGTTAAAAGAAAGTCTTGCCAGCATGCGATGAGTGACTGCTGGCCAATGTGTCTACCCATTGATTTAGCATTTGGCAACGAAATATTCAAACCAACAATGCGGCAATTGAAGCTGGTCGTTATTGTAGGGTAAATGAGCACAAATTTGACATTCCTTTGTTTTTGTACTTTTTTGTGTCTCTTTTTCTACAGCATTGATACATAGCCAAACATTGTAATATCAGCAATACAGGTCACAGCGCCCGGTGGCTCCACCTTGTTTTATATTTACGTTCTTTTACACAGAAATTCAATATGACAGAATATGACCTGCAGTAGTATAGTGCACGCCCAAAAACCACAAATATAATTTTGTGCGACTCTCACAACCACTATTTAAGTGTTGTGTAGTGACTTTGCGTTTAAAATGTGGCACAAGTAGCATCTTTGGAGACCTCATAATATTTTTATTTTCTTATACGCAATTGAACGGCCATGGATGGAGCTCGGTGTTTATGTTTAGGATGGAAGGAATTGACACTCGCACCCACCTTGTTTAGCTATTGTGTAGCGTTCATGTTACTAGAACAATCGGAGAGGGGTCCCACATATTTTACATTTGGAAGGATGCAAGGAGAGTGCAGTGCAAAAGCAGAAGTTTAAGGAAACATGGCGACACAGTTCTGATGCTAGAGAAATGGCTCGCAGTCTCGAAACAGCAAATAATAGTCAAGAACGTCCGCAGAGAGTATCGGTTAAGCGCAGCCGATGAGTGACACAGTGTGCGCTGCTGAGAAACCAATAATGCTTTCAATTATGTCGAAACTTCTGAATTTACGTTCAGTCACGGCGCACGTATCCGAACCTTCTGAGCTGTCGTCTCTGCCTCAGTGATAGTTCCGGCTTCACATGTTTTAATTATTCCCAAGAAAGGTGTAAAATATTTATTGAGAAATCGGTCAGGCAAGGAGACACACTCTCTCCAATTATTTTCAATTCATGCTTGGAAGCATTCAAGCTGTTAGACAGGAAAGGATTAAGAGCGGCGATCAACGGTGAATATCTCAACAACCTTCAGCTTGCCGATGGCGTTGTACTTTTCAACAACGCTGGAGACAAATTGGAGCAATTTATTTAAAAATTATAAGAAATTATGGAGTTTTACGTGCCAAAACAACTATCTGATTATGAGGCACGACATGGTGGGGGACTCCGGATTACTTTTCACCACCTGGGGTGTTTCTGCATTTCGCCCCATTGGCATGTAGCTGCCGTAGTCTCGATTTGATCCCCCGACCTCGTGCTTAGCAGCGCAACACCAAAGGGACTAAGCAACCGCGGCGGGTCAACAATTGATTGAAGATCTTTGCCGAGAAAGTGTAAGAGTAGCTTCGAGGATGGTATGCAGAAGACAAAGGTAATGGTGAATAACCTGTGAAGCGAAGAAAGAAAGAAGAATAGTGGGCACAGGATTAAGGTTACCTAGGTCAATGACTCGCAGGGACCCTGATCATGCGACGGAAATTTACAGAAGAACGACAGTGGGTCGGATTGGCTGCGACTGTCTTTACCAAATTATGATCGGGAGCTAAGAGAGAGGAAAAGAGCGGTGTGGATCGCGTAGCAAACGGGGGCAACGGTAGTCGACATTGAGAGGAAAAATAGAAGTCGGGGGGGGGGGGGGGGGGGCAAGCCGCCTAATTCGTATAATCGGTGGCCGATTATAAATACAGAGTGAGTGCTGGGGGGAAAGGAAGCGCTGTCGAGCGCGGCGGAATATCAGGTGGAGTAATGAAATCAGGAATTTTGCAGGCATAACTTCGAATCATCTAGCGCAAGTCAGGGGTAATTAAAGATCGCTGGGAGAGGCCTTCGCCCTGCACTGAGCATAGAAGTACGCCGATGGCGTTTTACAACATCCGAAATTCGTCCGTACTCTTGACGGACTGTTGCTCTTAGCCACAGTTCGCTTCGGACTGTGAGGCCGTATTCGCATGTTTACAGAATGGCGTCGCGTGCCGCTTCGATACCACCACCACTACCTTGACATCGTACTATATGTGCCGTGACTGCTCTAAACAAAGTGCGTCAGTGTCGCAAGATTGACAACTTGAACAGATTTGATCCCAAACCAGCTATAGAATGTTGAAGCGCTTCGGGCTACGTGTACTGTGCTGTCCAGCATTATGACGTGTACTTGAGTCTGTGTTCTTAGGAGGTTACTATATTTGTGGAAACGTCGGCACTGAGCATCGGGCTGACGCTGACTGGTTAAACTTGACTTCTATGAAGTGCCACAGGGACTATGACAGACGGCATCGTTAGGGGCTTCAGGCCCTGACATCACCAACCTATCACTTTTTACCGGTTTCCAAAATGAATGCGTATGTGCCTCTGTGCATTTCGCCTCTGTCGGAATGCGGCCGCCTGAACCTGCAAAACAAGCTCTTCACCTTGCGCTAGGCATCCTCGTATTTTATCAGCTGAGGAGAAACCAAAAAGAAGCTATCAAAGCTGATACGTTGTCAAAGTGTGATAAGCAGCGAAGCTTTCAGGTGTTGATTTTACGTAGCGAAGTTTTCTTTGATTAGTTTGGGATACTCAGTAGCCACTGCTTTTTTCTGAATTTCATCTTTCGAGCTGCCTTCATAGCCCTCTGTACCATGAGATGGAATCTATGCAAAGGGAGCACACATTTTGTCGTGTGCTGGCGGTCGACGGTATCGTCGACCAGCGCCTTGATGGTACTGCCGAGGGAGCTCAAACTCAGCCTATATTAAATTATTGGGGTTTACGTGCCACAAGAACGATCTGATTATGAGACACGCCACAGTGGTGGACTCCGGAAATTTGGACCACCTGGGGTTCCTTAACGTGCACCTTAATCTAAGCACACGATTGTTTTTGCAATTCGCCCCATGGAAATGCCGTCGTCGTGGCCGGGATTAGATCCCGCGACCTCGTGCTTAGCAGCCCAACATCACAGGCATTAAGCAACCATGGTGGGGTCATACTCAGCCTAGGCGCTGCATTAGAATGGCACCTGCAACCGTGTGCAGCGCGATAACATACCATACCGACGATTGTACGGGTACTGGGCCTCTTGCCTTGAGGCCACATGAGCTTTATGTTATGTAGCTTTTTATTTCCGCAGCTAGTATAGAAATAAAGACATTTCGTCACTTCATAACACGATGGTGGTGGTGATGATGTATACTGGCGGATTGACCTGGAAGTCCTGGCCGACATTTGTTTCGTCTGAGCGTCTCTTTCTGCGCCAAATATCTCACTATGTGTCCATCAGTCCTGTCTCTTGCAGAAATGTGACAAGAATGCGCAACACTTACACTTGCGATTTTTTGACGGCGGTGCGGCGAACGGCGAGAGCGTTGGTGCTAGTCAGCGCTGTAGCAGCCGCCCGGAAATGGAAGCTGTCGAATAAGGGTGCAAAGTGATTTGGCTTAAGAATATAGGCTCTACAATATATGCGTGATATGCGATCGTACTTTCCGTTGGCCACACTTCTTCGATCTCTTGTCGTTTAACCTGAGCTTTGCTACCTCCTTTCTCTTATTCGACACCGTAAGTTAAACGCGCTGCCACTTCGGTAGCACCCTTACGCTAGCGCAAAAATGTTTTGGGTGAAAAATTGTACGAACAGCGCAGCTTAGTGAATTCTGCCCCAGATTTCTTCAGCAAACATTACATGGGCAAGGGTAAGTGGTCGTTTCTATTCGTTGTGTTAGTTTTCAAGTCTTACCTTATTTGTTTCCACTGGCTGGCACAAATCAAACTTCTTTTTACGAGAAATGAGAAAGCCTCGGAAAAAATACACAAGTGAGGCCACTCCCCAAGTCATACCTATGTGAGGACAAATATATGAAAAGTATCCGCAGAACTTGCTCCTCGTGGATTCTGTAGGAAACGTTATCCGACAATTTAGCGATCGGTGGGGCTGGAAAAGAAAGCCGTTCTTCGACTGCGCAATGTGTCGTGGAATTATGCATGACGGCTTGCAAGGCGTGTGATCTGGCCGCTCGCCAGATCAGGCGATTTTGCGAGACGCGAAAGAGGCGGACGGAATAAATTGCAAGGGGTTCAGCTTATCGTTGTCGCATCACCTCCGAATGCGCTGCCAGAGGGAAAAAGAGACTGCCTTGCGGCAGCGCCCAGACTGAGTTAATTGTCGCCAACGGCATCAGCGCGTATGCCGCCGACTAACTGGAAGTAGAGACTTGGGTGGCGAAAGAGAGAAGCTTAATATTTTCTTTACAGCCGCCACCCTCGTACGACGGCCTTACGTCCCAACCACTGTAGCCGCTCGTAGTTACGCATATTGATCACGTGATGTAATTAATGCGTCGTATCGACTGTTTCGGCGTCGTACATCACCGCACACGTTAAATTCTGGCAAGAACGTTTGCTATTACGAGATGCGAGAGATTGGAAATAATTATGAATCTCCCAATATCCGTTTGTCTATAGCCTTCATGCATGACGAATCTCCGTCTATACGCAAAAGGACACAGAGTGCAACGAAGCGGGTCCTTCAGTTTCTTATTTTTTTTTCTCTCTGTGCCTAAGCTAAAATATAGTTTTGGGTGTGACATCACTGCAGTTTCTTTTACGCAGAAATGTTCAACCTCTTCTGGCCCGAATGTCTTCTTTTTCTGAAATAGAGCAATCAAACCTCAGCTAGGAATACGTGTATGCGACGTGAAAAAATCGCAAATTATTCTCACGCCAGTTGCTATTCCGCCTTGGTTTGGCAGACTCGCTGAAAGAGACCTGAAATGGGCACGTAAATAATGCCTTGGTATTCGCATGGTTTCGTCCTAAAAAAACTTCGGATAACAGATCAAAAATCTGGCAGCTTACGGCAATCTGTAAAATAGTCGGTATTGCAGAAAATGTGAGTTCGCTTGACTCACCCTAATGTATGCAGATGCACGAGTTTCTTTTAGTGTTCTTCGTCGTTATAAGGACCACGCCCAAAGTGTTGCTTTCCGAGTCAGAGGTGTCGATGTCTGTGCGTTACGCCAACATCATCGCGCCTACATGCCATTTTGTTTGATACCTTCGTGGTTCCGAAACGTAGTAAAGAAACGTTTACAATGTTTCTTCTGCAATTCAGAAACTTAACCACCAGCGCTAGAACTATATCCCATTTGCTCGTGAAAGAGTAAACGTAGCGCAAAATAGCATGAGTAAGCGGAAAAGTGATACCTTTCGCACGAATGGCCGCTGCAAATAGGTTGCGCACAACGGCGGTTTGTCTTGTTGACATTGCCATGTTTCTGAGTAAATGGCATCTGAACGGCGTGAATATGCTGAGATTACTATCGTTCAAAGCCGTCTAAAGTTGTTGCGATACTCGTAATGAAGGTTAGAAACACTAGTACTTGATGAAAATTGATTCACGTATTGTGCTGTTGCTGATTCGAAAGTTGGTTCTGACAGAGGAACCAGGAATTTGACGTTTAGGGCAAGCAAGCCTTCCACGACCTCGTGTTCATGAAATTGATACTAGAAAAAAATGATGTTTATAGGCTTTGGAGAAAAAGTACAAAATAAATATTAAGTAAATTACCTAATAACACCAATGTATTTCTTTGGTTCATTCTATCAATCTGATCCTTTTTCGTTGACTGATTCTCAAGTCCTATTAACACGTACCATCATGTATAACGAGCTCTAGAATACGGCTGTGTTTGGGGACTAAATGCTTGTGTGTAGTCAAAATGCTGCTGTGCTCTAAAGATGAGTGATAAGATATAATGATCGTTTGTTTCATCACCCCTTCATATTTTTTCTTGTTTTTTTATTGTTTTACACTCGAACAGGTTGCAACTATGTGTACCTGAGCATACAAGGTAGAACGGTAAACATAATAAATAAGGAAAAGTTAGATGCCCAAGCAGAGGAATGTTCACTTTGTCCCTCCGCAATTAAGCCTGCATGGAATCTGATGGCGATGGCTAACTCTGTTATAGTATAACCCAAAATCATTCCACTGTACGTTAGATAATCACACAAAAACTGTTTCCTATTTTTCCCAGCCACCCGTTTTTACGGCAGTCAGTGGCGATAAAGCTGCTATCCTTTTAAAGCTGACCGCAAAACGCAGACAGCTTTGCTGCTCACATTTGCCGATTCCAGCAATATAGATAGACCAGGAAAATAAACATTATCAAGTAAATGTAACACCATGCATACGACAGTCTAGGGCTGCGCACGCAAGAATCAAAGAACGAGCAATAAATCCTCCTCTAAGAAATTCTTTGCATAGCTATCGCAAGCAGTGTCAGTCGATTCTATCATGAATATCAGTTTGACTGATCATAAAGCGCCCGCATTTGCTGAGTTCAACAGGAAGCCGTTTGAGATAAGAATCGTTAGCGACTCAGTTCCAGCGCTGACAGTAAAAGGCGCTGGATTTCAACACGTACGCCATTTCAAATGGAGCTGATTGCCTATCTTACCGAAGAATCGGTGCCCGTATATTTGCGTAAGACAACCTCAGCGAGAAAAAAGAAGAAAAAACTGCCAAGTGAGGTCCGCAAAAAATGCAAGAAAGTAGGCGCATTGTAGTAAAGTGGAAAAACGGCGCTTAAGTGATTCGAGTATGTGGCAGGCCTATGAAACATTCTGCTTCAATAGACGTTCCCTCCGTTGGGATGGAAAATGGCGGCATTATTTTCGCGAGAAATATCTGGCATGGAAGAGACTCCGTATTCGCTACAGCCTTGTTTGTCTTACAACGACACGAAGGTATTTCACACGCTCAGCCATGGAGAACACAATGATATCAAATTAGAGCCAATGACGCGTCGACCTCTTAGTCTAAATAATAAACCGCACACATCTTATCAGAAAAATTCCTAAAGAACAGAAAAAGAACACGTTTCTCTGTAGTAATGAATCAATAAAACTGGGATCCTGTGTGACTCCATTATTGCAATGGAGTTAGGGGGAACCACACTGGAGAGACACACCTGTTATGTCATAAAACTCGGACGAAGTAAAGTCTAGTTCTCCAATGGTGGCTCCTGCAACTGTTCGAGCACTTTAACCCCTCCAGTGAGAAAGGCTTTTTTCTTTCGAGGTACCCGTATGGGTTTTCTTTGCAGCAATTTGCTACGTTTGGTTGGATGTCTCATTTTCCCTATATTAATTACGAATATTTCTTGAATCCTTGCTTTTTTGTTTTTCTTGCATGCGTGATTTCAGGTTCACCTGATAGCTAAAGAGGGCAGCTTATTTACGCCTGGTAACAGTAAGGCGTAGGTAATTGGTGGTGTGCACACAACTATCGATGTTCCTTTATGTATTGCGACCTCGGCAATTAACGACGTATGCAAGCGCTCTGGAGTGTTACGAGTACGTCTTACGAGGGGCGCATTATTTAGCCCGTTGCCCAGGAAGCACTACAAATGCCAGAAAAATTAAATAAACTTTGCACGTAGTTAAGTGCGTGTGTGACCGATACATGATTTTTAAATACTTTCTTGAAAAAAGTATTCAAATATGCTATACGGCCGTTATCAGCTATTCTTCCCTTTATCCCGAAATAACGTTACACGAGTGTTAAAATTCGTGGGGAAAGCGTTAATAGTAAGTGTTGAAGATCACGAGCGTGAGGCGGTGAGAGAGACCGAATGGAAGAGAAAGAAGAATGGGGCAAGGTATAGCATAAAACAAAGAGTGCTTTCTTATGCGCTCGTGTCCTCAATACGGAACATTTTCTTTTGGTGACCAAATTCCCAACCGAGAAATTTTTTTACTCTATTAGGGCAAGACAGTGACGTCGCCATAACCTTTGTACCTCGGTAGTGTCTGAAGTTCGCACGGTGAGAACTGCGCCGCTCAGCAACGCAGTCTTGCAGTTTCAAGGGAAACGACGTTGAAGGACATTTTGTTTTACACATGTCAGCCACATGAAGTAAGTGGTTTACTTGGTTTGGACGTCTACTGAACGGTTTCTACTCGTATATAGATGTTTTAACTAACGATCTAACAGCTGCTGATACTAACAGTGGAACTAAGATGAGGTTGAGCGGCCAGGAGGGCTCGGTTCTTCACTTGAAGCACAACTTCATTTCTCCACTGCGATCGATCTGTGATCGGGTGTGTCGACGTCATTGAAATTGACCAGCCTACAGCGGACAACGGCAAGCCTGACCTAGAGCTATACCAGTGATGATACAATCATAATGAATACCTTCAGCCAGCGACAACCGATGCTCAACTGTTCGCCGTCTTCACGCGACGCTCACTGGGTTTCAAGAACAGCCACACCTTTTGAGCCAATATGACGTCCCAATCATAACTTATTTTAACGAAGAGGGCGAAGAGCAAGATAAGGAAGAACAGCTGCCGAGGGAGAAGGTCTATTATGTGTGCCCATCTTGCTGTCATCCGCCCAGATGCTGTCACGACAAACCTTCGTCTTGTGTTTGACTGCGAGCTCCGGTGCCCGAGCCCATGTAAAGTTTTCCAGGGAAGGTGCAATCTCGCCGCCCCCCCCCCCCCCTTTTTCGGTCGGTGATGCCAAAGCCTATTCCCCGCCCCTAAAGTGCCATTACCAGAGTTCTGTCACCCACATCATTTGAGCTTATTTTTTTTAGTTGCCTCTACCTTTCACTAAAATTTTATTGTAGCTAAACGCTTACTGAATCAATGTTGGTGCGGACGTGCGCGGCTTTTAATTCATACTTTTGCTTTATTTATGAAAATCGTAACACGAGAAGGACCACCTCATTAAAAGCGCCAGTGGCGGCTACCTCATCTGTATGTTCTGGCTTCAACATATTTTTTTTAGTTTCCGCTGTAGACACCGTGCAGACAAAATATATTAAATATATGCAAAGGAAATGTTTATTATATTTGTAAAGAGAAGGAGGTAGGGAAATAACAGTTATTTCTAATAGTGTGAATAGCCTATGCCTAGAGAATGAATGCGTTAGTGTATGTTCACCTCGCTTCAAATTGCTTTGCGTGCTTTTTTGACCCTGAAAAAAACCTACAGACTTCAGCGGCCCCTTCGGCAGAGACTTTTATCAACGGCGTGTGAAATGCGCGTGAATGATATTTGTCTCACTGTTGATTCTCCTTCCAGTAAGCAATGCTATCGACGTATGAAAAACAAAACTCCTGTAATAATTTACATTTATCAGCAACGGTAAGATTGCCACTTGCAGCAGAGGTCATAAATTTAAGTTATTGACTTAGTAACCGAAATGAAGCCAAGCCATATTCACTCAAAATCAATATCCATAGTAGTCTTGCTCAACAGCGCTTATAGTCGGGCTCACTATAAAAAAATAGAATAAAAAAGAGAGGCTGCAGTTTCGCCGGTAAGGCGAAGCAGTATTACTGATAGTCAGGCATCAGACAATTACATGGACTAATTAACACTGTTGCGCAAAGCGAGGAAGCGACAGGACTTGAATGAGAAAAAGAACACACCACGCCTGAGCGCAAACTATCAACTGATTTATTTTACAGAAAACGAAGCATACATAAACCGTACTCGCATGCGCAGAGATGCTCTTCCCGGACTACCTACGCCCTACGGTTGTCAGTGATTACGCTCATCTCTTTTCTACTGAGTGATATAGACGCCGCGCTGACACATCAACCGTGTGGGATCATCTTGATTTTTGTAAGCTTCAACCACTTCTATTTCTTCTTTGATTTCTACATTTCAGCAAGATCACCATACTGTGGAAGATGGGCTCGTACTTGCATTAAGCGCAATGTGTGGCGAGGAGCCTTGTTGCTTGTGACCTTGATATTTGTGACCTTGACAATAAATGAAGTACTGAAGTGGTTGGAAACGCTGTGAATGTGTCTACAATTACTTGAGGGTTACAATGTAAGCCGTTGTGCTGCAGAGCTCCAAATTGCACCGAGATCACGTGTAGCGAAAATTTATGAAACGACATGGCAAAAATCTGTGCGGAGGTAAATGTATGGTCACTAAGCATAGTCTTTCTAAAAAATTTCCTAATCTAGTGTTAGTGGCATGGACCGCTATACGTTCTGCTTCGAAATGTCGCCCTAAAGCTAACTTACACCTGGTGTATATTTTGTGGAAAGGGAGATCGTGGTAAATGCATTGCGCGCTAAAATTCGCACGTTTCCGGCCTAATTAGAATCTTCGCAAATGAGTGCATAACCTTGTTTTTTTTATTTTCATGTGACAAACGGCGTTCTTACTAGGGTTCCCCTGTGAGGCCGACGTTATGGGACATGTGTAGGCAAACTTCAAAGTGTGGGCACTAATTGCGGCCTTTGCTATAAATTACGTATGCAAGCGGTTCGAGCTTCACAACTTTGTTTCATGAACAACGCCGATTTTAATCATATGCTTGAAAGAGCGGTGTATGGAACGGGAACAAATTCAGCAATAATTGGTAGTGGCGGGGGGGGGGGGGCGGGGGGGGGCTGAGGGGACGGACATTTAGGTCAATGCTCTGACGAAGTAAACTTTGTGTTAATGAATTAGTACCTTTGTAATCTTTCATTCACAAACGCTTGAACATGTTATATGGTGGTAAGATTTGAAACTGACTAGTTATTTAGGTGAGTGTTTTAAAATAAGCGAGTTCTTTACGGATATTTGAAAGTGCTTTGTAACTACTCGAATGAAACAGTTTCGCTAGAGGTTTAGTTAGTATTCAGCAAGGTCACAAATGTGTGGTGTTATTTGTTAGTTTTGGCCTGTGCGAATGCCTTATGCTACCTGGTGCTGTTCGAGCACGGGCACACAGTTACCGCACATTACCTTCTTTCTTTCTCTTATCCTTATATTCTATTGTTTTTCTCACACAACAGAGGGAAGTCAAGCAGGTAATTTCTTAGTAAATATATTTGCTTTCTATTCTTCTTATTATGTCTGTTTGGCTAGGTGCCAGCGTGGTATCAAACAGAAATGCTGCCAAGCTTGCGAAGGGACTTCGTCAAAATCGTGGAGTAATTACTCTCTTAAAATTGGAAAGGAAACATGCTCTAAATATCCTTACGCCTTTAAGAGTGGTCTAGTGGCCCACAATCCCACCCGCCTCTAGAGCTACAGATAATATAGCACACGACATCAAGCTCTAAGTAAAAGTGCGAAGACAAAAAGCATAGTTCATAACTGTAATAATTTTGACCGCCTGGTGTACACAGAAATATGTGATAGGAGATTTTGATACGGATAGCTACGAATGCTCACTTAATGCACTTTTCCTTTCGTTTGTCGTAGCTGTCGTCTGCTTTCCGGCAGAAAAGGTTGGCAAGCAAAAAGACTTCATTTGTTCCTGCCAGTGACTCGACCGAACCCCTTAAACTTGAGGGTGATAGCTATTGGACCACCGAGCACCTTTTATACACCCGTAAACTCGTTAGAAAGTTTGCTGCGTAGTAATTCACACCCTCCTCGAAAGGGCTAAGAATGCTGTACAAATAAGGGTTAGTGCAGAAGTAAGTCAAAATATTTTTTACTACTTCCAATTCGGCACCCTTTAAAGGGACACTAAATCGCAACAATAAATCAGTTGAGACTAATGAAGCATTGTTTGAGAACCCTACAGGCAGTCATTTGAAAAAAATAGTTTGAATATTAGATGAGAAAATGAAGGTCCAAGTACCAGTATTTGAGTTTCGCGCCGAAACCCCTGCGCTGGTACGTCAGCGTGACGTCAGGGATACGAAAGTATGTTTTCGCATTGGGGCCACGTTGGCTGAATAAAGGTTCCCGAAACTTCCCATGTTGACTATTTGGTTCCTTTAGAACACAATGTAGTCAATCTGTACCACTATATATCATTAGTAGGCCCTAGAAGATGCCATCAAAATTGAAGACGTCACAGCCCCAGGTACGGGAACTTAAGTAGGCGTCGCTACGCGTATTTCGTTCTTGCGCTTTTTCTGACTTACCAAACGTCTTATCGTTGTAAGAGTGGTGTTCTTTGTGCTGTAGAACGCTAATTTCCTGATGCGGAAGAAATCATTTTTCACTTTAGTGTCCCTTTAAAGAAGCGCCTGTCCACCGTACATACTCTTCTTTTAGTCCGCATCTTTCTAGCGCTGTTTCTTCCTCACGCCTGTTGCACAAACTTCCCCACATCAAGATTATGCTGTTTAAAATACGCTTTGCGAAAAACACGCCACCCATGGAGGTTCTGCTTCTGGTGTGTTGCTGGCCGGAGCCAACATGTTTGCACACTGGCCTTTTCCTGCGAGCTGTGCGCAAGTGGTACCAGAAGTCCTTTCATGAACACCACCAAACTGCCGTCGTGTGTCGTTTTGCACCAATCAGGAGGGCACCAGAACCCTCACACCCATTGAGAGTATACAGAAGGGTGAATTTAACATCGTGACGGAATTTTCCAGAATTGCAGCCTACGCTGACAATTCACGGTAACTATTTGGTGGATCATGGCTCAATCCTCGCAAACAATAACGACTAGAGCGTCGTCATTGCATTACGCAGCCACTCTTGCTACATTAAGAAAAGTAAGTTACAATGCATAGGCGAACTCTCCTATTTTTATGTGTTAACTTTCAACGCCATAAATGTGCAACACTTTCACCTGTGATGCCGATTAAAAGTTCTACTTTTAAGGCAAAAGCCTTAGGTGGCTAATAGGTCGAAAAATCTGGCGATCGTCCGGCGTTATGGGACCAACATTCAAGCCTATGTGCCAATAAAGCATCAACTTCTTTATTAGTAAAAGAGCTTTATCATATCTGTTAGAGTTGAAGGGACACCCTTCTAAATAATCACTGTGGCCGCGAAAGTATCCGCGTTTAGTTTCCGCGGTGTTGTTCATATTTACCAAGGAATGTACGCGTGCCTTATGAAGTTTTTGGGAGTTTAATTACGTCTACGCCTACTGTAAATAAATCTGTCGTTGAAAGTCAGCCCTGTCTATTTGTCTACTTTGCCTTTCCGTGCTCCTCTAATTGTGCCTGCGCTGCAAGAAAGTAGAAGGCACCATATTAGCAAGTCCATGGAGCTGCCCTCGTAGATGAAACTGTCAAAATAACAAAACAATGTTTTAGTGAACCAACATGTCTTAATGGTCATCACAGACTTGCTGCGACCGTGCTAACATTACATTAAACACGCAGAACCACTGGTGATGCCTTGGCGACCAAAAAAGAGAAGCACTAAAGAGAAAAAAACAGGTAAAGAAAAAACATGCAATAGGAAGTAACAACGCATTCGAAAGACAATCTCAAAGTAATTTTAGGAATGTCTCGTGGGCGCGCAGGCTTTTGCCTTCATCCTCTTTAGTGCATGCTAAAGTGACTGTCAACTTGTTTCCTGTACTTAGTCACAAATCTGATTGCTTCAATCGTTAAACGTTGTTCCCCTGGGCATTTTTTGTCAGAAATGTATTAACGGACCGCACTGTGAAATCAGCCGAAAAAAAAAAAAAACATTGTCGTGGAACATTCGGGCACCCACCGCAATGAAGTCGTAGTCCTCGCGGCATGGACAACTGACACGACCGAGCGTACTAAAGATGGAGACATCGTACATGTACCGTAGTGCTGTTTGCGCCTCCAATGTTAAAATCGGGACACGCGAAATAAAAAGAAATGCTAATTGGAGGCAGCAGTTTTGAATAAGCTGGTAAAAGCATCCATGTAAATGCGTGGACAAGAGCCCCACAATGTAAATAATGGTTGCCACTTTTTAAATCACTTCTGTGGTTTCACTTGCCACAAGCACAGCCTGATTGAACATGAGGCACGCCGCAGTAGGGGGCTCCGGAATAAATTTGACCACTTGGGGTTCTTTAACGTGTTCCGAATGCACGCTACACGAGCGTTTCTTGTGTTCTGCCCTTATCGGAATGCGACCACCGTGGCCGAGGTCGAACCGGGGACTTCAAACTCCAAAGCGTAATCCTATAGCCACTGAGGTACCGCTGCGGGTAACGGCTCCTTTCAAGCACTAAAAGTCAAGGAAACGATGAAAGCAGTTCAACAATGGCACTGTTTTTCTTTCTTCTTTTTTTTTTCGTGAGAAAGCAAGCGCCTTTTTTAAATGCCTGCTACAATGCGCAGATCCGAAATAGATTATTATTTCGCAAGCTCTCAGTCACCGCTGTCCACGAGGTTGGGTCAAATTCAATGCTGCGTCGTGAAGTTCGTCTCTACTTATTCACTACAATCTTCACAAATTTCAACGGTGCACTCTGCGTTTCTCACCTACACTGAGTCAATCTGCTATCCTCAATCTTAGGCGAGTGTTGTGTCTGTGCTTTGGCTCCCTTTGCAAAACAATAGCGTTTAGCGCAGAAACCGAATTTCACTCATTGTGAAATATCTTCCCTTGGAACGTTCATTTTTACATTGTGTGGTAACCCACTTAAGCCATCTTCACTATTAACTGCAGAGCAAACTTGTTTATTGCTATGCTGTGGGATCATACCGGTTTTAAAGAATGCTGCATGGCAAACTTCATGAGGTGAGGAGGCTGCAGCAGCTGTATGCCATTTGTGTCAACCACCCGGCGGTACACTTTGGAGGAAAATATAATGAGCTTCCTTTCACCGTCCTGGACAAGGAGCGCAGGCAATGGTGCGCGCAAGATCGATGAGTTCAGTAATCCCTACAGACACGCTCAGCCGTAGCTATTCGTAAGCGGCTGTCAGTGAGTACTATCAGCACCATTGCGTACAATGAACTTTTGCGAAGTAGTACTAGTGTCATAGCACGAAGCATCAAGAAGCGACAGCTCGCAATCAATACGGCGTGCTGAGAAATACATGACCTAAGCACAGTAACGGCTGCACTTGCGGTGAACAATAAATATCAACAATTGTAAAGTTCAATGAACTATCTCTTCACTGCTTTCACTCATTCTTGAAACACACTACTCTGGTCAATTTAAATTGTTTAATCAGGATAAATGTAGTATCCAGAAACATGTATACTGAAATGTTATTCAAACGCGGTGCTTTTTTGATGGGCGTCAGACAGATGTCGTAGTCCTCTATAAAAACATTCTCTTTCAATACTAATATGTACAGGTATTTTTCTATACCCTCGTGTTGCCGTACTTATGCTCTTATGTTTCTTATGCTACCTTATGCTACTTATGCTACTTTATGTTTCGAACAATTTTCTAGCATGCGCAGGCATGAGAAAGGTGCATTGGGAAATATAAACAGCAGACATGCGTTGCGCACGTGATACGCCTTTATTCAAGCGTACTCCTGAAGTCCTCATCCATAGAAGCCTCCATATTTTCCGTAGCCTCCATAGCCTCCGTAACCACCATATCCGCCGTAGCCTCCGTATCCGCCATATCCGCGGCCGTACCCTCCATAGCCTCCATAACCACCGTAGCCGCCGTATCCCCTGTAGCCGCCGTATCCTCCATAGCCGCCGTAGCCGCCGTAGCCGCCGTAGCCGCCGTAGCCGCCGTAGCCCCCAATTCCGTATCCGCCGTAGCCACCATATGTGTAGCCAGCCAGGGCACCGGCAATGACAGTTGTGAAGACGAGGAACACAATCTTGAAGAAGAGAGTAATAACCGAGTGTGAGCTATGCAGTGCTAAAAAGCGACTATAAACGCCCCTGGCGGTCTCATTTAGGAGTGAAGCACACAATCCATATGTCGCAAATACATGTATGTATTTGCGACATACGCGTTGTGTGCATTACTCCTAATTGTAGCTCAAAAATTTCAGGCATCAAAACTGTTACTCTGAGGAAACCTTATAAACGGTAAGAACAATGCAACCAATGGGACACAGGTAAAATCTACATATGTCAGTACCAACTGCGCTGCACTGAACACAGCCGTATTCACCGTAGACCCATATGATAACGATCCATTTTCCGTAAAAAGTCGCGCACACTTAAGCAGCAGCTTAAGTTGGTCATATTCATTACTGTACTTCAGGAAGGCTCAACATTTTAAAAATAGTATTTTTTTTTTACTTTACGGCTCTACTTTCTGCATAACCGCTAGATTTGTTATACTGAATACTGACTTCGTGCTAAGTGCATGCCTTCGTTTAGCCGTACGTATAGACAACGTTCGACATAAAATTAGGGCAAGACAGTTTGTGAATAACCATATGAATTCCTGCACTCAAGACCCATAATGCATTTCGGCTTACCGTATACTTCATGGTGTGGCTCTCTTTGGCAGTGAAGCACCTGAGGTTGTCGTGGGCGGGCACGGCTGAGGCGATGTGTGCTATGCCGACGACCGTTGGAGGTATATATACCAGTTCCCGCCTCTCTCGACTTCGGTTCGCAAACCAAAGCGCGCCAAACCTGTACCGGCATGAATGGCGCTGGCAGCGGGGGCAAAAAATAAAAATAAAACAGCCGCACATTCAAAAAAAGTTATTTCAACCATGCACGCGGGGAGAAGAATAGGGTTGTCGCAAGATTTGGTTCCGTTATTTTGTGCGCTGACTCACGCTGGTGCAAATTGCTTTCCTTTTCCTCTTTGCACTGGACTTGCAGACAGAAAGCGCAATGGCGAAGATTTCCCCAAACAAGCGCAGACATTCGCTATGCATCCGTTCCAGCACAACAGAGGTGTTTGGCCGTCATAACCGCTGGCACGAGATTCGCGGCGTTCTTTTCTTCTCGTAGCAGTGCTTACTATACTTGCGGATAGAGGAGGTTGCTGACCGGTTACGCATTACCAGGGAACTTCACGCTCGTGTTAGTAAGTACTACAGCTGTCACCTCTTCAAGACGATATCTGTTGGGCTTTAATAATTGCCACTCTTCTGGTTACGCATCGCTAGCTCAAGAATTCAACGGCAAACGACGTGCACTGGAAAACGTAAAACTTCCAGCAGTATAATGTAATTAGCATGTTTTTGGAGTGTCTTGTGGGAACCTCGTGGTGTTCACTTAGATTGCTACACCATTTTATTAAAGGGGCCCGTGAAAGTGGTGACTGCAAAATAAGGCAATTTGGGTTTTTCTTGTCATTGTGTTGCCGTCTTTCAGGATAAAGTCGCAAATGAGGCCCGAGCTCTGATAACAACATTTATCTGACAAATAGGGTACCACACAGAAGTTTCGTGCTCTAATACGAGTTCTTGGCAGACGAGGTCACTCCGAGCTATTCAGCACGTGACAGTCCTACAGAGTTCACTTATGTATGTTATTGCGTTTACTCCCTTTACTTGTTGCCTGTTTTCTGAAGCACTCATGAAGCCGTTTTTCTTGTGTTAGGCAAGCCAAGCGCAGACCTACTTCTCCATGTACGTCTTGGTATAGTTCGCGAAATGCGTTATACAAATTGTTGTAAACGTGGCGCCTTTTTGCAGATATCTGGATGACTGAAGCTACCCAAAAGCAATATATTAAAGCTAATTGGAAGATTGTGTTAGAAATTGCCCTTGTTGATTCGATGAAGACAGACGGAATATAAAGACTGCGCCGAGTGAAATCCTGAACTGCAATTTATTGGAAATTTAATTTGAAGCATCTATAATTTCTATGTGTGGCTACATCCAACACCAAATCCACATCAAACATTGAAAAATACGACAAGGAAAGAAGGAAGAATACGTACACATCGCTGATCAAAAGCATGGTGCGTAAATGAACACAAATGACTTGATAGCCTTAGAATTGGCATTGTGAAGAGAATGTGTTCGCGTTCGACCCGGGCCAACAAGTGTTCAATTTTGCTACCTTACGTCCATATTCATAACTGTGAGCCGTCTTCATTCACCCTGTTCTATGCTGTCGATCATAATTCATTCAACCACCAAGCCCACTTTCCAACTTGAACAAGACAACAAATAGAGAAACGATAAGAAAAAAGCAACAGCAGCCAACTTCCCTGAACACGTCATCATTCACCGTTTTCCACACGTGTCAAGATGACTGTCATTAGTCAGACTTGCTCGAATTCCTGCATGATGCGCCTTTACATTTGTATTTAAGCTTTTTTTTTCAATACGTCTTTTAAGGCAGCTCTACTAAAAATAAAGAAAATACGCTTTTAACTAATTCCCGCTTTCGAGAAGAGGATCATTCGACATCTGAGAACTATTCTTATTTACGAAAGTGGATGTAAGGAAGCAGAAAATATGACACTGAGGCGCGTCAACATCCAACGGCATTATTTTAACTGGTATCAGATAAGCACCTTCGGGATTATTTATTGAACGAAGTAATAAAATGCAAAAAAAATTCAATGCAGCGGTGAATCTGAAGCTAAGTTATACTGCCGCACTAGTTATATCTGATGTGGAATTCCATATAAGCATTGCTGATCGCTGAATACCATATTTGAATAAATGTATGCGTAGAAGAGGATGTCGTCGTGAATGAGGCTGGTGGCTCCTTCTCTCTTAGCGAAACAATACATATCCATGTAAGCTGGTTAAAGTAAACCTTAGTATTCTCTAATGTTGTCTGGCTTTTACGAACAAACAAACAAACAAAGAAACGGACACGACAGCGGATTGAAATAAGATGGAAACAAATATTGGAATTTGCTAAAGTTTGGTATTGTTGCGCATGGCGGGAACAAAGAGAGAAATCGTATCTATACGAATGCAGCCAACTGAGCCTATTATAGCGCCCACATGTTTTTGAAGGTATCGTGCCCGACTTGTTGTCAACTACGGTATTCGTTTCTTGTAATATACGCCGGAAGGCATGCATTCAAATGGCACACTTGCGTGGAGATAGCATATGAGATAAACTCGATGTACTTTTTTCTACGCGAATAGTTTTTCTCGATATCGCACCATTTATCGCCCATTTCGCCTTGCATTGAAACCTCATTTCTAAAGTAAACCGTTGGGAGCCCGTCTCAAGGTTTAAATTACGACTGGACGATAGCAGACAAAGCATATTCGAATCTTAGTCTTTCCGTGTTTGTTAGATGACTCACAGTAAGTCAGTCCTAATTTCTAGCGCAGGGATGGAAAATTGCGACTGTATCATTTCCCTATCGCCTTATTCGCGTCGCAATGAAAAAAAGCTATCCTTGCCGTGAGCTTCGTTGACTTTGTTTCGGAAGAAGGTCGATTGTCACGGTTGACTCAATCACTATCACTGCGCTTTGATATACTCGACAGTGTGAAACGACCACATGAATGTGAAAAAGAAAATACACGACCTTGCAGAACGCACCTTCGGTGCAGAAACACAAACACACGTACTGACGCTCGTATTACTCGTGAAACGCAAAGGTATCGCTGATTTGTTCAGCGCCCTGTGACGAGCTTAACCAGGGTGGTTACGAGTGTCTGCGAGTCTTTGCTTCCAAGTCTCTACGCGAAGTAATTCAAAGACAAAGTTAAAAGACGGCAGTGTCGAGAGCAGGAAATATTGATATAAATCTGTTAAATACACAAAAGACGTAACTTATTGGCGTTGTTATTGTCATCTACCTGCACATATTCTTTACAGGTGTTGTTAGTTCCGAAGGGCTTCCACCCACTATCCTAATATCATAGCTTATTCTGCTCACAAAATACCTTGGAGCGTTTACTATACGTCCATTAACTATGCTATCAAGTACCGTAGCATCAGTTCTTCTGCCACATATAAGACTGGGCTGTCACCGATGCTTAGATAAAAAGAAGGGCGTTCATATTATAACACGTAATATTTCATGTGCTGCGGCTGAAGGAATATTTAAAACACGACTGTTGCTGGTGATTTACCATTTTAGGACAAACAGCATCGCTTCGTTAGTGCAGCAAATTGTTCATGGTTTACCTACGGTAACAGCCGCCCTGGTGTGTTCCTCATTGCGCAACGAAGAATTTTCGCTTTGTCATCACTGCCTAACGTGACTATTTAGTCTGTTAGACACATATGTGCATTCATAGGCATTTCGATTGGGAACAAGCTTGAAGCTAACCAACTAACTAGCATAACTATCCCAAAACATTTGAAAGTATTAGAATAATTACTTGCCTACACTGAATCTATATAACACTTGCATCCACGCAATGCTGACTATTTCTAGAAAAGTGTGTTTGTTGAAATAGAAATAGTTAGGCATTTGTCTGCTCCTTGTGTAACAGTTTCACTGCTACCAAGCAAGTTGTTGTTTTGGGTTGTTTTGGTGCTTTTCCTATTTTAGCATGCTCTGACGTATTATACATGCTCCATATTTGTATTTCTCTCACATAAAAGAAAGTTCGCCGATTTGGGAATTTGCTGGGTCTGAGGAGTCACACTTAGGGCTTACAAAAATTTAACTGCGTTAAATAAACTTAATAGGACCGGCGAAAATAAAAAAAAACTTTGCAATTGGTGAAGCGCACGTAGCTATTCGTTATTCGTTTATGAAAACCAAAGGGCTACGATTGGATTATTCGCTAACAAAGGAGTACAAATAAGAATGCGGTTTTTATCTGCTGTAACAGTGCGGTGTCTAGAAAAAAAAAGTACACGAACATTTTGGTGAGCATGCACGGACGTCGAGCCTTTATATTCTGCTCACGGTTCAGGATGCGGACTCAACGCCTACATAAACTAAACGCGGCAATATGTCGACACAGATAGAACAGCAGTATGTTCGAGCAACGCAGCGGAAATGAATGTCGCTGGGGCTGGACTTTAACTTTAGTCTATACGCATGTCTTACATCAAGAGATACGGGGAATCATTTGCGATTTTCAGTCATCTGACAGCTCATGAGAAGACGACTGAGCACTTAAAGACCACATCTAGATTGGGAGATACAACCAAGGTTCTTTGTTGCCATAAAATTGAAGCCATACATACGGAAGGAAATGTAGGTTCTCATTCCTATAATATTTTCAACATTCTAGAATATCAGTTGGCTGATATTTTTATAGCGAGAGTATCAGTGGTAGTACCGTATACATGTATGTTATTGACGATGTACTCAATAAAGCAATGAGCTAGAGAGCACTTCATTTTGATGCAGACGGCACAGTTCATTCTGGTTCCCAGCTTACAATGTGCAGTTGCGCAGTATCCCCTCAGTGAAAACATGGGTATTTCTGTTTGTGAGCACACGATTCCGTATTTTGCTTCCACATAATGGTCCATCCAGTTTCAGTGGAAAATACATTAAGTCAATGAACTTGTTTAGGTAGAGTAAGCGAACACGCGGGTTCTGTATGGATTAGGGCAGCACGACAGCTAACCAGTGAGTAGATATGACACAAAAATTGTGCGACCTTGAAATGTCACGACTCAATTTCCACCGACGCTGTTTCGTACGAGCAGTAGAAAGAAGAAAGAAGAAAAGAAGAAAGTTGACTATAAAACTAAGCATGAATAGATTACGCAAGGACACAAGAAGTAGAGACGTTAAACAGTACTTCTCCAAATCCAAATATTTAGAATTTTGCCTGCGCATAACGCGCAATGCGCCCAATATTTTCGCCAAATATAAACTTTCGAAGAGTAGAGTTCCCTCGGCACACTCGGAAGCATTGTGTAAAATGACCATATAGGGATTCGGGAATCTTAGGAAAGGGTTTTTCAGAAAAACTGCTTTTCTTGAATATGCATTTAAGTTCCCTCACTAATATACCGTAGCGTTCCTCCCAGGTTCACCAAATTTCACTACGGTGGCATTCGAGGGCAGCGGCCTAAATTTTGCGCCACTCAGAATACGAGTTTTTAATGCTCCGGAGCACAAACATAGTAATTCATTGCAAATGCTGCACTTAAGAAATATGTTTCGAACTTTGCAAACACAGGGCACATAATGTGCTCTTCATTGGCTTCGCAAGGTTGCGCAAAATTTCGCAAAATAAAGCAAAGAATGTTAATGTTTCGCCGCCGATTTAAATTTTTACTCCACCAGTTGGCACTTAACTTGAGCTTCGTATCTCTTTTAGTTTTTTTCTTTATTGTGAGAAACATTGTAGACAAAAGCAGTTTTACTCAATAGAACGCTCGAATAGGTAATTTTCTCTAAAGACTGTAATTAGCATATACCGACGAAACTTTTGATCGTTCAAACAAGCTTTTAATCGATCGCCTGAGCTGATCGTGCGCGAGGACACCGACATTCCGCCTGGCTCATTTACCCTTGTCCCAGTCTTCTGCGTTGCCGTCACCAATGCTACGGTATTCCTCAGACCATCTGACATCTTAATGAGCCGCAAAGCCTTCCCACTGCCTTTTGCAACGCTTGACATCGCCGCCGGCCACTGAAATATTTTGCGTACAATCCATTTTCTGCTCTGTTACGTTGCTCGTCGGTGAAGGTCTCGGTGTCGTGGGACACCTTGACTCTTCGTTCTTTGTTACTGTGTCGGACGAACCTTGCCATATTTACTCCAACGAACTGCATGGCCTTTCAACACTTGAAGAGTCATCGAACGTTATGTCTTGGAGTTCCATCACCGATACATTAACCCTTGCCGAACACTCTGAGGTTCTTCAGCTTCTACACCACATTGCTGGGCCCAGTTGCGGCCCAGCCGCAACTGGGCCGAACGCCAGAAATGTACCACTACATTGACACCTGTTTACACCAGCCGTTGCGAGCGATTCGAAGATATGCTATGCGTGGCGTTATTCCACCAATTCACAGTCCTTGGGCATCTCCTGTTGTTCTCGTTCGCAAGAAGGACGGGTTTAATCCCTTTTGCGCTGACTACCGTCAGTGACACAAGGTAACGCGCAAAGACATCTATCCTTGGTCGCGCATCGATGACGCCCTCGACAGCCTTCAGGGAGTCGACTTCTTTTCGTCCCTAAACATGCGTCCTGACTACTGGCACGTCCCCATGGCTGAAGCTGATCGCCAGAAAACTGCATTTACTACACCTGACGGCCTATATGAACTCAACGTGATGACCTCTGCGCTTTTCAAGGCACCTGCCAAGTTTGAACGACTCATGAATAATACCCTGCGTGGCCTCAAGTGGTCTATAAGTCTATGCTACCTGGACGATGTCGTGGTTTTTTCTCCTTATTTTCTATACCCGCCTACTTCGATTTAGGCATGTATTGACCTGTATAACTAGCGCTGATTTGCAACTGAGCCTACAAAACTGCCGCTTCACTGCGCGGCAGCTGACCATCTTGGGCCACACCGTGGCTATGCACGGCGTTCTACCCAACCTAGCGAAACTTCATGCAATCGCTGAGTTTCCCAAGCCTATTAACATCAACGGACTTCGCAGCCTTGTGGGCCTAAGCTCATATTTCTGGCGCTTTGTTGGCAATTTCGCCCTTGACCCAGTTTCTACTCGGTGGCACGGACCTCTCCTCCTGGTCCCCTGCCTGCGACATCGTCTTTGCTACACTGCGTCGTCTTTTTACCTCTCCGCCTATTCTTCGCCATTTTGACTCGACAGCTGTAACTTAAGTACATACAGACGCCAGCGGGGGCGGTCGTGGCGCCGTCTTCGCGCAACATAAACATGGCTACTACGAGTACGTCGTTGCCTATGCGAGTCGCGCGCTGACAAAAACAGAGGTCAATTACAGCGTGACTGAAAAAGAGTGCTTCGCTCTAATATGGGCGCTTAGTAAGCTCCTCACGTACTTATACGGCTGCCCATTCGACTTTGTGACGAATCACCACGCGCTTTGTTGGCGCGCCACATTGAAAGAATCATCCGGCTGTCTCGCGCTCTGGACAACTCGAATCCAGGAGTAATATATTCGCGTAGGCTATCGCTGCCGACGCAAGCACTCTAACGCAACCCTGCACCGTTCACCTCTTCCTTCAGACTCAGCCTGCAGAACCGCTTGCACACACTCTATATCATCTCTCGACCTGGACTCAATTAGCACCAAAGAACGCCGTGACTGGAGGATCGCTTCTCTTTTCGCCTCTTTCTGGATCATCGACGATCCCTGTATCTCGATCCCTCCGACGCCAAGCTGTTCATTTCGCCATTCGTGATTGGCTGCCCCACCGACAAAACTGCGCTCCCGAAGGCTGTAAATGGCCACTGTTCATTAACCGCAGCTTAAGATCACAAATGATTGCCTCTTTTCAAGACGATCTGCAATGTAGCCACGCGGGATCATTAAGCATGAAATGCTTTTAGCTCCCGTCGTCGGCAACCTTCAAGTGACCTTGAGCCAAGAGCCAGAGCCGTTATCCTGGCACTCAAGACAAGAACTGAGCGAGAACATCCGGGCATCGTCGCGTGAACAAAATGAAATTAACCGGGTAGCCAGGCAAAACCAGGCAAAGAAAATGCGGTCTCGGCCCCCCAGCCTTTGTACTGGATCGCATTACATAGGCTACTTAGTGCCCAAACAACTTACAAAAAATATTTATTCCGATTCATTCCTGATGTTTGGTCGCAATCTCACTCAAGCTGTAACTTCTAGCACGCTAAAGTTTTATTTGTCATTTCTAATAGCGGACGTTCAAAAGGCAGGTGCAGGGCCACATAAACTTGATAATCATCTTTTGGGGCTGAGACAGGGTTGCCTGTGCTCTTTTGAGCTCCAACGGTGAGTGAGTTCTGCGGCGCCATTTTCGCAGTATCTTGAGCGATGGCGCCACGCTGCGTGACCAAGCCCTACCTAAGGCCTACCTACCAAAGGTCGCACATTGACCTACCTAAGGCCGCACATTGCCAGCCGACCACTTCTACTCGACATGAAAAACAGAAGTAGCCACAGATGTTGAGAGCGCTGCACTGTTCCAAGAAGAAAAGCGGACTAATGCGACGGCACCTCAGGCACCAAAAAGACGCCATATAGACGTAATTGTTTCCTGTCGTTGTCTGTGACAGGAAACAATTGCGTCCATATGGACCAGTGCACAGTATGGCGTGGTGCGGTGCGGTGTGGTGGGGCGTCTCATTGAGAACATGCACTGCATCCATTCTAAGATTTTGACTATTATCATCTCCAACCAATCTGATTTCCCGGTAGTCATTTCATGCCTACACCTACTCTCGAATAAGGGAGAGCCAGCAGTTCAGTGCTGCCCTGACTGTCAGCGTCGCAAATCGCCTATACGCGCGCTGGCGCCTTGCAGCCACTTCCGTGCCCACCCAAACCTTTCTATCGATTCGGCATTTACGTATGTATACAGCCCGCTTCCAGTGACGCCGGATGGCAACCGGTAGATCATAGTTGCGGTGGACCATCTGACACGCTATGCCGGATCTGGTGTTTTAATTAAATGCTACAGCGTGGGACGTAGCCTTTTTCGCCCTACATCGCTTCATCCTTCAAAATGGTGCACCTCGAGAACTGCTTAGTCATAGAGGTCGCACCTTCCTCTCCGAAGTCATCGAAGCTCTGCTTTCGGAATGTCACATTATTCATCGAACAAACACGGCATACCGCCCGCAGACTAACGAGCCCACAGAACGGCTTAGCCGTACTCTCGGTTAACCGCACTCTCGGCGGTTCTCTGCGCACTACCTTAGTTTAACCGCAATCTGCGAGGGCTATTGTCAAGAAGTATATAGACGCGCCTCCGTCCAGTGGCATTGCGCAGGCTCGGCTCACTCTGCTCGCGCTGCTGGTCGCCGGTGTCTTTCGAAACGGTTGCTCACGCTGGCTCGCCTTTCCTACTCGTAGCGTCCTTGAAGGAATGCACCACCAATAAACATCGTATCAACGAAAGCGCTGTACGGCCCGTTACGCAAAAACCCGTCGGCGTAGTCGGCGTGACCGAAAGATCGTACCAAAAATGACCGGTGGCGCAAAGAGTCAACGCGCGTCACAGGTTGCTCGGATTGACGTCAAATTTCTCAGGGAGGTTCCTGTAAACAAAGTAAATTAATGACATTGAAAAAAATTTAGTAAATCTTGCTCTGGATGAGAATGAAACCCGGGCCTCCGGGATACAAGAGGAGAACGCTTCTCAGATGGTACAGCGGCTCCGCAGTGCTGGTTTACTAAATGTGTGTCTAGTGCGCGCGTGATTGCACACGCGACGCGCAGCCAATGGGGAAGAGTTGACGCCACGTCATGAGTGTATAAAATGAGTGTGTAAAATAAAAAGCCTCAATGTGCAAATGAACGGCACTGAGCAGTTGTAGGAGATATGAAGACCTCACCGGCAAGCGAGCGCATTGAGGCGCTTGGCACCTTTTGAATTGGCCTTATCGAGGCGCATTTAGAACGCAGGATAGAGCTTGTGCGGACAAGGAACCTGCGAAAGAGAAATTCACTATTGGGGCTATAATGCTTTCCCATTCCGATACGTCAGCATGCTGCAGTCTTAAACGTCTCTGCTGATTTTTTTGTTCTTTTGACCCTGTAAATTATGATTCCAGTCCTGTTTGGTCTTTCTTGATTTGTTAGCTCTTGCAAAATACTAAAGGGCATGTTTCTGTGCAGCATTCCGTTCTCATATTTGGCTCCCCATTACCTGAGAGTAGGAGCAAAAAATCAACACAATACGCGGTCTATCGCCAACATCCGACATGATGTGGTGGCGCGGAGGTGATCATCCCCATTGCCGAAGGGAAAGACGAGACTTGCAGCTTCTTGCAGACCGCGAGTGGGAATCGAGCTAGCCCGGACAGCTAATGTTAAAGTTGAGACTCTATGGTGTTGCAGTTTCTGCTTTATTGTTGTGTTTTTGTTTATTTTATTTGATGCTCTGAAATGCTGGCTCTTCAGCAAATGTTACTGAAGGACCAACATTTCGTGCTACACTTTGGCTGCACGTGCATCTGACGTTTCATCGAAAATGTGTCTAGGTAAGTTAGATAGGCCGTGTGGTTTTCTGTGGAACGAAATTCAACATACATAGTTAGTTCTAAAATCAAGAAGGGGGCTGACAGATGGAATAGCACACTATGGTATAAAGTTTGTAAACAGGGATAAGGTGCCTCAGAAAGGCTGGCCAACGTTTCGATAGGAGGACCGTCCTCCTATCGATACCTTGGCCAGAGGAACTTTATTCCTTTTTATAAACTTTGTACCATAGTTAATTCTAGTATGGTCCGTGTGTATAGACGCAAGGTTTACGCGATAAATGTTAAGGGTACGTCCAAGCGCTGAGGTTATTTTTTCCATAAGATCAGGGGGAGGGCCCCATTGACTACCTCACAATTGTGGTTAATCTTTCAATTACATACTTAAGCTATTCGGGTATACGAGACGTAAGAGAGCTAAGCTATACGACATTCTTTTTGTCGAATTGAAGCAGTTTATTCGGCTTCCCTGCTTACAACGCACGTAGCGATGCAAGATATGCAAGTTATAGAGCGAAGACAACGGAGGACCATCTAAGCAACGCGACTGTCTTAATGGAGGTCTGCGTTGTACTGCTGTGTTCTCGAGATAGATGGGTGTAGGTGGACAATACACAAATCAGTCAGACAAATCACATATTCAAGCGAACGCCGCCTTAGGATACCTTGCGACTTTGTTGGGGCAATTCGCCAAACTATGGACATGAGACATCGTTACGTTGGTGTATAACAGGCAGGGACTCTCCTTGAAATTTTCATTTCTCATGAGAAATACGGCAACGCAAACACTTTTAAAGCTTCAAATGACATCTGCAGAGAAGGCACTAAGTTATACTCAAGTTTTTAGGTGTTTGGGTTGTTTCCAGATATTGAGTGTAGCACACCATTCTTAATTCCACCAACATTCATCTAGTGCTACATGAAACTGGCCTTGTGAGATGGAGACGTTGCGAGTGAATTTTGAGTATTGCACTTGGCCATGAGACGCATGTTGCAGGGAAGATTGTTCCGTGCTGACCGAGTGCAAAAATAAATAAAGATAAAAAAAAGAAAGTTTGTTGTATTTTCTGTTAGGATTAAAAAATATCACACTCGAAGTAACCCAAACGTTATTTCGAAGGTGACCACGGGTGACGAAAGCAGGTGCTTTGGATAGGACCTTGACACTATACAAGTATACAGCGAATTGAAAACGAATTCGCCAAGACCAAGTAAAGATATGACAAGTGTGCTGGTATGAAGACGATGGTCATTGTTTGATTTATTTTGTATCTTCCTGAACAGACTGTCAATCAGCAGTTTTACTTGCGCGTATGGAGGCGACTGAGCTAGAATGTGCGAGGGAAACTTGAACAATTGCGGAATGCGGGTGACTAGTTTTTCTATTACGGCAGTGCCCTAACTGACATTGCTTTACCTAGGACGTGTTCCGCAACATTTTCGAGATGGCCCGGCTTTCCCCATCGCCATTTTTCTTCGCACAAATCTTCTTACGATTTCTTTCTTTACAGTTAGAGAAGAAAATATAATAAAGGAAGCATATTTACAATGGTGCATGAGCTGAAATCCAATTTGCTGGGGCAGCTCAACAACAATAAACTTTTGCAGTTCCAAACTGCTTCGAACCACGAAAGAAAAGGTTACCCAAGTGTAGTGGCTCCAATACAGAATATTTCGACTGACAGTAGGTGAATTTCTGCCTAAATAGAAGTAACAGGTTCGCTTGGAGGCTGTCCGGCATTTTGTTTATTTTTGGTTTCTCCTCGCATATAATATTAGACGTAGTCTTCACATCGCTATAAGGAGATATGCCTTGGACGCCAACACCTTCCTAGATGGTTATCACTAGATGGCGCGGTATAGTTGCCTTTAGGCATCTGCAAGGTGGGCTGTTGCTACTTATGCCTCTTAGCCCGACATTATCGTACAGTGAAAGGCGCCTAGAAGGTGATAATCCGAAGCGATGGAAACGGGCCCATATGCACAGATATTTTTTCTCGATCGCGTCCCTTCAAGTTTCCAGCCGTTTTACCTGTAACGACTGTAACGCCTTTCTGGAGACCAAGCGATGACGAACAGTTATCCTAAAGACTTGTGAGAGGTGTCGTGAGCCAGTGAGTTGATTTTGCTTGACCGGCTACTTCGTCGGCTAAGCTTTGGCCCGCCTGTTATTCCGAAGAGGCCCGCTTGCCACCAGTACATCAGTCGAGAAGCTAGGCTCAGAGTTGCATGCGCACTTCCTGCGTCAGCGTTACAGCTGCACCTGTTGCGGTTGAACGCACTTGCTCCTCTGCAAACGCAGTGGGCGCAGCCCGGTATGATTACCGCGACTCGAAATAAAGCTGGGCTGGAAAAAAAAGCGTGTAACAGATATGTCGCTCCTCTTTCCCGTAGCTAGGTGCAACAGAGGGAAATAAAACGCTTTGTGTACTACGCGTCCATTGTCACTAATAAGAAAGGGCGAGTTCGCAAATAAAATGTACGTGTTGCGAAATGTGGCGTGTTTTAGCGGCAAATATGCTATTTACGTATGTTTCACATTACTTAGATAGTTGACGGTGCAAATGTCTCTTCTAGATTTTTTTTTTCAGGTTCATATATTTTTTTAGCTGGATTGAGGAAATGTATCTCTAGTGAAAATGCGTCAGTATTTGGAAGAGAGTAATGCTTGAAGCCATTTTCATTTTAATTTATTTTGCGCTAATGACCTATTTCGGGGGGTTTTAGAATGTACAAGTAACATGTTTCCTTTCGTGGTTTGCTTTCTGAGAAGATGCGGCTGACGCCTTAGCGACAGGACCAGTATTTGCTGGCAGGTCGTCTGACTCCTAACGCTGTCTCGTTCCCAACAATTTTTTTGCAATGTTGGTACAAAGAGTGCATGCTTTTGTGGTTCGCTTTGTTCTTTTTTCCCTTGCGACAACATTATAATAATCCCTTGGATGCAGGACGAATTGATAGTTGCAGTCCGTCTTACTAGAAAGGCCTTCTTATTTACCGAATTTTTTTTCTTTTCTAATGTTGCTCCTACGACGGCATGTTTCGCAGGTGCCGCACACTAACGATTGCGGCTACATCGCATTCCATTGGAAAATTTGCCTAACACTACAAAAAAAAAGCCTTTGAGATATGCGCTCTAGGAAATCCAGCTGCACTAAAACAAGGACATCGTGATCACCACCGTAGACGTATAGACGACGATCACACTCTCATGGAGAAAACACGCGCGCATGACCGATTAAGATCACTCATCTGCAGTAGCCTGTGGTGGCTAATGCAAAAAACCCGATGTCGCCATAGTCACGTTGAATCTATTGGTTGAAACAGGTGCTCGTAAAGGGCTTCAAGTTCAAGCATATAGCATACATGTTCTTTTTTTATTTATTCTTAAGGCACCACGTCAAGATCTACGGCAGTTGTAGGCCTTGACATCACGGGAAGAAAGTGGCTCATGCTAAATTTCGGCGAAACTATTTGTAGGATTATACAATCTGTGTCGAATCAAATTGAAGACAGGGCATCTAGGCCTCAAACATGAGCCGTCTGTGGCCTCTAATACGCCTTTGGTATGATATTAAGATGGTATAATTACTGATAGACCATGGCCTAACATCGCGAAACATTCGGTTAAGTAACGGAAAGCTCGTTGTCACTGGCTGCGCGCCTCCTTAACGATACGTCCTACATCATAATTGACCTGCTTCTGTCTGTAAGAACAATTGTGGGTGAGATTTTCTAGGTACAGGCTACTGTTCTTTTTCTGTACGCCCTTTCAAGCTGTTCATAGCTTGTTAAGTAAAACCTGTGTGCCATCACAGTTTGGTAATCTTCATTTCCTTGGATCGCATATATAAACTGGAAATTAACGCGCACGCGCCCAGTTTAGTTCGCTAGATTGGACGGCTTCACTTGAGTTGCTTGAACAGGTGTGCAGTAGCGAGATTAAAAGATACACCGGAGAAAAGAAGACACACAGGTAGCGCTGTGTGTGTCCCTGCGTGTCTTCCTGTGTCCTATCCTTTAATCGTGGTACCGTACACCTATTAAAGATGCCTCACCAACTAGCCGACACTGCAACCCTTTTGAGTTGCTGTTAGCATTGCTGTGCTTGTTGCGTGTCAGTCAGTTCAAGAGGGTTCCAACATTTAGTGTTATGCTTTGCTTTGTTGTTACATCGCCGCCGAGATTTCTTGGTGGACATACAGGTACAATACACGCTTGCCAAAATGCTTAAGGTTGTTTATTTAGCCCAGCTTCTCGTGGTGAGGGGCCCGACAATTAGCCGTAAAATCCACCGTATCCTCCGTAGCCAAGACCGTATCCACCTATGCCGTATCCGCCGTATCCACCATATCCACCATATCCACCATATCCAAGTCCGTAGCCTCCGAAGCCGTAGCCACCATAGCCACCATAGCCGAGGCCGTATCCACCGTAGCCGAGGCCGTAGCCAAGACCATATCCGATTCCGTAGCCGTATCCAGCCAGTGTTCCGGCAATTGCCAGGCTTAGGATGAGGAACGACAGCTGCAAAAAGCAGGCAAATTGTTATATTTAAGGGCAAATTTTTTGTGGCATTGCATCTATAGAAGTACATATTGTATTTATAAAGATAAAGATTTTTTTTAAATCTTGCTTAAAAAGAAAGCTAGTATAAGTGATTTCAACACTTTTCAAAAATACACACCACAACCGGGTTCAGTTTGCAGAAATGTTCAGCCGTTCTTTGTTTCAAAACTGTAAGTACTTTCACCAAAGATCTCTCATATGCTGGTGGTCTGCGCAGGCGAAAGCTTCACGTTCCCCATATAACACTGCCAAATATAGTGTGTCGCAGCTAAGGTTGGCCTAGCTGCTCAAGGAAAAAAATTATTGAAAAAGAAAAGCAGGGAGCAAGATATGTTCTTAGGATCTACAGTATTAAGTCATACAGTTTAGTATGATCATTGAACGCCACATGTCTTCAGATTGTAACTTGCACTGTTTTTTCTAATGATTTTTTAAATTGTTTTTGTTGAACAGCTTGACAAACGTTAGCTCGGACAGACAGTACATACGCGTTTGCAAAAGTCCCACGCCATATGGTCAGCTTCTTTGAAAATATTGTAAAGCGCTGTAAACAAGTTTGGATAAACACGCTCTTTTTTTTACAGGGACAAAACTATATGAAGGCCGCACCTCAAAGGGAATTCATCCAGTTGGTACCTGTGAGTAACAGTGCATTTTTCCACACATGCAAAACCAACCAGCCTGAACGACAGCTCTACTTGCAATACACAAATTTACAGCGCTCAGAGCATTAGTCCTAATAATTTCGTGCCTTGCACTACCGCGTATACTAATTTCATTTTGTATTCTTTATATATCTGTGTTTTGTCTACTTGTAACACCTTAACAACAAAAAAACACATAAAATACCAGAGAGCACTTGTGTATGCTTGACAGGCTGCACTTCAGAAAAGAAAAAGCTGAAAGATAAATAACGAAAGTGGCAAAGTATTGCGCACGACAGTCTCCCTTATTCGGGGCCCAGTGCTCGTCCTACTTGGGGCCTGTATACGCGGGTAAAAGCAAGCTGGCCTGACACGCAATACAAACGCAAACAAAACACAAACGAGCAGTAACTGCAGCGAAGTGACTCAACCGCATCCCCGAGGTGGAGCAAAGCCTCATCGCTCGCTGGTAGTCCTACAGCTGCGGTCACCCCTTGTTCCCACCCTACGAGGCGCTATGAGGCATTACTTATGAGGCACTTTGACTGAAAAGCCGTGATACGCAAACAGAGTCTAACAAAGCCCGAGAATTGCAACAGTACGTGTGTAGGAACTTTAGGGTTTTGTGGACTTTAATAAAAACCAACATTTTTTATGCTTTTGGAATGTTAGAATAATGAAGCCCTAAATTGACATGCGCCCCTCTAAAGAACATCTATTCTGGTAAGCACCCTACTCTGAAAAACAAGTATACTGGAAGTTGGTAAAAGACATATTTTTCTTTAACATGAAGGTCATTATGCTGTCAACAAAACAAAACAGAGCACATTATTCTGAAAGCCCCCAAACATGCAATAACCAGAGCCAGTACGTGCTGAGATTGTCACGATAGCCAATGAGTAGCGGTTATGAATACGTGGCAGAGCTGACCTCTATGCATACAAAAAACTGTTTTCTAAGCGCTTGACTTTACAGCAATGAGAAGCTTCAATTTCTTCGGCGGTGTATTAGCGCATATTTAGCTTGATTGCAAGTTGGTATAATAAAGCAACATTAGGGCTTGTTTCTTGGAAATCACTCACGGCAAGTCCTCTTAAGTAGGGCAGAAAGTAAAGTAAGAGTGAAGGCCCAGATTAAAATTTTTTCATATTTCTCCGGCTACAAATTTGGAACTTCTAAAAAATCGCTGCAATCGTTATTTCCACGCAATGAGTAGCAACCCGGTCATAAATACCCCGTTTTCGGACGTCCTCATCCTGCGCTTTCTTTAACAGACATGACACGTTTATCGAAAACGAAAAAAAAATAGCACAAATATACATGAAGGTCTTTTCCAAATTAAGAAGGAATGCCCCAATTCGGGCACGACTAGGGCTGCAGTTAGCGCAACAGCGCCAACGTTACCATGCGCAAGCGCGAACAGCGTCGCAGCGGATGCGTCTTGTCCTCGAACTTGTGGTCACGCGCCCTAACGTCGAAGGTTAACGTGTAAAAAAGATTGCTATCGCGTCATCACCACACCGGATGTTTATCTGTGCCGAAAAGCTAACGAAAAGCTCACCAGGGACTTCATGTCGGTGGGCCTTGGCTGCGGAGGCTGCTGCTCTGATACACCAGCGGGGATCTCGTTGTTACTGCGTCTCCGCTGTCACTCGCCTCCTATATATGTACACCGCTGTCATGGTTGGCGGGCGACGCGAGTCATGACTGCGCGAGCACGGGCGCTGACGCGGGGACGCGGCCGTGCGCACGGTTCAAGAAGAATACACATCGCTACAAAAGAAACTAATTTTAAAGCTCATTTCCGCACGAAGCTGTGGGACCACGCCTCGGAGAGAAAGTGTCTCAGAGGGTCTTGGACCAAGAGTACGTTCAGTTTTGTTTTCCTACTTTACTGGTGTGGTACTTTTTCCCGCGCAATTTATTGCCATGAGCTGGTTCCTTGCCCCCCCCCTTCCCCCCCCGCCCCCCTTAAAACCGTGTCTCCAGAGGTTCGGTGAAGTCTGGGCGGGTAGCAATGGTAACGGATGTCGTTTACAGCCAGTGCCACATTTCGCACGCTTTTCGTCAACTCTCCTGGAGATTTGGATTGCATGCACATAACAAGAGGTTTTCAGTAATAGCCGCTCGGCTTGATGCAGCTAAAGAATAGACAAGAAATAAAGAAGTAGAAGAAAAGAGAGCAGGGTGTCAAGCGGGAAAGGGTTGTTAGGTCAAGTATGCAGCCGGCGAACGAGCCAATGGCGGCACAATATTTGTTCCCTATTTTTCTGGAGGCGGAAGGCAGGGGTTAAGTTCTTTGTCTGAGTATAATGCGAGGCCTCCAGTGAAAGGACCCTAGCTTAGTAGTGCTGGTTACACTGGTTAAAAGTCGCTCTATAGTGCATGCTGATGGCTCACTTTCCGCATAGCGTGCTGTTGAAAATCGGACGGAGGCCGCTAAAAAAGACTTCCTTAAAATTTTCTATAAGTTTGTCAATAACTTCGTGTACGACTTTTTCACCAAGCAATAGAAAATTTTTCTTACTTTTCTGCATGGATGAGCTGTCAATTCATACTGCACAGCGGCCGCGCTCGAAGGCAACGGCTCATTGAGGCACACAAATAGACAGGCGGGAGCGCTCCCCCAACTATCGGTTAGAGGCGACAAACGAATCGTGCAATAAAAGAGCAGTGCTCGAACAAAGGATGTCGTTGGAGCCTACGTTTCGTCTGTGGTACTTCATGGAAGAAAGCAGGTAACGCCGCTAAGAAATGAGCTTCATTCTTGCGCGATTTTATGTTATTATGCAGTCAACAATGCGTCTTTCTTGTCTAAGACGTTTCAATTGGTAGCACTCAGTTAAAGAATTGGTAATTAGCCGAGCTCGTAAATTATCTCAATTGTATTTTGCCATTGCTCTTAAAGGGCGCAGTTAGAATTTTTATTTTTTATGACAGATAAACTCGTACCAGCACAATATGCTACTCTATTTATTATTTTTTGCAGACCATAAAGAAACTATGTACTATAAGTTTGAGATCATAGCAGAAAAAGACAATAGGCAGTTTGACATGGCCATGTGACATGTATTTTGGCTCAGAATTGTACAGGTGGCGATGGCTGCGTCGAATGACTGCTATCCGTAGTAGTAGCCGCGTCCATAGCCGACGCGGCCATATCCTCCACCGTATCCTCCGTATCCTCCGTAGCCTCCGTAGCCGAGCCCGTAGCCGCCGTATCCACCACCATAGCCTCTGCCAAAGCCCAAGCCGTATCCTCCGAGTCCGTATCCTCCAAGGCCATAACCAAGTCCGGAGCCAAGCCCGTAGCCACCGAGGCCATAGCCAAGCCCATATCCGTAGCCAGCCATAACCGTTGACGCAGCCATGCAGAAGATAATGAGGTAGAACTGGAATATAATGATTAGTCCATGTATTTCTCGGCGCCCTAAATTTAGGCTCTCCAAACTCAAGAACATAAACTTTCCTTAGATAAGCATCTCGGAAACATTTAAATACATTTCAGTGCAGCGCAAAAACATAATTTACTTCTTGGTGCAACACATATTCTGTTTCAAGTAGCTTAACTGAAACAAGCGAATGCAATATTCCTCTTTCCGCGATATTCACGACTGGAGTTAACCAACCGCCGTTGAGAGTTTGAGCATCTGTGATAGGGGTTAGTTCGCTAATATGACTGCTTAATGGCAATTCCTATCGAATGCCTTGTCCTAACTCCAACTGAGAGCCTTTTTTCGAAGGGAAGTAACATTACCAGTGTCTTCATGGTGACCGAGGTCGTGGCAGTGCCAGGTTAGCTCACGTGCACGCTCGGCAGTTGTGGTCTCTGCCGTCTCCATTAGACAGCCGGAGCCGTGCGTATATATACCTGGCCGTAATCTTAACGGATGGCTAGGGCCCGGTGTCCCATATAGGAACATCCGCAGTGACAGGTAACGAAAGCGCCGAGGATGAAGGATTGCTCTGACAAAAACACAGCGCGTCGTGCTTGGTTGTTCCCTGGGCCTTTCTCAAGCTCGTTGCGCCAGCGTAACGGCACGTCCGATCTGCAATTACGGGGTGGGCGAGCGACCGGGAAGCACGCTCACTGCGCCTACTCGTGTGTACTTTTCCCAGAAAGTCAAAGCTCCCGCCGTCGGTCCGCGCTGGACCTTGTCCCTCCACAAGACGCCGGCGGTGTTTTCTCTCACCCACTCCCTCCTCCCACACAGGCGCAGTCCACGGCCACCAGCCTTGTCACCGTTCGGGCATTCCGTTCTACTTGTACGGCACAATGCACGCCTGGGGAGGGCTTTATGTGGTCAGCACCGTTTCCGGCGCGCGCGCCACCGTGTAGTCAAGCTCGCTCGCTTGTTCAATCGTGCTTGATTTCGTGTTCTACTATGGGTGACCTGCGGTGAGGCGCGCTTGCTTTGATAACGTCGGTACAGTCGATAGTCAGACCTGATGCCAGAGCACACAGGCGGGTACGTCGCGTGCGTCGGATGATTACGACTTCTGGTTTTGTAATGCATTCTGGAAGCAAGACTCGAGAAATTGGCTTTTGTGTGTTTGTGTGTGTGTGTGCGCGCGTGTATATACGTATTTGTGCTCAGCAGTTAGATTTCTGCTCACACTACGTGTCAACAGTCAGGGGGCCTAGTAATGGTAGTAGACCTTACTTCCGTCTTTTTTTTTTCACGCTTGTTGGAGCCAGGGTATAAAAAGAAAAAGAAAGGAAAGAAAAAATGAATTCTTCGGCTTAAGCTGATTTCTTGCGACAGAAGCTGTCTTCTGCAGCAAGGATCACGACTTTCGTTGCTCGTTTTGTCGTTCCTCAAATAATTGCGCTCATCCACTACAGTGTAATGGCTTAAAAGCCAACGGCTATAGCTCCTTCGGGGGTGATCGGCTGCAGAATATTGAACTAATTGAAAGTATTGGAATACACGTTTGACATGCACAGTGACCCAGCAATCTTTAATGACGTGCCACGTTAGAGGATTGCCGATTTTCAGTCACGGTAAGATGTCTTGAAGGCCGCGTCTAGTGGTTACTTAGCTAGGAGGCCACTATATAAACAGCTACTAGCAAAATGAGTCAATCCTACTGGCGAGATTTGCTCGGAAGAAGTAACATGTTTACTGCCCATTTTCAGTGCGGATATGTCGGCCACTCAATCACCGTGGAATAAATTGAGGTGTTTTCGTGCGTAGTCATTGCTGGAAGTTATGCCATAGATGCTTTCTGCGTTGTTTTCTAGCAACCACTCATTCTTGCCGCATCGTGCCACGTTTGAAGCTCATCAGAATCCCTGTAATGTGCGCTTGGCTTGCCCTGCCGATACTGTTTTCACAGCCATGGCGACAAAGAATTGTACATTGAAACACTGTCATCGTGTCAAGAACAACTTCTACGTGAATATATACATCGTCATTCTAGCCTGCTTCATATAGTTGTTTTTAATGCGAAGCATTTCTTGGTGCCCATGTGCCACTTTGGCAGTATCTAGCTGGACGCCTACGTCTTGGCGCTCTCATGGTCGTCTCGCTAGCTTAGTATGTACCAAAATTGGCATAGTATGACAACAGTATATGACTAACACAAATTATCACTCATGACATGAATATTATGACATGTCCGTCATGTAGGTCTTGTAACAGCCGCCTACGTCTTGGTGCTCTTATGGTCGTTTCGTTAATTGGTAATTACCAAAATTGGCACGTATGACACGAGTGCTTGACGAACATAAATCATAGGTCACGACGTGAATGTCATGACATGCATGCCATGTAGGTGATGAAACAGATGTCTACGTCTTGGTATGTACTAAAATTGGCATAGTATGACAGGAAATCCCTGTCGTTACTTCCGAAACACATGCACAGGCGTCACGGCATTCAGACTACAGGTTGAGCGCGAGACTTAACGCGGTTGCGCGAAGCATTGTTAAGTATAACGTCATAGCGGAGTGCTACATGCCTTCAACTGCCAAATCATCATTGCTGCCATGACCAGTTTCAATCCCAATGGGGGTGGTAAGCGCAGTTTGCCTTTAACGTCTTATGTGGCTACCTATCCGCTCATACTGCCGAAATTATAACTTGATGTCTTACCTCAACTAACAGTTTTGCACCTCTATTAGGAAGACGTTGAATATCAAGCGCTCCTATGTTAGACCTTCGAGCTTTAAGGATAACTTGGAGCCGCCTACATATTAGGTCTGGATCCACTTTTCGATTAGGCAGAGGAAACATGTTTAATGGAAAACCAAGAGACCTCATCGTTAATAGTCCCAACCATATGAAGCGAGCAGTTAATGAATACAAGAAAAGCATAGTGAAATTTGTTTGGTGTTCTTTAACTGAGATGTAGAAACGATAAAGTAAAGGCAAATGAAAGTGGACGATAAGAAGACCGGTCGATCCCACGACGTGTGGGAGTCGATGTTATGCAAAGCAGTGTGCGGGGATCCTGTCAAGTTAACGAAATGACCGTGAGAGCTCCAAGACCTTGGCGGCTGTTTCATGACCTACATAACACACATGTCACGATAGTCATGTCACGACCAATGATTCATGTTCGTCATGCGCTCTTGGCATACTGTGCCAATTTTGGTACGTACCAAGACGTAGGCGACTGTTTCATGACCTACATGACATTCATGTCGTGACCTAACATTGATTCTTGTCGTGCACTCTTATTACACAATGCCAGTTTTGGTACATACCAAGTTAATGAAACGACCACGAGAGCACCAAGACGTAGGCGACGAGATACCGTCAACGTGGCAAATGTCCAAGAAACGCTTCGCATAGAGAATAACTTGACGGCCTTGAGAATCGAACCTACTGATTATGCATTACACTTGTGTTGCTCTAGCGATTCAGCTACGGCAGCGGATTTTTGCACGTCAACTTTCTTGAGCACTTACGTATGTGTAAAAAACATAACGAGGAGATTGTTAGTGAGCACCAATGATGGCTATGTCAGTATATGTGGAACATCGTTTTAACCGATGACGTCAAATAGTAGTACGTGAAGTTTAGCAGGAGGAAGCTGACTTATCCACTCTCGTATCCCACCTGAAGGCTCGAAACCTGCCGCAGCTGAGACCCTCTCTTTGCTATGAGCTAAAATATGGGGAATCGAGGGTCCCAATTTTTTGCCAGTCACAACCACATTACACTAACATACAGTTAAGCCAAGGAAAGCACGGGGTAATTTATTTATCATTTCAAATGGGAAACATTTCTTGGCGAACATTTGCTACTGTGAGACTATTTATCTAGCCGCCTACGTCTTGGTGCTCTCTTGGTCGTTTCGTTAACTGGGTAGGTACCAAAGTTGGCATAATATGACAAGAATGCAGGGTGAACATAAATGATAGATCATGAAATCAACATCATGATAAGCGTGTCATGTAGGTCATGAGACAGCCACCTACGTCTTGGCATGTACCAAAATTGCCATAGTATGACAAGACTGTATGAGGAACATAAATGATTGGTCATAACATGAGTGTCTTGACATGCGTGTCATCGAGGTAATGAAGCAGCCACCTACGTCTTGGTGCTCTCATGGTCCTTTCGTTAACTTGGTAGGCTTCCCGCACACCGCTTCACATAACATCAATTCCCACAGTGCGTGGGGAACCGCTGGCTTTGTTTTTTACCTCGATATATACCATCACTCTAAATCCCCTGGTGAGCAAGGCTTTGTGCTCACCTTCCTTTTTTTGCAATGTGGAACTAAACAAGAAAGGCCAAAATACCTCTGTACCTTCTTATTCAGAATCCTGTCCATATTCAGTGGGCCAATTATTATAGGTTCATTGGAAGGAAGCGCTGGAACCTACTAGTGAACGTTCATGCCTTGTCCAAGTACATGATCTGATTATTTAAACTTTTGTATTTACTTTATGGCTATGAACGAGCGGAATTTCCTATGTGATGTTGCTGTATCCTTAGAGTTACTGGAGGCATTTATAAACAGCATTAATAGCGTTCGTCTATGTAACAATTGTATAATACTGTTACAAATTTTTTCTCGGTGCTACCGTTCTCATTTTTCCTGGTTGTTGCTGTATTGCTGAGGCTGTCATTGTTTTTTTTTATATGATAAAGGTGCTTTCGTTACTTTTCATTGCTTTGCTGTTTCCGTTTTCCGGAAACATGCATTTGTTGTCGAAAAGACGTGCCATTTAAACAGCATGTATTCTTTAGGGCTCCTGTTGTATTTTAAATGTATTGGTATCCACTCATATAAAGGTCCCTTTCACGGCAGGTAGCATTCGTAAATAAACAAACATATTGATAACAACAAAACAAATAAATAGATGTATTTTCTATGTTGTATAGATCTCGCTATACAGGACTGCAAGCTTCTTGGAAGTGAAATGTTATTTTTAATAATTTAACAAAGCAATTGCAAGACAATTCATGAACATAATGGTTGATAATGGACTTGGCTACTGTACATAATAAAATGTGCAGAGTGGCATTTCTATTTACAGTAAAGATGATAAAAATTTGTATATTTCTGTGGCATTGTCTTTTGTTTGTTACAGTGATTCGTATTATTCCATTTTGCATGAAATAGGAAAAACAAACAAACCGTCTCTGATGTTGTAAATACGGTCTAGAGAGAGAGAGAGAGAGACAGATGATAGATAGATAGATAGATAGATAGATAGATAGATAGATAGATAGATAGATAGATAGATAGATAGATAGATAGATAGATAGATAGATAGATAGATAGATAGATAGATAGATAGATAGATAGATAGATAGATAGATAGATAGATAGATAGATAGATAGATAGATAGATAGATAGATAGCATTTATTTGTAATGAGATTGGGTGACTTCCTCGTAGGGTGGAGCCCTTAGTTCAGGGCCCCATTGGCTCGCGCCACTTCGCGTGCGCGCTGGACCAGCCGTCGGTGCTCTTGTGGGTCTGAGCTGTTCAGCGCAGTCTCCCAGGAGGAAGGTGAAGGTGAAGGAATAGGGGAGTAACCCGGAGGGTGTGGGGACTCCAAGGTGCAGTGATATACTGTGGGCTTTGCTCCACAATAGGGACAGTATGTGGGATATTGCGTGGGTGGAGGAGGTGACAGTAAAAGAGGCAGGGAAATGAATTAGTTTGAAGCTGTCGCCACGCGACGGAATCCTCTCGGTTAAGGGAATTATGTGGTTGCGGCAAGTGTCTCCTGGTATCTCTGTAATATTGTAGAGTTTCAGTGTAGTTCAGTAGTTCTGTCGGTGCGTCGTCTGGGTTGGACAGTTCTTCCAATGGCGCCCGGTTAACAAGCTCTCGGTCTACCGCATTAGTGCGTTCATTACCATGGAGAGAGGCGTGTCCAGGTGTCCAGACGATGCCTACCCTGTGTAACGCTGTGGGGTGTAATGATGTAAGGATGCGGCGTGCGTAGGGTGTCACCTTCCCTTGTGCCAAAGTCCTGCAGGTGGTCTGTGCATCAGTGACCACTGTGATCGGTCCATCCGGTGCCGGCATGGTTGAAGCGTGTACGATGGCTAAGGTGATAGCAATCTCTTTTGCCGTGCCACTCACTGTCCACAGTGTTGAGCGTGGTCGAAGCCCTCAGAATTTCTATACTTTCTAGTACGACTAGAGCTAGGGTACATTTCTGTGGGTAGCGGGCCACATCAGTGTATAGAACCAGTGCGTTCGATGTGCCATCGCCAAAGAGTTGAGCCAGGGCTTGTGCTCTTGCCTTTCTTCGGCCTTTATGTTTGTGAGGGTGCATATTCCGGGGAATTGGGGCCACGTGAATTTTGTTGGGAATGCTAAGCGCAAGAAGTGTGCGGTTTTCCTGTTGTGGTTTTCTTGGTGTTTGGTATCCCAGGCGGGATAGAATGTGGCACCCTTGCATTGTTCGTTGCAGTCGTTGCAATTGGCTGTTAAGTTGGCCTTCGACTAGTTCGCTGATAGTGTCGTGCACCCCGAGTCGTAGTAGGAGCTGCGTATACGCATGCTGGGGTAGTCCCAGCGCTGCCTTTAGTGCCGTACAGAGGAGGGTGTCCATCTGGCGCATATCGGTCTCAGTCAGATTATGATAGGGGAGGTGGTGGGTCAACCGATTAATCATGAGGGCTTGCACAATTCGGCGTACATATTTCTCGTGGAGTCCTTGTCGGCTGTTTGTAATACAAGATAGGGTTTAGAACACTCACCAGAATAAATAAAATGAGGCTATGCAGATCAGTCGTGGCATGGGTACGTTTGAGATCCTCCTGCAGCCTGAAAGACCTATTCTGCATGCTTTCCCTTGCAGATTGACGATAATGTAATAACTATCTGCATGTGTTAAATTATGAGCTGAAATTCAATTTTAAAGATAAAGAGCTGCGAAAGCTTAAAAATATATTTTCTTTCAGCACTTATAACCCTGAAAACGACGAAACAAACTGCACAGAAGTATGAGGCAAACCATAGTTGAACTTTCCTTCCTACCACTTAATACATCCGTTCCTAAGGCAGCATGGAGTTTTCGAATAAATATTTCATTCAAGGTGCTGACCAATAACGTGAGCGGCCTCAAATTGAGCACATGTACACATCAACAATGTAACGCATTTTCCTGCTGCTGCTTGGGCAAGATGCATTAAAATACGGCAAAGAATATTTAGAGGATTACGTATTTCAGGTTTTACGCTTTGTAAAAAGTACTAAAGATATATGCAAGCAGACAGAAGCTAGAAGGATCGCAGTACGGAATAATGCTGCGTGCGTCCTCGTCAAGGCGTTTCCTTGGAGTGTAAGACGATGCAAAGCAGCTACAATGTAGCATTCTCTCGGGTATTTTTATTGTCTCCTGCTTAAACAGTAGGTACACTGTGTTTTTGTTTGTTCGTGTCTGTTGGTCTGTACTCGAAACAAGTAGAAAATTACAGCGCTTCATGTGAACTGGCCCCACCATCGAGGGGCCATTTTTCTCGTAAAGACGAAGGGCTTAATGGCCGTGTCCTCAAACTCTGTTGGTAGTGACGCGAGTAGTCATATACATTGCCAGCTGCCTAGCCTTTCAATATGCGCCACAAGCAAGGAGCGCCACTCGCAAGACAGTGCATTATGCCTTTGCGCGATGCACTCCGCTCCCCGCCATCCCTCTAGCAATAGTGCGTTCGCTCACTGATGGGCGGAGGGGAAAAAGACCAAAGAGAGAGAGAGAGAGAAAAGAAAGAAAGCAGGAACGCGACGAGTGGCGAAGACAGCAAATAGAGGGAGGGGTACAGAATGTATCTGGTGGGAAGCGAGACTCCAGCGGACGGGGGGAAACGGCCCTCAAAAATAAGGGCTCCTAGCGGAACTGATCGTCACCCCTCTCCGAACATATACAAGAGCAAGCGTTTCATTTTTTTTTTCTTTCTGTCTTGTTTGATCCGTTGTGTGGCGATTCTGAAGCAAGCTGGTGGCGGCAGAGTTTCGCAGAGGATAAGAAGGCCTCGGCGAGGGCCACGAGCGTTTTAGAGAAAGCACCCTTCTCGCGCAGCCATCGGTCCGTGACGAATGTCCGCGCCGGTGTACGACTACTCCCGTCTTTCGGCGATTACAAAGAAGAGGGGGGGAGGCGCTCGTGCTGCAAGCCTGCCCACTGCACCTCTCGAGCTTATGCAGGCAAAGTTAGCCCCCGCGGCGTCTGTCGCCGCTAGCTCACTTTCGCAAGCACTCTGTATTTCTGCCGCTTCTGGAACGGCCACTCGTGGCACAGCGGGGACGACGAAACGCTCTCAAAGCGCGGTAGCCCAGGAACACGGGGGCCAAAAAAAAATAAAGGCCAAAGTAGCGGAGAGACCGAGAAAAGTTAAGGGTTTGCCCAAAGGGTCCACGCGCGTTCGAACATACGCAACGCCGGAAGCACGCCGCGTGCCCCTTGTGTGGCCAGCGTCACGCTGGAATTCTGGGGCGAAAATAACGCCGCGAGAACTGGCTGTTGTGACCTTACACGCTTCTTTTTTTTGTTTGCGGAAAACGAGGTTCGTTGCGCCTCTCTGAGTGTCACCTTGGGGCGACGTTGCGCGAACATTCTGGAAGGACGAGAAGTCTTCCCACTTTATTAGACCCGCTCCGTGTTGTTTCCGACCGCCTAATCCATCAGGAGGCAAAGTTGGCGCATCTAAGTGCAGAGAATTTAGAAAATGGGGATATTTAGCGCCCATATGTTCTTCCGAGTCTCGCCTGCTCGGGTTGCGTAAACTTGTTTTTGCGGTAATCAGCTTGCGCCACTGCTCGTGTAAAAAAAGGTCGTAATCGAGTGTGGTCTCTGTGGCGACGTATAGCTGCTTGCCGCGGTTCGGTGTGCGTAGGTTCTGGGAAGCCATGACATAATCGCCCGCCTGTTGATGAGGGTGTTGTTCATTCATAAATTTGCCAGAAATGATATCAGCCTCTAATTTCTTTTAATGTCTTCATGGAAACAGTGAGTACGAGTTTTAGGAGATTTAGATGTCATCTATTGAATCGGTTAAATAATAGCATATATATATCTTACAGTAAGGTTACGCCCATGCTTCGTTTAATGCTGGCTTGCACTTGCACGTGCCCATACTGAAAACACGGTTTTGTAAAATAATAACGCGATAATGCCAAGGCTCTTTCTTCAGTGCCTCGAGACACCTGGAGCGAGGGCTATGTAGCCATGTCGGTATATTTTGTCGTTACAAAGTTACGAATCATTTTAATTATATGGTGCATCTTCCGCCTGCTGTTCCTCTTTCCGGCGGGTTTTCTGGTGCTTAACCTTTTAGAAATTGTTTTCTCAGGTGTGAGGAACAGATATTTACTTTTCGCCTCATTAATTTGGTCTGGCTAGCCAAGCCTCTACAAGAATGGGTGTTTTAGAACCGAAATTGCAAAAGGACTGTACATCTTTGGCAATTCATAAATTGGTTTTATTTGTAATGACGAATATTCTTGAAAGGTAAGCAAGAGGGATGCAAGAAGCGATGGAACGCGAAAATGTAGGGGTCATTTTAATGTATAAGAATACAATATAATAAGCTGTTAAACGCGGGTATGCTCAACTACCGATCTAGTGGCGATAAAGTAAAAAAGAAGGCTATGCTAGGTCATACCGCGGAAAAGAAATTACGCTAATCCAACACACATCTCTGCCACTATGTGAAGCGAAGCTTTCCTCAAGATAGTAACCGAATGCTGTAAATTGACCCATTTCATTATTGCACGCTCTCGCGTAAACAAAACTTACGCGGACGCGTGTTTTGTTCGTGTGCTCACCATGTGCTATCGTGCACCCGTGCAGCGCGATATAGCACAGGCGGCGATTATATCAAAGAGCTACTTAGCGTTGGCGCTGCGGCAGTATATGTGCGACTGTGGCTTGATGGTTGGAGGGTCGGGCTGCTTTGTTGTCGGACCGGGGTTCGATTCCACCAAAGGGCATGCAAGTTTGAGTGAGCTGTTCTCCTTGAGGATGGCAGAAGCCAGGGTTAGGCAATTCCCGAAAAGTTCGCGACAGAAGAGTCACATTAAGAAGCCGGTGTTTCTACTGGGGTAATAGAACAGGTAGCCAGGGGAAGAGAAACGCGGTAGCGGGTGGTGGAACAATAGATAGAGTCGTGAGATATGAGAATGTATAAGCATAAAATGTACTCGGCTAACGCAGGACAAGAATAAGTGAATATCGCCGAGATTCGCTTTCGCTCTTTATTTTCGGGCATAACATTGTAACGCTGGGAATGATAATAATGAAATAGTGATGGCTGTCGAGATGGACTATGAGCGCTGGGCTTCGTGGCGTAAATGTCTTGCAACGTTTGTTTTCACGAGACATGTGATAACTTATTTAGCTGGGTATCCACGTTTTACCGACGCCAAACATCTGGCTCGATTAAGAAATGCCGTAGAGGTTAACATCTCCGCCTATTTGTGAGATCAACTTCTCTTTTTGTATTGACAAGATAACCGTGTTCACTAAGCCTTATTTACGGTTTTATAGGCGGCTCACATGTCTATGCATATTCTTGAATCTTGTAGCCAATGACATTCTCGGAATTAACTTTACAAAAACATTTCACCTATAAAAGATTTGTTATAGGGCTTTGGTTTTCTTTGGCCGTTTGTTACACTCCTTCTTGAAACATGCAGGAAACCATCGTGTATTGCTTTAAACTTTACGTCTCGGGGATAGAGAAAACATTTGCGATTATTCATAATATGGCTCTTTTCCGACCGCATTTGCAAGACAAGCCGTGAGAGCCTGTCACGTTTTCGCCCCCACGTAGCACAATGGTATAGAAGAGTAAGAGCAACTTGGGTAAAAGAAACAAAAAAAAGTATTGGGCTGCCCATATGTGAGCTATAACGCGGCGTAGTCAACATCGTGTATTAGAAAGACAGCCTATCAGGGACCATGAGAACATTTACAGGTGAGAGATCGTAACGTAGGCGATGTTTCTTCGAAGAAGAGCGCAACCGCAGTGAATGGCATATATGAACGCCATATTTTCACACGACGTTGAACATGCAGAAAACATACATTGCTCGTTTCCAACCTTCAGTAACCGGAATATATACAAGCCGTATGTGGTGACTCAGGAGTTATGGCATTGCGCTTCCGAGCAAGAGGTCCCGGGTTGGGTAACTGTCCACCATTAGCGCATTCCGGTAGGCTCGGAATGTAAAAAAAAAAAAAAAAAAAAAACAAAGCTCAAATTACCCACTTTGGACCCACGTTAAGGAACAATTGGCTTGCCTCACAATGGGATTGTGGTTTTGACACATGAAATTACGAAATTTGATTTTAACAACAGGTTGGCAAAGTTATTCCACAGACTTCCACTGTGGTGTCAGTCAAAGCCCACATTGCAACCTTCGGACGTTAATTTACAGGATGTCGTTTCACTGGCCTGCGGCAATTTCTGGAGTCAGCATTTTTTGGCACAAGGACTGAACACGCACAGAGAGCCGAATAATTGCGCTTAGAAAAATAAATATTTTTTATTGGCTGATAAATAGTAAGCGGTACATTTTCTAGATCCTAATGTAGACGTCGTTGAATGCTGATACTTGTCCTGAATGTGAAACCTGTGACGGATAAAACAAGTACAGTTTCCGACATCAATGAATATGCAACTTCATTTGAAACACTTTTAATATCAAAAGAATTTCGATATGCTTCCGCCTATTTTTCACACAACGAGTATCTGTAGAGCTATCAGAATACAATGTAAAAGTTGCGTGTAAATTTCTACAATTCTTGGTAATGTGTAAAAAGAGGCACATTATATTGCACTTTACAGTTTAGAGAAAGTAAACATGAATGTCAAGTTATTCACTTCACATTCATGTTTACTTTCTGTACATGTAAACGATAGTAAAAAAGCACCAGGTGCCGTTTACTGGAACATAAATTCGGTTTTTGCAAGAGAAAACTATTTGAATGTTGCGAGGTTACTTCATGGGCGAGTGAGTATTAACTGTATGAGAGTTGCAATACATTCCAGAAGTTCCTGCGCACACTGGCTTTTTTGCAGGGCTAAGATATAGATCTGACGAGAGCCGCAATGGGGATATTGATTTCAGCCGGATATCCAAGAAAATTTTACGTTCAATTGAGTGCTCTGTCTCCCGCGACCACATGCGGACATGTTAGCTTTTCTGGCGAAAGTTCTTTCACGAATAGATTGAATTGTATTGACGAGAGTGGCTGTATTTAAAGAAGTAGGCATGTAATTTCACCTTTTACCTTTTTGATTCACTGAGCCTTTTTCTTCGCAAGACGAAAAAAGAAAAGAAAAAAAAATGACCTCGCCTTGAGTTTTACACTTGTGACTTGTACTGCAGCCCTTTCCACTTTTGTGGATTTCGTAGATTCGGTCAATGCGTTTTCACACATTGCGGCTCGCTGTCGCCACACAATGCGCTATTACATCATGCTGGCTATAAATATGACCACTTCATTCTCAGTTGTCTGAGAACTGAGTTCACGGGTAATCTGCGTCTTGAAGTTTCATTTCGTCTTACTAAATCTCCGCTAGACCAGGTGAGGTACTCACGTCACTTCACTATTATTTACCAATTGAAACAGTCACATAATACTTCAGTTTCAAGTGTGCTCGCGTTATTTTTTATGCTTGTGATAAGCAGCGGCAAAGGCAAACCCTTATTATGGAGCTTTGAGGCGGGTTTGTTTCCTGCCTGATGTTCGCGTTACAAATAATTGTTCGAATCCGGCCAACACTAGGCAATTACAAAAATGTAATCAGTGTTAGTAATTTACTTTTACGTACGAAAAATTTATTTTCTTCTATAATTTAAAATTACCCTGTCTTTTCGTACATTACACAAAGCATTGTGAATTAATTATTTGCGCTTAGGTATGTTTCCAGTTTACAATGAATTAAGGGGCACAATTTGGCCTTGAGTATTTTATTTCATTTGGCCTACGGGTACGCATATTCGTCAGTACGACTGGATTGTTCCAGGTACTTACTTCTCCATCTGTAGGTCGTGGAAAAATGATAAACACTGCGTTTCTAGCCGTGGAATCCGAATCCACCGCCGTAGCCACCACCGTAGCCACCGCCGTAGCCACCACCGAAACCACGGCCGTATGGGTAAGGGTAGTAGCCACCACCGCCGCCACCACCACGGGAGAGTGCGCTGCCGACAAGAGCTCCAGCACCAAAGCCCAGAGCACCTGCTCCGAGGGCCTTGAGCAGGATCGCTTGGGCCACCGATAGAGCCAAGCAGAACACGACGACGACCGACTGTGCAATCAAAGAATGAGATGGGTATAGTAACGTGCGAAGGAGTTAGGAAGTGCGCAGTACAGCGAAAGGTTGTCAAAGCTCCCCCCCCCTCCCGTATCAGCATAAACAAAATCTACAAAAGAAACTGAAAGAGTATGTGCGCGACACACCGCTTTTGGTTTTTGGGTAGGAACAACACCGGGGTCACAATTTTTTTTTATATAGACATGGTGAGGTTATATTGAAAAATGCAGTAGCACCAGTTATAGGGTCGGCTGTTGTCTCTCACGCACCCGAATGGACTACTCGGTCGATGCGACCTATGCCTTCAGGAATACTTACTCGCCGTTCCCTTCAAGTCTCGCTGTTTACGCAAAGGTGATGACTGCAATAACACAAAGTCAGGAGTTTAAAAAATTTGCAGCCATAGAACGCATTTCCTCACACTCTAAAGAGGTTATTTGAATCGTGCCTTAACTGCATTGCTAGTTAGGCGCCTCGCTGATTCCAGTATTTTTCGCTGGCCTTAGAAGACAATCAGCCGTGTTGGCTTCATACCGTCGTTACCAAATTATTAGTAAGATAGCACTTTTATGTGAACTCCAGCGGAATTTTCACTATTGGCGTCGGCCTAGCCAGGCCGCGGTTGCACTTGGCTTTCCGCGTGGATGAGCACCTGCACCACCCGCGCAATACCTTGGAGGTACTCCTTGCTAAGTGCGAAGACTAGACGAGCCGAGATAACTGCTTGCTGCATGTGAGCTGTCATCCCGCGCACCTACTACTGGTACTGGAGGTCGCGTAGTCTCCTGTTTCGGACGCACGTAGAAGCGAGAGGCAGCAGGAGCCTTTGCTCCCATTTGTTGGCGCTCTACCTCACGCCAGAATTGTGGCAGCGAGTGTTCTCGCTCATGTAGTGAGGCATGGTCATATCTGACGGGCATGCATGACACCATCCTTGGTAGTTTAATTAGTAAGCGTACGGCAACTTATACGCGCGATAAAAGTTCGAATCTTAGTTCTTGTAGTCATCTGGTACTTTGCTATCACTATCAATGCTTAGAATTTCGGGCTAAGCTGTGTCTTTTTGAGTCCCTAGCATCCTCTTGCTCTTTTGGCAGGCAGCTGTCTTAGAGCTAGTTTTGTGACGTTCACCTTCTCGTTGATAAGAATTTTCTCCCTTTTTAATAATGTGTATAAAGTACGAGCGAGTCGCCTGGCGAATTACTGCTTTTAGTTTGCTTTAAATGAGCCTCCGCAAGGAAAAAAAAACAGGTTTCAATGTTTCACCATAGAATCGTATTTAGATTAGTTGATTGGTACTATCAGCTTCACCTGTACACGATGTTCTAGGCACTTGCAAATTGCTTTAGGTAAGGAATGCCCTGACCTACGTTGTAAATTCAGCCTTGTCGTTTGAAAGCTTACTTTCTCACCCCATTAGGCAGGCAGTTCTACCCCTTCCGATGACAGTTGCCAGCTTGCTCCTTAGTTTTCCTTTCTTCTCATTGGAGTCTATGCTATTACACCAAATAATAATAATAATAATAATAATAATACTAATAATAATAATAATAATAATAATAATAATAATAATAATAATAATAATAATAATAATAATAATAATAATAATAATAATAATAATAATAATAATAATATAATAATATAATAATAATAATACTTTTTCTAATAGTAAATGAAATAGGGGCAAGTGTCTCCGACGATGTGTCTATCGGACATTCTGACTATCTCATTATTGCGGATACTTCCAGCTCAGTTATCAACGTACGGAAAGCAAACTTAGCACTAATTTTTCTTGAATTGCATCTGGGCAAGAGCAGCACTCCACGATGAGGAAAGTTTGCGAAAGCCAACGACAGGATGGTTGCAAATGGTCGGAAACAAAATACGGGAGGAAATCGGTCACCGAAGAGGTACTATCCTTCTTAGCCTAAAATATTTATGGAGTTTTTAGTTGTTTATGAATTGGCGACACGTTCCCACACGCATGGTAACACCCGCTTACTTCCTTTTCAATTTCACAGAGATCGTTTTTCAATGGTACCTGGTCACTGTGGCATCAATGGCAATGATTCTGCCGATAACGCTGCTCGCACAGCACATCAGGAAGAGCACAGCGTTCCAATTCCGCTTTCGAGGACTGACGCTGCAAGGCAGCTTAGACACCTGGCACGCAGTCTCACAGTGACCGTGTGGAATTCGCCAAACTTACGACTTACGCGACTGCATCGACTAAACCCCTCCCTGCAACTCCGACCTCCACTCGGACTTCCTCGACGTGAAGCTGCGCTTCTCTGCCGCCTTTGGTTAGGAGTGGCCTTCACAAAGGCATATCCTACATTAATTGGAATGACTGACAGCGCAGCATGCGAGGTCTGTGGCAGCGAAGAAAACATTGACCACCTGCTGTGCCACTGTCCAAGATATGCCCCAGAGAGACAAGAACCTGTCAAAGCTTTTCAAGAACTGGACAATCGGCCACTTTCTGTGCAAGTGCTGCTGGAACACCGCCCCCATCGCCCGTCGGCCCATAAAGCGGTGAAGGCGCTTTTGTGTTTCTTAAGGACGGCGGGTTTCTGCGACCATCTGTGACTTTTAATGCAATTTCTGTAAGACCTCACGCGTCAGTGAACTCGCCGCAATTTCCTTCTTTCCTTCCCTCCTCTCTCTCCCTGTGATCTTTGTTTTTCTCCTTTCCCATTCCCCCGGTGTAGGGTAGCCAACCGGACGTTATTCTGGTTAACCTCCCTGCCTTCTACTTTTCTCTTCCCTCCTCCTCCTCCACAGCCTTCACTTATGACTACAATACTACACTAAATGTCATCATAAGGCCGCGCGTATGCTTTAAGGTGCAGCATAAGCGTATTTCTACGCCACATGTCTTGCATTCCTGATCTCCAAAAATGATGTTCTTATTCAAAGAAAATGGCCGTCGAAGATGTCTGTTTTTTTTTCTAGGTGTCGTTCCTGGCGTTTTCTAAGTTTCGGGGTTTCTAGTGAAAATGTTGTATTCAGGGAACTGCCAAGAGTTACGTTCCGTGAAAGAAGCGCTTTGGCCGCATTAGAAACAGACGCCTTCTAGTTTAACACTTTCTAGACTATGCGTCGCATAAATTAGGAAAGTGGACATGCTGCAGAGCTTTCTGAGAACACTGAAGATGCTCACTTACCAACACCTTCATTGTACCAGTTCTTTAGATCGACTGCATGCATCAGAGGAGCGCTACTTGGCTTTTATACTCTCACCACTTTGATATTCCGGCATCGGACAGCGTTCCTTTCAGACCGCTACACGCCCTTGAGACGTGACTCTCTGCTGCGTCACTAAACGAGCTCTTTTTGTCACGAATATTTCCTTACAAGATTATTCACTGAGCATCACTTGAAAGTCATTGACCGTCGATGGTGAGCCGTTCCAGCCTGTCAGCTTCCTGCAAACAAAGAAAATAAAACCAAAAGGCTTTAAGCAAGAGTGAAAGAATGCCTGCCTTACGCTTCTCAATACCACCAGTTGCACGCAATTAATATGCAGTGTGCAGTGTACGCAAATTTTAAACCTACAGGAAAAACGTGAAAACTGGACGGACAGCTCACCATTACAATTTGAATTCAGCGCTCAAAGGAGAGACAAGCTAGATTAAATTAAGTTTCTGCAGAGCACGGGGTTTCTATCAGTGTAGTAGAGTTTGATTTTCTGCCTCATATGTGACCAGCGAAGCACAATGTTTTCTTCAGCCTTGCAGGTACTTAGTGCCATTCAACATAACACTTCTATTTCAATGTGAGTATCTTATTACCGCTCAAAAGTATATACCAGTTGGGTCAGTAGTTTTGCACCAAGCGTAGGTGAGTGGAACATGAAAATAATTCTTAAGCTTCATATTCCCCGTTAGTGATTTTTCATCAATATTTCATATTTACAGGTATTCTTTTCACATTTTAGTCAGGTTACTAATAGCTCCAAAAATTCTAAATCTTGTTGTAGCGCAGAGCTATATGTTATGTTCAACTAATAGTTTCGTCATCGTGTAGCCAATGACTGTTGGGTAGAAAATTCTGAAGGATATCGAACATCTAAAATATTGCTATGTAGAATAAGCCATGTATTTGCGTGAAACCAACTGCTAGGACAAATGCCTAAACTGATGGAGGATGGCCCAATAAATGTAGGGGGTATATGTTATTATTGCTATTTCTGTGTTTTTATGTAGGGGGCACTGTGTTTTTCAAAAAGAAATGTGGCGTCATTGCCGTTGTCACGGGCAGTTAGTTCAAATATCACAAATGTTGCGTATATTATGCTATTCGGGCAGGTAAAGTGAAAGTATGCACTTCAGTGACCTGAAATGCATACTTCAGATATCAGAGCCGTTGCACATATCATTGCTGCACTAATACAGCGGCAAGTGCGCATGCTTGATGAACACACTGAGTTGTGCCAATACATCACGCCTAAATACTTTATATTCCAAATAGATTGCACCACTGTGCCAGCTTTTTACTTTACAAAGCGGAAAACTTTGTACGTGCACGACTTCGACAAGAAAGGCGCCTTGGAAAACGAATTTCGTACAGTGCTAAAAGGCTATTTATGGTGCACGAAACATGCACAAGCTTCTGTTTGTTTGCCTGAGTCCACACAACTGAGTTTTCTTCTAAGCCCACGTGTAAGAGCGTGCATATGTGCGTTATGTTCTTCAGAATGTTCCGAGAGAAGGAAAGAACTTTCACACCCACTCCTATGACGAGTTCGTAGATCTTCACAGAAACAGAATAGCACTGTAATACAATCCGGTCATGGCAGAAGCTCCAATAGCACTGTAAAGATGCTTTACGCAGTGGAATACAGCAACCAGGAAGCTTCTATATAGATTTGAGAAGCCGGTCACAGAAAAGAAACGTTTAAAACAAGACGTGTTGCAAGTTCACGTGTTCTGGTTTTCTCCATCGCGTTGCAGCAACGCAATGCGATGGAGCAATGCAACCCTGCACCGTCGGGCATAACCGCTAATGCTCTAGTGCCATATTGTGCTTGCGCCATATGGATAAAAAAAGTGTCAGGTGATTACGGTACTCCCTATTGGGAAACTTGAGCGCGGCTCCATACGTGTCCTTATTTCGCGATATATTGAGGCAATAAACTGGAGACCGGCATCACCCCACCGACTGGCAGTAGGCCAGTGCCTCCAACGCCTTCGCAGAGGAAAGGTCACTATACGGGAACGCTGGAATAATGAGGGGCATCGGAGCCAGCTGTGGAAGAAGACGACGAACGCACAAGCAGTGGCACGAGCGTGTTTGCGCGGCTAGGCCGAGGGTCGCCAACGCTCAACCTAGGAAGGGGCGCCTAATAGCTGCGCTCCAAAAGGTTCCCCTCACCAGATCTACACGTGGGTTATGTCGTAAACTCATTACCTCTACGTGCCTTTGAAAGACGCAACCTTTATAAACGAAAGTCAGCAACTTAATGCGCTGACGCTCTAACGGAGTGTTATCCGTCAGAGATGCATGGCCGCAACCCCTGGACAAAACCATGCGTGACGCCTAGCTCCACCTTAAGCTTCGTTTATAACACTTTTCACCCGTTTGGTTCGCTACCGCCGGCCTACGATGGCCATGTTGGTTATCCAGTTAAAAGCTTTAGATATATCTTCTGTAAGAAGAGCCTAATTTTTGCTGGTAACGTCTATAGTATACCAGAACGTGTGGCAAAATCCACCATTTCTATTCGAGTGTTTCATGTCTACTCCGGTGATGCATGTTAGTTTTCGCGTGGACCGATTGGTTCCTGACACACGTAACGGGAATGTAAACAAATGAGATTTCTTCTGTAAGATGTTCGTAAGTAGCGCCGTCAAATGTCCTCAACCGAAATACTAGCTTGTGTGGCAAGTTTTTTTTTTCCTTTCTTCCTATAGCATTAGAAGATGCGCTGCAAGGACGAACTTATTTGGCAATGCTTCGAATGCTAAATGTTCATTTGTGTCGAGATTGGATGGGTAAAACGTTTATTTGAGCCTGCAGTAAAACGCGCGCTGGCTCGCGCGCTTCGGACGGGGCCTACGTCGTCTTCTGGGCGCTGGCCGCGCGGCCAGGGTTCCCGTTCGCCTTTGCCGGCTCGCTGGGTCCCGGCCGGGCCAGCACCTTGATGACCTGCTGGACAACCCAGAGTTGTTCTTTTTGTTTGTCGCTCCCTGCGGCTGCTTCGAATCGGGGCGGGATCCTCCCAGACTTGGCTTCTTCCTGGTACTTGGTGAAATTCCACAGCATGTGTGCCAAGCCGGCCGTCTCCCTTCGGCATACTCTGCACTTGTCTGTCGGGTGCATCTCGGAATAGATTCTGCGCATCAGCGACAAGCCTGGGAGTGAACCCGTCTGCAGCTGTCTGATTGAAATGGCTTGCTCCCGACTCAGCTCCGAGCAAGGGCGTGGGTGGGTTCCGCGAGCGAGGCGGAAAGCCTTGGTTATCTCGTTGTATTCGGTCATTCGGTCCTTGGTGCTGAACGAGAGCGGCCAGTCGACCGAGGCGCGGTCAGCTCGCGCCTCGGCGCGTGCCGTCTCGTTGTGGTTGGCGTGGCTGTCCAACGCCTCACCCGCGTGCGCCGGGAACCACTTCATTCTAACTTGTCGTTTGCTGCCGTCGTCGTTCTTTGATGTCTGCAGTATGCGCATCGCGTCCTTCGCTATCCAACCTTTGACGTAATTATCACCGCCTGCCTCGAGTCACACAGCACCGTATGGCAGTCGCGGTCGGCGATCGCCAGGGCGATGGTCGAGAAAATATATTTGGCCGAAAACCACAAAGACCGCTTGTGCTATAACGATGGTTGTGAGAAATGTAGCTTTTCAGAAGCATGGAAATGAATGCTCGAGAGGTGACAATAGGTATGCTGTAAAACACATGTTGTTATGGGGATAACGTATATTTACAAACTATTACTATATACAAAGTTACAACATACACAAGCAGCGGCGACTCTTGCAAGGCTTTCGCGCATGCCTCTGGCCACGTCGTCGCCGTCTTCTTCGCCCGACCGACAGTAATAGCCCGTTCACTATGCCGTGGAAATATGTGTGCTTATCTCAGCAACAGAACGAAACATTGTAAGCACCGACCTGGTGCTTGTTAAGATGAACCAGAGGGGCCCGTTATGTACGGCTTAAATCTTACTACGGGCGCGATAGCAGAGGGGGTGGTGTAGACTGAAGCAAGGTTTGGGTGCGGGCTAGTTGGTATACCGTGGTATCAATCGTCACTTACAGCACATACATAGAGGAGGGACAAAAAAGGACGCTGACTTCCAACTGATTTTATCTTGAGAAACAAACAAGACAAAAGCGCCCCCTACAAAGCATCAACGCGACATGAGAATGCATTCAAAATTCATAACCTAAGATGAACGAGAGCGCATGTGCGACCTGAGAAAAGCCATTTCTTTTTCCGTTAATGCAATTGATGGCTTGGTAACTGAGTCACCATCGGCAATCGCTGCTGCTTCAATGATAAGTCTGGTGCATTCATTAGAATGTCTACCTAAGATAGTGGTTTCTTCAAAAAGCGGGATACAGCCACATTGTGCGCAATGAACACCTAGAAAGCCTTCCCGCCCTTCGCGCACTTTATTGCTGTGTTCTTGCCATCATCATCATCATCAGCCTGGTTCCGCCCACTGCAGGGCAAAGGCTTCTCCCATACTTCTCCAACAACCCCGGTCATGTACTAATTGTGGACATGCCATGCCTGCAAACTTCTTAGTCTCATCAGCCCACCTAACTTTCTGCCGCCCCCTGCTATGCTTCCCTTCCTTTGGGATCCAGTCCGTAACCCTTAATGACCATCGGTTATCTTCCCTCCTCATTACATGTCCTGCCCATGCCCATTTCTTTTTCTTGATTTCAACTAAGATGTCATTAACTCGCGTTTGTTCCCTCACCCAATCTGCTCTTTTCTTATCCCTTAACGTTGCACCTATCATTCTTCTTTCCATAGCTCGTTGCGCCGTCCTCAATTTGAGTAGAACCCTTTTCGTAAGCCTCCAGGTTTCTGCCCCGTAGGTGAGTACTGGTAAGAGAAAGCTATTATATACTTTTCTCTTGAGGGATAATGGCAACCTGCTGTTCATGATCTGAGAATGCCTGCCAAACGCACCCCAGCCCATTCTTATTCTTCTGATTATTTCCGTCTCATGATCCGGATCCGCCGTCACTACCTGGCCTAAGTAGATGTATTCCCTTACGACTTCCAGTGCCTCGCTGCCTATTATAAATTGCTGTTCTCTTCCGAGACTGTTAAGCATTACTTTAGTTTTCTGCAGATTAATTTTTAGACCCACTGTTCTGCTTTGCCTCTCCAGGTCAGTGAGTATGCATTGCAATTGGTCCCCTGAGTTACTAAGCAAGGCAATATCATCAGCGAATCGCAAGTTACTAAGGTATTCTCCATTAACTTTTATCCCCAATTCTTCCCGATCCAGGTCTCTGAATAGCTCCTGTAAACACGCTGTGAATAGCATTGGAGATATCGTATCTCCCTGCCTGACGCCTTTCTTTATTGGGATTTTGTTGCTTGCTTTATGGACGACTACGGTGGCTGTGGAGCCGCTATAGATATCTTTCAGTATTTTTACATACGGCTCGTCTACACCCTGATTCCATAATGCCTCTATGACTGCTGAGGTTTCGACAGAATCAAACGCTGTCTCGTAATCAATGAAAGCTATAGGGTTGGTTATATTCCGCACATTTCTCTATCACCTGATTGATAGTGTGAATATGATCTATTGTTGAGTAGCCTTTACGGAATCTTGCCTGGTCCTTTGCTTGACAGAAGTCTAAGGTGTTCCTGATTCTATTTGCGATTACCTTAGTAAATAGTTTGTAGGCACGGATAGTAAGCTGATCGGTCTATAATTTTTCAAGTCTTTGGCGTCCCTTTTCTTATGGATTAGGATTATGTTAGTGTTGTTCCAAGATTCCAAGTATACAGGCTAGCCAGTTTCTCTAGAACAATCTGTCCACCATCCTTCAACAAATTTGTTGTTACCTGATCTTCCCCAGCTGCCTTCCCCCTTTGCATATCTCCCAAGGCTTTCTTTACTTCTTCCAGCGTTACCTTTGGGATTTCGAATTCCTCTGGACTAATTTCTCTTCCATTATCGTCAAGGGTGCCACTGGTACTGTATAAATCTCTATAGAAATCCTCAGCCACTTGAACTATCTCATCCATATTAGTAATGATATTGCCGGCTTTGTCTCTTAACGCATACATCTGATTCTTGCCAATTCCTAGTTTCTTCTTCACTGTTTTTAGGCTTCCTCCGTTCCTGAGAGCATGTTCAATTCTATCCATATTATACTTCCTTATGTCAGCTGTCTTACGCTTGTTGATTAACTTTGAAAGTTCTGCCAGTTCTATTCTAGCTGTAGGGTTAGATGCTTTCATACATTGGCGTTTCTTGATGAGATCTTTCGTCTCCTGCGATAGTTTGCTGCTATCCTGCCTAACGGAGTTACCACTGACTTCCATTGCACACTCCTTAATGATGCCCACAAGATTGTCGTTCATTGCTTCAACACTAAGGTCCTCTTCCGGAGTTAAAGCCGAATACCAGTTCTGTAGCTTGATCTGGAACTCCTCTATTTTCCCTCTTACCGCTAACTCAATAATCGGCTTCTTATGTACCAGTTTCTTCCGTTCCCTCCTCAGGTCTAGGCTAATTCGAGTTCTTACCATCCTGTGGTCACTGCAGCGCACCTCGCCGTGCACGTCCACATCTTGCATGATGCCAGGGTTAGCGCAGAGTATGAGGTCTATTTCATTTCTAGTCTCCCCGTTCGGGCTCCTCCAGGTCCACTTTCGGCTGTCCCGCTTGCGGAAGAAGGTATTCATTATCCTCATATTATTCTGTTTGCATGCATACACAAGATAAAATGGTGAGTATCCAGTGGTGTCATGCCTTGACGAGTTGTAGGCGGAACATACGGCAAAGTAGCGTCCCAATCGCGGTGGTCGGCGGATACGTACGTGGAAAACATATCAGCGACAGTTCGGTTCAGGCGCTCTGTGAGTCCATTCGTTTGTGGGTGATGAGCAGTTGTGAGTTTGTGGTGGGTAGAGCATGAATGAAGGACATCCTTGATGACGCGTGACAAAAATTACCGGTCTCGATCAGTCTGAAGCCGTCAGAAGAAAGTCGGCGACATCCGTAACACCGCTTGTTGGGATGGCGCGGGTAATGGCGTATCGCGTCGCTTAGTCGGTCATGTCGGGGACCCACTGGCTGCCTGATGTGGATGTTGGAAAGGGGCCAAAGTCCAGCGCAACATGAAAGAACGGTTCGGCGGGAATGTCGATAGGCTGTAGCAGACCAGCAGGTAGTATTGCAGGTGAAGGAACTCTACAGAAGTTAAGCGGATGGTAGTGTGGGACATTACGTGGGCGTCAAAGTGGAGTTCCAGTTAAAGCACACCTGAGGGGCAGTCGATAATGGAAAAGTGCGTCGAGAGAAAGTCTAGGCCGAGGGTCACGTCGTGAGGACACCGCGCAAGCACGGCAAAAAAAAACAGTGATGTGATGGCCAGCAATGCACACTCTGTCAGTGCATATTCCAAGCACAGCAGACATGCTGCCATCAGCGACCCATACTGTGTTCTGAATAGAAGGCGTAAATACTCTGCGGAGCTGACTACGGAGAGCAGCGCTCATTATTGAAATATGCGCTACCGGTGCCTACGAAAGCCGTAACGGTAACGTCGTCCACTTGAATGTCCAGAAGGTTTCGGCGCGTAGGTAAAGTCAACAAAGGATTTTATATCGGGTCACTGATGCAGCATCACCTACGCGAGCTGCACGACTTGGTTCTCCGAAGCGTGGGTACCAGGCCATGGTGTGGACGAGGACTGGCATGGTCGTTGTGATAGATATCGTTGGCCTTGTGGGGACGGTGAGTGGCTAAGCTTGGAGTGTGGAACGGTGGCATTGGAAGCATGTGCGTCAGTGCGAGAAGGAAAGCGTCGAATGTAGCTTCCGGGCCGACGCCAAGATCCAGTGGCCTAGTTTGAAGGCGATGGCCAGCTACTCGGGCAGTGACGGACATTGTGTCCAACGCGTGAGCAGTTGAAACATATGCGTCGGTCGTCTGTCGTTAGCCAGTCAGCCGAGTTTCTGTAGCGCCAAGGAGCGACCTGCTTCTGGGTGGCATTTGCAGGATCACGTTCAGGTACGCGAATGAAACAGACGGCGGATGATAAAATCAGGTTCACGAACTCTTGGCGGACGCATGCTTGCATGAGCGACACGCTGGACAGGTTGGCTGACTGAACGTCCGGATGGACGGCCGTAGGAGCTATTGCTTCGAGTTCGGGGCGTACAATGCGAGTTACAGACATCGGTGGGTCCTAGCATGATGATGTGGCGGTGGTGTTAGGCAGCCCAAAGAACTGGCGGGTGATGCGGTGGCTGTTCGCTTGTTCAAAACGTTTTATTCCTTAACTATGTCGTGGACCGTCGCACATTCCTTGAATACAAGTAGATTAGATGTGTCGTCGCCTATTGCCTTCAACATGTGCGAAAAATGGCATCTTCCGTCATTTTTGTGTGAGATTTTCGACAAAGGCTCAGTAGATCTTGTATGTACGAAATATACGATTCAGTGGTCGTCTGGATGCGGGATCCGAGCTCCTTTTTAGCCTACTGCTGATGGCCAAATGTTCTGCCGAACAACTGACGCAGCTTCGCCTTGCAAGAGTCCCAACTTGCAAGATCTTCTTCATGCATGTGGTTCCACATGCGTGCCATTCCTTTTAGTTAGAAAATCACGTTCGCTTAAATCAGCGTGTGGTCACACCTGTTGTGGTAACTCACGCGCTCGTACATGTCGATGCACTCTTCGACGTCCAAGCCATCCGTACCAGAAAAGGTTCCCGGGTATCGTGAGTGTAGCAAAATCACATGAGATGGTGGCTGCTGCGTCGTCGTCACTTCGGTGGTCACCGCAGAGCAACCAAGGCTGCGACCGCCTCGAGGTTCAGATTCAGATTCAAATTCTGATTTATTGGTTCCAAAAAAAAGAAGTAATTACATGGCAAATATAGAGACGAGGGTCCCAAAGGGAAAGAACTGTAGTGGGACCTTCGGTTAATAATAACAACATTGATGGTGATATCAACAGTCAGCAAATTAGCGTTATTCTAAACAAGATCTACAGATCAAATACATCATTAGACATGTCATTTACAATCAAACACGAAAAAGCACGTTTTAAAAGAAAGTCGGGAAAAAGCATGGATGAAATACAAGAAATGACACGTGAGAGAAATGTCAAAGCTACACCGCCAGATCGTAGTTAAGTTATCGCAGGAAATGACGCTTAAGGTGATTTTTAAAAATTTCAAGAGAAGTACAGGATTTTATGGTTGATGGTAATTCATTCCAAAGAGAAATTGCAGCGAAGGACGATGTTTTTTCGCCGAAATTGGTATGAACCATGGGTAACAAGAAATTGTTGTTAGCCGCAAATCTGGTCATATTTTATTCTGCAAAAGGTCAACTGCAACGAACGGAACCGCAAGGTTATTATGAAGCAACTTGTGGAGTAAGACGAGTATGTTAAATTGGAACAAATTATTAATAGGCAAAATATTATATGCGCGAAGTAACAAAGATACATTGGATTGCATGTAGCTAGAAGTGATAATACGTATGGACTGATTTTGGATGCGTTGAATTGATGATAAGTGACAAGCGTACGTGTGGCCCCATAAAACAATGCCGTAATTAATGTGACTATGAATGAAGGCATAATATAACGCTAGCAGAGCCTCACGAGAAAAAAAAAGGGCGAGCTTCGATTAATGCACGTATACCAAACGCAGTCTTATGCTTGAGATGTTTGAAACTAAATGTAAAATTAGGGTCCAGATGTATGCCAAGAAAAGTGACATCGGTGCTAACTGGAATTCAATGAATTCCAAGTTTTACTTTAGGGATAGAAGTTAAGGCCCTTTGAGCACTTTTGAGTAACATAAATATAGTTTTGAGATGATTAAGAACTAACTAATTGTTGCTAGACCATTTTATAATGTTACTTAATGGAATGTTTAACTTAGAAGTAAGAGTAGCAACATATTTGCCAGATGAAGATATGGTTGTGTCATCTGCGTATAAAATGCAATGAACGTAGTTGGCGGAGTTAAGAGCTGCGTATAAAATGCAATGAACGTAGTTGGAGGAGTTAAGAGAATCCGGAAGATCATTAATATATAAAAGGAAAAGTAAAGGGCCCAGAACTGATCCCTGTGGTACACCTTGGTTAAAACATTTTGTTACTGGGAAAGTAACTGCTGCATGTACTGTGTATGGACGGTCAAGTAAATAATTTTTGAAGAATGTTAGCGCAGGACCGGCTATACAATAAGTCATGTTTATTAAACAGAACTTGATGGTTAGCCGTGTCATAAGCTCTACTGATTTCTGAAAATACAGATCCGACTAAGTTTCCCGAATCAATACATCTTTTATGTAGTCAGCTAGAGATAGAACAGCTAGATTCGTGGAACTTCCAGGGCAGAAACGAAATTGATTGTTCTTTAGCAATTTAAACTTTGTTATGTAGTTATTAAGGAGTTTAATAAATAATTTCTCAATGAGTTTACTAAGGCACGAAAGAATTGCAATTGGTCGGTAGTTATTAACTGTGTTGTTGTCCCTTTTTTTAAAAACAGGAATAATCTTGTCATTTTTTAATAATGAAGGGAATGCACCTTCTTTAAACATAAGGTTGATAATATTACAGAGCGTGTCGCAAACTAAATGCGCAACCAGTTTTAAATGCCTGACACAAATATTGTCTAAGCCAGGCCCTGTATTTTTAAGGTTAGCAATCGGGGAACACACTTCATTTGGTGTAGCTGGTAACAAGAATGATTGTGTCGTACGGCTCAAAGTATTATGCAACTGCGCATGTATGTTGTTATTAATGTAAACGGAAGAAAAGTAGTCCGAAAAAGCATTAGCAATTTCGTTGGGCTCAGAAAGAGTGAGACCGTTGTAATTTATTTTTGTTATAGTGGCATCAACAGACGATTTGTTAAGAAAAGAGTTCAATAACTGCCATTGCTTTTTTGGGTTATTTTTATTCTGAGCAAATTTATTTTCGTAGTACCTTTTGTTCGCCTGTTTAAGTACAACGTTCAGTAATTTACAGTACCTACTATAGCGTCTAGCTGGTCCAGTATTAAAGGGCTGACGTTTAGTATTCTTGTTCATGTCTTCCTTCTTTCTTAAACTTTCCAGAAGACCATCCGTCATTCATGGGTTGCACGGATATTTATTCTTTTTTGCACCAAGGATCAAGTTCTTATTGTGATTAAGGAATGACCGGTCGACTTCTATCCACACTGATTCACAATGATTCACGTTAACTGCCAGATCAAATCTGCGAGGGTAAGTGACATCTTGGGAAACAAAACTGGCGGCGCCACCATGACTGTTAATTGGACGATGACAACACTCTGGTTGATAAGTTGGAAAACCGCTCATGTTGTTGTCGGAATCAGAAAGCCAAGTCTCCGATATGCAGATAAATGTTAAGACATGGTGAAGTGAGGCAATGATGTTGTTAATTACATCTATGTTCTTACGAAGGCTACGAGCATTGAATTGCTTGTTTAGACGGAGCCGGCACGCCGTCGGGTTTAACCTGCGCCTCCATGAAAAAGATGTTACGAGGATAACGTACATTTACAAACTATTACTGTATACAAGGTTACAACAGCGACAAGCAGCGGCAACTAATGCAAGGTTTTTGCGCGTGCTTCTTGCCACTTGGTCGCCGTCGTCTTCGTCCGACCGACAGTAACAGCCTGTTCACTGTCTCGTGGCCATATGTATGCGTATCTCAGCAACAGAATCAATCATTGTAATCATATTCTCACATGCACCCCTCGGAAGAACTGTACTCGATGACAGCTTAATAATTCACTAGCAGCTCCATGCACAAAACCGCAGAGCACTTGCTCTCCCTGCTCCACTCTTTTAAAGTTTTGCTAGAGAGCTGAATACATCACTTGCTCACTTCTCATTTCCAAAATAGCCGTGCCATCTGAAGCCCTGCTCATTGCTTAAGAGCTGTTTCACTGCAAATGTAACCCTTAAGCTAACTGGGGGATAACTCGTTGGTTCAAGGTAAAATAAGACATTTGGCTGTCCACTGTTATCAAGTAATAAAATGAGATAAGTCAGCATGCCAAGGTAGCGATCCTTGTTCATTTCCTCTTCTTTCTCTTCTTCTCTCCCAACGTTTTCTCTTCTTCTCGCTTACACTCCCCCTCTTTTAAGGCTCCCCGGTCCTGTGCTGATAAGGAAAGGCTTTGCTCACAGCCGCATCCTCTAATTATCTACTCTTCCTATACCCAACAGTTTTGACTACGTCTTGCTGCACACACGTTTTTTTGACCTAGAACGGACAAATAATTTTTACGTCATTTCTTCATAGTCCCTTTAGAACACCAACAAAGTCCTTTAACTTGATGTCAGCTATATGTCCACGATGTCTCTTGTCAAACTGGCATTTCATCGCTTCGGAATACCCGCTGCCCTCCTCGATGGTTTATGGTCGTTCCGTTAGCTGCAGTTTGTCCGAAATTCCAATCACCTGGCCGGCGGACAGTTCGGCGCTTCACCATGCGCAGCGGAATGTGAGCTACACCCAACGATTGTGGTATGTGTCCTGTTATGGTGTACAACAGGTGTTTCTAGGCAGCACTTCTATCGTCCTCGGGAATTGAGTTACATTGACGTAAACTGCTTTACGTCATCGATAGCTTTCTCCATCGATCCATTGGCTTGGGGTGATATGGAGAGCACCGCCGCAGCACAACCCCGCGACTGTCTGCCCACTACTGAAACTTGTTGGTCATGAATGCACGCCCATTTTCAGAGACTACGACCTTCCACTTCGAGAACAACGCTCGCTCAAGACAGGTAATAGCACTATTTGTATCTTCTTTTCCCAAGCATGCAGCTACCATTTTTATGCATTGGTCGATTGGCACTAGAAATGACTGTATCTACCGCATGCCTTCGCTCATTTATTTTTTCAACTCGGTAAATTCCACATGCACTATTTCGAAAGGTGCGTCTGAGCGATGCCGTAATACGAGTTCGTCTGGTCGTGGGCGGTATTTTGCCTTATTGACCTGGCACAAGTGCCATGATCGAAAATAGTGGCATGATCGAACATAGTGGTCTAGATCCCTCTTCATATTCTTTCGTGTGAACATCTATAGAAGCTTACTATAGGTTCGCCAGAAACCAGCATGACCACCGGAGTCAGAAGTTTCCTGGTACATGTGGAGCACTTCTGCAACGAGGGTTTCCGACACCCCAAACCTTCCATTGGCCAACTGTAGACCTTCGCATCCTTCCCATAGTTTCGTCACGTTTAACACTTCATGTTGAACTTCGACCTCCAGTCTAAATAACGCATCTGCGGCCTTCAACCCGCTGCATGACTGGTGGATAACCTCAAACGCGTACTGCTGCGCTTCGTTTATCCAGCGTGCCAGGTTTTCTCTTGGCTCCAACTAACTGAAGAGATAGCTCTAAGCCTGATTGTTGGCATACTGCTTGAATTTTCTACCGTCTACGTACAAGCTAGAGTAATGCACTGGCATGAGGGCGGCAAGGGCTTCTATCTCCGTTGTAGAGTAGTTGAGCTTAGAAGAATTAAACGGGTAGGAACAGCACCCCACGGCTCGAAGTAGTCGATTTAGAGGAGAACAGCAGACCTTCTGACACAGCACTGCCCCTGTACCATAATGTGATGCATCTGTGTTCATCCCGAACGGCAGGCTGAAGTCAGGTAGAGTTAGTACTGGGTCAGACGAGATGCGGCGCACTAGTTCTTGATAGACGACTTCACAATCATCTGACAAAAAACAACATCTTTTTGCTCAGCTCGGTCAGACACTTGTGCCAGCTTTTCGCTATGCCTCGTAGGTACAAGCGCATATTCATAAGCTTGTCAAGGTCTTGTCGTCCACTATTTTGGTCGCACGCGTACTCATAGAAACTGCCCGACTTGAGCGTGCGCAGGTTACGAACCGTCCTAAACATCAGGTTTTACTGCTTGGAGGACATTTTTCATCAAGAATTCTAGTATTTTTTGCTGGTGTTCGCTGCTTCTGTGATAGATTTTTATAATGTGATGAAAAATACCTTGCGCATTCTCATATTTTCCATCTTGTTCACTCATGGTGGTCATACACGGTTACGTTATACCACCAATGCAAAAGGTTGTCTCCGTGAGCGTTCTGAACTAGGGATCAGTGCTCAGCCGTAACTGCGAACCGTCTACCGTAGAAAAGCTGGTCACGCTGGTCACGCACAGATTTCAATGATGTCCAAGCACATGGTCGGTAAAATGAAGCAGATGAGGCGCACGAGTTTCTATCCTGTCGACTGCGCAGAACTTGTTATAAAACTGAGATTGGTCAGTAAGACAAGGTAGACCCTGCTTGTTTATATCCACTTCATCCCCTTTTTTTCTTCCAACCTTTTTTTCTTCAACCTGCTGAAACCGCAGTGATACCAACGGCCACGGCTCTTGATGTTTCGAGCTTCCTCCTGTCCTCCGTTGTACTGCGTTATGGACCCCCTCGTGTTATTGTGAGCGATCGCGGTCGCCAGTTCGTGGCCGACGTTGTCGAAGAGCTGTTGCCTCTCTGTGCTTGCCAGTTTCGCCACGCGACGCTGTATCACCCACAGACAAATGGCCTCGTCGAGCGCACTCACAGAACTTTGACCAACATGCTTTTGATGTACGTCAATTCCAGGCACAAAAATTGGTATGATATCTTGTCTTTTATCACGTACGCCTACAGCACTGCAAAGCATGAAACTACCGGCTACAGTTCTTTCTATCTTCTTTATGTCAGGCCACCCCGCAGCTTCCTTGACGCCTTTCTACCTTTTACTCCTCATGCGGACTCTTCTATTTCCCAGACTATCTGCCGCGCTGATGAAGCCCGCCGCATAGCTCAGCTCCGTACGTTGGCATCCCAGCACCACTCCAAGATCAGCTACGATTCACGCCGTAAGCATGTGTCCTACGACAAAGGGGACATAATGTGGCTCTAGACACCAATTCGCAAGCGCGGCCTGTGCCAGAAGTTTCTGGCTCGTTACACCGGGCCTTTGGTCATCACCAATAGCCTAAGTGATGTGGCCTAGTCAATTTGTCGTCTCTTTTTAAATGGCTACTGATCTAAGAAGTCGCAACTTGTTCACGTCACGCGCCTGAAACGCTGTCATCCCCATGACTCCGAGTGGACGTAACAGTTACTCGCCCAGCGGGCTTCGTCTGTGAAGGGAGGAGTGTTACGCTAAAGCTACAGAGAGAACGGGAGAAGCGCGCTTGTCCTTGGAGCGCCTCGGTGTCGGTGCGGCCCCTTTTCATCAATTCATCTTTAAATAAACGCACCCCATCGTAACAATATTATATGCCATGAAGTTTGCCAAAACACCCCGGTTTCATTGTCGAGCCAGTAACACAACAAAACACCATCAAATAACCCCGCTTAATCTCGCAGGAAAGGGGCAAGTGGATAATTGGCTGGCCCATTCAAATTTTCATTGTTTCCTTGGGCCACGGTAGATATATCACTACATTCTGGGGCTGCTTTGTCACAGCCCGAAAATTCCACTAATTTTTACAAACACATCACTATAGATTGTGGAATTCATTCATATGACCGAATCCTTATGAAATGGTTCACAATATCAGAGTTTAGCGTTTGTTCGTTTCATTATAGCCGCCATATGTTCCTCTACTTTGTGCTGGTTCCGTCGACACCGGCTTCTGGCTGTGCCTTCCGATGGGCTCGGTGGGATGCGCTGCTGCCTGTTATTAGTGACAATTAATCGCTTACGCAGGCGCCCGACTTAGCCTGCTCTCCTCTATCCTTGTCATGCGTCTACTTCGAGACTGGAAACAGGCCACTTATCTTGCTGTTTTTGCATGAAATCTAGTGCTGTTAAGAGTCTGAGGTTGTAGTGAGGCTTCCTTACTAGAGTTTGCTTGCCTACGTCGTCCGACAGCCTCAAAAAAGCTTGCTGACCTACGCGCCGGGGTGTCACACAAAATTTGGATGAGCTTTGCACTCAAGAGTGGAACGCGATCCCCGACTGCTTCTCACGCTTCCCGACAACTGCAGCTTTTGTAACCTTAATGTTTACCGGGAAGCGCTCGCGGTGAACGCTATGCGCGAAGGTGAGCCTTGCGGTAGAAACGCGGCCTCTTGCGTGGGCTGGGATGCGGCGGAGGCGAGCGCCATCTGGAAGTGTTGCAAGGAGCGGGGCGCGCCACTTTATGGCCTTTGAAATTTGTGTGCGCAAGTCTGGGAGGCCATGGCTGTTCTATGATTGGTAGAAACGCTGCAAAAAGAGTTTGTGGGATTTTTATTTGTTTTCCGGTAACAGAATTGTGTTTTCTCTTATGTTCAAATTGCAGTTCGACAATCTCGTGTCTGTAAGTTGCTTCAAAAAGCTTCAAAAATTCAATTAGTCCAATAACTGCTTTTCGCCACATGGGGGGCCTCCCGGGTATGTGTGGTTTGAAATTCCTTATGCCGGAACGATGGTCGGCGCCGGACGCGAGGCGCCAACGTCATATTTTCTGCCACACAGGGCATTTAACGCTTTCGCGTTAAAATGGTTCAGCGGACCCATGCCGTCATTTATCACATGATGAATAGAATTCCTTGCTGATGAGAACTTAAGGGCAGAGTGAGTACAAGGAACAGTTAACATTTTTGTCTAAGTAGTCATAGCTGCAAAAATATCAAACCGCATATCTACGTGATTATAGAAACACACGGCAACATGTGAAATTATATCAAGAACAAGTTAAATTGCTACATCTCAGAAATCCTTAACATATAACAAGAAGTTTACAAACTCATAACTGAGCACCAGAAACAGTATTGGATTTATTAAAACTTCACGTTGGCAAGCATTTCAAACAGACAATTTTGGTCGAATAATTTATGGCTTACGTGAAATTTTGCAGCATTTACGAATATTTTGTGAAACTCCTACTCACAAACTAGTGATATAATTCAGACCGATCATAAGACGTGAATATTGTCTGCTTTTGATGTGGTATTGGGTGCAGTTTAGAGAATAATGTAATTTTTTCTTATGCGTGAGTTACAGAGGCGCAAAGTTAAACAGAAGCTCTAGGTCAAGGTGAACTCCGACGTGACCTATTCACATAAATGTAAACGCACAAAAGCTTTAATAAAAAGGACCCATGGGGCGACCGGGACAAAATTTGTGGCACTTGAAAGAGAATGCTAGATAAAAGGGACTGAAGGAAGCAGAATTTTGTCTTATGGTGTGGAATGGTTTACAAAAATTGACGCATATTGGTAAGTAAAAGAAAATTGAAGTTTTCTGAACTTTCTCGTTTAGAGCGCTTAAATCCAACAAATCTAATACATAATTTACAGCTTCCGTAAATTCGTTACGATGCTTAGAGAGCCTTTCGAGAAGTCATACTCACATATGAATGGCGAATTGCAGAGAGGTGTACAATTCATAACTTTTGTTCACTTGACAGATGCTTTTACGTTCAATTCAGAAAATTCTGATATCGTTTTCTTTTGTGACTGACAACGTCGTGAACTTGACAGTTTGGTAGCTGTTTTCTTTTTTATTCTTTCAGATCTTCAAGTACATATAAAAGATTTTCAGGCCTACATCCAAAATCCGCTTCCTAAAAACACTAGATTAAATCCGTATTCTTCGAAAGGCGACAAACCTAATCGAATTCAGGGGATTGGTCGCTGCAATAAACCATTTCTAATTCTCATGTATTTGGATTGGAGCTCCCAAACTATATATTACTTTTAATACTTGACTTTTAAAAAAATTACAACTTTCAGAAACTTTATAAAGGCTTTTACGAGACATAATGAAAATCCACTCGATGCAGTTACTAGATTTGACGTAATTCTTTTAGATTGAATTGAACGCATCGAATTGGAACTTTTCTGAACAAAGCTGTCTTCCGTTCACTTCCCCAGCTTGCACACCTAGGATCTTCCCTCAACTACCGGCGTGGTAGGTCGATTGGTAAGGGCACCGCACGTGTGATGTGAATACGTGCGTTTGTATCCCACCTGCAGCCAGTAGCTTTTTTTTATCCACTTTAATTTTCAGTTACTTTATGATTTCTTTATTTCAATAACTCAGTACAATTTCCCCTATGCTGTCCTTGGTGTCTTTGTTTGCTGCCTTCTTACGATATGATTAATAAATGTCGGGCCGCTCAGTTCCCTTTCTTCTCGTTCATCGTATAAACGTGATGTGTGTCATATGATCCCCATAAGCCTAAAGTTGGCAACCTTCATTAGGTTTTTTGGAGAGAAAATAAAATAAGAAGTGAATTATTCCCCCAATATAATACCACCCCCAATCCTTTTGTCCCGTCTTAATTAACTTGAACGCCAAAATAATAGTGGTGCAATAAATAGTCTTTATTAGGGATATAATTGTAGTCAAATAATTTACAGAAGAAAGATGCCCGCTTCGTCGATGTTTCTTGTTAACAGTACCAATCCTGCAAAACGAAGTAAAACAAGTTGATAAGTCAAATACACACAGACAACGATACTCTCGGTTAATACCTGGGACTTTAAAAATACTTAGGTTAAATTCATAATTATTTATTTAAAAAAGAAACCTCATTTTAAAATTGTATAGTAAAGCTCAACAGGAGTCTGCCACTTTGGAGCTTAATGTATAAAGTTATAAAATTTTAGTAGCCTCAAAATTTCTTTAATCAACTGTATAGTATACTCAGCTAATTTAAGCTGAGGATACATGAACTTGCACGAGGTTTTGGTTTTTTTCTTTAAAACGTTTCTACAACAGATCACTCCACAAAAGGAACTGAATTATCTGAGGCCCATGACAACGTAATTGTTGACAACGACAGCTCTCCTAACATGGTGCGGTTTACATTGTGTATAGTTAGGCAGGTCCATGCCATTAGAATGTAAACGAAAATATAGGGTACAAATATAGAGGTTTTCAGCCCAAACTCTTTGCAAGGCGTTAGTAACGATGAAACGGCTAGTGACCTTGCCACAAAAAAAAATCGTTAGTTCAGATGTAGGGGCGACTCAATATACCATGTACTCTTGTGTTCGTACTCTTGTGTACATGTACTCTTGTGTTCAGGTATGATTACTGTAATGTGGCAGCACTATGAAAAGTCGGCCAAACTGAGACATTGTATGTGCGGCATGCTGTATTACCTCATTGCGCAGGTATGAAATGGCGATCGTTCTGTAGACTTTTGCAGCGACAGGAGTTCATTACGTGTAGAAAATCTAGCCATTCGCTTCGCGGTCGGTCTGAACATCACGCACGCAATAAAATTAGTTGTAATAAGATTTCATAAACTCGTATATTATTCATAATATGTCTATGGTACTTGAGATACTTTTTACACTTACGCACTCAGTTGTAAAAGCGATAATGTAGTATAGTGTCCCTTGTGGATATGAGGGGTTAAGGTTACGGCTTCAGCAGGAAAATTGTTTGTCGCATCGTAGGGGGAGCCTCCATTGCCTCAAAAAAATTTAGGCGAGCGTCAAAAAAAAGCAGCTTTTATACACGGTTTCGGAATGTGGACGGACGTCGTAAGGTAACCTTTATTGCTGACACTCTACAAATCATCTAATCGGCAGTGTTTATTGGAAGTGCCTAATCTTATTTGCGCAAATCACTATTCCTATGTGTCTCCCTGCATCTCTTATTTCTTCAGAAGCACGCCTGAGTAACCATGGTTAGCGTAGCGGCGTCATCATACCGCCTTAACACCCGAAGCATTAAACTTCCCCCGCCTTTTTTGTTTTCGTTTCAATAACAAAAGACCTGCTCTAAATATTGCCGCAGTAAATGAGCTGGAAGCAATATGTTATTAAAAAATGAAAGCACAAATTATTGCCACATTCTGGCCAAAAATTGTTTGCTCTCTGTTTCTCGTTAGATTTTCCCTATGTGGTGAACACCGTACAAAACTCAAAGTTGTTAAAAATAGCTCTAGAGTTGGCCGCTAAGAACTTTAACCCCTCAACGCTTCGGTTAGAAGCTGAATAAAACCACATCAAGTTTCTCCTCGGAGCGAAGTAAAGGGCAATATGTAACCCAAGCAGAAAACAACGTTAGCCTACAACTGCCGGCATGCCTAAATACAAGTTACCAACGAACAATATGGGTGACTCTTTGCCGGAGGAATATATTTTGTCAGGTGTGTCTATACTTATCGGTCACAGTGTGCGGCGGCAGTGGGTGAATGATGAAAAACTCAATTTCTAAGTTGTACTTATTCAGTAGGAGTGGCACTACTGCGTTGGCATTGCCACTTCATTCCGGTCACTTGTTTGTTATGTTGCGGTTGCATACTTGCTTTCCACTTCATAAATGATAGATATCACAATTATATACGATAAGTTGAGATAACATAATTACGAGATAATTACTCACGTCCATGCCTTGAGTGAAGCGTATTTAAGGCTTTCGCAGTGCAACTATCCAGAGAATCCAAAGCCTCCTCCGAAGCCAGAGCCACCGAAGCCAAAGCCGCCGCCACCGCCGTATCCACGACTGTACGGGTAAGGATAGTAGCCACCGCCACCGCCCCCATGCGATAGAGCGCCGCCGATCAAGGCTCCGGCAGCGAAACCTAGAGCTCCCGCTCCGAGAGCCTTGAGAAGGATGGCTTGGGCTGCGGAGACAGCCACGCAGAACACAGCAACCACCAACTGGGCGCCCGTCATGGGTGAAAAACGACACAATTCAGGTGGTTGCCTCGGAGTTCATTCCTCTCCCGTGTTTTCCCACCTTTTATTCACCCCTGATAAGCATACAAGCAAAGGTGTAGCAACGGATGCTTAAGATCACAATAATACTCAGTACAAGCAGATTTGCGACTTAGATTGCTTGGTACGGTATTTGTTCGAAACGAAACCATAGCAGGGCAGAGTAACACAAACAGAGAACAGAGTAAGGGAACACACACTTGTGTGTGTCCTCTTAGCGTGCCCAGCCTTTCCATGCTCTTATAGTTCCGTTTCAGAAAATTCAATGCGAGGTAGCAGTACTTGACCCGGTAGCATTGTAGCATAATATGAAATGCAGTAAAGCATCGTACAATAGGTTGCAGTAATTCGTAGGTCGTGAAACTTGCAAACGTATAGAAAACACTCAGGTTTTTATGAGTATGATAATAGGTACAACATAACTACACAATATATTTCTTACATGCGTTGTTTCGATAACTTGTCTTCCTCAGCGTGATGATAGGAAAAAGGTATTTCGATTTTTAATTACTTTCGTATTAGAAATACTCTTTTGCATGGAACACAGAACACTTCGCAGAAGGAATTAAGTCATTTGACACTTCAGACAAGTTATATTTCAGCATTGGTATCTGTTTGAATTTCCCAAATGCTTCTTCTATAATTTCCGTCTAATTAGGACGAGTATACTTACCGCAAGCCTCATGATTCCGTTTCCGTACCAAATGACTGCAGCCGCCTGCAGCTCTCTTCTTTATATACCACGATCACCTTCGTATGCACAGCATTGAGTGGCATCAATGTAAATCGCAGTGTTAGACGCCCTTGAGACGTGACCTACTTCTTCGTGAAGAATAGGTTTCTTCGTGTCATGAGTTTCTGAACAACACGCTCAAAGCAAGCTCTCAGTGGATTGCGGCTGCCAGGCAGTCCTAATTTAATGCAGCCGGCTTCTTTTAAACGAAATAAACAAAATGATCTCGCTTATTCAGAAAGAATCAGCGTCCTTGTCACGCTTACTTAGAATTGGCGCAGCGTTGTCAAATTAAGCTGCATTTCCTCCAGGCCTACCCTTTACGGCACATTGCAGCATACTTATTCGGCAAGACTGCTGGTTTGGTTTTCGCAATGAACGACTTCTATGATCGCTGTAAGAATACGCCTCGTAGGTTTTACATTGCATAGCTGTTTCGGCTACAAAACTTGATACGAGAGCTTTCTTAAGTTCTCGCGTTTCGTTAGAATGATTCCGTTTAAACTATTTTCTGATACGACGAATAACAACGATTAAACACGGGAGTTATGAATATCTGTTATGAGCAAATATGTCAGTATCTAATTAATAGATTTTGCTTGCATTATGACTTGTGAAAAACTTGTTTATGTTCTGGGTACTTACAACGGCATTCGCACACATAGTCCCAGATTAAGTGTTATTTGCAGTTTTATATAATGGTGCTTTTTTGCTATAGACCTCCCTATATCATCAACTGGTATCACAAAGCATGCAGAGCATTACAGAATAGATTTGATATCGGCGTGAGCTGTAGTTTACAGCTTCGCGCGTGAAATATTATTAAGCATTTTATTCATACATTTGTACGAATAAAATTATCATGCAAATGGATGTCTCGCGCAACAGTTGTCTTGGCGAACGTCTGGACGCTCGCTTTCTTTCATAGGCGAATTTCAAGGAAACTATTCGCAATGATGAAAGGAAAATAAAGAAAACATTGTTCACAATATTTTTTTTACCGTCATACGAGATTCCAAGGTCGGAACAGAAAGCTCAGTCATGTGTAACGGGCTTTTATGCCACAAAAATCAAGCATAACTCCCATCTTTTACACCATATATTAAATTAAAACAAGGTATCCCGTTCATCTGAAACGGAGTACAAAATCAGCGGCAATTCTCTAAGATATGCTAGGTAACTGTAGTGTCCCTTCAAGTTTGGTCTATATCTCCAAACTTGGAATCGAGGCTAGTTTACGAAAGCCAAACTGTTCGTACTGAGTCATTCAGCGTTTATACCTGAAAGCACATGGCAAGGAATAAGCTCAGATATGAATGCGAAGAACCGTAACCATAAGCTACGAAAACAAGAGAGAAACAATGTTATAGACTTCGACGATCTACAAATGCTGCACCATCTTTCAGCCACGAAGGGTGCTTTAAGTTGCTGAGGCATTCTGAACGACAGAAAGCTGAGCTAGCTGGTAAGGTTTCATTATGCAAAAAAAAAAAGGTGAGGCGTGCAGACAGGACAAGTGGTGATACCATTCCAGAGCTTGCGCAGCTGAGTTTTGTATGACCTTTCTTCTTTTCGCCTCACTGCTCGCTTCACTTGATAGTCGGCGCTCGTGTTGCTCACCTCTCTTCTCTTGTGTCCTGTCTGCATGCCTCACCTTCTTTTGCATAATGAGGCATTCTGAGCACGCCACATTTTTGCGCTGCCAACTACGACAATAATTTATTCGCTTTGCGCTGGTCTCATAGCCGTTAGAAAACAGTGAAACTGGCTCTTCCGCAGACTTGGTTCTTCGTTTTCCTCTGCTCAGCCTGCTCATAGGCAGAACTAACCTTCTTTTTGTTTCTTTACCTATAGCAAAATTGAGGTGCCCAAACCATTAGAATGCTTTTTCTAGGAACACGTAGGGGATATCCGTAAAGTAGTAACATTGCCTTATCGATTATGGCCAATAAAAGAAATTGAAAACAAGTTAATTCTTTTGAAGAAGTGAAGTAAAAGAGCTCCGCAAGCACATTTCTCTATATTTCTAGGACGACTTTCCACGTTGGTGCCGTCGGTGCCTTGTGCTAGTTGTAGGTTAAAAATAACTTTCCAGACATTGCAGGCCATGTTAATGTACCGATAGAATTACACTTTACAGCACGTGCACAAACATTTTCTGCTACTGTTTGTCCATCGCTGAATGCAATAAACAAAAAATAAAACTCCATAGCCCCGACTCGACGACTGCGCTAAGGAGATACAGTGTCATGCACCTCTTCGAATGACATAGTACGCCAAGCCATGCGAGTAAATAACCAATGCTCAAGATTGGTGTACGCTTGAACGCCCCTATGGACTTTCAAGACACTCTTGCCACTTGGTACGTCTGAAAAAGTAAAATTCATCCATCAAATGGTGGTCCGGGTTATACTGAAGTGGTTACATTGTACGTGGTGAAGTTTGCAGTTCAGTTGAAGTTAATATGCATAAGTCAAGCACAAATTCTCTTAAAACGTACCCCTTGACAAGGTGTTCTGGAAAAGGGGTTCTCGTGACCCCAGCTCTACACGGGGGGAATTCGCTTTCAACCTAGACACATTATTAGTTTAGAGCAGTAATTTTGGGCTGCTGGGTAGGACGTCTGGCTCAGCTGGGTGGAGGTGCGCGGTTCTATCCTGACTCCCGGATACAAAGCTGCATATAAGACGGGTACAAGCAGCCCCCTCCCGGCCAGGGTCTGGCTGTACAGAGGTACGTTGCTTTGGAGAGGGTCGTACAGACCACTACGCGTGCTGTGCAAACAGGAATGCAAACAAAACACCAAACAGTTCTAAAAAAATGTGTCTAGTGCTCTCATGCCGCCAATTTACCATTAGGTAGGCGTCCGTTAAAGTGTCTGGAGCTCCCATAGTTACCGAGCACCGGGCCCGTACCGCGCTTGTATCTGTTGTATTGGTGGATACCCGGCTGCATAGCTTGTCCACCTGCCTTGGCAGAGGCGGATGCTCAACTATTTGGACAAAAGTGTGGGTGGAAAAATGAGCTTGTCTCTGGTTGAAACAGCGGCCTAGGTTCACCTACATATACAAACAAAGTGCATATCCCTTTTTAATATATACCACGAGCTGTATAAAGTACGTAGAAGCGCTGCTATGCATGATTTCATAGCCGCGGCAAATAACTTGCTGAATAATATCGGTAATGTCCGAGAGGACACCTATTCTTGGAAAGCCAGGGAAAAGACGGAGAAGGCGGGAGATGGAAATTCAACACGATGAGCAAAAAGAAAAGAAGGTAAAAGCGGGAGCCAATGTTTCCACAAGTGAACTTGTCTTTTTCAAGGTGGAATATGCTTTCCTCGGCACAGTATATATAGGTAGGGTTCTGCTAAAGGAGAACAAGGGAAGGCGAGACAACGACCGAGAGCGTGTTAGCAGCGAGGGCGCAGAATTGAAAACAAAGATGTGCTATTCAACGTCGGCGGAGGAATGTAATGTAGCACCATATGGCAGCCAGTTGACGTGTCACTGTAGGTTCCTGTTTTCGTGGAAGGGGCCTCGACGATGCGACAAGGGCCGGGGGGGGGGGAGGGATTATCTTTTTTGCTGGAGGCCAGTGAGCTATCGTCTCTCTGGAAGCGACAATAAAAAACGGCAGAAAATCTGGCTTGTGGAAAAGAAATCATAAACTGGAATAAATATATAAATAAAACAAAAATAAAGGGAGCAAGGAAAAGAGCCTAAGCCTATAGCTTGGAATTTAGCACAGCATATAAATTCTAAAGCTCCCTTTGAAACGTTTATGCCTATAGGTAGTAATCTCTTGAACTTATGGATGAGGTATGATTCTCTTTATTTTCTGTCTCGCCTAGAACGGAAATTTGAGTGTAGGGTGTAGAGTTGAAGTTTCTGTTGGAGCGTCTGAAAGTGTCGTGAAGCTATGTCCGTGCGATGTCCTATTAACTTGACGTTCATTGATTGTCCTCTTTAACCGATATATTGTTCTTACAGAAGGAACATTCAATCATATTGCTACGAGGCGCTGCAGGAGCGAACGATGATGAGAGGACTGAGGAAGACGACGATCGCCGATAGCCGTGCGCACGAGCTCCATCTTCTATGCCTGTCTTCTGCCCATTGTATATATTCTTTCTTTCTTTATTCAATACTGCAAACCCTGTACAGGTCCAAGCAGGGTGGGTTAAATGGCAACAAGACAATAATAACAAAAGTAAAAAAACATCAAAGTGTGGCGAAAGGCAATAAAGAATCATTCCATTCGGTTACATTGCGAGGGAAAAATGAAAACTTGAATAAATCCGTTCGCGCTAAATACGGCGTCACGGAATTAGGATGATGGTGGCGTGTATGCCTCGACGTTGAAAGCGACAGATATGGAGAAGGGTTAATAGCTAGATCATGATTCCAAAGCAAGAAAAGAAATTACAAACGTAGATTTTTTCTTCATTGTTGAAGACATTGGATACCGTTCATCTGCATTAATTTAGAGGGTGAGTCACACGGGGAAAATTTAGAGTAAATAAACCTTACAGCTTTTCTCTGCACCTTTTCTAGGCGGATGATATTGTGTTTATTAAATGGGTCCCAGACAACGCATGCATATTCAAGTTTCGGTCTAATTAGTGAATTGTAAGCAAGTAATTTTACGCAAGGGGAAGAATTTCGAAGCTCATGTCTTAAAAGTACAGTTTGCAGAATGCGGAAGAACAGATGTTATCTATATGTAATTTCCATGATAATGTACTAGTAAGTCTGACACCCAAATACTTATATTTAGTCTCTTCCTGCAGAGGTGACGAACCTAGCCTGTAGTTAAAAGAAAGCGGAACTTTTTTGCGAGAGAAGCGAAGAAAGACGCTCTTAAAAGGGTTAAGTTTCATGTCCCACGTTTCACACCATTCGAAAATCTTAGCAAGAGAGGAGTTAAGATGGATTTGGTCGTTAATTGAAGTTATTTCTTGAAAAAGCACACAATCCTCCGCAAACAACCTGATTTGGACATTCGGATGATGTTCAGTAGTAATGACAATAATATATAATAAAAACAATAATGGCCCCAGCACACTTCCTTGGGGCACGCCAGAGCTGACCGGAAGGCAACCTGATTGTTGCTCATTAACTGCTACAAATTGGTAGCGATTAGTTAAATAGTTTGATATCGATATGATTAAAATTTCTGGGAGGTCAATGCGTCTGAGTTTTAATATTAGTTTGCCATGGGGAACTCTATCGAAAGCTTTAATGAAGTCAAGAAGTATTGCATCAATCTGCCCGTTCTTATCGAGACATGAAGCGAGTGAATGTATAACTGTCACTACTTGTGTAATTTTTTAGTATCCTTTTCTAAACCCGTGCTGGAAATTAGAGAGGACTGCGTGCGCATATAAAAATTCATTAATCTGATTGGCAATAATATGTTCGATTAGTTTACAACATGATGTTGTAAGGGATACTGGACGGTAATTTTGTGATAATGTGCGGTCACCTTTCTTGTGTATTGGCGCAAGCCTGGCTATCTTCAAGTCGCTCGGTAATTCTCCATGAAGTAATGAACTATGAAATAGAATAACTAGAAACTTTGCAACAGATCCAGCATATCTCTTCAGACACACGTTAGGAAGGTTGTCGGGACCACATGATGATTTAGTTTAGTAACATAGAAACAACACCAGGGTATGAAATAAAATATTCATCACAGGGGTCAAACACTGCGTCATTGAATGGACAAGCACCGGATTGCTAAAACACACTCTGTAAGTAGTCATTGAAGTGGTACGCAATATCCCCGTGATCGGTAACCACAGAGCCATCAACCAAAATTTGCGACACCGGTTTCTTTTTTTCACTTATATAATTCCAAAACTTTTTAGGTTCCTCTACAATGAAATTTAGCAGCACTGTATCAAAATAATGTTCTTTCGAAGAGTGTACTGCACGTGCAAGTCCTTCTTTTAAATCCTTTAAATGACCTAAATGCAAGCGCTGTTTCTTTAACCTTTTTATCTTGCGCTTTATGTGGTTTATTTCACGTGTCATCCACGGCGCTTGTCTACGAACAAATTTACGTTTGCTCGGCACAAACTTATCTATACAGTAGTGGCACATATCTTTAAAACGGCGCCAAATTGTGTTCAAATAAGTATCATTAAAATCTATAAGGCATGTTTCCAAATGTTCTATAGTGGATGCATCATCTGCACGTGAGTAGTCTTTGAAGGAACAATGCTTCACGGTGTTATTAGATAGAGTACAAGCGACAATGAGTAAGTGAACACTGACAAGCCTGTGGTCAGAGATGCCTTCTACAACTTCAACAGCGTAATTAGGTAATCCTCTGGGCAAAAATACCAAATCCAGTACAGATTTGCTAGTTCCTTGCACACGTGTCGGTTCTTGAACTACTTGAATTAGGTCATGTGTTAACATAATGTGAAGTACACTGTTTAAATTATTGCTGTTTTGAGGAAGGGATTCAAAACGCTCCCAATTAACACCTGTCAGGTTAAGTCACCAATAAGTAGCAATTTGCTTCTTTGGAACCGAGACATGTGCTCTTTGAGTTTTAGCAGATAATCAGCTGATGCATCAGGAGGTCTGTAAATGGCAAACAGAATGAAGGTATGGTCCCAGCATGAGATCTTTATGCACAAACATTCAAGGCCGGGAATTTCTTCCAAGAGAACAGCCTGTATGTGGTCTTTAATTAGAACTGCAACGCCACCTCCCCTGAAAGGCCGATCCCTACGAAAAACTTGGTAACAATTAGGGAAGATATCCTCGTCGGCTATTTCAGTTCGCAGCCACGTCTCGCTTATGACGGCAATATGTGGGTCATGTTCTAGTAAAAAAACTTCAAGGGGTTCCGTTTTGTTTACTACACTACTAGCGTTTAGGGTGATTATGCGCAAGTGCTTGTCACGTTCTTTGGAAAGGCATCAAGGCACGGGCTGCTGAGAGCGTTGATTGTTTACCTTGACGCGCATGTTTTTTGCCTCCTCCCAAAAGAACAAATCTTTATTGAACCTAAGTTTATCATGGAAGCAGGCGTACTTTTTTACCCTGTCGATTCTCATCTTTCGCGCTTTCCCACAGAAGCTTCCGTTTCTTTGGTGTTGATTGCGAGTAATCATTCTCTACAGACATGCCTGAATTTCTGAGCTTTGCTGCAGTTTTCAAATATAAGTTTATTTTCGTTAAAATCTTGCAGATAGATGATGACCGGTCGTTTGCTGCCTTGTCGGCCGAGCCTGTGAATGCGGCCAATTGATTTGCACTGTACTTGCAGCTTATCCCTCAATACCTCGGTGAGAACTTTTTCCTTGAGGACCACTTCCGTTTTGTCGTCACAATCAGAAACGCCATGAATAATTACGTTTGACCGCCTACTTCTGTCTTCGAGATCAGTTAGTTTCTTTGACTGGAGGCCAATAACGTTTTCTACAGATTTTAGAGAAGTTTGAACCTGATCCCCTACCGTCGGAGAAGATTCAGATAACCTTTTGTCAAGTTGAGTGTACGTCTGTTGAAGGATATTTATCAATGTTTCTATGATAGACAGTTGGACTTTCATTTCTGAAATATGGTTACGAATAGCAGTTTGACCCTGAAGCAACTCTTCAAACAATTCTTTCTGCGTGGGACCTGGGTTTGATTCAATGTCCCCACAGAGAAGCAACTTGCACACAAGAAGACATTCATAGGCAAAGTCTAAACACTTCTGTGGCAGGACAAAAATACCACGACAATCAGTCCGTAAATAACTACTGTAAGGACTAACCCGCAGAACGCAGAACAGAGTCCTGGTTAGCGTCATTGCCAGCCCACGGAAGACGAACCGGTGAGGCGCTTCCCTTATAGTAGTGTTCTCAGGTGACGTCACATCGCGACTACCAGGTGGTGTCGCTAGTGGAGCCCGGTCTCCAGGAAATAACCATGCTGTCATGTGGTCAATAGTGTTATCCGGACGAAGTTGATAGACGTAGACGACATCGCTTCTATCCCGGCACGTGTAGCCGCTCGTTGCCGTAGATGCACCGATCTGGAAAATGCCCTGCAGAAGGCAGAACAGAGTCCTGGTTAGCGTCATTGGCAGTCCGCGTCCGCCGTGCCAACAAATATATTGTAAATATATTAAGTATCTTTTGTCCCCGCAACATTTTGATGGAGAGTGCGAGTTTTTCAAATTTCAAGACGGATCTACGCAGCGCACGCTCCATGGCGGCATCTACAGTGCCAGTGCAAGGCAGGGACGGGAATTCTTCGAGCAGGTCACCGCCAACCGCCCCGTCGTCTTCAAACAACCGCGTGACCCAGGTAACCTTTCCGGCTGTGACAACATCAATGTTGAAGACTGGCTTCAACTGTACGAACGGGTGAGCACTAGCAACAGCTCTGATGCTAGTAAACATCATATTTTACCCGGCGGGTACGGCACAATCGTGGTTTCTGAACCACGAACAGGAACTTACGAGCTGGAAGGTATGTGGGCAAAAGCCCATCGATCTGTTAGGCAAGCCCATGGGACACCGTCGGGCTGCGCAGAAAGAAATTGCATGCCGAGCTCAGACTTGCACCAAGTCCTATGTGACGTACATCCAGGATGTAATTGCGCTTTGTCGTAAAGCCGATGACACGATGCTGGAAACGGCAAAGGTTGCCCGTATTCTCAAAGGCATCGCGGATGACGCGTTTACCCTTCTTGTTTTTAAGGATTCATCCACAGTGCAAGGCGTCATCAATAATGAATGCCGGCGCTATGAAGAAGCAGAAATTCGCCGTGTTACTCCAAGCTTCACACTGGTTCCGAACACGGCTGCGACATCTACCTGCAAGGACCTCCATCTCCCACCCGTTCCACCCAGCCCTGCCGCATCCGACAATATCGTGGGCATCATCCACCGCGAGATTGAAGCTGCCTCAGCAGTGGCGTACCAACTATTCGAGTGCGGGGGGAAGGGGGCAAAGTCACCCTCTCTGACCTCTCTCTCTCTCAATATATGTTTTGTGGCGCAAGGGCCAGGTATGGCTAAACAGCGCCAGGCCACTGTTAATGAGTTCGCAGTGTAGCAATAAATTATAAGTGATAGATGTGACGTCGCTATAAAGGGTCCCGGAAAACAGTCGCTGTAGCGAGCCCTATAAGAGTGCATGTTTTTTAAGTAGATGTTTGTGTTCCGAGCTCCGGGGAAATAGTGACTCTTGACCTCAACAGCACCAGATACTTGAAAGAATGCTAACATCCCGCTCTAAGCACAAAGAAAGTTAGTGCCTGCAGAGGTCACTCTAGGTGTTTGAACTTTGCCTATTACGCCTGCTATTGTTAATGTTTTAAATTTCCCTCTTCATTTCTTCGGCCATCGGACGCGACTCCGACCTGCTCGAACGAACGCAGCAGGGTCGGCGGATATATATATTGAGAGAGAGAGAGGTCAGAGAGGGTGACTTTGCCCCCTTTCCCCCGCACTCGAATAGTTGGTATATATATATATATATATATATATATATATATATATATATATATATATATATAGTGGTATATATAAACGAGAAGAGAGGGGGTTAGCCGAGGGTCCCGATTTTTATTAGTCATATCATGAGAAGCCAACACTGACACTAAGGACAACATAGGGGAAATTACTTGTGATTAATAAATGAAATTAAGAAACGATCAATTAATGGAAATTAAAGTGGAGGAAAAAACAATTTGCCGCAGGTGGGAACCGAACCCACAACCTTCGCATCTCGCGTGCGATGCTCTGCGAATTGAGCTATCGCGGCGCTGTGTCCCCATACACTTTCTTGGGTATTTATGTGTCCTAGCAGAAACCTAAAGGCCGCCCCACATTCAGCGTTTTCCCGGCGTTTTCTGGCGTTTTGTCACCCGGCGTCGCTCGGCGTCGACGCTGAGGCTGGCGCCAAGCCAAAACGTCGTGCTCAAGGGACACCAGATCTCGCCGCCGCCGTCGGAAGCGGCTCGACAGCGCCGACCAATCAGCGCGTGGCAGGGCGTGGCCGCGCTGCTGGCAACTCTTGCAAGAAACTTCCGCAGATTCGCAGTTCGCGCCGCCATTGCTGTTTGTTTGGTTGCTTCAGTCATGCTACCGGCGAACATCGATAACGAGCTTCTTATAGCCATTGTAGAAGCAAGGCCGATATTGTGGCCGACCAAACACAAGGAACACAAGAATCGTGTTAAAAAAAAACGTTTTGTGGATTGAAGTCGCCGCCATCGTCCTGCCGGGTGTACCAAATGAGAAGCAGGAGCTTCTTTTTTAGCAGCAAAAGCTGCTACCTTCTTTCCATGATGTGGCGTATGGCGTCTAGCAATAAAAAGCACCTACTTCCCCCTCTATCATAGAATAAAGAACCCTCGATGCTCAGCTTCGCACGCCGACGCGCCGACCGCTCGTGATGTTCACGCCGATATTGCTGCCAGTTTTCTGAAGCTTAGCCTTGTGTAATTTTTCTACACAGCCCTGAATATTTTATTTAGCGTAAAACTATGCAAAGGGCATAAGTATTGCATTGAAGAATACTTATGACAGCTCTTTTCATTGATATTACACAATTAGCTTAGGAGGTATCTGGTAAAATAAATCTGGTCACATTGTGCGACGCTGCGCTGGCGCTGGTCCGCGTGCCGCTCGTGTGGCTGGACGCCCTCTCTGGCGCCGTTCATGCGACCACGCCGGGAGACGCAACGCCAGAAAACGCCGGTAGAAACGCTGAATGTGGGGCGGCCTTAAGAGTGTTAGCCACTGCCACCACTCACATACCTTGGCAGCGGACGTGGAACGTCCTTTTTGCCACAGGAGTCACGAGAACATGACATGCCTTCAGCCAAAAAGATCACGTTCTCGTGACGCCTGTGGCAAACATACATATATATATATATATATATATATATATATATATATATATATATATACTTGCCAATATATACATCACTTGCAATATATATATATATATATATATATATATATATATATATATATATATATACATATAATAATACCGAGACCGATCAAGTTGTCCAGCGCTGTTTATTCCACAAAAGGCAACGCCCCAGCTCACGCGCGAAGAAGACGAAGAACAGGGAAGATGATGATGGCTATGTACAAATGAAAACGACGAAGTACGTTAATAGTGCTTACACTAACTTCCCCCCGTCATGGAAGCGGCCAGCCTGGCCGCAGATTAGAGATTATCTAAACGGGGAGTGAAGGGCTTCATCCGCGAGACGTGAACAATTTCGGCATTCCGGCGGCGCCAGTCAGTGACGGAGTGTACTGGGCGGACGAGATAGTTCACTGCAGATGTTTGCTGCACAACGGTGTATGGGCCAATGTAGCGTGGAAGGAACTTCTCACAGAGGCCTGGGGTGCGGACTGAAGTCCAAAGCAGGACTTGGTCTCCAGGGTGAAAACGTAGGTCACGGCGTTTGTTGTCGCAGTAACGCTTGCGCTCAGCTTGGGTAGCTTCTGTGCTTTTCCGGGCGATTTGACGGCAATGTGCAACTCGGGCAGCCAAATCTTCTGGAAGCGACGCGTTAGGCGAAGAAGGTGCGAAAAATAGTTCTCTGTCGAATATGGTGGAAGGAGATCGTCCATACACAAGGAAGAAAGGGCTGTAGCCGGTAGTCCGTTGAATAGCAGTATTATATGCGAATGTCACAAAAGGAAGAATTTTATCCCAGTCAGTGTGGTCAGGACGGATGTACATGGAAATCATGTCAGACAGCGTACGGTGGAAGCGTTCAGTAAGGCCATTGGTTCGCGGATAAGAAGTAGAAGTAGATTTGTGGACGGTATTAGTGGCTCGAAGAACTTCCTCGAGAACTTGTGAAATGAACGCCTTGCCACGGTCACTGAGAAGAACGCGAGGAGCCCCATGGCGCAAGACGATGGCGCGCAAGAAAAAGTCGGCGACCTCAGAAGCGGTGCCGGATCGCAGAGGGGCAGTCTCGGCATATCTTGTTAAATGGTCGACCGAAGTGACAATCCAACGGTGACCGGAGGGTGTCAACGGCAAGGGACCATATAAATCAATGCCAACAAATTCAAAAGGTGCGTCTGGGCAAGGGAGAGGTTGTAGTAAACCGGCAGGAGGGGATGTCGAGCGTTTGCGGTGCTGACATGACGCACAAGAGGCAATGTATTTGGCCACCGTTGAGGATAGGCCAGGCCAGAAGCATCGGGTCTTTATGCGGTCGTAAGTCTTTTGGAAGCCTAAGTGGCCAGCCGATACATCGTCGTGAAGTGCCTCTAATACCCGCAAACGAAGGCAGCGAGGTAGAACTGGGACCCACCGGTGACCTGTTGGGTGGTAAACGTAGCGGTGTAGCACTCCACCTTGAAGGCGGAGTTGTCGAAGTTGGCGTCGCAAGCGGCTGTTGGGTGGTTCGGCGAACCCACTAAGGCGATCCATGAGAGCTCGACAGTAGGAGTCGGCCCGCTGAAGCGAGACGAAATCAGAGCGTGATGAAAGCGTAACTTGGCCCAGGGGCGTTATCGAGAGTTGGTGAGAGGCAGGCGTAGCATCGGAACGATGTGGTTGGGAAGACGACGGCGCGTTACCTGGAGAGAGTGAGAGTGGGCAGCGAGACAATGCGTCTGCATCATGATGGTGTTTTCCAGACTTGTACGTTATAGTGAAGTCATATTCCTGCAAGCGGAGTATCCAGCGGCCTAAGCGTCCTGACATGTTTTTCATTGATGACAGCCAACACAGAGCATGATGGTCGGTGACGATGGTGAAGTGGCGGCCGTAAAGGTATGGGCGAAATTTCTGAATCGACCAAACGATAGCCAGGCACTCTTGCTCTATAATGGTGTAGTTCTGCTCCGCTGGAGAAAGTGTTCGGCTGGCATATGCTATGACTTGCTCTTTAGATGCTGTATTGCGTTGCAGAAGTACTGCGCCAATACCTTGTGCGCTTGCGTCAGTATGGAGTATGGTGGGGGCACGATTATCGAAGTGGCGAAGCACTGGTCCGGAAGTAAGATGCCGCTTAAGAGCTTGAAAAGCCGACTCGCAGTCGCTAGTCCACGTGAAAGAGGCACCGGTAACCAGTAGCTTGTGTAGAGGAGCTGCTATTGCTGCGAAGTTGCGTATAAACCTACGAAAATATGACGCCAAGCCGAGGAAACTACGTAGATCTTTCTGTTGCTGGGGGCGAGGAAACTGAAGAACGGCACTAATCTTTTCGGGGTCAGGCTGGATGCCATCTTTTGAGACGACGTGACCCAACACTTTTATTGTTTTGCTTGCAAATTTGCATTTTTTTTTATTGATCTGGAGACCAGCATTCGCAAGGCACTTGAGAACTTCGTCTAATCGATGAAGATGTTGGCTGAAGTCAGACGAAAAGATGACAATATCGTCCAGATAACAGAGGCATGTCTTCCATTTTAGACCACGAAGTACGTTGTCTATCATGCGCTCAAATGTGGCAGGAGCATTACAAAGGCCAAAAGGCATCACGTTAAATTCATAAAGGCCATCCGGTGTAACGAATGCGGTCTTTTCTTTGTCAGTCTCGTTCATCGGAATTTGCCAATATCCTGATCGAAGATCAAGGCTGGAGAAATACTCCGCCCCTTGTAGTGTGTCCAAAGCGTCGTCAATTCTAGGTATTGGATATACGTCCTTGCGTGTGATCTTATTGAGCGGTCGATAATCCACGCAAAAGCGAACTGAGCCATCTTTTTTCTTTACCAGGACCACGGGAGACGCCCATGGGCTAGATGAAGGTCTTATTATCTTCCGCGCAAGCAGGTCAGCGACCTGTTGTTCAATGACCTTTCGTTCGGACGGCGATACACGATAGGGGCGTCGTCGTATTATAGCGGAACCATCGGTTTCGATGCGGTGTGTAGCCGCAGGAGTTTGGCTCAACACAGGGGAACAGCTATCGAAACAGGCTTTGTGTTTTGCCAAGACCACCATTAAGGCTTCGGACTGCGCGGCTGTTAGGTCAGAACCAAGAACGGCTGGAGGAGGGAAAGAATCATCCAAACCTGAGGTTGGTGCTGGCGATGAAGAAGGGCAGAGCGTGACTAGAGAGATAGGTTGAGTGTCGGCGAGGGTTGCCACAGTCATCCCTTTGGGCAGCATCACAGGATCTGGGGTCGTGTTGCAAGCAGACAGAAGGGCGCGGCCGCGTGAAAACCGGACGAGACAGGTGGCAATGAGAATTCCGCGAGAAGTACAGCGGGAAGAAGGGGCGACTAGGGCATCTCCGTCGGCGATCTGAGGGGATGTTACGGCTACAACGTCTTGGTGACCAGGACGCAGAACGTAGTCTGCAGCGATGGCCAAGTTCACGCATGAAAGTGATGAGTCCGCAACAGGTTCAAGCTCTGTATCCGTGATCTGGACAACTTCCTCTCTACATGAAATGACGGCTGAAGCAGAATGTAGGAAGTCCCAACCGAGTATAAGTTCATGGATACACGTTGGAAGGATGATAAACTCGATGTGGTGGCGTATGCCGTCGATGAGAACACGAGCAGTACACTGTCCGTCAGGGTGAATGAATGCATTATTAGCACCGCGCAAAATAGGTCCAAGATAAGGCGTTTTTACTTTACGGAGCCGGGAACACAGATCACTCCGAAGAACAGAAACGGCGGCAGCAGTATCGACGAGAGCTGACGCGGGAACACCTTCGACAGTCACAGAAAGCATGTTGGCGGGGCGAACAGGAGGAATTTTCGAAGACCGATAAGAAGCAGTTTCCCCTCCAAAAACTGCAACAGTTAGTTTTCCGAGTGCTGGTCGACAAAATGGGAAGTGGGACGAAGCGGTGATGTAGAGCGCCGGTAAGGGGATGGAGAACGACGTCTGGCCGAACGGGAACTATGAGGCAGACTGGGAGCAGCTGGTGGAGACGGAGAACGCTGTTGAGGGAACGAGTGCGGTAACGAGTGCGGTCCGGGATAGTAGTCGTCTGATCGGCGAGTGCGGTCTCTTCGTGCTCAGCATAGCCTCGCCTTTCATCCTTCTGGCGCCGGCGGCAGAAGCGAGATATATGGCCGCGTATGCCACAGTAAAAACAAACCGGACGAGGTGGACGCCACTGAGGGTACGATGGCGCAGCAAGTGCTCTGGTTCCCATCGAAGCCAAATGGTCATAGGAAACGCCAGTAGGCACGGAAGTCACGGTAGGGTTGGGTAGCGAAACAACATCCGCGTAGGTAGGTGTGGAGCGCGCTCCCGGAGCAAGATGCGTCGTGGGTGTAGTCATCGCCGTCAACTCCTGCTTTACGACCTCGCGCAAGTCGAAGGTGGGGGTTGGTGCGCAGGCAGCAGGGGGACGCTTTAGGTCTTGTAGTTGAAGCTTCTCGCGGATGATGGTGCGGATAAGAGCACGTAGATCTGGAGAATGAGGAACTTGAGGATCGCTGCTGTCATGTGGAAGACGAATAGATTGCAGCTCGTCGAGGCGTTGACACGTTGAAGTGATGTCTTGGACAGAAGCCGGATTTTGCACGATTAAGGCGTTGAACGCGACAGGCCCAATGCCTTTTAAGATGTGGCGAACGCGTTCGGCTTCCGTCATGCTAGGATTCGCACGGCGGCACAGAGCCAAGACGTCCTCTATGTATGAGGTGTAAGACTCTTGGGGAAGTTGGCGGCGCGTTCCCAGCTTCTGTTTGGCGACTTCTGCATGGCCAGACGAGGAAGCGAAGATTTGCCGCAGCTTCGAGGTAAACGTGGACCAATCCGCGATGTCGGATTCGTGGTTGAAATACCACGTCTTTGCAACACCGGTCAAGTAGAAGGCGACGTGCCTCAATTTCTGGGTGTCGTTCCACTTGTTGCAAGAACTCACGCGGTCGTAGTGGTCGATCCAATCGTCTACGTCATCACCGCGGAGTCCCGCAAAGACAGGGGGATCGCGCTGAGGGCTCGTCACAGTCCAAGAGGGCGCCGCAGGTGGGGTCGTCTGTGTGGTAGGGTTTGAGGCGCCGGAAGGGCCGGGGTTGGAAGTGTCCATTGTTGTAGGGGTAGCTGGGGGCAGGCGGCGACCGGAACGGAGCTCCAGGGAGAACGGGAACGCGAGAGGACGTCGGGATCTTGATGTACCTCCACCACTTTATAATACCGAGACCGATCAAGTTGTCCAGCGCTGTTTATTCCACAAAAGGCAACGCCCCAGCTCACGCGCGAAGAAGACGAAGAACAGGGAAGATGATGATGGCTATGTACAAATGAAAACGACGAAGTACGTTAATAGTGCTTACAATATATATATATATATATATATATATATATATATATATATATATGTATATCATATATACACTTGCAATATGTATATCACTTGCCAATATATACATATATATATCGGCAAGTGATCTTCGCAGTACGTTCCACCTGGGATCGCTCTACCGCTGCTACTTTGTCCGCTTTGACGCCCCACGCCAACAACGGCAGCTTCACTACCATGCATATAATTTCCCCTTTGACTTCTGTGCTATACGTGTTTGGTTTTCTGATGCTTTAGCAGAAAGCCCCACACGGAGGGCTGCTTCCAAGAGGAGCGAATGTTAGGTAGATGGGGCTTTAGCTGCCACAGGCGAATAAACGATGACACTTTCTTTTATTTAATGTGTTAGGACGTGTTCATTTGTTGGATAATATTACGTTTGGAGGTTATACTTAAGTTCACGTTCACGACTGGGGGGAGAATGCATACTCAGAGCGGGCCCAGGTGGCACGTATACTGTAAAGTTCGCCGCCCTTGCACCTCCCTGCCCTATTGCCATTTCAATAAGAAAGGCTGAAAAATCCATCAGTGAAATTTAACTTTGTCATCGACAGATATAGTTTTCAATCGTACATTATGAATCGTTACATCCTAGTGCTGCCAACATTTCAGGAAGCGTCTCAATGAAGTGAGACAAGAAAAATCACTAAAGCTCTCGTTATAACTGTGAAGTTGAATTTAAGAATATAGGTATTTTGAAAAACTAATATAAACTAGCGGGAAGTACGTAATTTACCTAGACGGTGTCATGTTGCTTTAACGTTCGTGCAGCTGAACGAAAACAGTGAATTTACCAACAGAGATTAGAAGCCTTTAGCTTAAGATATTTACTATAGCATAGACAAATCTAGAGGTTTCGAATATGAATAGTTGGTTTGTAATATTTTGTTCGTATTCAAAAATGAACTATTCGAAATTTTCGTATATCAGAACTAACCATATATTGCTCAACAACTGACTGTTCAAATTGGATTACTCTTCTCCACCTGCTGAACAAAGTATTGCAAATTATAATTATCAGAAATAAAACATCGCCAAGGTTTTTTACCCAATGCAGAAACAAGGTCAGTATTACAAGCTTTGCTTTCGGTTTTGCGGGACCTGCCGTTGTTCCTTAGTAGCTATGGTGTCAGTCTGCTAAGCACGAGGTCGCGGCATCGAATCCCGGGCCACGGCGGCCGCATTTTGATGGAACCGAAATGCGAGAACACACGTGTACTTAGATTTAGGTGTACGTTAAAGAACCCCATGTGGTCCAAATTTACGAAGTTCCCGGACACTACGGCGTTCCTCATGATCATATCGTGGTTTTTGCACATAAAATCCCATAATTTTTTCGGTATTGCGCTGGAATTTAAGCACTGGTTAACACTTCTTGGGTTAGAGGTTCTATACATACATAAATATCCAACACTGCATGGACATGGGAACTGGCGTCGTCGCCGTAGTAGAATTTATAATTCAATGCGCGCATATTGCAGAGGTTGCAGATTCGGCTCTCACCGCTAGCCCCTCCTCCCCGCCCCCCCCCCCACCCTCAAAGTTGAGTTTTCCTCCATTTCCCATTAGCTTCTCATTTTTTCACTTGAATTAGAAACTACAAATAATTTATCCCATGTTTCCTATTTCTTCATTATCTCTTGTTTTCATGTGGCTCTGACTAGCAAATACGTGCAAGCATTCTCACAATACGGGCCCCGCGGTTCCCACTCTTTTTGGCCAATACATTACAATCGGCTATATTGTGCTTATGGCCTACCAATTAGTCTTTCTTGCAGCCTAGTCATGTAGGAGCTTTATCTCTTACGTTGCAACCAGTGTTCATTTTTCTTGTAAAAGGTTCTGCATTCTTTCTAGGGCACACAAATGCCCCCTTAGGATTTTATTTTCCTTTTCCATAACTTCTGATATTTTTTCAACAACTATTTATGATGAGGTTTCGAAAGGATGGCCTGTTTCAGATGCCTGCCATTCTTGGAAAGCTTCTTTGCCACCAGGCTTAAAGGTGTCAAGCGGCTATTCGTGTAGTTTTTTTCATGATTGTTGTGACCTTGTGTTTAAAACGATATTAATTGTGCGTGATACTTGACTGTCTATTTAATGTGAGCGTGTTGCTAATTATACTGAAACAAATATTCCTGCTGTAGGTATCTGCATCTGCATTTGTGTATCCGATATTCGATTCTTGCTCTTCTTATTCGATTCGTACTTGAAAAAGTCGATATCGGATCGTCTACCTCTAATACGTACATTGTGGATTATGACAGCTTAAATGTTTCATTATCATCACATTGGATGCTTACAAATACTTCACGATTTAAAAGAACACAAGCAACGTAGTTTTCCTAGCATAAAAATGCATTTAGTCTGCATATTATCCCTAAATTTTTTGCGGTTGTCGATATTCGTGGTAGGGGAACTAGATTCTGTGGAATGCGCGTGGCCGCATGTTGTTAACAAGGCAATGACAATTACCCGAACTTCGTACAGGTTAAATACGATATTTTTGCCCTTGATCTAGCTGAAAGCCACTGTGAAGTACTGATTGATCCGAAAGACGTGAGGAATGGAAGGCGATTTGATCAGTCGCTCGTGAACGAGCTAAGCCGTTGTGATATTTACGCTCTTAGGCAGTCAATACGTCTTATTCATCTGCTGTGTTCTAAATCTGAACAGAAAATTTATTCCACTGGGTTTTGGTAAATTGCTTCTCTGACACGCTTCCCAAGCGTCTGCCTATCGAATGGATTTAGTGGCACCATTGAACCCGCAATGTTTAAACGCTGCGGGTTCACATAGGTTTTGTAATTGTCAATTATATGTATATTCAAGAGGCTTCAAAAATAATAAATAAACTTCAATTTTGGGACCGCAATATCAAGCCTGTGGTGACCACTGTGCTGTGAAGCACTGTGAATGTGAAGGCAACCGTTGGTTCATCATGGTCACGGAGTCTATGCATCGTACAGTGAGTTTCGGCCATATACATGTGGCTTTTGAATATCAAAGCGCGTTCTTGAAGGCTTTTTTACAACCAATATTTCTAGCTTAGAAGTTGTTACAATATCGTCAACTGTTCATTCAAGTCACTAAAAAAGTCACTGCTTGCTAAATGGCAAACTTTGCCGTAAACAGACTCAGCAATCACGAAATATAGCGTCAAAATCGCTAAAATGGCAACACTAATAAAATGCCGGTAACTTATAAAACCAAATTCGAGTTGGCGTTTTCAAAGATTGTTAAGTTAGGAAGCACCAACAAGCACGGGATAATGCAAGTGATGGTAGATTAAGCTTGTTTTGGACAGCCTAGCCATAGCTTTCTCAGCAATCCAGGTTGCAAGGCATGTCACGCAGGCGGGTCGCACGGCAAAGTGCGGCGTAACACGTCATCTGCTATAGCACGTGGAAGTGAGGCCCGAAAGCAGGGGATACGTAATAAATAAAGCCTACCTAGGTAAACCCAATTCTGAGACAAAATTTGCCCTCTGCTGTCGTTTTGTTCTATTTGTGCAGTGTGCAGCCGTCAGTGCCCACTTTCACAAGTGTGTGCGTAGGGGGTGGTGGATAAATGGAATACTTGCCCTTTTGAATTCTGACTGTGGGGGGAGCGCAACACCTCCCCCAGCAATGGCAGATACACCTATGACAAGCATGGTGTCACGCACGTACAGGCGAAAGTAAGCACATCTCACTCGATGACCACAAGCACTCTCTATCACAACACTGATGTTATGAAGACCGCTGATAGCGAGAAGCGAACGCTTCATGCTGTCTCAGTTTCACCGCGAGAACACCTTTGAAGACCATATAAGTGAAAGCAGTCTTGAAAATTCTGGGAACCTCAATAGTGCAAGTGAGGTTCAATTGCACTATTGACAGACGAAGTAGCCCGAATCAATGTCTAGATCAAGATTTGGAAGACTAGTGCAGACTTGCAGAGGTGGGGAAATTTACGAACTCTTACCGAGTAGACTCCGTCTGCTGTATAAATACCAGTGATGAGTGCGCTGATGAGCCGGTGTGGTCGAGACTGTGCGTGCCGCTGGTAGAGCGGCCAAGCACCCATTATCAGTGCTTCAAGCCGCTTTCTGCAGACCCGAGTGATCTTGTTTGGGACTCTAGGCACATATATTCCGGGTTTCAAAAAAAGAGCGGGGGGCTAATGACCTACTTTCCACTCCCCGTCCTGAGAGTGGGAAGGCTGCGGTTACACCCCCCCCGCTTACACACGCCTATGCTACCAAGTTCCCCTTGAGGTGCGTGACCCCGACGAGTTCCATCCACCGATTTCCCTTATCCAAACAGTTTTGCGTCAAGAACTAGCAAACGCAGCATTACAGATGCTTTGCCCAATCAACGGACCTGACTACCGCCCGCCCGCACCACCGTTCGTACTCGTTATCAGAATAAGCAAAATGGCGCACATCTGATGACAGGCACATCTGCTTCTGTAGTGGACGCGTTGGACACCCTTCCCGCCATTGTCTCAGTGCTTGGAACTCGCAGTCTTGACCGAGCTACTGAAACATCCGACGTCCAGGTGGTAGCGCCCGAGTTCCGGTACACAATGACGACGGCAGCGCTCTGTCATCATCGCCACTAGCACGATCAAGCCGCTCCCCTTCGCCATCCCGACACCTGCCCCGCTCACCCCTGCGTCGTCGCTTTCCTTCTCCCTCATACTCCCGCCGCTCATCCATAAAACGGACGGGCGCAGCTCCGAGAGGTGAGCCTGCCACGACGCCCTGACTCGAAATTCCTCTACTCACACTACCTCGACATCACAACCTCATGAAAAGAGACTTCGACGGTATACGTGCCAATGCACTCATTGACACCGACGCCCATATACCGGTCATAAACTCAAACCTTCGTATTCCTCTGGAGAAACTTCTTACCCCTGCTCCAATCGCTGCAGTCCGCGTAGACGATGGTGCGACTCCGGCTGTTGCTGGGTTGGGATTCACACCGGCGATGCAAAACACATACACCGACGTCCCTATCGTGTCTCCTCCGCTGAGCGCTAAGTTATACAAATGGAAGTTGACAAAATGCTTGCTCGTGACATCATCGAACCTTCTAGCCCATGGGCATCATATGTCATGCTCGTTAGAAAGGACAACAGCTGGCGCTTCTGTATCGGCTACCGGAACCTTAACCAAGTAACAAAAGAAAGGACGTGCACCCCTTGCTCCGGATAGACGACGCCCTTGACTGTCTCAGTGGTTTCAAGTATTTTTTTTTTTGGAAATACCTTCGTTCCAGGTATTGGAAGATTGCAGTTGACAACATGCATCATGAAAAGACGACGTTACGACATTGACGACGAAAAGACGACGTTTGGGCATTACGCCCATCAGCCGCAATGCCTGATCGGTTCTATGAGTTTAAGGTGATCTCATTCGAGCTATGCAATGCTCCTGCCACATTCGTACGAATGATGAACGCCCTCCTTCCCAGCTTAAAGGGGTCAATCTGATTGTGCTACTTCGATGATGTCATTGTCCTTGCGCCGACTTTTGACACACGCTTCGAGCATCTCCCAACAGTTCTTCCAGTGTTCCGCAATGCGAGACTTCACCTCCATTCGCCGAAATTTCACTTCGGCAGCCGGCAACATACTGTGCTCGGACATCTCGCCGACTGTTCTGGTGTTCGTCCCAATCTGGAGAAAGTTCGCGTGGTCATGGCTTTCCCTGTGCCAACCTGCGCAACCGACGTTCGAAGCTTTGTGGGCCTCTGCTCCTAATTCCGCAGATTCATGCGAAAATTTACTGACATCGTACGCCATCTAACGGAACTTCTTAAAAAAATACGCGATTTTTGTCTGGGGTATCGACGAAGTTGGTGCATTCGCGCAGCTGACGACGCGACTCACGTCGCCACTGCTTCTAGGCCACTTTCACAGGTCCGCCCCAACGGAGGTTCGCCCCGACGCCAGCGGCAACGGTATCGGCGCTGTTTCGGCACGACAGGGCGGTTGCAACCGTGTCATTGCGTACGCTAGCCGTCTTCTGTTACCAGCCGACTCGATCACTGAACGTGAATGCCTCGCCCCCGGTTGGGCAGTAGGTAAATTTCGCCCCTACCTCTATGGCGGCCCTTCACGGTGATCACCGATCACCACGCCCTATGCTGGCTTGCCTCTTTAAAAGATCCAGCTGGACGTCTCGGTTATTGGGCTCTACGGCTCCAAGAGTACTCTTACATAGTGGTGTATAAGACAGGCCGACTCCATCAGCGACGCTGATTGCTTGACACGTGATCCAATAGACCTACCAGACCAGCCTGAGACCCGCGAGTTAATATGCGTCCTCGCGTTTGCCGCGTTTGGTGGCATCGCCGATGAGCAACCACGCGACCCTTACCTGAGAGACATCATATTCAGCCTGACGGACCTGTCAAGTTCACCATCTTCGCGTATGTTTGTGCTGCCAGATGGCATATTGTACCGTTATAGCATGCACTCTGATGGCCCTGAACTGCTAATGGTTGTTCCCAAGCATATGCGTGAGACTGTGCTCGCACAGTTACATAATGTCCGAACCGCTGGTCATGCGCGAGTCTGAAAGACATATGAGCGCATCCGACGTCGTTTCTTCTGGCCCGGTATTTACCGTTACGTTTGCCGTTACGTCGCGTTCTGTAAATCTTGTCAGCGGGGCAAGAAAAACAGCAGCCCTACAAGCTGGCCGTCTTCAGCCTATTGAAATAAATTCTACAACATTTTTTCAAGGTGGTCTTGATCTCCTTGCCCTTTTCCTCTATTTCTGACTGGGAACAAGTGGATAGCAGTTGCTACGGAATACACCACTCGGTACGCGATCACGCGGGCTCTGCCTACCAGTTGTGCAACCGACGTCGCTGACTTCCTTCTCGACGCAGTTATACTTAACCACGGCGCTCCCCGACAACTCCTTAAAAACCGAGGCCGCTACTTTCTCTCATAGGTTGTCCAGGACATTTTGCACACCTGCGCTGCAAAGCACAACTTTACAACTGCGTCTCACCCTCAGACCAAAGGCCTAACAGAGCGGCTCAATAGAACAACCACAGAAATGCTCGCTATATAAGTCTCCGCTGACCACCGTCACTGGGATGCCGCTCTGTCGTTCATCACATTCACCTACAATAATCCTGCCATTATTCGGCTGATTTCTCTTAATCTTTTCCTTTGCATGAACAAGATGTACCCTATACTACCGTACTATGGTTTGACAAGATCATCCCAGGCCTTCTCGATACAACGGCAGAAAATGCCCGAAATGGCACGTCTAAAGCAACCAAAGCGCGTGAGATTCCACGCCTGCGTCTGACCACTTCTCAAGAGAAGCAGTGACGCATATATGACGCTCGTCACCGCGATGCCTACTTTAACCCTGGGGACATCGTGGTTCTTTGGGAACCAGCACGGCGAGTTGGTCTTTGTGGGAAGGTGATTTCATCCTACTACGGCCCATACCGCGTCTTGCGTCAAGTGACAGACGTGACTTACGAGTTACAACCTCTTGATACCTCCAAGCCTCGATCCTCCTCTGATATTGTTTACGTCGCTCGACTAAAGTGATATCACTCAAAGCTACCAATCGCCGGGTCATCGCATTCGCCGTCGGAGGTCATTCTACGAGGCGCTGCAGGAGCGAACGATGATGAGACGACTGAGGAAGACGACGGTCGCCGTAAGTTGTGCTCACGGGATCCATCTTGTGCGCCTGTCTTCTGCCCGTTCTATATATCGTAAATATGTTGCCCAGCGTCTGTTCTACTCGTAACAATATAAATCACGTCGGCGCAACTGCACGTAAAGCTTGTTTTCACTTTGTGTTCATAGCTATTTGCGGTGCTTTTAATTTCAACGTCACATTTAAGGTACTTTCAAATTTTGCACCTGGGGCGACAACATGCTTTTATTACGGGGTATTGCGTTAGTCGACTTTGCGGGCACTTACATGCCTTTAAAGTTTCTGTTGCGGCGATATGTCACCTTTGGTACCACCGGGAACACCTTTTCTCAAACACTCGCACTTCATAATATTTGGTGGCCTTTTCCTAGGGTGTTATTGATGTTTGAGAAGGCATTAGAATATATTGTTATAAAGGCTGTGGGTCTCACATATTCTGGTGTAAGCTGTTTCTTAGCTAATTCCAACTGCCACTGCAATCTTGGTCCGACATCATAAGCTCTGTCGAGGGGAACTTGCCAATAGTTTCTTTATGCTAGCGTTTATTTAAGGTCATTTAGGTGGTGGAGATAATGTTTGTCCTCGTTGCCAATTATTCTAATTGGTTTCACTTGTCTGACAAAAATTTCTCGCTTGCAGTGGCGCGGAGGAAGGCTGTACCAGTCTAAATATTGCTGGCTATCCTTAGGCTTCTGGTGAAGTGTCGTTCTCAGTTTTCCATTTTCTGTGTAGACCGTCATGTCTAAGAAGTTGATTTGACTAGGAGAGTGGGTGAGCAGTAAATTTAATACTCGCGTGAAGGCGGTTGAAATAACCAATTAGGCCGGTTAACATGTTTTTGACTTTTTATTATGAATAACAGTATTATAAATATGTCACCAATGTAACGCAGGTAAGTTCGGGGTTTCAAACGGTATGATTTTATCAGGTTTGCTTCAAGCTGTCCCATGAAAATTTGGGCATACATAGGAGCGAGTGGTGTTTCCATGCTAGCACCGAAAGTTTTCAGGTAGTGAATAGAATCGAATTCAAAATAGTTGAGCGTGAGAACTAATCTAAGGAGTGACAGGTAAAGTGACAGACCGAGTTGACAGGATCAATTTCCCGTGCGTGGTTTAAAAGGTACGGTGTGCTTACTACGATAGCAGTTAAATCGCTGAAACCGGCAAGTTCACTAGAAGAATCGAGGATTACCAACTGCACGTCGCTAAAGACGAGAGAGCGTGAAGCGCTCTTGTCGACCACATTGCTAATCACGGCCAACGCATCGATTGGCATAACCCTTCCATCATAGCCAAGAAGGAGAATTCCATGACTCGGCTTTTCATAGAATCTTTATTATGTTTTATTGTTCAAAAGACGACGACCACTACGACAGGAGAGATGGAAACCTAACATATATCTTCGCTTGCTCACTACGTCATTTCATGGCATACGAACGAAAAAAATCTGATGTCTACCTTAGTCTGACAAAGAGTCCGAGGGCGCATGATCAAATTCCAACCGTGGTGGCTACATTTCGATGGATACGAAATGCAAAAAATAAAAGAACGCCTGTGCACCATGCATTGCGTGCACGTTAATGAACCCCGGGTGGTTAAAATTATTCCGGAGTCCACCACAACAGCGTTCCTCGCAATCATATCGTAGTCTTCGCACGGATGACCCCATACATTTTTTTTCTAATCTGAGAAAAGAGCACGCACGGGCTCCGAAACAACTCTGTGTGTTAAGACACAGCTTTCTTTGCGCGCCCTTCAGGACTTCCTGACCGTCGCTGCTGCTTCTGCTTTGCTGAATACCTCATACTTAAAAGGAAAATTAAAAAAAATAAACTTACCGGATGTATCCGATGCTGGGATCGAAACTCAGTTTCGCCGACGCAGTAGCCCGAGGCTCCAACGAACAGGCCAGCATTGCACTTATACTTCTATCGCGCCTATGCCAACAAGTTCTTATAGCTGATCGCCGCGTGTGTCGCATTGTGTACCTCGGTTACGCGCGAGGACATTCGCACGCACTCGAGATGATGCGAAGGGGCTGCGCTGCGACAGATTGTAACGTGGATGATATCGTTTGAGCTATGGCTGTAGGTATGACTTTGCACTGGCGTGGTCACATTGCAATAACACACAAAACTAACATAGGTTTCAGTACACCTTACACTTTCAAGCACAGATTCATTGTATGTTGATTACAATAGGGTGCGTTGAACGTAGCACATTTAGTTTTTTCGCATTGATTCGATCAGTGGCCGTGACTTCATAATTTGCCTTGATGGAGTTGGTTGGAACAATGACACCTCGGCATTATCATTAAAACAAGGGAAATATTCACTTATGAGAGCAGTCATGGTGCACTGATGATAGCTGTGTGACAACCACGTTTTGCCTGATGAAAGCCGTTTGCATAAGCGCTTGGTGCAATTTGGCAGCGATACCTGGACACGGATTATTACCTACAATTTCAGTGCGCGCCATGCACCACGAAGTAGCTTAATGATGGACTATCCAGGAAGAGTGCATTATCCTTCGCATCGGACCATGAACACTGCTGCCTAAATGATAGCAGCCTCTTTTTCGGCTGGGATCGAAATGCAGCAACTGCTTTGACTTAAGATTCGCTTCAAGATGCCTTTGAAGATGGTAGATGGAACGCATGGTAGTGACCACGTTCCAACATAGTCTAATATCCAAGGAATTCACAAGGCCGACTTTACCACAGATCATCAACGCATCGACAGGACCAAATACACGTTACTCATTGGGAAGATGTGTCAAAACACTAAGCACTATTTGCCTGGAAACATGGACCAACTAATTGACGATACTGCTCAAAAAGCCACAGTATTTCTATGCTTATTCGCAAGTTTTCTGAATCGATGAAGAAATGGAATGGCTCCGAGCTAGACTTAGCCGTGCTGCGGAACGACGGTACAGGCGCACGAAGTCCACCTACGACTTAAGTGAGGCGAAACGCATATAGAATATCTAGCGTCGGATCAATTTAGTGCAATATTTAAGATGGAAGACTTTCTGTGGTTTTCTTGAAGCATGCAAACTTCTGTCACATATTTAAAGAACGGTTCGCGGTCTTCTAACATGGATGCAACAACGCCACCCTTTCAGATGCCTGGCTTTCTGCCAAGGTCCCTGAGAGATCGACGCACCAAATGACTTCTGTTTGAAGAATGCTCGTCAACCATCCTCGCTTCACCGCACATAATTTTCAGGACGCTTCAATCTCGCGGGATTCTCGTAAGGACAATCTGTATTCCATCGAGGAGTTGCAAGCACGTTTGGCAACGTGCAGGCGTTCCTCATCGCCTGGGCGATGAGGAACGCCGTGGCATACACAGCTCTTGGAAATTTCGGTCAAAGAGCGCCGCATACTCTTCTGGATGTGCACGTCAATTCATAGCTTGTAGAAGTGGTTGCTGCTTCATGGAAGTCGAGCCACCATCTTCCACTGCTGAAACTTGGCAAGTCATCCCTAGACGTGGCGTCGTATCGTCCCGTTGCCCTGGCCCATCGTGTAGGAAAGGTTAGGGAGAGGATGATGCCGACACGTCTACAGTGTTGTCTAGAACATTACGAGATATACCCTGGCGCTATGGCATACTTCTGACGTGGACGCTCTTCTATAAACATGATCCCAGATTTTGTCTGGTCTGCTCAGCATGAAAAAAGTCTAAGCAGACTATCAGCGGGGATGTTCCTGGACGTTAAAGGCGCTTACGACAACATGACTCAGTGTGGCATCCTGGGCACCTTGGGCGATATCGCCTTAGGTGGCCTTGTCGTTCGATGATTCGTCAACTCCTTGAGGATAGGTCATTCTTCCGTGCAAACAAACGATGGTGTAACATCACAACTGTAATAGGAGGACGTCGTTTGAAGCTCGCGAGCACCGAAATCAGTGATTGTGTCGGTGTGCGGGGCATAAAAGGGCTACTGTGCGCGTCTTTGGCACGCGGGTCCATGAGATCAGCTCGAGCGACAGTGCCGACAAGCTGGGCGGCGCGGGACAGCAGGAGAAGCTCTCGCCAGGCACTGCGGATCGAGCAGCGGGCCACGTGCCGATGTCCCCAGTCCTGCCGCTGCTGAACCGGGCTTCGCCCCGGCTCCGGGCACTTCAGAGTCAAGCTGTGTTGCGGTGTTCATCACCGTGCTGACCTGACGAGGCCGGGCTACGCACCGGCTCCTGTATTGCTTAGAAACGTCAAACTATGGCGATCATGGCTGCTCCTCATCCACCGAGGCCAGGCTGCGCCCCGGCTCCCGTCGCTGTCGTAGCGACCTGCTGTTGAGCTACGGACCAGCCAACGCTATCCCACCGCTGCGGCTCCATTCTCTTACCATTGGAACTGTGAGTTGTGCAGAACCTGAACTAATATTAATGACAATAGCTCAGAACCCCTATTTACTGTACTACCCGTATTTAGTTCGTGTCTAGTCCTATGCCTGCGGTCTGTGTTTAAATTTGTTCCCCTCTGTCTTGGGTGATTCCTTAGTGCGTCAGGCTGACTTCCTTCCACACATTTGCCCACACAATATGAAAGCTACCACGCTGCACCCCAAGATGGAGTCTTGAGCCTCACGCTATTTACCCTCATGCTAATCGAACTGGTTCACTCTCGTCTGCAATCTGTCTATAAGTCGATCTATGCAGATAATATAGGTATTTGGTAATCAGGAATGACATGTCCACAGGCGCGACCCCGACTCCAAAAAGCGGCCACATGAACATCAGGTTATCTTCGAGCACGAGGTCTACAGGTGCCATCTGAGAAGTCTTCTTTGGTAGCTTTCACGCTGAAAGCATCGAAACCGTACGTCTTCAGGATTAATCGACAGCCAATAACCTACGAAGAGAGGCAACGCTTTCTTGGAATGATAATTGATCGATACTTCTCTTGCAGCCCTCATGTCTCCTACCTAAAAAGAAGCTATTCAATTAAATTCATTCCAATTTATTTCCAGAATTGCAAGTGTGCTGACGGATACCAAAGGCTAAAAGCTGTTGGAAAACAGCTTGACTAGGCCGATGGTTCGTTACAAGGTATACATGGTGGTTGCATCAAAATCGTAACATTGTAAGACACAGAATAAATTAATTACATAAATGCACGATATCAAAACGGAAAATAATATAGAGAGTAAGAGAAAAAACATCTTTGATACTTCAGAAAAATGGAAGTTTGTTTGTAAGGGTTTACTAATAAAGCTAATATAATTCGCTCTGATATAAAGACTAGATAATACAGACTAAAAAATGAAGAAACATTCGATACATCAGAAGATAGAAATACATACATCGAATGCCTTACTGAAATCAATGAATAGTGCCAATGTGAAGAGATTTCTTTCTACGTTTTTAGTACATGTTCTTTGAGTGTGAGCGAAGCAGTTTCTGTTGACCTGCCTTTAAGAAAGCCATCATAATCCAGGCTCTCAGATTTCTCGCAGGAAAGTCAATTGGTGCGTCTGTGAGGGCGTTGCGCCAACTCTATAAAGTACTGTTGCGTCGTCTCCTACACTACTCCCTTACCTGCGATGGGTGGAAACGGTAGAACCAACCCTCGTGCCCTCCTGTCTCTGCAAGCTCAAGCTGCGCGAATATAACTTGCCCTCCCCAGGTTGGCATCTACGGCAGGAACAATAGCCCTCGGACATCACCACCCCGTCAACAGGCGCATTCAAATCGACGCTTTAATGGTGCACATCAGGCAACTCGCCCCAACTACGTCACATCATCTGCCCTCCCTTCCTGCTGCTCGTCCTCGTTCCGTCTTTATTAGAATAACAGACACCAACCATGGAACTTTACCATCGAACTTCATGCCTGATGCACGATCACCTCCAACGCTATGGCGCCTGTACCCATTCCAAGCCTCCTTGTCATTCCTGGCATCAAAAGGAAAACAGAGACATTACCTTTCGCCATGAAACAAACTTTTCTATTGTTCCTGCACCAGAAGTACACAAGACGCCTCCACGTTTACGCGAACGGTTCTGCTTCCTCCAAAAGTTCATCTGGAGCAGTGTTAATTAATTCCCGCTATATCTATCACCATTCAAGAAGTCTGAAATTTCATAATCGACGGCTGCAGAACTCACAGCGGTCCGTGGTGCTCTGTAGTTTATTCGTCGCGAATTATCACAGTCATGGTCCACGTTTGTGACTCGAGGCGAGATCTGCAGTGTCTGCTATCCGACATACAGCTACTTGACAATTACGCTACCAAAAACGCGCACAACCTTACCAGCGGATGCCGATTCACTGCGGAATTTCTGGAAACGACAGTGCAGATGGCGCTGCTTGACCGGCCCACCACATTGCCCTTGCTATATCACTACCACTGTCGAGAAGAGATGCAGCCGCAAGGCTTCGCTTCCGGGCACGCGAGCTTACACAGACGCTGCGGAACACGAGTGAATTCATCGACGCGATTCACCATAGATTTAAACCACGCCTGCAACTCCATCTTCCACGAAGTATGCCACGAGTGAAATCAACCCTTGGGCGAACAATGGGCGAATTCCCTTCCTGGATGTCCTCGTAGAGAGGACGTCAAGCGGCTTGAGGACTAGTGTCTAGAGAAAGCCAACGCACACGGGAAAGTACCTGAGCTTCGACTCGACGGACCCAATTGGGCAAAAGCGATCCGTCGCAGCAGCGCTCTTCTCCCGGGCATTCCGCGTCTGCTCCAGCCCTAAGAAACGTAGGCAAGAACTACAGGTTGTAAAAAGAGACCTGTTGAACATTGGCTACCCTCGACAGCTGCTCAGAAAGCAGGAGCGCAAAGCAGCGATGCCCCGCCGTGAAACGGCGAAAGAAACAGGGAAGCGCGCGGCGGTACTCTACACAGTGGGAACAAGCGAAGCCCTGGCACGAATTTTTAAGGGCTACGGTGTTCAAATCGCCCACGTGCCTTCCCGAAAACTTGGCCAACAGCTGGTACGCACAAAAGACCCTTTGCAACACGCGGACTACCCGGGAGTGATATACAAGATACCCTGCAAAGAGTGCGACGTGTCGTACATCGGCGAGAGCGGAAATTTAAAACGGCGCTTGAAACAACACATGAATGCCGTCGCCAAGGGCCACACAGCCACCAACGCCCTGGCGGAACATCACGAACTAACTGGACACATCATTGACTGGGACTCGGCAGCCATCATCGCAAAAGAAAAACACTTATCTGCCCGTGTGCTTATAACACTATGCAAATATGTGACCATGCAAATATGCAAAGATAAACACCATGCAAATATGTCAAGTGGGCAAATTACGCAGGGCATTCAGAAGCAGAGCCGTAATAATAAAAGCGCACCGTAGGGTACAGGCTACACTACGGAAGCGGTCAACCGTCAAACCAACACGTCTGTGTCCGCCGCGCTTGCTTTGCGGCTATGGCATTGCTAGAGGTGGCGGATTCGATCCCGACCGTGGCAGCTGCATATCCACGGGGGCGAAAGAGAAAACGCACGTGCGATTAGATTTTCGGACACAATAAAGAATATCGCGTCGTCAAAACTAATGCGAAGTTTGCCACTGCGGCGTGCCTTTTAATACGATTGTTGTTTTGGCACTTTACAGCCCCATATTCCAATTCATGTTTAATGCTTCTGTCACGATGCGATGTGGCATGTGAGGAAATGACGGTGCTCAAACCTCTCAGAGGTGATGAAAGATGGCGCACTACAACGCTTCAAGCGAACACCTCGCCTTGTGTGTTCTGGGTACTGCGCAGACAAGCAGCAGTGGTGCACGCAAGGTAACGTTTACAGTCAGCTCACCACTCTCGTGTTAGACTAAACGTTGAAGAAATTAAACTTTCGCCGTCAACATCACTGCTAATCATCGTCAATCGAAGCAACCAGCACAGAAAGCTTTATTAACATTGATTCGCACAGTTCGTGGGATCTGCATTATTTTTTTTTCTGCTGGCAGCCTTTTTTCCCTTTAGCCCTTGCGCCGGCACAAGGTAGGCAGTCGGTACATGCACTGGCTGACCTCCCTGTCTTTCGCTCTTTTTCTCTCTCTCTCTCTCTGTATTGTGCGTTGTAATGCAAAATGCTGTCATTGCTTTTCAATATTAGCTTGGATGTGAGCATCTAAAGAAACAGAAAAAGAGACTCTTTATTAGAAAAACAGGGAATTTTGCTGCCGCGTATACAAACGCTGACATGCTACTCTGTATAGGGATGCCTATAAAAAAAAAAGACCGCATCTGGAATCTGCCGCTTCACAAAGATAACTTCCTACGTTATGTTGACCCAGAAATGAGACGCAAATTTCCACGACCACTTCCACGACACTAAGAAACGTTGTACCATCGTCTTCGACTGAACGTGTTTACCACTAACCCCTACTGTGATAACTGTGGCAACTTAGAGACAATGGAGCACATATTACTAGAATGCCCCGCGTACCGCGACGAGTGAGCATCTAACTTATCTATTCTAAAATATGAAGCCAGTTGCAAGCGTAACAGCACGGAAATTGCTTATACATATTTCGCGGACTGCTTACAGCACTCGACACTGATTTGGTTTGTGTCCCTGTGGTCTCAGTATACTAAAAGCAGGTGCATAGTGGTCGGGGTGGCTTAACGGTTATGTTGGAGCACTGCTAAGCATGAGGTCGCGGCAACAAATTACGGCCGCGGCGTCCGCATTTCAATGTTGGCGCAAAGCAGAAACGTCCCGTGTCATGTCCTGTGTATCGGGGGCACGTTAAAGAAACACAGGTAGTCAAAATTAACCCGAAGTCCCCACTACGTCGAGCCTAATAATCTAATCCTTGTTCTGGCACGCGAAACCCCAGAATTGCTTTCAAAGCAAATATGTTTGCAGTTCCACGAGATAAAACAAACATTCGAGATGCAGCATCGAGATGACAATCCACCACCCGATGTTACTTATTAATCTTTGCGTTTAGGCGAAAAAAAGAGGCTGTTTAACATATCAGGACCAGGAGATGGTTACATCGTTCTCTTATCACACAGTGCTGCTTATATTAGGTAATTATGGTATATAGAAAAGGAAACTTTTTTACCTTATTAACGCACGAATTCGCAATAGAAAAGTTGGCAAATCTCACATAATGTGTGAGTCTATGACGACGTGAAACATTTGCCTGCACAAGGCATGTGAGTAAACATAAATAACAGGTCTCGTGGGTCCAGAGCTCAAGCAAGGGGTTTTTGCAGGTGGCACGGGTTTTTTTGAAGTGATAAGATGATGCACTACCCTCTTGTTGCATTGAAATGTCCTTTATTATTATATTGACGTGCTTACACTATGCGGTTAGCACGTCGATGTTGAAGTATGCTAGTAAAGTGTACCATGGTGGGTGGCTCGTTGAGAACGCTGCGTAGACGCTTATAAAAACTGACGTAGAAGACCTAGCCATGCGTCTTCAAATTGTGAAGTCCGCTTGCGAATATGTGATCCGTCAAAAGCTCGGTACGAGCAGTTAGTGTCTCGTTTATCAAAGCAAGAAATTATTTGTGTAACCCTTTAGAAATGTCGATCTTTCTGGAGCCGAAAGAGCGCACATGTTTCTTCGTCTTGGTCGTAAATTGTAGCGGCGACAGCACGATCCCGCTTTCGTATAGCTCGAACGTGTCGCCGAAGATGCGTCTACGCTTTCCGCATTGATGCGACGACGTTTGCCGGAAGCCCGATAATGTTTAGCAATTCAGTCTTTCGCTTGCAGAGCTTCCTTAGACGCTATGCGGCAACAATTCTAAACGCCACTACTATGACCTGAATCTTTTTAATGAGTCATTGAAAGTGGAGTTTTTAAAGCGTTAGCATTTTTAGGGTACTAAACGCACTTTATGGGGGCTATCTATCTATCTATCTATCTATCTATCTATCTATCTATCTATCTATCTATCTATCTATCTATCTATCTATCTATCTATCTATCTATCTATCTATCTATCTATCTATCTATCTATCTATCTATCTATCTATCTATCTATCTATCTATCTATCTATCTATCTATCTATCTATCTATCTATCTATCTAACCAACTAACTAACCGGTCTGCCGTCTTCTTGAGTCACAATCATAGTTCCATTTCAAATTGCTAGCGTATCGGGATGCTGTACGAATATAGTGCGAAACCAACCGTCGACGAAAATGGGACACTGAGTGTGCGACAATGTGTGCATATGTGCCGCTCTTGTACTTACCCCTCTCGCACCGACATGGGTCCCAGTAGATGCGGGACAGGTTACGTACTGATCTTCAGTGAAACGGTTTGACGCCGACTTGCAGCACCGGTTATGTGTCACTCGGTCACTGCTGGTCTTTAATAAAACCTCTTTGATGCCAACTTGGGTGAATAGGTGTGTTTCAATAGGTGTGGGCTCCTCTACAATGAACGTCCTTGAGGTTAACTTGGTAACTACTCTATTACAAAAGCCGTCATATGCCAGGTCACGGAAACAGTACTGAAATTCTCATCGGTTGCGACGCCACCTCTCCTGCGCACCTCAATTTCATCGCTAGGCATAGAAAAAGTCTCTGTATCCTGTTCATTACCACTTCGCGTGCAGGTAGCGTGGCTGCTCTGGGTACTCTACCGGCTGGTATAGATTTCTTCTGCTGCTTTTCCTATACCTTCGAAATTGCTGATGGCATTGCCCTAATTATCGTTCAGTGCATACATCTTGGCTTGCCGTATGCCACGATTTCTTCTTACTGATTTCATGCTGCGTCCATTTTTTACTGCTTCCCGAGTCTTTCTCACGTTTCTCAACAGCATCTCTTCGCAATATGCGTGATTCAAGCTTCATTTGATTCAAGTGCGTTCTGAAATGCACATAAGAATGAGCCCTCGGCGGTGCAGATTCGCTGTCGTTTTTCTTTGCCTCATTTAGTATCTTATGCTCCCTATGGAAGATAGGTCAAAACTCTGGCGGATGAAGCTAATGTATATAGAAATAGAATTGCACTTGTACGTACGCAAAAAAAGGATGCGTTTCGTGTGACAAGGTCAAAGGAACAAATGATGTAGTCCAAAAATAAGTGTACTAACTGCATTAGGGAGCCTCAGGGTGCGTGCGCATTGTAAACGTCATCGTTCTTTCGTGTGTTTTGGTGAAGGGTCCATCATTCACCAATGACCCCAAACTGCCTATTGTTAAGCATGTTGAGTCTTAAACTATATAGAAAAGGCAATATTTACAAGGTTTATTCCAGGAATTTTCATTTTTGTACTCTGTTTCGTGCAGGACGTGGGTTTCCGTGACTTCTCGTGTTTCGGTGAATAATGGCAGCCTGCAGAAAAAAGAAACAAAACCACTGCTGAAACAAGAAGCGCTAAAATATGTAAAAGTACAACCCGATGCCCTTTTTTGAAGTAAGGACTGCGTAGGGGGTACAATTTACGCAATACTCTTCGCGGCGGTTCCCTATTGACAACCATCTTTATTTATTGCGTAAAGCTTTCTTGATCATTTTGTCCTAAAGAACATTGTGCGATATTCCGTCCCCGTTACTTGTAGATCATAAACATATCAATTTCTCTTATACGTTCTTGGTTGTTTATTTGAATCTGGCAATAGCTAATCTCCTAATGGGGAACGTATCATATGTTTGACGCTGTTTTGACACCCCGGAGTTCCCATATAAACACAGAAAACAACACACAGCATTGCCATTAACCAATTTTCATACGTTGTACACAGTTTTCGGTTTCGAATTATTCAGCAAGTTTATTACGAATGGCTCGAGAGCAAATCAAGAAACAAAAGAAAAGAAATAAAATGCATCTTTTTCCTTATGGGCCACACAATTAGGCAGCTCCCGTACCTGAGTAGTGAATTATGTGCCGTGTACATTATAGTTTTCTAACTTTGTACTTTCGAGGAGTAGTTAAACATGGTACGAGCTTGCAGAGTCGGCGTCACCCTTGCGTAGAGCACGGAAACGGCGGCCATCGGGCCATTCGGGAGTCAGCCAGCCCCGTCTAAGGGTAGCTGGTGGGCACGTTTGGGCCCACCAACTACCGTCAGACGTTACTGGCTTGCTTCTGAGTGCCCCCGAGACTCTATACAAGCGTGACGACAACTGTACATCCTGAGAAGCAGCTGCGACCTTCAGTGCATACCAATTACAAGCACGGCACCAGTCTTCGTTGGCGATTATAGAAAAAAAAACTATGATCGTGATTTTACTCAGGCGGCGTTCGTTCGTGCTTATTGTAATTCCGTGTATGTGAGGCCCCGGTTTTCCTCGTACAGGTCCGGTCTGGTTAGGGCGGGCGGGTAATGTAAGACTATGTTTCTTATTCGTTTTGCGCGCCCTAGTCCATGCCCTTCGAACTTCTTCTGCACACGCGTCTTACGCTAAGACGTAACTTGATACGGGAAAACCTATGATACCGCACCGGATTATAAATTAGCCCAAATTTTCTAGCATTTTCCAATCTTGCGCATCATTTAACAGTCAATTCAATCAAGGACGAAAGAAAAGCCACTTCGCTTACAGTTAGAATGTGTAACGCTGCGTGTAATAGACACCTACTGAAGCAAGGAACAAACAAAACAGTTTCTATGGTGTCTTATGGATTCAGCTTTCACGATACTTAAGTTTCGCTAGGGCGTACACTGCTCATTAAGTAAAGTTGGTCTGATTTTCCAAGTTGAATTTCCGCTATGGTGAAACCCTGAGTTGACTTACTTTGACTCGACTCGACTTACTAGCTGCCTGCAATTGCGCACAAGTGAAATCCATAAATAGATTCACGCTTTTGAAGTTTTAGTTGCCAAGCTATTCCCAGGAACAAATCGTGATAACGCTGCCTGTCCATCAAACTCATGATATATTTTTGGTGCTGGGTTCCACACTTGGCACAGATCTTCAGGTAATATTCTACACGGGCCAGAATACGAATGAAGTTTTACTACGCACAATTAGTGCGCATATTTGCTCAGCACGTCGATCTTTCTGTTGGATTTGGGGGCTTCTACATTATTTGGATTCCTGCGCCGTTACGTTAGAGATTTGTCAATATAAAAATAAGTACAAAAATCATGAAGACTAGGCCGACGACAGGGCAAGAGCTCTCATGTCCTGATAGCGCATGCTGCACCAATCGATTGCACGCAGTGAGTCTAGAGCACCGGTAAACTATTAGTTTTTCTTCACAGGTCGGCTAACCAGAGGGGCTCATGAAATCGGATCCTTCACCTGTATTGTTATCGGTGAGATCTATCCGTGGAAGCCGATGTGGAAGTCGAAACCAGGACCTCCATATCCTCCACCGTGCCAGGCCATGGGGTAGGGCTCCCACCCACCGCCGTAGCCACGGCCGTAGCCGCCACCAGCGTTGGCCAAAGCGGATCCCAAGAGTGCACCAGCTCCCAGACCAAGAGCTCCCAGTGCGAGGCTTTTAAGAATGGCGTTTGCAGTGCACAGGACAGCACCGATCACGCAGATTGCCAGCTGCAAGATAAGAAGGTAATTTAAGTATATCACTTCTTTTTGTAGTTCGTAATATGTTAGGAAAAAAAGAGGCTACGCTCCCAAAGTAATATGATCTAATGCGTTTGCTTATATTGTGGTTCCAGAAATATATGGGCCTACATATCATGCTGTCATGAATAAGGAGCGTCTCACGGGCTCCACAAGAAGGAACACGCCGACGTTATGCGCTGCGCTCCATAAAAGCAGAAATCGGGAGGTGCGACAAACGACTGTTTGATGAAAGCAATTGAATTTGTTAGAATTATCTTTCTGAGCACCCTTCTCGTCATGCCCTATAACTCAAGGTTGCTCTGTAAGCTTGGAACAACGAACGTTCTTTGCCGTGCTTTACTTTCTCGCTTTTTTCCAACATTTTGGAATGGGAAGTGGAATTTTTTCCAAGTGGAAAAAATTCCACATCTTATTTATTTTATTATGGTAGTTTACGGGCCAAACCGCTTTCTGATTATGAGGCATGCCGTAGTGGGCGCTTCGGAAATTCGTACAACCTGGGGTCCCTTAACGTGCACCTAAATCTAAGTCCATGGGTGTCTTCGCATTTCGCCCCCATTGAAATGCGGCCGCCGGGGCCGCGATTCGATCCCGCGACCTCGTGCTTAGCAGCCGAACACCATAGCCACTAAGCAACCACGGCGGGTCCACTTATTGGTACTGCCTATGTAATCAAGGTAGCGGAATCTATCCACCAACGAGTCATTGGCCTGCACGCAATGCAGGTGGATGTACATCATAGTCAGAGTTAAAAAAAAGCACTGGAAGAAAAGAGATCTGGCTGACGAAATTCTGGTTTACTGATAAGCATGACACGCTTATAGTAAGCTTATATTTCAGTTTGAACAAGGAGAAGGACAAAGAAAAAGCTGAGAACTTAACCATATGCAATTTTTTGTTCGCAACCTGGACATGGGTGCGAGAAAAGGGCGCCTAAGAAGAAAAACAAAGGCAAGCAAAAGCACATACAGACACATAATCACCAAGTAGTAAAGGCTGGGCCTCCGTATTCATAGGTCAAGTGGATCGTAAAATGCACAAAATCGTTTTGGAGGTCTTGTGATGTGGTAATGGCATCACGTTTGTTTTAAATGCCTTTTACCAGAGATGCCGGTTGTCCAACTTATTGAACCGAGGGAACAGTGGTAATCTCTACGCTGAACGCCGCTGTCACTGGACCAAAATTTGACTTGTAATTTTCTCTTCGTTTCAACATTATCGATCAACCCTGCGAAGCGTACGTAAAGAATGCGATGTATAGTGCTTCCGATTCTCTGTAACCAAAACGGACATAACAAAAGTGCGATGTACAACGGCTGCGAGGCCGTAGAACATGCATAACAGAATTCGATACGTCAAGAGCAAAAAGAAAGATGACAATAATTGGACATTCCATTCGTGTTGCCTTGGTTGCATCTTGCATTTACGGTGGCTGGAGCCAGCTGAGTTAATGTTTATGCCCCAATAAGGTAAATGCGTTTGTCAGCGGAGAACGAGAAAATGCTGAAAGTGAAGTATTGGTGAAATCTGAGTGGCCCGGGCACTGCAGGTCATCTGCTCTATTGATGACGTCAGACAGCACATGCCATGGTTTCTTAGCTCCCGTAAAGTACACACTGCGTAAGAAACATGCCTCATACAGTTTTCTCAACTTTAGCATTCGCGTTACAGATCCTGTATTATATGCTGGGGAATTGTTGTCCGATTGTAGCTCGTTTTCTACTGTATTTTATCTGTACCCCGCAAGACCCGTGACATTATGTTACGTTAATCATTTGTACTCTTCTCTTGAGCAGGCGGATGCAAGGGCCATTATCAGTGCGTAAAGGTTGCCATCCATGTCGTCTAAAAAATGTGTTTCTAAGTGTTCGTCACTAACAGCGCCCCGAAAAAAAAAAAGCGCTTTGGTACATCTTATTCTGTTCTTTGAAAGGAAGTAAGAAAAACGATGTAATAAGAACATATGCAGCGGTGTGTTGCGTATACAGCTTTTCCACGGTTAAAAAGAAAGAAAGGTGCCCGTTATTTGATAAGACAGTTCGGACGAACATAATGTCAGTATGGTTTGCAGTTTTTAAGACGGGGAAAAGCTGCCCTCTGTACTATCAAAGACAATTTCAAAAGTAATGACCGGTGCATCAGGGTACTAGAGTGCGAAAAATAGCAGTGTTTAAAGGTTGACCTTCATTATTTGCTATTTATGCTGTCAATTGTTTTAAAATGGCGGAATATTATCTAGCAAGACAAAAAAGAAAATTAGTGGCATGTCAATGCCAGAGGATTGGTGGCTAAAAAGCATCGTTGATGCAGCAGTTATTAGGCACGACGTACCAAATCACTTTCGTTTTTTCTAATTACTAAGTTAGTGCTGTATACGTTAAAGGAATCAGCGCCATATGCTTGTACAGCTTTCGAACTGAAAGAAATGTCGCACTGAAATATGTGTGTTTTGATCAAATTTGCATGTAAGTCCAAGCAAGCTAGATTTTGCTCTTCAAGCTATATCAATAGCGTGATGACTGATTGCACTTGTCGTGGTAAGAGGTAGTAATCATGAATGCGACCAACATTAGACTTTTCACCAAAGTAAACGTTCAATATCAAATGCGTAGTGATTGAGGTTTAGCAATGACAAGTTCTGTAAAAGCGTCAAAGGTAGCATTAGTACAGCCTGCCTTGTGCACTTGTACATCACAAACAATCTTGAAAATAAATTGGCAGCAAAAGCAGGTCTCCGCGAATAATATTTTATCCGCATTTTGTGTTAATGATGTTGATAATTAAGGCTACCTGCAATGTGCTTCAAGATTAGTCGTGAAGTTAGGTGTGTGCAAATGGCCAAAGAAAAACTTACAAGACCCTTCATGTTTGCCGTCTTTCACGCTGCTCGAGAGTTCTTTGAGCTCCTGAGTTCTTTTATATAACGCCCTCCTTTCCAGAAACTGCCACTCTTTGCACAAGCATGTACATAACCTGCACCATCTCGGCGTGACATTTTTGTTAAGGCTAAATCTGTCGCTTGACCCCAAACTGCTGAATATTAACAGCACAGAATTGCAATCGAGCTTAACCTTAGGCGTACTGTTTGCTAATTGGATCAGTTTACTTGCATTCCGTCACACAGTTTATTGCGCGGCACAGAGGACAACTCCTGAGATGTACACAAAAATGAGGTTAACTTCTGCGAATGCCGTTCACGCTTCGTTCAGGAGGTACGTGTTTCACAACTGTAAAGTGAAGAAAGTCGTAGCAACCTTTGCTCCATTGCTGTTTGTGCCCTCCGGATGTGCAATATTCCTGTGAGGAGGCGACGAGGTGAAACTGTATAATAGCTGTCACTAATTAAGGAAGGATGTGGGTCATGGTATGCGCCTGGAATCTTTATCTGTTTCGAAATAATGGGTGGAATGTTCCGATGCCTGTGGTCTTGAAAAGAGTAGTCCCAAGCACGGATCCGAGTGGGTCAAACATGTGCCTACATGAACGGATCAGTAGTAACTATAACACGCGGGCACGTGCGAGTTAATTTCGTATAGCAAGACCGATTCCAGCCCGATTTGATCTTCCAGCCCGATTTCCAGCTTCCAGCCCGATTTGAGCTAATCACTCAAATACAGTACCTTCAATATTAGCGTGATTTGTGCGAGCTTTGGCATGACGAAGAAGCAACGCAATTTTCAGTGTTAATTTTTGGCAACCGCACATGTGGTAGGTCAGAAATAAGGGAGAGTACGTACCTCCTTTCCTCTTTTTTCTGATCTAATCTCCAACGACAACCAAAATATATACTAAGGACGATGTGCAGTCGTGCCAATTGTTTTATTTCCATCACCTCAAGCTAAAATAACTACTGAAATTTTCTGTTAAAAGCTAGCTGTTCTATAACGAAGACTTTTCGACAAGTTTTGCCATCAGCTCCTTATCGCAAAACAATCAATGAAAAATCGGCTATTTCACTGGGTGTTTTGTAAACATGGAGGTCATTTTACGCACGAATATGCTCTAATTACCTCTGACACTACTTCTTTAAGGTTGTATTATTGTTCATTTATGGTCATGCAAGTTCACAATGAGCAATGTAAGATTATCACACATATCATGAATGGGCTTATATGTATACGCACTTAGACTACCACTACAAATGGCGGGTAATGGTTCGGTTCTCTGTTTTTTTTTTTTACGCAACGAAACAACAAGTGCTGCCTAAATATTCTCACTACGAGAAATAAATATCTTCAAGTGGGCAATATTGCTTCAATAAAGCGAATAGGGTTCTACAAGCGTTCGGCAATTCGCCGACAGTGGCAATCGTGGATGATGTCTGCGAAATTTTAAAATTTCGGTTATGTTGTAGTTGGCTCTCCCGGGTACGCACATCCAACTTAATCCCATTGTTATGGAATTCAGTTGGCCAGCAAACAAAAAAACAAAAAACAAAACAGGTTTCTTATTATTTTTTATTTCAGTGGAACAAAATGGCTCCCCCCGAAGAGGAAACGGTATAGTGTTGTTTCTTATTGTTTGTATTATAGCATGTACTAAACGATTGTTTTTACAGAAGTGTCGGATAAATCTTGTGCAATAACTATGCTTCTGAAAAACATTCTGTGTATCAGGACGTCCACTTCACTGGCCCTGAAAGTGTCTCGTCAGTGCGGTTATGGTTTTCACCTGTTTAGCTATAGTCGGTGACAACCTAAAATTAGAAAACAAGTTCACTGCTGTCCAACTTGTACCCTTGAAATGCGCCACCTAAGAAGACGGCACATTTCAAGGAAAGGTGAGTTTATAGCAATTCAATATGGCATCGTTTCTATGACGAGGTACCAAGAGCCAACGAAAGTCTAGAGATTTTTCGTGCCCGTTAAACCCCGTTACTTCGCATAGGTGTACGAATTCTTCTTTTTTAGTGTTTAGCTCTGGGAAGTCACCTTTCGATTCAGTGGGAATTTCTGATTATATCGCCATTTAAGTACGCCCATGCGCTGGCACTGAGTACTTTTGGCCACCGTCGTTTCGTCGCCGCTGGCAAGATGCCAACGCCGCATGCGCCTTCATCACGCCGATCGGGTATTCGCATCACTCGGACACTCCCGACCCTACAGATTCGTCTGAAAGTCGTGGCACTCAACGAATCTCATCGTATTCATTTACGTGCGATGACGCGAAGATGGAGTCCTCGTGCAAGCGTTGAACGTACGCGCCTGTGTATGCTTCGCCTGCCGGCAAAATACCTCGTCACCAGCAGAAGGCTTCACATGAGTGTCACCACTTGTGCTCTTTTATCGCTTGCAGATAACAGCTCGGAAATTGTAGCGACCTTTCTTCTCCAATGTTGCGCGATCAGGTAAAAGGGTGGTTTCAGTGTGTCTGAAGCGGTGAACAAACGGTTCATTGTGAATACGACGGCAGCGGATGTGAAAACACCAAGTATGGACAATGTGGAGGGCCCGAGTTCAATAATACGGATGGTGTCATTCATTAGGTTTACGAATCCTTGTTTGGCCTTCTGTTACTCGTCCTGTCGGAAGTGCATAAATAGTTCTAAACTCGTTTGTGATATTCTTGCCTTGGTATATTCGCGCGAGTACCATGCATGCGAAAGCGTGTCAGCAATGATTTTCGAAACGTATCAGCCTCAGCGATAGCTTGCACATCTATGGTTTTAGCAGTTGTCACGAAACTCCAACTATAACACGGTCAATATCGTGCCGGTGCTACGCGGTAACCTACGTTCGTGATCGATCGATTATGATCACGATAAAACACGAATTGTGTTTTAGGGAAGAAAAAACTTTTTTTTGAGCGCCGTAGTAACCAGCTCGCAGTTTCAATTTTAGCTGTCTAATAACACGTGTGTTTGTCATTATGTAAACCCATATTCTGAGTGCATAGTATCGACAGCGCTGATTGATTGAATGATTGAATTGTTATGAATTGGAAATGTTGGCGATAAACACAATATGCACTCAGCTGCAGTATAAATATACATTGCTAAGTGCATGAAAGGTGATGTTTGCTGAAGTCAAAGATTCCGGCTATTTATCAGTTCGATCTTAATAATCGCGCCTCATTTTTGTGGTTAACTAATATTTAGCTTGAATAGAGGTTGTGATACTTCTTTATTAGGATTAACTCGTCATTCTTTATTTGCTCCTTCAGTGTCGTTTTCTTACAATTCTATCAGTCTATATTTATCTTCGAGGAGATATGAATTGAACTTTTGGTAATGGTAACTTTTGGTAATGTGAATTAATAAATACTAGTACGAGAAATGAAAGTGCAGCCCATTCGCTATAAAATCAGCACCCCCCCCCCCCCTCCAAAGGGGCTCTAAATAAGTTACTCTTAGTAGAAATAAGAAAGTTTCCTTATACACTTTGTTTGCACCAGCTAATGCATGATATAAATTGCTATGTGTTGGTTTATTGAAGATAAACTGATTCGAATCATCTTGCAATTTCCAGCTTTGCTGTCATAGTTACCACGGAGTATGAGAAAAACCCGTGATCGCAGTTTCATAAAAATAGGAAGAGTTGAAAATTAGAGATGTCTCATTTAGGCTCAGGTGTTGCAAAAACATTTAAAAATGCTTGAAGTATTTCAAAAAAACTACTCAAAGCTAACCATTTTGTACTTCTACAGCAGAATAAGTGGTGTGCAAAAGCCTGTTCTTTGGTATTGGCATTTGTTTTTGGGGTATCTTAGAGAGGTTTCGCTGGGTCGTGCAATTTGCTATCACCAGTGGTACGGTACCACCATGCAGGGGTACCGTACTACCACCGTGCGTGTGGTGGTACCGGAGGTAAGCGGCGCGTTCTGACATTTTTTCCTGCTGACTGCTAGCGTTTTGAGCCGCTGACGTGGAGATGCCGCACTGATCAGAGGCGTTCACCAAAGTTGTACGGGGTTTCGAACTGGTTTGCGGAGTGCCTCCAATAACAGGCAAATGCCTCCCATAATAGATAGTGCCAACATATTGCCAAAAATAGCCAAAGCAAGCACAACGCATTCTTGATTACCAACCGCAGTTGGTTCTATATATAAATTTTTATGAACGTGAATCTAGTGCACCGTTTATGATAGAAATTACCTCATTACAAAGAGCTCGCTGCTTCCTTTGGTTCTTGGTTCATTGTCATCATCGGAAGCAGGCGGCCGGACATTTACCGCCAGTACACAGGCTACAATGCGAGAAAGGGCGTGCTCTTGCACACCCGATTAGCGGGGTGCGTTCGTCACCGAACGGCTATTTGAGACTCAGGGGCCAGAGGCGTAGCCAGTGGGGGGGGGGGGGGGGGGGGGAGGGGGGGGAGGCTTATGGGGCTTCAGGCCCGCCCCAGAAATTTTTTCGTGCTGCCATGCACCTCCGACCAAAACAACTACCGGCGCCGGAAATCATTCTGGATTTTGTATACAACGCCTTTTTAATGTTCGAAGAGACATTTCAGTTCGAATAGTGCAAACTCGGGCTGGATTTCGCGGCAGTGCCCAACCACCAGGGGTCACAGAACGCAAGGAGCCCCATCCGTGCACAAAGTTTCAAGGGTGTTTTGATGGCGAGCGGGCTCGTTGCGACATCGCGCGGAGGCCGCGTAAATGTAGATTCGGAAAACTTATGGGTATAAAGTTCTCATAAACTTTTGATTTCAAAGGTGCATTGACATTTCCAATGTCGTGCTTTAGATTTTCAATTCCGGAGCTTTATGGGTTTATTGTTATCAACATTTGACGCCAAAGGCGCATTACCTTTTCTACAGTCGTACATCGGACCATACAACGAAACAAGCCAAATCAACGCGCTATCAGAAACGATACGTTCATTTAAAGGATCGCCAGCCGTTTGTGCACAAGCGCGATTAAGAGCAGGCGCGAGAGAGATAATGTGGGGGCTTTTGCTCCTTGAATATATGGCTCTGCCTAGCCACTACGGAGGAGGTTTGTTAGAGCGTGTTGTATGCGTTTGTCCCCTAGACATGCCGACATTGCAGAGTGCGGTCGAGTTTGTTTATGCTGCGCTGCTGGCTGCCCGCGCCCATTTGGTGATCGTTGTGTCTGAAGGAGCAAGGTTCTGACTGGTGTTGTATAAGTCGTGGGTCGCTTTTTTTGTTGTGACGCTAGATTGTATTTTTTACAAGCACTGCTCCAGGAGGGCACATGCAACCGGCAAGCGGAGGCCTCAGGAGAGCACCTGAGGTTATATTAAAGCAGGCGGCGCAGGATCTCCGGGGCACCCAAGGGGTAGCGGGGGCTTCAACGCCGGAAGCAGGGCGGCTCCTGTGTTGGGGCCGCGGAGGCCGAAGCGTGCCAGGGGGCGTTCGCATAAAAAATTGGCTGTGAACGATAGCGGACAGCCGACCTTATACACGCCTTGCACGCGCAGGCTTCGGCGACCCCCAAACCCACGGACCAGCGCGGGTTCTAGCGTTGGTGTCTCTGTTGCCGCTTTGTTGTCCTGGAGGCGCCGCCAATAATGCCAAATAATGACATGTTATTTCAGTTAGTAAAAAACATAATTGATTAAATGTATTTGCGTGCAGCCGCCAACTTTGAAGCTATGTTCAGCGCTACCGCGCCCCGCGACTTCTGCAACACCAGTCAGAAGTTTGCCTCTGAAGGTACGTCGGAAAGGCTTTCTCGAGTCTGTGGCGCTGGTGCTCAGCCAGTCATCGTCACCGGCGGCCTTTCAGCCACTTGCGTTCATCCACGATTGCTAAGGTGCTGTGCCTTCTAGATATTGAATATATGCGGCCTGAGCTCTACTAGGGTCGCTACTGCTCCCACTGAAATCTCTGTGACGTTATTTGCAAGATACATTGTCTCAAGGCGCCAGAAAGCGATGATCCGCCACGAGTGACGTAGCACGAGTGCCGCAGGTGCGAGTCAGTCTCTCCGACACAGCGGTCACCAAATCGGGCGTCAGTGCCCTCTGCTTCACCTATTTAAACGCGCCAGCAGCTAGCAGACGAGCGTAAGCAGACTCGACCCCACTCCGCAATGCCAGCACGCCCAGAGACAAACGCCTACAACACGCGATAAGAAACCTCCTATATATGACTGTGTCGTATGTTCAAGCCGCAAAAGCCCCCCATCTCTCTCTCCCGCTCTTACTCGCGCCTGCCCACAAACAACTGGCCATGTGTCAAATGAACGTCTCGTCTACCCGACAAGTCGACAAAGCACGTAGCGAGGTCAGATGAAACGAAGGGTTGCGGTGGTTCATTTGTGCCGTCATTTCACGCAAAAGAATACCAATATTTTTTTTTCGCCTGCTCCAAAGCATCCATATCAAAACACTAAAGCCAGCAGAGGAAACTACGTTGTTATTTATTTTTCTGCTTTGACATTAATTCGCGAGGACCCCACATTGCACCTCTTCAATTTTCTTTTTTTTTCGCTGCCCGCGGGCTGTAAGAGCCAGCCAGAGCGCATGCGTTTTTCACGTGCTGCCCCGACCACCGCGCGGTGCACTTCGGTGCGCGTTCATTTTTGTCTACCTAAATGTGTTTTCGCTTCACTGGGCTTTGGACGCTTTCAGGCAAGTAGACGAGTAAAAAAAAAAAAAGAAATAGTCGCTCGCCGCCATCACTGCGGGGACTCTACAGATTTCAATACGGTCACTTGAACGCCACCTTTGCGGAAAGTCTTGTCTCACTGGAGAAAAATATCGAGCAGTGTGCGTATGGTTCTCTGTAAGCCAAGCGTCTCATATTTTCTTCGATATTCTTTCGATAGCCACATGAGGTGCCCAAAGAAGGCATTCGATTGTGATCAACATACTTTCCTTTGCATTTCTTTTTATTTCGGGGTCGGGCTCCACAAAGGAAAGAAAAAGACACTGTTGCGGCGCAGTGAATTGCCTCATGGGGAAAGTTGGATTTCGTTACTTCTTTTGCAGAAAGTAAAAGGCCGCGGGATGCGTCAGTTGCCGAATTCTCTTATTGTATTATTGCGATAGCAACTATGGACACTCCAGGCGCATTCCTGCCGTTGCCGTCGCCTTTATGTTCCGTGTAAAGTCAAACGGCGATAACTTCGTGACCGCTCGCCCCATACTGCATGCGCGAGTGAAAGCGTGGGGAGGGGGGGGGGCTCAGTCTTGTGTGCGCAAGGGAGAAAAGTGGGGAGGAAGGACGCCTCCTTGCGCCGCGTGCGATACATGGTGGGAGGGGGGGGGGGGCTTTGGGTTCTGTGATCGGTGCATCTGTGATTGCCCAACATATCTATTGGCCTTGCTTGACGCATTATATACAGTAACTTTGTCTTAGATACGATGATTTATTATAGACTTATACGTATATTTAACTACTTTGTTGCGAGGTTTTGTGTATACTTGCAGTGAACGTTGTTTCTAGTGACATCTTTTTTATCCTTTATGCAGCTGTATCTTCGCATTTATATATTCCGTTGTATTTTCGCATTTATAATGTACGATGGCGAGTCAAACGAAAGTGAGACAACACACTCCGCACAATAATGGTTCGGTTGTTTATCTGCAAGGCATGCGCGTAGCAAACAGGCCTATCTCATTTACAAAAGTGACACGCAGGTGTGAGGATAAATGTTCTTTAATGCTCTCATACATTGGACTGAACATGGTTGCGTGAAATAATGGAAGCTCCGAAATTTAAACAACGTGGTGTCGTGAGGTTTGTGACAGCTGAAGGTGTTTCCCAAAAAGAAATTAGTCGCCGTATGGCTGCCGTGTACGTTGAACATTGCATTTCATTGGCGACTGTGAAGCATTGGAGCAAGCGGTTCAAACAAGGACGTGAAAGTTGCAAAGACGATCCAAGTCCGGGCCAAAGCAAGAGTGAAATCATCCCCAATGCAATAGCAAAGGTTGATTAGCTGATTAGACAAGAACGGAGGATAAGCATCGATGAACGGGCAGAGCGAGTAAACATCAGTCACGGTTTCGTTCACACCATAATGCATAAACATCTCGGTTATCGGCTCTTGTGTGCGCAGTGGTTGTCCAAGATTTTGAACAACCACCAGAAGACGGAGAGGTTCGGCGCTGCCTTCACTCATATGATCTGGTATCACAATGAGGGTGACGACTTCTTGTCTGCAATTATCACCGGGTACGAATCATGCATGGTGCCACTATTACGAGCCTTAAATACGACGGCAGTCTTGAAAGTGGAAACATTAGAATTCACCACTCCCAGAGAAAGCGAAGGCAGTCATTTCCACCGAAAATTTGTTGTTGACTTTTCTTTCGATCGTAAGAGGCCATTACTGATCGAATTTGCTAAACCTGCAGAAACTATCGATGATTTCTGATATTGTGACACGTCGGATCGGCTGCCTGTTGCACTCAAGAAAAAACGACGTGAAAAATTGATGAATGGGGTCATGCTGCACCATGACAATGCCCGTCCCCACGTCATTCATGTGGTTAATGCAAAACTGGCAAAGTTCATGTGGGAAACGCTGCAACATCCGCCATACAGCCCAGACGTGTCGCCTTGCAACTTTCACAATTTCGGGATATTGAAAAAACAGCTCAAGGAAACCAGATTTGTTTCGGACGATGACGTGAAGGAGTCAGTTACACACTTTTTGAAGCAGGTACCCAAGGAGCTTTATGAGACGGCAATCACGCGACTCGTTATTCACTCGGACAAATGTCTCGACGCTCTTGGAAACTACTTTTAAATAAAGTGGCCCGTTCGTCATATATTCCCCTTGGCTCATTTTCATTCTACTCGCCTTTGCATATTTTGCAGAACTTTTTATATGTGCTCTCTGTTGCGACTATAATTTCGCTGCAACTATTCACAATACACGGCCGGTGACAGCTCCTGCTGTGCAATACATCGTAACGAAGGACAGCGTTATTGAGATTTTGCACTACCCTTTGCATATGTAGAAATATCTAAACAACGTTCTTGAATTACAATATTTTATTAAAATATTTGTCCCTACCTTTTAATTTCACAGCCTTTACATTTTTCATATCACTGTCATGCGCTGTTTTGCTGGGGCGCTATAACGTAAAACTATTCCAAACTTCTCTATTCCAATTCTGTAATCAGCCCACCGAGATTGGTCACAAGCTTTTTTGGACCACCGCCACTCCGCCTGTCTGTCACGCGACGTCACGAAAACCATGACAGCTCCCCATCTGATATGGCGTGTACACACTGATTATGCACGATTTGACCGAACAATAAAAAACATAGTCATTTCTGATTCGACCCCTTTTCGCCATTAGCCCTCGGCTATTGGTCACAAGATTTCCGGCTGCACTCACTTCACCGGCCTGTCACCTACCTTGTCGTGCCTGTCCTGGGAAGAAACCTTCAAAAGAAGACAAAGAAGATAGGAAGCGTAGGCATGATGTGCGGAAGGCCATCGGTATTCCCCCGAAACTACGGCAGCCTTGGAGCGCTAGACTTCAACAAAAGCCAGCAGCAGAACGCAACATCTGAAGGCTCTTGCATGAGTTAAACAATGTACTTGCATTGATTCTGCTGCAATTTTTTTTGTTTGTGAAGTGCATCGTTATCCTCTGAAGCCCAGCTTCATTTTCTGTATTACCGCATTTATTGAAATCTAGATTGACCTTTCTTTCTCCGAAAGATTATGCAAAAAGAACTATCGGCTTATATTCATGGCCAAGATATTCTGACCTATATTTGCGAACAAAACTAGCAGATACCGAGCAAATGGAGTGCCTCCATCGCGCCCATTGTAAACTACTGTGGATATTACCCATACCGGGTTTAAGTAAAGTTGAATATCCGGCGCACTCTACGATACTGAGGGCGCAGTCATTTTGGGTGCCGAGGAGGCCTGCGAATCGTCCAACACACATGCTTCTCTGGCAGTTCCAATGAGGACGTGGCTCATGACATAAACTAGCAAGATTTAGGCGAATGGGTTCATTGTTGTTCCTTTTTCTCAAAAGGTAATGGTTGACCAACATTCAAGTTATCATTTTTGATATCCAGTCGAATATACAGTGCTTGAATTATGTTCGTGATTGACCTTTTTTGAGTAAACACAGCGTATCCCAACTACGATCATAATTAAACCTATGGCAGTGACATAACACTGAACATAAAAAAAATCACTGGTGATTTACCTGTGAATTCGAGAGCAATACGAGCGCTTTACGGCACACCTATTGGAGGTCCCGGAACCAGGGTTCGGACCGCGTTAACCATATAGCAAAGTGTTGTCCAGGAACTTACTCGACACAAATTGTGCCTCTTCGAGGAGTGAAGTGCCGTTGAGTGATGGTAGTCCGGATGATGCCACAAGCAGTTGTACTATATATATATATATATATATATATATATATATATATATATATATATATATATATATATATATATATATATATATATATATAGCAGTCATGGCACTCATAGCGGCATTACGGAATCAGGGTGTAGACGAGCCGTATGTAAAAATACTGAAAGATATCTATAGCGGCTCCACAGCCACCGTAGTCCTCCATAAAGCAAGCAACAAAATCCCAATAAAGAAAGGCGTCAGGCAGGGAGATGCGATATCTCCAATGCTATTCACAGCATGTTTACGGGAGGTATTAAGAGACCTGGATTGGGGAAGAATTGGGAATAAAAGTTAATGGAGAATACCTTAGTAACTTGCGATTCGCTGATGATATTGCCTGGCTTAGTAACTCAGGGGACCAATTGCAATGCATCCTCACTGACCTGGAGAGGCAAAGCAGAAGAGCGGGTCTAAAAATTAATCTGCAGAAAACTAAAGTAATGCTTAACAGTCTCGGAAGAGAACAGCAATTTACAATAGGCAGCGAGGTACTGGAAGTCGTAAGGGAATACATCTACTTAGGGCAGGTAGTGACGGCGGATCCGTATTATGAGACGGAAATAATCAGTAGAATAAGACTGGGCTGGGGTGCGTTTGGCAGGCATTCTCAGATCATGAACAGCAGGTTGCCATTATCCCTCAAGAGAAAAGTATATAATAGCTGTCTCTTACCAGTACTCACCTACGGGGCAGAAACCTGGAGGCTTACGAAAAGGGTTCTACTCAAACTGAGGAGGACGCAACGAGCTATGGAAAGAGGAATGATAGGTATAACGTTAAGGGATAAGAAAAGAGCAGATTGGGTCAGGGAACAAACGCGAGGTAATGACATCTTAGTTGAAATCAAGAAAAAGAAATGGGCATGGGCAGGACATGTAATGAGGAGGGAAGATAACCGATGGTCATTAAGGGTTACGGGCTGGATTCCAAGGGAAGGGAAGCGTAGCAGAGGGCGCCAGCAAGTTAGGTGGGCGGATGAAATTAAGTTTGAAGGGACAACATGGCCACAATTAGTACATGACCGGGGTAGTTGGAGAAGTATGGGAGAGACCTTTGCACTGCAGTGGGCGTATCCAGGCTGATGATGATAATGATATAGCAAGAAAGAAGTGCATACGCACGTAAGCAAAGCAAGACCAGATAGTCAATTGCAATCGTTCGGCCGGCCCACGACCAAATAGTATAAATAAATGTTCATGTTACTTTTGCATCTTGACCTCTGCCTGGACTTTCAGTTTATGAAGCAGCAGATTAGAAGAACTCCGTCCTTCTTATAGATATATATATATATATATATATATATATATATATATATATATATATATATATATATATATATCGTCATACCGCATTCGAAGGCAAAAAAATAGAGCCGCACGCAAGCGCAGTGGTACGCTGAAGCATTCTAGGATGTAGCTATTCCGTTAGCCTCATGAAGGCAAGAGCTCAGTGCAAAGCATGTTTTCAGCTGAGTTCCCGGCAGGACTGATTGAGTCTACGCGTTACACGCTTGTTCTGGTAGTGCGTCGGGCGTCGTCACAGACGAGTGCCAAACTCGCTGAAGAATATTTTGTGCTGGACGTAATTTATATTGGCTTTACGACATTGATCATCAAGATGACGTTATGTTTACTGACAGAATCACACAAGCACTTTTGTCGGCGCCATGGGAATTCATTACAAAGTATGACGTAAACACTGACAACTTTGCACAATAAACAATTTATTTAGTTAATTTGTTCAAGATAGGAGAACACTATGTACAATGTTTGACTCGTTGAACCAATTCCGCTGCGCAATTTTTGTGCTGACGTACCAACATTCCGCAGGTGAGTCCAGATATGTGTGACCTGAAAAAAGAAAGGCAGTGACCAATAAAATATATGCAGAGGATTCCCAACGTTTTTGAAAGAGTTGCAGTCTTTTAAGCTTACAGTAGGCCCCTAAAAGTACGTTTTAGCAATGCCTATTTCAAATGCTAAGCAAACATTGAACATTACATATATGTGTAAGATCCGCACGATTGAACAGCACACGTTTTGGTGAGCTAACAGGTTTAACGGTGAAAGCGTGTCCACTTCGGTGTAGCATCGACACCTGCAAATAGCTCTTAACAAAGAACAGAGTCCTTCGCTAACACCATTGAAAGCTTCCCATAAACCGATTAGCACAGCGCGTGAGATGTGTATCTTTTTTATAGGAACAGATAATTTGTATGAAATGTTGTAAAACCGATTGGGAAAGTAGTTTAGCACATAAAATAAGATAACCACCGCAAGGAAAGCTCCAGTGACGGAAGACAGGTTAAGCAGCTCACATGACGCAAGAAATAGATATAGCCCCTTTACAGGTGCACAGTCGCGCGCACAATGCGATTACATAGGGCTCATTGTTGTAGAGAAAAAAAGCATCCATACAAGGGACACAGAAAGAAGTGCCCGATACGAACGCGGTTACGAGAACACGAGTGTACAGCGGAAGCTTTTCTCCTTCCCTACTCTTAGCGCCGACCTTCGTTTGTAAACGTGAATATAATCCAAGTATCCCGATTCGCAATCTCATTTGGAAAGTCTATTTCGCTATATAATGGGCGGCAGCATTAGAATTTTCGACACGTGCAGGCGCATCTTGGGCCGAGCAATAACACTGTAACAGTGATAAGGTGCCGAAAACGGGTACCGAAAAAAATACAAACGATATACGCCTGTCAGTACGAGACAATTTGTCGAATATTCAACGAAAATAAAGTAAAACATTAGTTGCAATAACCACGGTGAAATGCTAGATGCAGTAGTAATCACTTCCAAGCCAACCTTAGCAGCAATTTCTCGACAAGTGATTGACATGAACAATTGTTCCAGAAAGACTACGCGAAGGCAAGCACGTCACAGCGAAAAACCTTCCCTGGAACAGTTCGTAATTCTTGACCTAGGTTCACTAAACGCTTCATTCGCGGCAACTGTTTTCTAAACATTACCTTTCACTGTTCAGGTAATGTTAACACCTGTCTTGTGTGCTCCTAGCGGTTTCCAACGCTGTACTTTCATTTATTATATTTATTCTTAGTGAGACTTGCTCCCAAGGAAATATGTTGCGCCGGCACAGCTCTAAGACTTTGAAAAATGGCCGAAGCACCTACGAAATGTAAGACATTCATTTGTTGTTAACGGCAATTACGAATTCCTTACGTGCACCAGCCTACCATCCTAAGCCTAACGTGCAGGATTCGTTGTGACTGTCATTCGGGAATAGCTTCTCAACCCTTTTTCTAGTTACAATCAGACCACAGTCAGATTACATAGCTTGCTCAGATTCGTGTTTATGTCGCAGCCTCAGTCAGGAAACGATTACATGAAGATTATGTGCTTCTACAGAGTTTCCACTCAATTCTGAGGAGTCTGCCACATCATAGTAAGTGAACAATCGTCTTCACACAAAGAAACCCTGGTTATAGGAACTTACGCCACAAATACACAACAAGGGCAAGATATAATAACGCTGTGATGCCTCACGTTTTCTAATCTGTTTTCAACACGTAAAAACTCTTCATTAGCGTTTGGCATTACATAGCCAACACCATGTGAACAGCCTTCCTTTTCACATTCTTATTACAGCACTCACAAGCATTTTACAGAAATAACGACGTAATTTTCTTCGCCACAATTGCATATTCATATATTCACTTCTGCATAGTTGTTTCAAAAAGTAAATCCTAGGTTTAGAAAACTTCGTCTCAGAGAGCCATTATGTCGATTACGTGTGTTGACCTAGGTTTTTTCCCACCAGAAAAATTTTCAGACGAATAAGCTGCACCGAATCCTACACCTACAGCAACGGGGCCGCTTTCAAGGAAAAAAAATTACATAAATTTAGGGAGAAATGACTGATGTGACTAAATTCTTTAATAAAGGGGACAGGAGGACTGTGGTGCAGCGTTACGTCAGACGCAATGAAACTTTGTTTCAGAAGTCTCGGCGTCCTTCCTTAGATGAGCTTGAATGGTGGTTCTCTTGTGATCTCTTGCTGGGACGTACTCAGTGCGAACGCTGCGGCGGCGACGTATACCTCCCACTCGTTATGAGTTGGACTTAGACATGACGACAAGATGTCATTTACGTGCGCTCCACTAGTCCGTTTGTTTCCGGATGCTGAGAAGTGGCTGTGGCATGACGAACTCCATGTTCATTTGATATATTTTCAACTTAGCGCGACATGACAGCCGGGCCGCGGTTGGGGATGAGCAAGCGTGGCGTGCCATGGCGAAAAACGAAGCACTCGTTAAGTCACGTTAGGGCGTGCTGTGCCGAAAAGTCTGGGACGGTTTTGACTTAAGTGCACTTCGCGAGGTAGTCGGTGGCCACGATTAGGAACTTGCTGCCGCGCGACGTATGTGGAAACGGTCCCAGGTTATCGAGTCCCACGACGTCAAAGGAAGTTTCAGGAGGAGGAATTCTTTGCATGGGGACCGGTAAGAAATTTGTTACGGTATTTCGTGCTTAACAGGCAGTGCATGAGAAAACGTAGCGGGAGACATCAGTGTGCACGTTGGGCCAACAAAATATTTTCTTGATGCGTGCAAGTGTCTTGGGGAGCCCGAAGTGACCAGCAGACGGAGCGTGGTGAGACACAAATAGCACAGATTGCGGCATGGCTACCCGCACGACGGGCAGGCACGACTCATTTTGATAATCCAGGTGACAATAGATGCCATCTCGAACGACATGCTATACAAGAAAGCTTTCATGACGACGCTTGGGGATGCGCACTTCCCCGGACAGAAGCCGGATGCTGTCAACAATTTCTGCATGATGTAGCTGGGCTGTGCGCAAATCAAGGATTGCCAAGGCTAAGGAGGGGTAATCGGCGTCTTGGTGTCGAGTGCCGCTGCGATGAATTATGACAAAGCTACAATCTTGCAACTTGAGGTCCCACCTGCGGAACTTAGCGTTGTTGTCTTTTTCATTTGCAACTAGCGAAGTACGACGCTTTCGGTAACCACAGCGAACCTTTTACCATTATGGTACCACCTAAACTTCTAAACTGCCCAAAGTACCGCCAAGCACTCAAGTTCACAGGCATGGTACTAGTTTTCCGGTTCACTGAGTCGGCGGCCAGCATAAGCTACCGGCCTTTCCTACCCGTCTGAGCTGAGATGTAGAACGACAGCCCCGAGGCTGAGACCACTCGCGTCAGTGTGAAGCACAATGTGTGCATTCTCGTCCTAGTGTGCGAGCGTCGGTGGTGTCTGAAGGGCGGCCTTGATGTCATGGAAGGGAGCGTCTTGGTCACAACACCATTTGTAGCAGGCGTCTCTCTTTAGCAGCTGATTGAGAGGTGCCACAAGAAAAAGAGTCAGAGATAAAGCGTCGGAAATAGGAAGGAAATCACAGAAAGCTTTTAAGCTGCTTTGCCGTGTTGGGAGGTCGAATACAGACAATGGCTTGGAGCTTCATGTAATCAGGGCTGACGCCTTTAGCACTGATCAATTGACCCGAGTAGGGGACTTTGGAGAAATCGAAGAAGAGCGTCGAAGGCTTAATGCGCAGAGGAGCGTCTTGGAGAGCCTGCAAGACCATTTCCAAGCATCTGAGGGGTTCAGCAAAACTAGGGGCATATACAATAATGTCGTCTAAGTAGACCAAGGCCATTGTCTATTTCAGATGTCCACGGACGCGGGGCCATAGCCGCTGAAATGTAACTGGAACGTCGGAGAGGCTAAATGGCAGACGGTTAACCTGGTATAGTTCATTCGGCGTTATAAAGGCAGTTTCTTGTGCGTTATTTAGTTGCATTGTATATTAACATAGTAGTTTCCCGAGGGAAATTCCAGAGCGCTAGCCGAGCTTGTCGAAAGCTCGAATGTTCGCGGGCAGTTCCGAGCAAAATGTCCGGCGTGGCAGCAGCGGCAGCACCCGAGAATTGACGGCACCTGACGGAGCTGTACCGGGGGAGCATTAGGCCGGGCCATTGAAGCAGTTTCCACTAAGGCTTGCCTGTATGCGTGGTCTGTTGATTACGAGCGCTGCACTGTCTCCACCTCAACGGCAATGGCAAGAGCGTATGAGCTATCTGTAAGGCGAGCAAGTCGCACAAGGTGCTGTTCGTGGCTGTCACCGATAGCGTCAACAAAGGCGTTAGCGGCAATAAGGTCCGTGCTAGTGGTAGGGTAGACTGACACGGCCTTTCTCGAAATGCTGTCGATGTAAGCAGCGAGCTCTTGAAGCTCACGTTGACTTTGTCAGACGTGTTTCAGCAGCTGTGTGAGGTAGAGCTGATGAAGGTCGCGGTCACCAAGTCTGGTTTCGAGCGTCGAGACCGGAGCTTCATAGTTGGAACGGGTGATTGGCGGTATGTATTCGAGGTAGTCAGCCGCGGCGCCACAGAGTTGTGCCACAAGTACCTGAGCTTTGTCTCCAACAGTCCAAGCATCAAGACCAGCAGCGGACTCGAATTGCATGCGAAACGTTTCCCACGTTGAGGCGCCATCAAAGGTAGGTGGGTTAAGTTGTGCTCCAAGAAAGTGTGGCTGAGTTGAAGTGGAAACACCTTGGTCTGCTGCGGGACACAAAGGAGTCTGACGGTGCAACTTTGTCTCAATGACGTAGGCTCAAGCAGTGAGGTCTGCGATGACGTCATCAGCAGCCGACATACATCGAGAGAACGCGGTCTCGAGGGAAAGCAGGCGGGTTGCAAAGCGAGTGTCCAATTCTTACATAAGCAATCTTCGGGCAGCTGCAGCTAGTGAAGCAAAAGCCTGAATGGAGTCGGCCAGCGACGGTGGCTCCCCAATGCTTGATTGAGGAGATGAATTGGCCGCACGCTCGACAGAAGGCTGCGTTTGGGCTATGTTATGAGGAATGTGTGGCGTGTTTGCCGCTGTCGGAGATGCGCCGGTTCTGCTATGCATTCCACTGTTGCAAAAAGAGGAGGCTTGAAAACTGTCTGCGATGCCTCATCCTCTAGAGCCTTTGTCTGAAGGCCGTACGCTGTTGCTGTTACTGCGGTAGCCTTGCCTCGGGTGCACATGGCTCAGCGCTGCCACGAAAATATAACGTCGAACAGAACGTTCTGGCACGACGCTCTCATCCGAACTATATGATGTAGATGTAGATCCTTGTGATCTACTGGCCTGTACCCACTTGGGGGCATTGGCCAAGTTATATCCTTTTTCGTCCTCTTTCTCTATACTGTATCTCCCGTGCCAGTCCGTTCGTCCTTTTCAAACCGCGCCACTTGAATCGCTACAATATTGATCATCCAGGGAGACATATAATCAATGATATGGCAATATAGAAGGACCAGCACTTTTTCTCGTTGGTAAGAATTTCATCATGGCCTCCTACATTTTTTACACTACTTTCCTTTCAGCGTTTCTTCCTTGTCCTCATTGTTCAGTAATCTTTACACTTTACGAATACATTAACCATCGACAATTCCATCACTAATGCACTGCGATTTAGAAAAGTGTACAGCCCATTGCAGCAGCGCTTCACTTATTAATTTCTGAGCAGAGCATATCCACACGCACGTCACACTTCTTGGCACTCACCTTTCGCCTGGTACTATGAAGCTCTTTAGGACAACTAGAAGCCATGACCAAAGCCAGGACCAAAGCCTGGACCAAAGCCAGCACCGTAGCCACCGTAGCTTCCGTGGTATGTGCCGTGGTAGGATCCGCTGTAGTGTCCTCCATATCCACCTCCATATCCACCTCCATATCCACCTCCATATCCACGTCCATATCCGCCGTGAAATGCCACTGGATAGGGCGCACCGTAGTAGCCGTATCCTCCGCCTCCACCACCACGGGCCAGAGTGGCACCAAGCAGGGCTCCCGCACCAAGCCCGAGGGCTCCCAGTGCGAGGCCCTTCAGCAGGATGGCGTTGGCCACCGACAGGACCAAGCCAATCACGCAGATAGTCAGCTGAACAACACAAGCAGAGAAACAGAAAAGATTCAGTTCTTCGCAGCAAAAAATACAAAATAATCTTTCGCTATGAACATACATTCAACTAAAGCTAATATTTTGTCTTGAACTAGCAAGGAATACATCCACTATCAGTGTAAAACAGCAAAGACATAAACCGCTTGACTAAACATAATCTCCATTTTTGTAATATTAAAATTAATGAAGCGCTTTTTTTTGTCCAGCGTGAGTTTTCACATTTGTTTTGAGTACTTCGTCGGCTGCGCCTTCTCGTCGTTACTGCTGTAAAATTGTAGCCTATTTTCGTGGTTAACTAGTAATGGTGATAATCAATTTTGGAGCTGGAATTATCTTGGCTGCCTTGAGAACAGGGCAGTACAAGAGCATGGTGCCTGGAATAACATCAGTTTTCCCTTAATTTTGCTGCCTGTAGTTGCACCTTCTTATCCTATCAAAAACCGCGGCTGGTAGAATTACGGCTGGTGGGAAAACATAGGCCCACTCACCAGTGCCTTCATGATTCGCTGTTTCTGGGTGAGGAACTAAGCTGTCGAAGTTCGAGGCCTCTTTTATATAGTGGTCTTGTTCCCCTGCTTCGACGCCACGACATTACAGCTCGCTCTTGACCCATTACACATCGTTGAAGCGTGACTCTTTTGTCAAAGAGGAATCATTGGGTTTCATTCCCGTGTGGTGTATAATTGAGCTTAGAATTATGCTTCGCTGAAATCATTTCCAACTGTGATGTGTGTTAAGACTACTTGAGATACTTTCAAGACAGGTCATCATACAACGTGCCCTGTTCAACAGATTCTCGCCCTAGCGTGGAACACCGTAAACTAAAGTGAAGTGATTGCATTGGAGATAAGCGGTGTCCACTATTGGCTTCTCATTCAGACATTTTGCTCGACTTACCCAAAACTAGTGCATTCCCGGTCGTCCACACTGCTGCTCATTCCCTGAAGATGTTGTTAGTCTTCTTTGGCTACACTCACCGAGGGAGACGCGGTATAGTTGTGAGTAGGAAAACGTCAGCGAGGTGTACGTATCGTGCATTTAGATCGATGAGGAAAGTTGTATATCAGCCGTTTCTGATCTGCCCGGTGATTTTTTTTTTTACTCAACACGTTTTGAAGCACTTTATCTCAGTAGCCGTGTGTTAACATGGCTGCTGGAGTGTATATTTAAAGAGAAGAGGTGGCACGGCGAGCATCTAGGTTCGAAAGAGGGAGCATGCGCTTTGCGCAAAATAAGATATATCGTAGTCAAAATGCACCACCACTCAAAATAAAAGTGATGCAACGATCTCAAATATGAGTTATTAATATCACCCGAGCGTTCAATGAACGGAGCGTCCCCTATCGAACAGAGTGGTGGGTTGCGCCACCACCCCGACCGGCAATCAGCGCCGTGTTGTATAGCGCTGTTACAGAAGTAGTGACGGGAGGTGCCTGCGCACAGAGCTTCCGCTTGCCTAAAAACTCTGCACTAGACTATTCCGGCAAAGTCAATCGTAGGCCCTGCTGCTTGTATGCACTTCCAATGCAAAGAGAACTGCGAACGCGTGCTCCTGTGCAAACAACGAACACAATACTCGCCTGCAAACAATAGATGCGCTGATAAACAGCAGGGCCTATGCCGGCTTCATTTCGAATAGCCTTGAAGGCGATGCTCTGTGCCATGCACCTACGCTCAGTACTTTTGCAGGCACGCTCCCTGTAACGACGTTGACTCACGTTCCGGTAAACGCGCGTAAGTCAACGTAGGCATGTACAGCTTTCCCAACGAATATATGGGAAAGCTGTAAGCTTAAGCAAATACAACTTGGAAAATGACTTGCTTATAGAACCGTTGTTAAATGCTCGATGCGCAAACTGTTAATGTAGTTTGCGGTGGCTTTCACAAACAAATGCAACGGGCGATGACATGAATACATTTTAGAATAGAGAGGAAACAACAATGCAGAGATTCGGCACCCTGAATCACAATAACGTTCTTGTGAGGCTTTATTTGTGAGCCAAGGTCGAAGTTGTGAAGAGTAGAATTACTTTTTATTCGTATTCACGGTAATCTTGGTTTATTGTCCAATTTTATTGTTTATTTGAATAGCTTTTTAAATCGCACAAAATTGGATTTAATTTTTTCAGGAAATATTCTCGAACAGTCACCCTCTCAGCACTTCTGGAAGGGAGCAGCGTGTGTTCTGCATATTCATTTATAGTGTCTGCGTGTTTGTGCGACCTATTGCTTTAAAGTACTAAGAGCGCAATAAAATTTAAATTTTAGGACTGGTGGCATGTGCAGCCTGGGTTGGCTGTAGCCAATCAAGGTCAATGCTTTATCTTCGCCCAGCTTCGCCAATGCCGCGGTCAGGTCTTCGGCTTAACTCATCCGCCACATGGTTAATATCTGGGGGTTCGCGTGAAAAAAAAAAAAACGATCTCATTATGAGGAACGTCATAGGGCGGGAAACTACGGATTGATTTCGGCCACCAGGGGTTCTTTACCGCGCACCCAATGCAAGGTACCAGGACGTTTTTGCATTTCGCCGCCATCAAAATGCGGCCGTCGCGGCGGGGATTTGTTCCCGCCACCTCGTGCTTAGTAGCCGTACCGCGATGCACTAAACAACCACGGCGAGTCGTGCATACCTGTGAACCTGGCTGCCTTTTTTGTTCTTCTTCTTGCGTTTATATGGCAATTTCTGTGATTTAGTACTTACTTGCGCCTGTTTTTCGTTCACCATTTTGCACACTTTTATGTTCTTTCTTTTCAATAATTTTATTCAAGAACAGGCTTTTAGCTGGATTTCTTCGGGCATAATTTCTTCTATGTGAACTGCGCGAAGACGGTACAAGAAAGGAAAAGAAGACTAGCGCAGACTCTCAAGATACGATTTATTTGAAAATAAACAGAGCGTAAAGAGTTTCTCTTATCCAACGTAGTCAAGCTCCTTGTCTGTCAGATGCTTTCATGGGATTCTGACGCCATTGTCCCTTCAGGGAATTGTGTAGACGTCAAGTACATTGCGCGTGAGGTGATCCTTGTATGTCTCCAATACACTGCTAAGCGCAAAATCTGGCTTGCAGCCGCTGCACGTCGACACGCACAAAGCCAGATTCCTTCCTTGGCCGGCTGTCAGTCAGCTTGTATGCTCTCTGAGGCAGTCATCAGCATAACTCCCCGTTTGTCCGATATACGAAAGACCACATGACAGAGCGACGTTGTAGACAACATCGCTGCGGCAATCCAGCAATTTTTTTCTGCTGTGATAGTAATTGTATGGAAAGTCCATGCGCATTTTTGCTGTCGCCATGTCCATCACCCTCATGTCCCAGATAAAGTCCAAGGGCGATAACACCGTTGCTACACGTCGTATGTTGTATGTGCGACGGAAAGCAGGCGAGGGAAGCCGACGATCGCGGCTCAATCTGCCGCGCACGAAGGAGAGAGAGAGAGAGACAGAGGACTATAGGAAAACAGGGATGTTAACCAGTCAAGGATCTGGTTGGCTACTCTACGCTGGGGGAAAGGAGAAGGGGAAGAGAGAGAAGGGAGAGAGAAGGCGTAGATACGTGTACGGAAAGTACTTGAGTTAAAGCCGCTCTCGCAAACCAGACGTTCTTAGAAAGCACAAAAGTACCTTCACTGCGTTCTGAGCCGATGACCGGTGGGCACGGTGCTCTAGTAATGTCTGTTCACTCAGAGGACGTTCGAAGGAAGAATACAGAGAGTAGACAGGCTGCCTTCTGTCACGCGAAAGGCCGTGATGTATGAAAGGGGGGGAAGAGGTGCGGCGTGGTGGTCCGGCTGCAACTGTGCATTTTGCGACGGGGCGCAAGGGCAACTGATGATTGCGGCTTAATATTACGCGCCACACATAGAGGCAAGCGGGGAGGAATGACAGGCTGCAGCTTCGATTCCGCCAACAAGCGCGTACTTTGCGCGGCGGCCCGGGGTCAAGCGCGCCGTATATTGAGAAATATCTGCAGACGGCTCGTACCTCTGTACACGCTGTGTTTTCGCCACTCTTGTGTTGAAGCGATAAATCGCAAGAAGGCCACTTCACTCGCTGCTGCTTCCGCGCTTGCTCACACCAGCGTTTTGACAGCAAGTGTCCGCGCTCATCGAGTTTGATGTGTTCTTGTTGCATTGTGCGCGCTAAACATATCCTTCTTAATTAAGTTAGTAAGCGTTTGTTTTCAAGTTTATACAGCCTATGAACTCTCATCCTTACTTCGCATAGTTGTCCACTAATTCGCTATTTCAATTATAGCTTCGCAGTGCGGCCAGAACTGCGACTTTTGTTTTTTCATCGTAAAATGAAAGAAAAGACACTTAAGAAAGTCGTAGATTACCGCAGCGATGTTGGGTACAACGTCCCTCTGTCAAGTGGTCTGTCGTATAGCGGGCAGACGAGGCATTGTGTTAAGGACGGCCTCAGAGAGCATTCATTCTCGCTGCTAGACAGCTAAGGAAGCAATCTGGCTTTGCACGTGTCGACGTGCAGCGGTTGCAAAGCATATTTTGCGCGTAGCGCTATATTGTAGACATGCAAGAGAGAGAGAAAAAAACTTTTATTTTTACGCCAGCGTGCGGCACTCAACCCTAGTCGGTCAGCTACCAGTCCTGACCCAACACGTCTCTGACGTGCTGGATAAGCACCGGCAGGAGAATGTTAGTTGCATGGGGTGGTGGAGTGAGCCAATCCGTCCATGACCGTGGCTTGATGTTAGTGGGAATATTAGAGAGAGCTGACTGCAGTTTGGGTTGGGTGTGAGGGCAATGCCATAGACAATGCTCTAGAGACGGATATTCCATGCAGTTCGGGCATTTCGGTGGCACAGGTAGGCCTTCAATATAGTGACGGAAAAGAGGAGTCACTATTGAGTTTGTTTGAAGTCTTCGGAGAATAGCGCTGTCTTCTCGCGAGATGTTAGCAGGAGGAGTAATAAAGGCGACGGCATTGGCGCGAAGTTGCTTTAAAAGTAATGTGCGCTCCTTGTGCAAAGTCTTTCTTTGTTCCCTTGGGTTAATTTCGGATGGCCATAGGCACGGGGTCCCGGAAAACTAACTACGCGGGTGAGCTCATGAGCTCGGGAGTTCCCCCACATGCCTTGGTGCACAGGTATCCGCAAGGTAACACAGAGCGAAGGGTGTGCATCCAAGTGACATTGAAGTAGGCTGTGTATATGCTCAGGTAGCAAGTTGTCGCGAAACATGCGGCATGCATCTTGGCTATCAGTGCGAATTAAGATGCGTTGGGTAGGATGATGAGGCCGTTGGGCTGCTGAGCACGAGTTCGCGGGATCGAATCCCGGCCACGGCGGCCGCATTTCGATGGGGGCGAAATGCGAAAACACCCGTGTGCTTAGATTTAGGTGCACGTTAAAGAACCCCAAGTGGTCAAAATTTCCGGAGTCCTCCACTACGGCGTGCCTCATAATCAGAAAGTGGTTTTGGCACGTAAAACCCCAAATATTATTATTATGATGAGGCCGGGTGACTGCTTCGAGAATAGCAAGAGCATCTGCGTCGGATGGGTCGGGGACTCGTATGTGTGCGTTTACATGCTCGTAGTCAGGGCCGACTACTGCAGTTAGACATCTACCCTCCGAGTGACTAGCGTCCGTATAGTAATACGTAGTGTCTGGTAGTGGGTTTTCCCTATTTATCCGTTTGACTAACTGGGAGCGGCGGGCTTCGTGTTTGTGCGGCTGCATATGTTGTGGTATGGGTAGGACCGTGAATCTGGTAGTGAGTCCCATGGTGGTGAATACAATGCGAAATACATCATAAAGACATGCAAGGATCACCTAAAGCGCAAGGTCTCTGGTACCTATGCTATCTATCGAAGGGACAACTTCGTCAGCATCCCTACGACTTAAGTCGGCATGGAAGCACAAGCATGATGGCAGACTTATACCGTATCATCCTATTGGTGCAGTTTCTGGCCATGTTCACAAGTTAAAATCGCAATCTTGCAGCCTCCATCGTTGTCTTCACCAGCATTTATTCGACCACCGCATTTTCCAGGTACACCAACGGGATGCAATCACACTCGCCGATCAGCGAACATCTGGCTTTGCCACTTTGAGCGCGCCTGACGCTTTCCCCGAACACTGCCAGCATCACCACCTAGGCAGAATGACGTCTACACTGCTGATATCGCCAAGCATAAAAGCTGACTTCCCCCGTGTTGTCACCAGTGGGCATGGAAGCACAAGCATGATGGCAGCGTCATTCCGTATCTTCCTATCTGTGCAGGTTGGACGTTTTCCTACACTCTAAAATCTAGGGAGGGTATCGCAGGAGTGAAGTGGCCGATTTACTCTTCAAAGCGTTGTTTTACTCTCGCGAAATGTCGAGTGGGGTGAAATGCATTGTTCACTGCGTCACCAAGGAGATAGTGGAATGTGTTTTTCACTCTGCGCTTCAGAGAGAGAGAGAGAGAGAGTAGTATGCCCGTTCTACTCTTGCGGCAATAGAGAACAAAACGTAGCTTAATTTTGTGCTTCAACTGTAGGAGGCTGGCCGCGAACATGGCGATGTATCAGTCACGCACGCTGAGCAAACAGCACGTAGTTTTGCTTCTAAGAGAACAGGCAGGCACAGGTCAAAGGAACGCGTAGCGAGTGCTCTACTTTTTCACTCGGCGTTGCTCCACCGCGCGCGCACTCAACATCGCGAAAGAGCACAGCACCGGAGAAAGGTGATCCGTCCAGCGAGCTGCAACGAAGGCCATCCAAGGCAGGTCATGTGTCAGCCATCTCGCGTCGCCACGAAAACACGACTGTCATTCGTCATTCGTTGGATATAACAAGAAATCCTCCACGTTAACTCAATTCTAACTTAGGTGCACATTCCGCGTTTGTGACATGCTATCGCCAGGAAGCCGTCGCGGCGCTTAGTCGACGCCATTGACAACGCCCTAGGAAAGCGCGCTGTGTCTCTGAATGTCAATCGAAAAAGCCAACAGTTGCGATAACTGCATGTGATTTTATCACTTGTCGCTATCCATAAGAACTTTGAAAATCGCAAATGCTACCAGAACCATGGTATGTTCAATAAGACGTGAAGTGAGAGTACGCTTAAAATTGTTTCTTTACCAGCCCATGATTCCGAGCCTATGCGGAGCCTGCTTAGCGTGCGTTTTGTGTGTTCGAATTTATTCAGTTTGCCAGTCTACTGTGTACGAAACGCTGTTGAAATAAGGAGTCACATAACTCAACGCGTCATTTTGCTGGCGGCATGCTTTCGTTATAAATAAGCCGCACGCTTGACGGTGTCTCGCCCATGGGTAATCTGCGACCACTGAAGTTACGTGCAGCACCAGTGCTAGTTAGAATCGTTGCCGCAGGCATTCAGCTTCATGCTGCAAGAGGTCAATTAGGCACGTTATCTTGTACTTACTGAAACCGCACGAGTAACCCATGTTTTATGCTTAATAAAGTATAAACCCCATATAAGCGATCTTGTGCGCGACAGCTACAAGCGATGCGATGGAGATGGCTGTCGCGTTCGCCCGTCACCTACAAGTAGCACTCCATGCGAGCGATGATATTGAGCGACGCCTCCCCGGTATTGCCGGTATAAAGTGTGCTTTAGTAATTTAAGTTGATGTATTTTACTACAAAAAGTAGCATAAAATATTTGTGAAGGTCTTGCAGTAGGTTCTTATCCTTGTACGTATAAAAATTCAGTAGTTTGCTCGTTGCGCGCGACAATCGGTAGTATTTGAGCGATTTACATCCAGTTCCGGCTTCGCGCTATTATCAAGTCGCTCATAGCACTTCCGGGAGACGAGCGGCGATTTCTAGATTTCCAGAAAAGAGTGATCTCTCCAAGCAACGGCCCGCTTTGTCGCTCGAAGCCGTCTTCTTCGTTTTCTTCGTTTTGTCGCTCGAAGACGTCTTCTTCGTCCTCGCCCAACCTCAGCCACCCACTAGACGGAGTCCGTTAATGCCCTCATCGCCGTTGTCTTCTGCATAGAATACACGCTTCATTTGTCCCTTTCTAAAGGAGCATCGCCCCGATGCTAAACCATAAAGGTCACTCGCGAAAGCAAGGGTCTCTGGCATAGTTATTCGCGCACATACGGCTTCATGCGGACAACGTGCTCAAGTTCAGGGCAGTATGTTCGGTGCCGCTTACATTTGGACTATCGGCAACGACATCGTACGTGACTTCACTGAGTCGCCGCAATACTCGATAAGGTACGAAGTATCGCCTTAACAGCTTCTCGGAGAGGCCTCGTTTCCGTATGGGTGCCCAAACCCACACTCTTTCGACGACTTCATAGCTTACTGTTCCACGGTGAAGATCAGAGCGGTCCGCGTCGTAGTCTTGCTGCTAGCAGATACGCAAGCGCGCGAGTTGCCGAGCCTCTTCAGCGCGTTGCGTAAACACATCGGCGTCTGTGTCAGTGTCGTCAAAGTTGAGTGGAGACATCGCATCCAACATCGTTCGTGCATACCGTCCGTGAGCAAGGGTGAACGGAGTCATGCGCGCCGTCTTGTTTCGCCGTGTTAAACGCAAAGGTGATATACGGTTGGATGTCATCCCAATTTTCATGTTCAAGCTGCAGGTACATTGAGAGCATGCATGTCTTCAACTGTTTTGTTTAGGCGCCCTGTTCATTGGTTTGTGGATGGTATGCGATTGACTTCTGATGAGCCGTTTGACTTAGGAGCAAGACGTGGTCTAAAAGTGCAGCCGTGAATGCGGTTCCTCGGTCTGTTATGACGATGGTTAATGCACCGTGTCGCAACACGACATGCTCAATGAAAAAGCCCGCCACCTCGGCTGTTGTGCTTCTCTGGATTGTCTTTCTTTCAGCGTAACGTGTGAGATAGTCGGTTGCGACGATAACAAAGCGATTGCCTGCAATGGAAGTAGGAAGCGGGCCCGAAATATCCATTCCGATTTGATCAAATGGTCTTCGAGGAACCTGGACCGGCGGTAGGAGGCCGGCTGGTTTCACCGGAGGCGAAATGCGCCTCTGGCAGTCGAAGCAAGTGCGAATGTGATGTTTCATGGCGGTGGTAATTCTCGGCCAGTGGTACCCTTGCTGCACTCTCGCCAACGTTCTCGTGTAGCCTAAGTGACCAGAAGTCACCTCATTGTGACAAGCTTGAAGTACTTCCGTACGAAGAACTGTAGGAATGACGAGCAGATAGGGGGACCTGAACAAAATTTTCTTTTGTAAAGGACCTTTGCTCGCAAAAAAAAAATGACAACAGTCCTCTTGCGAAATGGGGCGTTTCGGGGGTGTGCCTTCTAAGTGATTGATGAGTTTAGGCAACTCAGGGTGGTCCCGTTGTTGTTGCGCGATGTCCGATGTGTCCAGAACACAAAGGAATGCTATATCTTCTTCTTCGGGTGGAGTAGGTGACTCTGTCGGCGATCGAGACAGGCAGTCAGCATCTGCATGCCATTTCCCCGACTTGCACATGACAGCCATGTCAAACTCCTGCAGCCTTAGGCTGCAACGCGCCAGTCGTCCAGAAGGATCTTTAAGGTTCCTCAACCAACAGAGTGAATTGTGGTCGCTGATAACTGTGATGTGGCGGCCATACAAATATGGGCGAAATTTAATGACCGCCCATACCACGGCCAGGCATTCTTTCTCAGTTATGGAGTGATTAGCCTCTGTGCGTGAGAGTGTTCTACTTGCATAGGCAACCACTCTTTCTCTGGCCTCCTGCCGCTGCACAAGAACAGCTCCCAAGCCAACATTGCTGGCATCAGTGTGGAGCAATGTAGGAGCGGTCTCATCAAAGTGAGCAAGAACTGAAGGTGCCTGGAGACGTTGCCGCTAGTCGTTGAATGCACCTAGTTCTTCGTCGCCCCATACAAAAACAACGTCGTCTCTCGAGAGGCGAGTTAACGGCGACGCAATGCGAACAAAGTCTGCAATAAACCGCTGCTAATAGGCACAGAGGCCGAGGGAGCGTCTGACAGCCTTTTCACCGGATGGAAACGAAACTGTACGACGGCGGCATTTTTTTCAGGATCCGGGTGGACACCTGCGTGACTGTCGACGTGACCAAGAAATAGTAGTTCCGCAAAGTCAAAATGGCACTTCTCCGGTTTCAGAGTAAGGCCGGCGGACGGGATCGACTGCAGAACCACTTGAAGCCATTCCAGGTGTTCTTCAAATGTTGGGAACACGATGACGTCGTCGAGGTACACTAAGCAGGTTTTCCACTTCAGGCCTGAAAGCAGTGATCATGAGGAGTTGGAAGGCAGCAGGGGCAGAGCACAAGCCGAAAGGCAAGACCTTAAATTTGTATAGGGCGTCTTGCCCTATACAAATAGGGCAAGCCGAAAAGCAGTTTTTTCACGGTCTCTCTGGTCTAACTCGATTTGCCAATATCCGCTTTTTAAATCCATTGAAAAGAAGTAACGTGCGTGTCGAAGCCTGTCGAGTGAATTGTCTATATGGGGAAGCGGGTACAGGTCTTTCTTTGTCACCTGGTTTAGTTTTCAGTAGTCCACACAGAAACACAAGCTGCCGTCTTCTTTCTTGACTAGAACTACAGGAAATGCCCAGGGATTCATCGATGGTAGGATCACGTCGTCTTCAAGTATTTCTGTCACTTGTTGTTGTATGGCTTCACATTCTCTGAGAGCAACACAAGAATGATTTTAGTGAATTGTTCTTGCCGTAGCCTCTGTAATTATTCGGTGCTTCGTTAGAGGGGTCCGACCGACGCTGGACGTCGACGCAAAGCAGTCGTTGAATTTGGCCAGTAGCGTGAGAAGCCGTTCTCGTTCGTCCGGCGACAAAGTAGTGCTGACGTCAAGTACAGGAGCCGATTCTTGCATAGGGGCTTCTTCGGGTTGCGAACAGCAGCCGCACACATCCGCAACACCGTCAAAATAAGCCACAGCCGTGCTCTTTGGACGGTGACGTCGCTCTGTGCTAAAATTGTTAGCAAGAGGTTCGTGCACCCGTCGGAGACATTTACGATTCCTGCTGCGACCGAGATGCAATGAGTGAACAACGTGGTTATTTGGTCGGCAACGCCTTCGCAATGAAACGGTACGTCACACGCTCGAAACAAGGGCACATGATCGAGTTGGGATGACAACGTCGTCTTCTGCTACACGAAAGGAGTGGTGTTGCGGCGTTAAGCAATGGACTAAACCAGGGCTCTTATAAAACGTCCCCATGCGACCGGGGATGTTAATTACGGCGCCATATCCTTTCAGAAAATCCATTCCAATAATCAAATCTTTACATCACACGGGAAAAACGATGAAAGTGACCACGAAAGAAGAATCCACAATATTAATTCTAGAAGTACATATTCTAGTAGCCATTAGTAATTGGCCGCCTGCCGTCCTTATATCAGGTCCCGTCCATGGCATCTTTACTTTCTTCAGGCAGCAGATGAGTCCCTGACTCATTATAGAGAAGTTGGCACCAGTGTCGACTAACGCTGACGGCGGCCCGTCCTCGAAAACATCAATGTTGACGCTCACAGTTTCTCCGGTGTTTATCGGCTTCACAGCGTTCTGCAGTGGGAGTGTCGGGGGCTTTTTATTGTCTTTTGGGACGCCTGCAACCTTACCCCCAGAGCTCGCCGCGTTCAGATTCCCCGGCGTGGGCTGGGCGACCTTCGTCCTCGGAGGTCAGCAAAAGTGTGTCCAGTAGGTGAAGCCATCTGACGTTGATGGTTTTGAGAGCGCGACCGACAGCCGAAATCGCACCTATAATTAGGCACGGATTCGTCATTCGAGGTCCCCGAAAAGCAACGTCGTTGCGGCGTAGCATTGAATCGTCACCTGCCCGTCGGCCATGGGACCACGGACAATGAGGTCGAAATGGGGTGTCGCGATGCCAGCAATTACACGAAATATGGCCGGCGCCTCCGCGGTGAGAACAATCGCCTATCGACGGTGCGCCATACGTCGGTTCTCCGAAATTGTGGCCGTCCCGTAGCGTCGTTTTGCGGCGTTGACCAAGGCGCGCTGAACGACGGCTGGTGGTGTGACTGCAGCGGCATGACGGGTGCGCACCTCGAAGCCTCCTCTTGCGGCTGCAACCAAGGAGCGGCTGACGGAGGCTGGTGGTATGGCGGTGTGGTTTTGATGGGTGCTGGACATCGGACAGCGGCGGCGTAAGTCATGAGATGCTGGTGTTCTTGAAGATCGGCTGCCGGGAACTCCTGCCTGATTTCGTCACGCACCACTTCGGCGATTCCAATGTCCATGTCAGAACCTTTTCCACTTCTTCCGTTACCAGCTCTCTGATCACTTCACGCAAGGAATTCTGATAGTTGTACTGCTGGTGGACAGTCGATCGTACTGCCTGTACCGCTGATGAAGGGCCCGCTCAAGAGCTGTAGCCTCTTTGATAAAGTCAGCGACCGTGGCTGGTGGCTTCCGCACAAGCTCCGCGAACAACTGCTCTTTTACACCTCGCATGAGGTAGCGCAACTTCCTATCTTCGGTCATGTTCGTGTCGGCTCTACGAAAGAGGCGGGCCATGTCCTCGCTGAACATTGTGATCGACTCATTGGGTTGTCGTACCCATAGCTCCATCATCTGCTGGGCGCGGTCGCGTAGGTCGGCACTCGCCAAGTATCCGTGATTTTCAGACGAAAGTCCTTCCTTGTCGTTAGGCTAGCTTCGTGCTTCTCATACCAAGTACGGCCACTGTCGTCAAGAGTGAAATAGACGTGGGAGAGCTTTTGCTGCACAGTCTACTTATTAATCTATCGACGCGTTCATACTTCTGAAGCCAGTCTTCAATGTCTTCGAAGACTGCACCGCGATAGCGATCGGGAACCAGCGGATGCAGAACGGTTACCTGTTGGGGACTGGCAAACTGGCTCCTTTGGGGTGCTTGCGGTGGGCTGGTTTCGGCCACTGCGAGGTGTGTGCAGCTCCCGCAGAGAGGTGGTTGAAGAGGGGAGAATTCCGGGGCAAGGTCTAGCAGACGGCGACTAAAGCGATGCACGGGTGTCGTAACTGGTGACAATGCGTACGGGCTAGATGAACGACTCTCAGAAGGACTCCGGAGCATCAGGCGAGCTCAGTACCCCGCACCTCCGCCAGTGTCGTGGTAGAACGCGGACGGAAGATAGGGAGATGTTTTTTTAAGAACTACAGGACAACCTGTTCAAAAACAAAACGGAACAGACGCACGCCTTCTTCGTCCTCGCCCAATCTCAGCCTTCCACTAAACGGAGTCCGTTAATGCCACCAACATCGTTGTCTTCTGCATAGAATACACCCGTCAATATGTTAAACCACACTTTCTTTTAGTAACAGAAGATACCAGAGTTCACTCGCACAACGAAAGTGCACGTGCGCTGAGAATTTTAGCATTGCGCTAATTTTCATGCCTGGTAAGTCTAGTTATTTGTTATTTCCTACTCCGGGGGGGGGGGGGGGGTGTCACAGTAGTCTTTCATTTGCACAAAGCATACGTCATGTGCCACATAATCATCTCGTGTCGATCATGCACAGAAGGCTCGCCCTATATTTACTCGCGCACTTTGTTACCAAACCTGACAGTCACATAGTGGGGTTTATCACTTTGCGATGCCTAGACACTAGACAATTCATTCAGCATGTGGGCTTTGCAAAATATTTCGCGAAGTTTCTTTGCAGCTATCGTGCTGTAAATTGCTGGTCATAAAATGGTAATGCCTGATGCGCGTGTTCCAATGTACTTGTTTTTTTCTGTAGATCTACTTTTAAAGATCCGTGTATGTTGTAACTCGTTGACCTAGATAAACGCACCCTTGCACAGAGTCTCGACGCTGATTGCCAATCACGACATTTCGTTCTCTTATCAATCTATTAAACCTTACCCTAGTCTTCTAAATATTAATCTTCGAGTGCACTCTTCTGCTTTGTCGGCTAAAGTTATAATCCTTTGTTACAACTGATCTCCAGTGTTTGCCGACGGGACAATGTCATCTGCGAACTGCAGGTTGGCGAGATTGAACCCGCTGATTATCACACCCTATCCTTCCCTGTAGAACAGTTTCAATACTTATTATACACTGGACAGCAAGGATGGAAGAAAATCCTAGGTTTTAATTGCATTGAGAAAACGATTAAAGTAATCTCGAAAATACATACCAACTCATCTTCTATCTGGATCGCAATAGAAGCAAGCCGTATCTGTGCCAAATATACATTATGTGCCTGTTACCGTAAAATTAAAGGGTGTTCCATCTTCATTATCTCTGGTTAAATACCTAAAACACTGAAGACCCAAAAGAAACTATACTCTAATGTTCCATCATAGTCTCACGTTTTTCTTCAATCCTGTGAAGGAATTCACTTCTTGGCACCCCGCTACCAGTTGACAAGTGGAGCGGAACACGTGCGACAGGAGGACGTTCGCTGACATAGGCATTGACGTCACTTGGCGCACCGCCAGATGTATCGGTAGTTTGCTGTGCTCCGACATGCGTTGCAAGCTGCTATATGAAACCCATACTCTAACCGTAGTAGCAGTTAGACATGAGTCCTAGGAAGAAACCTTCAAAAGAATTAAGACAGAAGATAGGAAGCCAAGGCATGACGCCGTGGAATGGCGTCGCTATGCCCCCGAAACTGCGGCAGCCTGGTAACGCCTGACTTCAACTAAAGCGTGCAGCAGAACACAATATGCGAAGGCTCTCGCAGAAGATATACAATCAACTTGCGTTCATTCTGCTGGAATTTTATTTTTTCTTTATTGTCTTCCACGTCAAGTGCATCGTTATCCTCTATAGCTCTGCTACAATTCCTTCATAACCGCATTTATACGAATATACATGGACTTTCCTTTCTCGGAAAGTTTATACAAAATGAGCTGTCGACTTATATTTGTGGCCAAAGTGTTTTGACCTATATTTGTGAACAAAGCTAGCAGATACCCAGCTAACAGAGTGCCTCCATCACGCCCGTTGTAAACTCCTGTGGATATTCTCCAGACTAGCTTTAAGGAAAGCTGAGTATCCGGTGCGCACTCTACGGCCCCGAGAGCGCAGTCGTATGGGTGCCGAAGAGGCCTGCAAAGCATCCGACACGCAGGCTTCTCTGGCAGATCCAATGGGGACGTGGCTTATGACATAAACTAGCAAGTTTTAAGTGAATGGGTTCATTGTTTTCCTTTTTATCAAAAGGAAATGGTTAACCTACATTCAAATTATTAATATTTTTCTATATCCTGACGAGCTCAATATGCAGTGGTGGACTTATATACGTGATCGACCTGTTTTGAGTAACCACAGCTTACCGCAAGTACGATAATAATTCAACCTATGGCACTCACACAACACTGAACCTAAAGAAAGGTCACTGGCGATTTAACTGTGAATTCGAGAGCAATGCATTGGCCTTACGTCGCATCTATTTCAGGTTCCGAATGCATGGTTCGGACCGTGTTAACCATATCGCAACGTGTTGTTCTGAAGCTGACTCGACACACATCGTGCCTATTCGACGAGCGAAGTGCCATTGATTGAAGGTAGTCCTGGTCATGCTACAAGCAGTTGTACCATATATATATATATATATATATATATATATATATATATATATATATATATATATATATATATATATTTGGAGAGAGAGAGAGAGAGAGAGAAAGAAGTGCATACCCACGTAAACAAAGCAAGACCAGATATTAAACTGCGATCGTTCGCCCGGCCCACGCCCAAATGGTATAAATAAATCTTAATGGTACTTCTGCTTCTTTACGTGCGGCTGCACTTTCAGTCGGTCAAACACCAGCTCGGAAGTACTCCGTCCTTTCTTTATATATATATATATATATATATATATATATATATATATATATATATATATATATATATATATATATCGATATCGTTATAATGAATTCGAAGGGAAAGTTGAAAAAATAGAGCCGCACGTAAGCGCAGTGTTACATTGAAGCATTCAGGCATGTGACTATTCCGTTAGCTTCATGAAGGCAACAGCTCAGGATAAAGTGCGTTTCCAGCTGAGTATCCGGCAGGAACGATCGAGTCTAAGCGTTACACGCTTGTTCTGCTAATGCCTCAGGCGTCGTCACTGACGCGTGCCCAGCTCGCTGAAGAATATTTTGTGCTTCACGTACTTTATATTGGCTTTACTACATTGATCATCAAGGTGACGTTATGTTTGCTGACGGAATCACACAAGCGTTTTGTTGGCACCATGGGTGCCCATTACAAAGTATGACGTGAGCACTGACAACGTTGCATAAAAACATTTTATTTAGTTAATTTGTTCAAGATAAGAGGACACTATGTACAATAATTTGTTCGTTGAACCGATTCCGCTGCGCAATTTCGTTGCTGAGGTATGAACATTCCGTCGCTGAGGGCAGTACAAATCTGTGTGACCTAAAAAAAGAAAGGCAATGATCAATGAAATATATTCAAAGAATTCCCACCGTCTTTCAAGGAGCTGCGCTCTTTTAAGCTGAGGGTAGGTTCCTAAAAGTATGTTTCAGCGATGCCTATTTTAAGCGCTAGGCAAACAGAAAACATCGCACAATATATATGTATATGTGTGTGTGTGTGTGTGTGTGTGTGTGTGTGTGTGTGTGTGTGTGTGTGTGTGTGTGTGTGTGTGTGTGTGTGTGTGTGTGTGTGTGTGTGTGTGTGTGTGTAACATCCGCACGTTTGACCAACACACGTTTTGGTGAGCTAACAGGTTTCACCGGGAAAATGTGTCCAGTGGGGCGTGGCGTCTACACTTGCAAATAGCTCTTAACAAAGAACAGCGTTCTTCGCTGACACCAATGAAAGCTTCGCCTAAACCAATTATTAGAGCGCGTAGGATATGCATTTTTGTATAGTACCAGATAACTTGGTTTGAATGTTGTGAAAGTAATTGGAAAGTGGTTTACCATACCAAATAAAATACCCACCGCAAGGAAAGCTTCAGTGACGGAAGACAGGTTATGCAGCTCACATGGAGCAAGAAATAGATATACCCCTTTGTGCAGTGTGCGTACAATCACACGCACAGGTCGCGCACAATCGGTTTACATAGGGAAGAAAGCATAAATACAAGGGACACAGAAAGAAGTGCCCAGCATGAACACTGTTACGAGAACAGGTGTGTATTGCGCAAGTTTGTTTTCTCCGTCCCTACTCTTAGCTCTGATCTTCGTTTTTAAATGTGAATCTAATGCAAGTATCCAGATTCGCAATCTTACTTGGAAAGACTATTTTGCTATGAGATTGGCGGCAGCATTAGAATTTTAGATACTTGCAGGCGCATCTTGCGTCGAGCCATAACACTGTAACAGTGATTGGGTGCCGAAAACGGGTACCGAAGAAAATATAAAAAATATACGCCTGTCATGAAAAGACAATTTATTGAATATTGAACCAAAATTGAGTAATACACCAGTTGTAATAACCACGATGAAAGGCCAGCTGCAATAGTAATCACTTCGAAGTGAATATTAGCAGAAATGTCTCGACGAGTGGTTGACATGAACAATTGTTCCAGAAAGACAACGCGAAAGCAAACACATCGTAGCGAAAAACCATCTATGAAACAATTTGTAATTTAACGGCCTAGGTTCACTAAATACTTAATTCGAGGTAACTGTTTTCTAAACGTAACCTTCCAATATTCAGGTTATTGCAATATTTGGTCTATAAATATTCACTTTTTGAACTAACTAACCTCTGCTCAGGCAATGTTAACGCCTTTCTTGGTAGCTCATAGTGGTTTCAAACGCTGCACTCCCCCTTAGTCTATTTATTTTTAGTGAGAATTGCTCGAAAGGAAATATTTTGCGCCGGCACAGCTATGAGACTTTAAAGAATGGCCGAAGCACCTACGAAATGTAACACATTTATTTGTTGTTAACTGCAATAACGAATTCTCTATGTACACCAGCCTATCATCAATGATATCCCCCTAAGCCTAGCGTACAGGGTCCGTCGTGACTGTCATTATGGAATAGCTTCTTAACTTGTTTTCTAGTTGCAATAAGACCACAGTCAGATTACATAGCCTGTTCAGGTTCACGTTTATCTCGCAGCCTCAGCCAGAAAATGATTACCTGAAGATTATGTGCTTCTAAAGAATTACCACTCAATTCCGAGCAGACCACCACATCATAGGAAGTGAACAATTGTCTTCACCCAAAAAACCTTGCGTATAGCGTCTTATGTCCTAAATACACAAGAAGGCCAAGAGATACTGACGGTGCGAAGGCTGACGTTTTTTTTAAATCTGTGTTCGACACGTAAAAACTAGAAATCATCATTTGCGTTCGGCATCACATAGCCAACGCCATGTGGACAGTCATCCTATTCGCATTCTTAATACAGCACTCACAAGCATGTCACAAAAATAATGATGTAATTTTCTTCGCCACACTTACATATAGACATATGCGCTCATGCATGGTTGTTTCAAAAACTAAATCGTCTCATGAAACGTCTCATAGAAAACGTCGCATAAAGTCATTATGGCCATTATGTGTGTTGTGTCTTGTTAGTGTACATTTTCCCTACCAGGAAGATTTTCAGAAGAATCAACAGCACTGAATTCTTCATCTAGAGCGACGAGGCGGCTTTCCCGAAAAAAAGTTACATAAGTTTAGGGAGCTATGACTGATGTGACGAAATTCTTTAATAAAGGGGACAGGGTAAGTCCTATACTTCCCATGTATTTTCGTGCATATTGTAGTGCACGTTCTTATCCAATTAAAGGAAATATGGGCCACATGTTTGTATCCTTTTGTTCGTTACTTTCTCTTGTATCTATTGAACAAAAACTATTTTTATGCAAAAATTTTAATTATTAACGATTTTTTTCTTTCCACACGTGATTTTAGACGGATTATTGAAAATTTTTTTGATCATCAAAAAGTACTATTCCTTTTAAAGCCTTAATTTTGGTTCAATGTATTGCCACGTAACCAATGAGCACGCGCAGAAGAAATCAGCGCGCTATCTTTCGCCATATTGAAAATAATGATACCGACATAACAAGAAGACCTGTTTTGAGAAAATTGAGTTCAAGGTAAACAATAAGTTCAATCCCACGCTTTTCACTGGGCCAGCATTTTAGACCCATCTTACGAGCCATTTTAGGATGAAGCGTGATACTGGAAAACATGCAGAAAACAATTTACATGGACATCTACAAAAACAATCACATTTTTTTTCATAATTTTCGCTTACGCTATCCTGGGCTACGTGCTACATAAAAGTTTTCAATGTTTGCCTGAAAGAAGTCTGCAAATGCACGAAAAATGTTGGCACAAGTTACATATGGGACCCTCTGTATCAATTCATCCGCATCTACTTGCACAGACGGTGCCGATAAATATAACCAGTATCGAAATCCTGCACCATACTTGTTTTTTGTTTCGGTATGTTTTTTTTTCGCATTTATCGCAACGCTGCACCGCGTACGGCCTACGCGTCATAAATAATGTAACGTCGAACAGCACGTTCTGGCACGATGCTTTCAGTCGAACGACACGATCATATGACGTTCTATGCTTTTTCGTCCTCTTTCCCTTGACTGGATCTCACGTGCCGCTCAGTTCGTCCTTTTCAAAGCGCGCCACTTGACCTGCTACATTCGCAACCTCCGTCTCCCCTAGAATCTGCTGTTGGGGGTTGTAGCACTTAGGTTGTCTAGCATGGGCGTGGAAAACGCAGTTTCGTATTTTGGTACTTAGTTCGGGAATAGCGGCAAGACGAAAAGTAATCGGGCTCGGAGCCTGTACTACACGAAATGTACCGGCCAACCGGGGCAAAAACTTATGGCATCGTTGCGGGACACGCTGGACGCGTCGAACCTGTGCTGGGTCTCCCGGTTCAAACGAAGGGGAAGAGCTTTGCAGCGAACATGAACGCAGTTTTGGCTGTTGGGGCGCTATGGCCAGTCGAGCTCTGAAGCGAGTCTTTCGAAGAAGTTCGGAGGCGCTGGCGTCAGGAGGACTGTGGTGCAGCGTTGTCTTAGACCCAAAGAAACTTTGTTTGAGAAGTCTCGGCGTCCTTCAATAGATGAGCTTGAATGCTGATTCTCGTGCCATCTCTTACTGGAACGTATTCAGTGCGAACGAAGCGGCGGCGACGCATTCGTCCCAGTCGTTTTGAGTTGGACTCAGGTATGACAACAAGTTGGAGTGTCCTGAGATTTAAATAGTACCGATTGCGGCATGGCCACCGCACGACGGGTAGGTACGACTCATTTTGACGATACCAGTGACACTGGATGCCATCTCGAACGACATACGATACTAGAGAGCTTTCATGACGGCGCTTAAGGTTGCGTACCTCATCTGACAGTTATCGGATGGTGTCAAGAATTTCTGCGTCCTGTAGCTGTGCTGTGCATAAATCACGGATTGCGAGGGCTGGTTAAGGCAATGGCTAGGAGTTTTGTGAAATCAGGGCTAGCGCCTTTAGCACTGACCATGTGACCAAAGTAGGTGACGTTGGAAAAATCATAGAAGCATTTCGAAGGCTTAATGTGGAAGTGAGCTTCTTGGAGAGCCTTCAAGACCATTTCCAAACATGTCAGGTCTTCAGAAAATGCACGCGCATAAACAATAGTTTTGTGCAAGTAGACCAAAGCCATTGTCCATTTCTGATGTCCATGGACGTGGTGTATTAGTCGCTGAAATGTAAGAGGAGCATTGGAGAGACTAAATGGCAGACAGTTAACTGTTGCAGTCCCTCCGGCGTTATAAAGCCAGTTTTTTCTGCGTTATTTAGTTGTATTGTACTTTAGCATTGTATTTTCCCGACAGAAATTTCCGTGCGATAGCCGTGTTTGTCGAAGGATTTAACGTTCCCGGGCTGTCCCGAGCAAAATGTCTGGCGTCGCCGCATCCATAGCACCTGAGAATTCACGGCACCTGACGGAGCCGTCCCAGAGCAGCATTATGTCGGGCCATTGACGCCGTTTCCACTAAGGCTTGTCTGTATGCGTGGTCAGCTGATTACGAGCGCTGCACTGTCTCCACCTCGAGGACAATGGCAAGAGCGGATGTGCTAGCGGTCAGGTGGGCAAGTCGGACAAGCCGCTGGTCGTTGCTGTCACCGATAGCGTGGACAAAGGTTTTAGCGGCAATAAGGTCCATGCTATTGTGATAGGGCAGCCTGACAGGGCCTTCGCCGAAAGGCTGTCGATGTAAGCAGTGAGCTCTTGAACCTCACGTTGACCTTGTCGGACGTGTTTCAGCTTTCAGCTGTGTGAGGTTGAGATGATGTAGGTCGCGGTGGCCAAGTCTGGTTTCGAGCGTCGAGACCTTAGCTTCGTAGTTGGAACGGGTGATTGTCGGTAAGTATTCCGGCTATTCAGCCGCGCTGCCACAAAGTTGTGCCATAAGTACATGAGCTATGTCTCCAACAGTCCAGTCATTAAGATCAGAAGCGGACTCGAATTGCGTGCGAAACGCTGCCCACAATGAGGTGTCATCAAAAGTAGCTGGGTTGAGTTGTGCTGCAAGAAAGTGAGGCTGAGTCGAAGTGGAAACGCCTTGGTCTGCTGCGGGACACACAGCAGACTGACTGTCCGACTTTGTCTCGATGACAGAGATTCGCACAGCGAGGTCTGCGATGACGTCATCAGCAGCCGATGTACATTGAGCGAACGCGATCTCGATGGAGAGCAGGCTAGTTGCAAATCGAGTTTCCAATTCTTGCATAAGCACTCTGCGGTCAGCTGCAGCTAACGAAGCAAGTTTCTGGAGGGAGTCGGCCAGCGACGGTGACTAGCCACTGCTTGATTTACGAGATGGAGTGGGCGCACGCTCGACAGAAGGCTGCGTCTGAGCTAGGTCATGAGGAATGTGCGGCGCCTTTACCGCTGTCGGAGCTGCGGCGGGTTCTGATATGTATCCCGCTGTCGCAAAGACAGGAAGCTCCAAAACTGTCGGCGATGCGTCCTTCTCTACAGCCTTTGTCTGCAGGCCGTCCGCTGTTGCTGTTATCGCGGTAGGCTTGCTTCGGGTGCACACGGCTCAACACTGCTAGCAAAATGTAACGTCGAACAGAACGCTGCGGCACTATGCTCTCATCCGAACGACACGATGTAGATGTAGACGTAGGTCCTTGTGATCTACTTGCATGTATACACTCTGGGGGATTGGGCAAACTCTATCTTTTTCTGTCCTGTTACTCTAGATTGGATCTCACGTGCCCGTCATTTCGTACTTTTCAAAGCGCGCCACTTGAATCGCTGCAATATTTATCATCCAGCGAGACAGTTAATGAATGATATGGAAATATAGCAGGACCAGCGCTTTTCCTGGTTGGTGAGAATATCAACATTACCTCCTGCATTTTTTACACTACCTTGCTTTCAGTGTTTCTTCCATGCCGTCATTGCTCACTAATCATTACACTTTACGCATATATTAGCCATCGCCAATTCCATAACTAATGCACTGCAAATTTGCAATTCACAAAAAACAGTAGTATACAGCCAATCGTAGCAGCGTTTCAGTTATTAAAGGGACACTAAAGTGAAAATTGATTTCTTCTGCATCAGTAAATTACCGTTCTACAACACCAAAAACACCACTCTTACAACGATAAGACGTTTGGTAAGCCAGAAAAAGCGCCAGAACGAAATACGGGTGGCGACGCCTACTGAAGTACCCGCACCTGGGGGCTGTGACGCCTTGAATTTCGATGGCATCTTCTAGGGCCTACTAAATATATATAGCGGTACAGATTGACTACATTGTGTTCTAAAGGAACGAAATATTAAACATGGCAAATTTCGGGAACCTTTATTCAGCCAACGCGGCCCAAATGCGAAAACATACTTTGGAATCCCTCACGTCAAGCTGACGTACGGCGCTAGGTTTTCTGTGCGAAATTCAAATACCGGTACTTGGACCTTCATTTCCTCATCTAATAATCAAACTGTTTTTTTTAAATGACTGCATGCAGGGTTCTCAAACAATGTTTCATTAGTCTAAACTGATTTATTGTTTCGCTTTAGTGTCCTTTTAAGTTCTGAGCACAGCATATTCACACACACGTCACACTTCTTGGCACTCACATTTCGCTTGGTACTACAAAGTTCTTCAGGACAACTAGAAGCCAGGACCAAAGCCAGGGCCAAAGCCACCACCGTAGTCACCATAACTTCCGTGGTAGGATCCGCTATAGTGCCCTCCATATGCACCTCCATATCCACGTCCATATCCGCCGTGAAATGCCATTGGATAGGGCGCACCGTAGTAGCCGTACCCTCCGCCTCCACCACCACGGGCGAGACTGGCACCAAGTAGGGCTCCAGCACCAAGCCCGAGGGCCCCCAGTGCCAGGCCCTTCAGCAGGATGGCGTTGGCCACCGATAGGACCAAGCCAATCACGCAGATAGTCAGCTGAACAACACAAGCACAGAAATGGAACAACAGATTCGGTACTTCGCAGCACAAAATACAAAATAACCTCTCGCTATGAACATACTTTCAACTAAAGCTAATATTTTGTCTTCAACTACCAAGGAATACATCCACTCAGTGCAAAACAGCAAAAACATCAACCGCATGAATAACACAATCTCCATTTTTGTATTATTAAAATTAAGGAAGCACTTTTCTTTCCAGAGTTAGTTTTACCTTTGTTTCGCGTCCTCTATCCGCTGTGCCTTCTCATTGTTACTCCTGTAAAATTGTAGTCTACTTTCTTGGTTAACTAGTAATGGTGATAATCAAGTTTGGTGCTGGAATTATCTCGGCTGCCTTGAGAGCAGGGCCGCACAAGAGCATGGCGCCTACAATAACAGCAGTTTTGTCTTAATTTTGCTGTCCGGAGTTGCACCTTCCTAATCTATCAACAACCGCGGCTGGTAGAATTACGGCTGGTGGGAAAAGATAGGCCCACTCACCAGTGCCTTCATGATTCGTTGTTTCTGGGTGAGGAACTAAGCTGTCGAATTTCGAGGCGTCTTTTATACAGTGGTCTTGTTCTCCTACTTCGACACCACGGCATTACAGCTCGCTCTTGACCTGTTACACATTGTTGAAGCGTGACTCTTTTGTCAAAGCGGAATCATGGTGTTTCGTTCCTGTGTGGCGTATAATTGAGCTTTGAATTATGCCTCGCTGAAATCAGCTGCAACTATGATGTGTGTGAAGACTACTTGAGACACTTTGACGACAGGTCATCGTACGACGTGCTCTGTACAGCAGATTCCCGCCCTAGTGTGTAAAACCGTAAACTAAAATGAAGTGATTGCCTTGGAGATAAGCTGTGTCCACTATTGGCATCTCATTGAGATATTTCGCTCGACCTAAGTAAAACTAGTACATTCTCGGTCGCCCACACTGAGGCTCATTCCCTGAAAATGTCAATCTTCTTTGGCTACACTCACCGAGCTAGACGCGGTATAGCTGTCAGCAGGAAAACGTCAGCAAGGTGTATGTATCGTGAAGTTAGATCAATGAGGAAAGCTGTATATCAGTCGTTTCTGATCTGCCTGCTTTTTATTTTTTTATTCAGCACATTTTGAAGCACTTGATCTCAGTAGCCGTGGGTTAACGGGGCTGCTGGAGTGAGTGTTTTAAAAAGAAGAGGTGGCGGGCATCTAAGTTCGAACGAGAACATGCGCTTCGTTCAAAATAACATCTATTGTCAAAATGCACCACCGTTCACGATAACCCTGTTGCAAAGATGTCCAATATAGGTTAATAATCTCAACGGAGCATCGAATGAACTGATGGATGCTATTAGCGTCCCCTTTCAAACAGGCCTGCTAAGAACTGCTTCAAACTGCAAAAAAAAGAAAGAAAAACGGCCGTTATATTCACATCGAAACTAACCGATCCAGTATATCACAGGCGAAAGAAGAGCTCAAACGTTCGCAGCAGCCCATCACGGCCAGAATCACTGAGAATAATGACTGCCTGGAAAGTCTACAATGTCATACTGTTGGCTTCCATACTTTGTGGCGAGAAATTAGTGACAGATGCCAAAATAGAAAACGTATACAGCGAGAGAACGCAACGCTTCGCCGGTGCCTTGACGACGCGGAGGACAGATCGCGACGAGGAAATTTCATATTCTTGTAGATATCCCATAGCCCGACTGACAATGCACGTCAGTGTGAAGAAACAGTTATCGCCATCGCCTTAGACAAACTGGATATACGTTCACCACTTGGTAGCATGGAGCGTGCTCATGGAATCTGGAAATTCACCAGCGGCAAAAATAAGCGTCCAGTAGTGAAGCTTAACACATTCAAGACATACGAACTCGTGCACCCCAAACGGTCTGTTTTCGGGGGAACATCATCAATGTAACCGAAGGCCCTTGCGCTGCCATACGCCACGCCCGGGAAAGATTTCTGGACTTTGGTAGAAGCTTGAACACTAACTTCAAATTAAGCTACAAAATGCTATTTTTGGAAGGAAAGTGCTACAAGTTGAAGACCGACGAAAATTCTTTTATCGAAGTTATACTGACAGACAAGCGATCAATGCTGTCACGACGTCTCCAGGAGAAACGTATTCCGGGCGTGTCTATGCGGGTAAAAATAGCCACACAAGACGGATGGCGGCCGATCGACAACAGCATCCATAATTTTTAGGAACATTCGCAGTGATTTGCCTAAAACAGATAGTTTGAACAGTTTAATTAACGATTCTGGAGCTGATATTGTTTTACTAGCGGAAACCAAATGTAGACATGTGAGCCGTTTCACTGCGACAAAAAAATTTGCTGTATACCGGCTACACCATGCCGATTGGATGGGCAGTGGTGTTTTAATTGCTGCTCACTCTAGTTTTGAATCGTTCCTTTTGAGTGCTACTACTAATTTGGAATTAGTCTGGTGCTATGTATCTACTGGGTTCCAAAAAATAATCATAGGTGTCTGTTCTCGTCCGCATAATCCCGATTACGATTTTGCGGAAAAAAATGGATGACACCCTAAACGAAACATCTATTCCATTGCAGGTGCACTCGTGTTTCTCTTACGAGACTTCAGTTTCCCTACTATCGACTGATCACGTTATTGCCCCTTTTCAAATCCGGCATCTGCTGAGGCTGCAGAATTTGTTAACGTTTTCTCAGATTTTAACCTTTCGCAGCTAGTTACCAAACCAACAAGTGTCACATCTACTACACGTTCCTTGATTGACTTGATTCTAGCTACTCATCTTGATAATGCTTCACCAGTAACCCACGTGCCAGGCCTAAGCCACGATGACACCTTAGAGTTTGTTAATTCTATTCCATCTGCAAATGTAAAGAGACACACCAAATATATCAGGTACCACAAAAAGGCTAACTTTAACGCTATTAAGTCTGAGCTATCCGCCTTCCTTAACTGTTTCCTTGTGACACATGTAGACAGACCATTTCAAGAAATGTGCTTGTCGTTTAAAAATACAGACATGCATTTCATCATCAAATATATTTCTTAGAGTATTAGATCAATCTTCTACTTGATGCAACAACCACCTGAAACGATTAGCCAACAAAAAAGCTGATTTTTCCGTTGCGCAAAAATATTATTAAACGTTGTTAGGTAGTTAGCGCACACATCCGCTGCCAAAGCCTGCACAAGCGCTTTGAACACGCCCAACTTTAACGCCTTTAGCTGGATTTTGATATCTCTGATAAAAACTAACCCCAAATGCTTTTGAAACGGTATTACATGTACCAAAGACAGCAGTATAAGCCTCCTAAATGCTTCAGGGCTCAAGTTCCGAGTCATCTTTGCACTTCACTGTTTAGCAACACGTTTTCCCAATAATTCTGCAGAGCAAATGTCAAGGACAATCTCCCTTTCTCACCCGTAAATTTTCTGGCAGTGAATCTCATTATTCTCGACCCAGAAGGCATACAATCCAGAATTTCCAAAATAAAACGCTCATTGCCGTGTGGTATTGCTGGTATTATTTCCAAGTTTCTTCAAAACACCGTAGTACAGCTCTATTATATTTACGTTTATTTTTACTAGATCACTTAACGACAGCGCTCTACCTGTTGACGAGAAAACTGGTAAGGTGATACCACTTTTTAAATCGAGAAACCACAACACCCACTGGCTTACAGAACCATCTAATTAGCCTCGGCACCTTGAAAATTTTTGAACATATTGCTACGTGTGAAAAGACAAAGACGAAACAGGCTATTTACAGGCTATTTACACTGGAGCCAGACAGCCAGGCCGACCCTAAGGGCAGCGACCTTAGCGCAGCACTAAGGGCAGCGACCAACTTCATCGTCGTTCTCGCGGTGGCCCGTCCCTTCAGCATCGCTCAATAATATTGTAATCCTAGCCCTCCCCCCCCCCTTGGCAAAAGCGCCGTCACGTTGCTGCTAAAGACCCAAGGCGCGTGGAGCGTTGTAGGGCTTGAGTCGGGCGATGGTGGACAATGTCACTGGCTGCCACAGCGGAGGACGTAGTGGGCGTGGCTGGAGCGATTTCATAGGTGAGATCGGTCACTTAGTGGAGCACACGATGTGGGCGTGTGTAACAGGAAAGCAGTTATTCACAAAGGCCAATTTTACGCGATGGTGACCAAAGCAACACGAGGGTACCGGGCACAAAATGGACGCCACGGTGACGAAGGTCGTAGCGTTGCTTCCGTTTGCCTTGAGACACTTGTAGAAGAGCGCGCGCAAGTTGGCGAGCATGGTCAGCATGGGCGATTGCATCACGGGCATAATCGCTAGTTGATGCTGTGGCGGATGGACGCACAGTGTCCAGTGGTAGCGTCGGTTGTCGACCATACAAGAGGTAAAACAGGGAAAAGCCAGCAGTTTAGAGACGGGATGATTGTACGCAAAGGTAATGTAAAGTAGAGCGAGGTCCCAGTAACGGTGGTCGTCTGAAACGTATTTGGATAGCATGTCTGTAAGGGTGTGGTTCCAAAACTCACTGAGGCCATTCGTTTGGGGGTGGTAGGAGGCGGAAAATTCATGCAGTATAGAGCAGGCACGCATGATGTCGTCAATGACTTTGCCCAAAAACATAAAGCCACGGTCTGTTAGCAAATGACGCGGAGCACCATGCACCAAAATTATATCTTGTAAAAGGAAGTCCGCGATATCAGTTGCGCAACTGGTCGGAAGAGCGTAGGTTACGGCGTAGCGGGTCGCGTAGTCCGCCGCGAGTGCAACCCACTTGTTTTCTTAGGTAGATTCCGGAAATGGGCCGAGAAGCTAGGTCTAAGCCGACACGATAGAAGGGCTCAGCAGGGATGTCGAGCGGCTGCAGGCAACCAGCGGGGAGCTAGGCAGTCTTCTTTTGTCGTTGGCAAAGTTCACAAGGGGCGACGTAACGTCGTACGGAACGGGCAAGGCCCGGCCAGAAAAAAAGGCGACGTATACGGTCATAGGTTCTAGATACACAGACGTGTCCTGCCGTTGGTGCATCGTGAAGCTCTTCTAAAACGGTGGAGCGGAGGTGTTTAGGTATGACAAGTAGGAAATCAGAGCCGTCTGGATGAAGGTTACGGCGGTACAGGGTACCGTCGCGGAGGACGAAGAGCCGTATTGCGGGATCGGCCGCAGAGTGTTCAAAACGGTCGATGAGTACTCTGATGTATGCGTCATGGCGTTGCTCGTCGGTGAAATGAAGCAGCTGTGAAACAGAGAATACGCAAGAAGCACTGGCAATATTGGAGTAGTGAGAGTCGTCAACAGGGTAACGCGACAAGCTGTCACGGTCTTGGTGCAGGCGGCCAGACTTGTACACCACGGAATATGAAAATTCTTGTAGCCTCAAAGCCAATCGACCAAGCCGGCGTGTAGGGTCTTTTAGTGATGGGAGCCAGCAGAGAGCACGATGGTCAGTGACTACGGAAAAAGTGCGACCGTTAAGGTAAAGACGGAACTTCGCAACCGACCAGACATCAGAAAGGCATTCGCGTTCCGTAATGGAATAGTTGCTGCGATGGAGCTAGGAGGCGGCTCGCATAAGAAATAATGCGATCGTGGCCATGCTGACGCTGGGCTAAGGCGGCACCTACGCTATAAACGTTGGCATCTGTACGCAATTCTGTAGAGAGCATCAGCGTCGAAGTGGGCGAGAATGGGTGGTGAGGTTAGAAGAGTGACGAGACGAGAGAAGGACGCTCCTTCAGCAATACCCCACGAGAATTGTACGCCTTTCTTCAAAAGATTAGTCAGGGGTCTAGCAATTCCCGCAAATTTTGAAACAAAACGACGGAAGTACGAACATATCCCTACAAAACTTCGAACGTATGCGGCTGTCTTCGGAAGCGGAAACTCTCGGACAGCGCGAGATTTGTCGGGATCAGGCTGTACTCCAGAAGCGTCAACGAGATGGCCCAGGAGAGTAATTTGGCGGGGGCCACAACGATATTTGAACGAGTTAAGTTGCAGCTTCGCCTTTCGAAATATATCAGTTATAGTTGTTAGACGCTCAAGGTGACTGTCGAACGTTGGCGAGAAGACGATGACGTCACCGAGGTAGCAGATGCATGTGGACCATTTGAAATCTTGGAGCAAAGGTGGTAGGGGCGTTGTATAATCCAAACGGCCTTACTTTAATTTGGTATGGGCCATCAGGTGTGATGAACTCGGTTTTTTCTCTGTCCATATTGTCAACAGCAATCTGCCAGTATCCAGAACGAAGATCAATAGAAGAGAAATAGCTGGAACCGTGCAGGCAGTGTAGGGCGTCGTCAATACGTGGGATTGGGTAGACGTCCTTCTTAGCAATGTTCTGTAGTAATTTTCTTAGTAGTTAGTAATGTGCAGATGACGGTAGTCTGCACAGAAGCGCCAAGGACTCTAAGAAGGCTCAATTATGTTTTTATCTAGCATTTTATTCACTTCACGTTCCGACGGAGAAAGTCGATACGATCGTCGGTGAATAGGCGTAGCGTCGCCAGTAAGAGTCCGATGCTTTACCGCGAGCGTCTGGCTTAGGGGGCGATTGTTGAAGTCGAAATATCTTGGTAAGACGATAATACTTGGCAAAAGTCGTCAGCCTGCGCAGAGGACAGGTCCGTCACAACCATTTTCTTTTTGTTGGGATCGGCGCCCGGGGCTAGCGCGAGGGGCCTGCTAAGCTCGCGAGAACCATCGGTCGATAACGCTGCCACGTGATGGTTGCCGAGACAAGCAACGATGGCAAGGCAAATACCTCTCGGTAGAATTTCCTTTGCCAACGCAAAGTTAAAGACAGGCATGCGAGTGCGGTGCGTAGTAATAGTAAGTATACTGTGAGGCACGGTAACGTCATGCAGTAGTGGAATGGCGGGCAGGAGAGTGACGAGGTACTCGCCATCAGGAACTGGTGGGGAAGACAATAGTTCAAATCTTTGGTGGCAGGCGAAGAAAACCGGTGGGGCGTAAATGGCATTGGGGTGCGTCAGAATGTTCTGCGAGAATCGGCAACACAAGGCGAAGGGTACTGGAAGAGCAGTCAATAAGAGCAGAATGCGCGGAGAGAAAATTGAGACCGAGAATGAGGTCGTGGGGGCAATGAGCTATTGCAGTGAAGAGAACAGGAGTGTGGCGGCCGGCGATGCTGACACGTGCCGTAGATATGCCGATGATAGGCACAGCACCGCCATCCGCAACGCGGACGACGCGTGCCGACGCTGGGGTGAGGAGCTTGTTCACTCACCATCGGAAGGCAGCACTCATAATAGAAAGATGTGCTCCTGTATCGATGAGTGCCGTGGCAGGATAGCCGTGAACGTCAACGTCAAGAAGGTTTTCGTTCATAGGTAACGTGAGCAGAGGATTTGAGGGAGGTGTCGACAGCGCAGCTTCACCTCGAGAGGCTGCAGTGCCTAGTTTTCCGGCTGGATTCGGGAAGCGATAGGCGTCGAAGAGAAGCGACGGGCTTGCGGCGAACGAGACTTATGGCGTCGAGGTGAGGGCGAGCGGCTGTAGCGAAGTTTCGGAGCAGGAGCGTTGGCAGGAGTACGTTCATCGCGGGTGGTATAGGGAACAGAAGGTCCGACGGTGCGGGAATAAGCGGCGGCGTATGTCCGAGGATGCGGCAGTGACGAGCGACGTGGCCGATACGACAGCAGTGGAAGGAGATTGGTCTGTCATCAGGGGTATGTCATTCGGACGGGTTGCGACGACATGTGGCAGAAAAGAATTGTCGCGCACGAGGAGGGCCGCTAAAGAACTGGGGAACGCTGGGCTGAGACGTGGAACACACGGAGTTCAGACCCATGTTCTGAAATTCTTGTCTGACGACGGCCTGAATCACCGCCATAATGGTTGCTGGCGGATCGGGAGGCGTCGCGGAGTAAGCTGGTGAACTTTCACTGATCTTAGAAATTACATTGAATCAAATAATTTTTTGAATTGTTGTCGACGGGTGGGTCCGGAAATATTGTTTTGTGAAAAAGAACTATTAACATTTACTAATGACTTGAATGCGTTTTTGGATGCGGGTTTGCGACCGACTGTATATTTTAGACTTTTTGAAAACCTTTGATACATTTAATCTCCAACTAGTTATCTATAAGCTAACCTTTCTAAATCTTGACCCTTTAATATTCAAATGGATTTGTTGCTTTCGTTCTAGTCGTACATAGTACGTATTTTTAATGACTATGACTGAAGAGAGGTACCAGTAGAATCGGGTCACTTCAAGGCTCAGTTTTAGCACCTATAATTTTCTTCATTTATATTATTGACCAGCCTAATTGAGTCACCACTTCTGTTAGTTTATTTGCCGACTATTGCGTAATTTAGCGGAAGACAATTAATTCTGATATAGGTACCCAAGAGTCAGAACTAGATAACGCAACAACCTGGTTCTCCCACTGGCACATGGATGCTAACGTCTCAAAATGTAAATTCATGAGAATCTCACGTAGCCAAGTAACTTTTCCTAATTGCTACATGAACGACATCTCACTCGAATCGGTATCATGCTATAGGTTTCTCTGAGTGCGCATTACAAATAATCTCTCCTGGAAGCGACATATTTCACACATTACATCCAAAGTTAACCGCATGCGACGCAACCTGAAGCGTAATTTTCCACTGGCACCTTCTTCTCTAAAGAAACAGCTATATGTCACCGGCATTCGACCTAATCTAGAATACGCACCTGTACGGGCCCCTCATCAATTCACACTAAATAACACTTTAGAAGCTCTGCAAAATTGTTCCGTTCATTTTATTCTTAACAATTGCCAGCACACAGCAAGCGTAACTCGTATGTGTCATACATGGAAGAAGAGGAAAGTCACGTGTGGGCAATAAAGAAAGGAAGATAACGTACATGTATCGATTGCATTGTTCTTCTATCTTCTCCTAAATACAAGATGTTGGTGACGAGCATTCAACCCATGTAAGGACAAGTTCCTTGGTGATTTCCTTTGCTGGTTCTCCACAATGAGTGTTCCGGGATTACAACCGCCACCGCCTTTCCTGCATTCACCTGGTCATCTGGCTGTCCCATGAGACCAGTGGAAGCAGGCCTTGGAGACGTATATGGTGGCTTCAGGAGCTTCCGAGTTTCCAGCCGAACGTCGCAGGGCTATTTCGCTCACCTGTCTTGGCATGGAGGGACAGCTGATTTTGACTACACTGAAATCAGCGGACTTGTCGTCCGGCTCTGCTGCCGGCCCTCCGAGTGCAGGTGACACCATGTCGACGAAGGATACGTATTGCTATGCAATCTCCTTGCTTTCTGACCATTTAAGGTGTTCAGTCAACGTCATCGTGGCTCGACAGCGGTTCGGTCTCCAAGCTCAATATGAAGGTGAGACAGTGAAACAATACATCGCTCCTTTACAAACCCTCATTGCCGACTGTACGTTTGGAAGCCTTACCGATGAGCTGCTACGTGATCAGCTTGTCTAGAAAACGACGGATCACCATTTACGCGAGCAGTTACTTTTTGAAGGTTCCTCATTAAAACTCTCATGCGCTCTCACCATCGCAATCAGTACAAACAGGTCATGTGTCAAGCTGAGGAATTTTGCTTGATGCCTCACGTCATTACTCAATCATCAAAACACAGATGACCATGTGCGATGTGACAAGTGAAAAGCCAAAGCTTGCGGGCTTGCGATACAAAGTGCCATGAACCTTCAAGCATGCTATCGTTGTGAAGTGACTCACCATCTTGCAAATAGCTCTGCATTTAAAGCGCGCAAGCGCAGATGTCGGCGCTGCGGGAAGATTGGGCATCTTGATTTTATGTGTAACTCGCCTGGTCATTCCTAGAAAGTTCAACAAGTCGATTACGACGATTCTAGCTCATACAGCAGCGAAAAATAATAATTTGTGTTGTCAAGGGACACAAACACGGGATTTACACATCCGTCTGCGTGGAATGCCAGGCTATCTCGCTTCTAGTTGATACGGGATCATGCATTACTATTCTAGCAAAATAACTATATCGCAATGCTTTCTCAAGTACTTGCCCTTTGAAGCCTATCTGAGTACAGCTTTCCGACAACTCCCAGTCAAAAAATGGACTTTAAAGATGCTTCATTGCGCCAGATACGTTCCACGACAGAAGTACTTACATTCTTCTGTATGTTGTGCCTGAGAGCACCACTGTTCTGGACCTAGATGCCATGGCAGCCTTGCAAATGAAGGTTGAAGGTAGATTGCTTCAGTCTCCTACATTGACCCCTAGCACCCATTGCCATCTGAGCTACGTTCAGAGTACGAACGTCTGTTTACCAAACAGCTCGGATTTGCCAATGGATTAAAACATCGAGTTACGGATCGCGAGACTGTTTCAGCTCTTACCAGCAAGCTCCGAAGGTTGTCATTTACTGTTCACAAGCAAGCGTCCTTTGAATTACAGAAACTTGAAGCACGAGACATTATTGAGCGCGTTGACGCCTTTCAGTCAGTTTCTCCAATAGTGGGGGTTCAGAAAAAGGATGGATCAATACGAATAGCGTTGACCTGCGAGAACCCAATAAAGCTATAATTGTTGGTAGCTTTCCTCTACTTCCACGGGCAGAAGAGCTGCTACTTAGCTTAGCTGGCGGCCAGCAATTTTCGAAGCTGGATTTAGCGGCAGCCTACCACCTAGTGGAACTCGACCCTGAAAGCCGTGATCTGACAACCTTTATTACTCAAGATGTACTCTCTCGGTTTAAGAGATTGCGCTTCGGCTTGGCTACAGCTCCATCAGCATTTTATAAGAGGATGCATCTCATACTTAAAGAATGCGAAGGTGTACTTTTCTACATAGACGACATTAATGTCTATGGCAGTTCTCGAGAAGATAATATCTCGAATCTCCGCACTGTCTTGCTACGGTTCTCCAAACCAGGCCTAAAACTCAACCAGAAGTATGTTTTTGCCGTCACAAAACTCCCGTTTCTGGGCCACGTTGCGAATGGCAAAGAACTTTTTCGACTAGCGTCGTATATTCAAGCGATAAAATAAGCTCCTGCGCCTTGAAACGTAAATTAATTTAGTTCTCTGCTAGGACTGGCGGGATATTACTCCAAGTTTGTTCCGCATTTTTCTCATGTTGTGAAACATTTACGGGCATTGGTTCCAGCAACGAACCAATTGCATGGACGCGAGTTGCTGAACCAAGTTTTCAGAGTTTAAAATCACTACTGAAAACTTGCAACGTCCTACATTTCTTAGTTCTAAACCTACCTGTCATCGTCGCGGCCAATGCCTCTAGGTACAGTCTGGGAGTGGTGCTGCAACAAGGTAACAAGGGAACTCTACAAGCAGTCCCTTGCCTCCTGCACATTCAGCCCACAAGAACGAAGACATTCTACAGGTCAACATGATGACTTAGCATGCATTTGGTCTTGTGAACATTGGCACGTCTATTTTTGGAGTCGTCTCTATGCCTTGCGAACTGACCATAGCGCTCTCGTCACCTTCTTGTCGACAAAAGGTATCGACATTGGCCTATGCGTATTTCACATTAGTCAGCGCCCCTACTTTGTTACAACTACACCATACAGTACCACGAGGGAAGTGACAATGTGGTGGCTGATGAGCTCTCTTGGCTACCTGTGCAAAGAGAACCTAATGAGGCTGCTGCTGAAGATGAGTTCGTTTGCCTTCTTTCTCCAATGATAACGATCAGAGGACTCCAAGCAGTGAGTGCAAGTCACAGGACTATTGCCAAAGTTATGTACTTTACTTCGCCATGCTGGCCTTATAAAAAAGATCTGGAAGCGAAGCTAATGCCATATTTTAATCTACATGTAGAACTGTCAATTGTACACGACTTACTTTACTGTGACGATAGTATATTGGTTCCAAGTATCCTTACCCGTCATTTCACGGAAGTTGCACACGCATCCCATACGGGGATCAGTCTTACGAAAAGTCGACTGCGAGAGTTGTACTGGCGGGTTTCCTTACAAACCTTGGGAGAAGATTGGTATTGATATTATGGGACCCTTTGAACAAGCTCTCATCGATTGTCATTGTGCAGTGACATTTATTGATTATCACTACAAGTTGTCTGAGGTTAATTTTGCAAGACAAGTTCCTACAACGGCGGTCAAGAAGTTTCTGGTACAAGTGTTTGCTCGTGAAGGTTACCCCAACGACGTACTTTGCGACCACGGACCAAGGTTCGGCTCGGCTGAATTTGTACTTCTTTTAGCAACGTGCTGTACGCCGTTGCTTCTCGTCTGTCTACCACCCGCAAGCAAACGCTCTTGTCGAAAGGTTCGACATAGTTCTGAAGTCTGTTGTGCAAACGGCAGTAAATGAGCAGCGCGATATTTGCGTCGCCGTGACGGATTACTTGGGCGTCTACCGCTGCAGACTTCAGGCCAAAACCGGAGTTGCACCCGCCATTTTGTTGCATGAACGACTGCCACGAACACGATTGAATGTCGTGGGCCTGCCGGATAACTCTTTTCACGAAAATCCAGCACATGCAGTGAATATGCTGCGTTAGCGTGTCAGGCAAAAAATTCGCAGTTCCGCCTTAAAGGCGAAGCACCGATTACGATAGAAAATTAGTAGATAGCTGTACGAAGTAAGCATGGTAGTTTTATCGGCTGTATAAACTTGTATACATTCGCTTACTAACAAAAATAACAATGATAGAATGTGTAAGCATGACTCAACGAGGACGTAAAAAGAAACAGACACACAAAGACACCGCTGTCCATTGCGTGTCTTCTTCTTTCTACGGTCTTCTTCAGTCACGCCTACACATTCTATCAGGGATGCTAACGAACTAGCCCCTCATCATGTTTCAACTAAATTAACCAGCATGGCGTCATGCGCGCAGGTAAACATGAGCCCATCTTGCTCGATGACAGCGGAAAATTTCTGTGAAAATGCTGTGTTAGGAATCGCGGCAGCAGCCGTGAGCCTATTGACCTCCGTACATCTGTCGCTTCAACGCGGACGAAACGTCGGAAGCACAGCGCATACGAAGCTACCGGCACTACGCGTACTTTGAAAACAGCGCAGATCGCTTTCAAGATGAGGCCCGCGTGGGCGCGTACTTTGGCCATGTTGCAGGTCGCTTTCACGACACATGAGTGCCGGCAACGCGTCCCTACGGCGTCCGCCAAAGGCGTCTGCTACGATGTCCGACATTCGCGTGTGGCCAATGCCATAGCAGACGCCGTGGTTGCCTCCGCTCTGTACGGAGTGGCGGGCGAGGAGGTCATCGAGGCACCCTAGCAGCCGCCGGACAAGAACGCCCCTCCTCCCTCGGCTGACCCCCCTGCCTCGCGCGCCAGAAGAGAGGGCACGCATCTGGGCGCCGTTCTTCGCTCGCGCACGCGAGATTGAACCGCGTTCGCCGGCTCACCCTCACAGGCTTTCATTTATACGGAACCTCACGGCGACGGCACTAATCCGCCTGGAGTGTCCATATGATAGCTATCGCAATAAAGGAAGCTACTTCAAAGCTTTACACAGATGGACGTTACAGAGCTCGAGCGAGAGCATTTGCCGTCGGCAACGACGTCCGCGTAAGTGCTGCATGTCGCCGGAAGATTCCTTCGCAGCTTTCAGACCCCAAGAGGATTATCGAGCAACGAGGACCAGTGTTCCTTTGTTTTGGAAGGCGGTCGAGTACGGAACGCTTCCAGGTTTGAAGCAATACACTCAGAAGCTGTGAAGACGTTCATAACCAATCGTACTGCTTTCTTAGAATGTGGTGTACTGCTAGCCGACCCGCCTCTTCCAGTTGGCGCGTTGCCTTCGGTTGAGCAGCCTGCTGACTGTCCATTTTCGTCATGCAAGAGAAACACAAGCGCACAAAGTGAATCAAGTAGAGAGCCGTCTTCACTGCAGGAAACAAGAACCAGCCCATTACCACGGAGGTGCGTTCGAGTTATGAAAACGCCCTTAAACCCAAGGGACTACGCGCTACACAAGCGATAGTTTCTTTTTTTTTTCTTTTTATCAGCCGAGCAACTGCCGTATACGCGAGAAGAGGGAAGTCACGTGGGGACAGTAAAGAAAGGAAGATGACACACGTGCATTGATTGCATCGTTCTTCTGTCCTCTCCTAAATACAGCAGCATGAAACTTGCCCTCAACGTGTATCATCTTATAAAAGTCCTAAAAACCACTACCCTTTGTTCTATAAAATATACCATCAATTCCAACGCTCTAGTCACCCTATCTCGAACCAGCATCTTTTACTTTGGCACGCTTAGACCAACGTCATAAAGTGAACATCCCATCCCACAGAACGTCTATGTATGGTAACTCGTTTCATCCAAAAACATGCCAGGAATGAAATCACCTACTGGATCCACTAGGCTGTATTACTAACACTGATGCCTCCCGTAAGGCACTTGCTAACGTTATCCAGTACACCTTAATTTCAATATATAGCGAAGCAGCTCCTTTTCTTCTGGCCAGTGCTGTTTATAAGTTCTTTACAATGTACTATCTACCTAATCTACGAACAGTATGGTTTGCGTTATACTTTATATCCATCAATATCTCCTTATCGTCTCACTAGATTTCACTATCAGTACCAAACATTTATAGTTTGCCCGTATTACCCATGGTTCCAGTCTTCTTATTGTATCATTACATTTGTTACGATGATATGCTTATTATGTCGCACCAATTTGCGTTATTTTCACATTAAATTAAATTAGATTGTGGAGTTTTACGTGCCAAAACAACTTTCTGATTATGAGGCACGTCGTAGTAGAGGACTACGGAAATTTCGACCGCCTTGGGTTCCTTAACGTGCGCGTAAATCTAAGTACACGGGTGTTTTCGCATTTCGCCCCCATCGATATGCGGCCGCCACGGCCGGGATTCGATCCCACGATCTCGTGCTCAGCAGCCCAACACCGCAGCCACTGAGCAACAACGGCGGGTTATTTTCTCATTGCAGTACGCATTGTTATCCGGTTATTTTGCTAATTTTTATTTTTCCCATAGTAATCGCTATCTATTAGGACTTCCCCTCTGTAATGCTTTATGTAAGCCCGGAGGGTGCTATAAATAAATAAATGAACAAATAAATAAATACATAAATAAATATATAAATGAATAAATAAATAAATTCGTCTTAGAGATAAGAGGCTTGACTACATTATATAACAGATAGAGACGCATCCATCATCTAACCTCATCTGCATTCATGTAAGAGTATATGCTCTGTGCATGTTCACATAAATAATATGTCGATACTCTGCACTCGTGTTTCCTTCCTTGTCTCGTCTTCGCGCACTTCACCAAAATGTTAATAAAAATACCGCTTAGTTGATTGGTCATTAAATGGAGGAATCTAAAGAAATTGTTTTTAATCTCTCGACCTCTGTCGCAAGTATGGCCCACCTATTATTACAGCAAACTATTTTTCTTTATTTTCTCCTTTCCTAGTTTTTCTTTCTTGCTGATACGCAGTATGCCTTAAGAAGCTTCATGTTGTAAACTTACGAACGGGCGAACGAGGGTTTGTACTCTAAATGATAAAAAAAAAGGTGTATGGGCTCACAGCGTTACCGTTCGGACAGCGCTCACATCTTTCAAGTAAACAGTAAGCTTGAGAGAGCGTAAACTTTTGTTTCAAATCAACAACATTTGAGTCCGGCGTCTTTTTAGTGGGTCTGCGCACGCGCCGCGGACGCGGTTCCGAGACCTTGTCTCGAAGCGGCTTCCTCGGCTCGCTGGACGGCCCAGAGTTGTGCTGTCAGGTCAGAGCTGAGCAGTGCGGTCATCCAGCGTGACTGGAGGCTGGCGGTGGAAGAGACAGAGGGGTCGGCACTGCCCCACTTGTTTGTTAGGTCCCGACACTCCCATAACATATGATTTAGTGTGGCAACCTCGCCACACGATGTGCATCTGTTTGTAGTGTACATGTCTGGATACATGGCGTGCATGAGTCTGGGGTTTCTGTAAGAGTGTTTGTAATTGTCTGAAGTGTACTGCTTGCGTCCTGTCTAACCTAGCGTGAGGGAATGGGTATATGCGTCTTTGTAATTGTTAGTGTGCCATGATGTCGTGAAAAGTGGTCATACGATCCTCCCATGCCCAGACATTTGCAGTACCCCGCGGGGGCTCGTCTTCCGATGCTGCTCGGTGAGTCAGGCCTCGAGCAACGCCGTGAGCCGCTTCGTTGGGGGTGCTCATTCCAGTGTGCGCCGGGATCCATAGCAAATGCCTTCGGTTATCAACGTCGGCCTCTCCCTGGTGTATGGGACGTCGCTGGAGTATCTTCCTTTTTTCCTTTTTGTTGTCAGACTCCACCTTTGGTGGAACGTGTGCTCTATGCGGTTGGTTTTCTTTCAATTAAGGCGCTCACCAAAAGCTACTGACTCAAATTGCTAATCTTGTCTGAATAAACATACCACTCGGCGCCACGCTAGTGATTTATCGTTCACGATCATGGACCACTTCCATCCACAGATGTAACCGTTGGCCTTCGTGTAATCTTCAACACACGAAAACGTAATGAAGTTCATCTGAGCAACGTATTCGAAGTGCCGTGGAGTTCTTCCAAGATCCAGCATACCTGCATACCAATCTTCACAGAAGTTCTTCATTGCGCTTGCAGCCCCTCTTTGGCACCCACTTGTATTGGCTTGCGGACACAAATAAAAAGAAATTTTGCCCTCCCGACGGGTCTCTAAAAATCCATAATGCACTTTGAAGGCAAGCAGTGCTGATTACGAAAACAGGCCAGATCGTGTATAGTTCTGTCACGACATTTATTTTTTGCTTCCAAGTCAAGTTAAATAAACCAATGATTCCCAGGATGGGTAAGTTCTTCGTATCGTCTGTACATTACTCTGCAATGAAAAAAAGAATATGTAACATGTTAGACATACTTCTATGAACACGTAAAAAATGACTTTTCTGCCACACGTTTCTTTACTGTATCGGTACCCAATTTACGAAAAAGAAAACAATCTCCACTTTTCGCTAAGGCATAAGGAACACATGAGAATATTTGAATGGCTGCGAACTAGAGATTGCTACGCAATAATAGCGTAAGCATGAAGTCATTATCAAAAGAAACAAGTTTAATTTTCTTAAGCTAATACAGGTGTCACTCTCTCGGTGTGGCAGTTATTACGTAACGACAAGCGAAAGAATCAGAGGTATGCCAAGAAGTTCTCTGGCTGTCAAGAAACACACTTCGTTATCTATTTCTCTGCTGACAACGGTCATTCCATAAGAAAATTCATTTTGTGAAGTCACATCTCGCAGTTCGTCAAAGTGCATGTTTTCCAGTGTGCTTTACATCGTTCATCTTAATGATCCGCTTGAAAAAAATTTTTCACATCAAAATATTATGCGGAGTGAACTTGGCTTTTCAATGTAAGGAAATCATTTACTTCGGGTTCTCACCTACTTGAGCGGAATTTTCATTATAGCTGTTGAGGCCAATATTCATATGGCCTTGGCAATGCGTCTTATTTATTGCTGTTTTCTTTTGTATCTTGCTGTGAACATCCTCTTACCGTGAAATAGATAAAATCAGGGCTTCATCTCTACACAAGAGACCATTTGCGACATATTCGAGCTAACCAGGGCAGCACCATTTATCGAAAGAAGCTGTAGTTTCTCAGTTCCCTATCCTTATTAAGCTATAGTGTTCAGAAAGTCTAGTGGTACATCTTTATAACCAGTACTCACAAATTTGTAAACCCTAGATGAACATGTGCTCAGCCGTACAAGCCGCCCAGGTGACCGCCGTATCCGCCACCGTAGGAGCCGCCGTAGGTGCCAGCGTAGCTGCCAGCGTAGGTGCCGCCGTAGCGGCCGCCGTATCCTCCACCATAGCCGAAGCCACCGAGGCCGCCAATGCCGCCAAAGCCACCGTGGCCTAGGCCACCACCATAACCAAGTCCACCGTGGCCTAGGCCGCCACCATAGCCAAGTCCACCGCCGTGGCCAATACCGCCAAGTCCACCGCCGTAGCCAAGACCACCGAGGCCACCAAAGCCACCGGCGCAGGCAATGGCGAGAGCGACGGCGAGGACAGCGAGGCGAAGCTGCAAAATTTAGTAACAATTGGGGAAAAAAACTTACACAACCTTTCTTCATTTTTTGCAGTAAAAGACTCCGCACTATGGTTCGTGGAAGAGAGAAATAATCAACATAGCGTTATAAAAAAGCTTAAGTCACCGCTTTCCCTGTGTGATTTCTAGCCGGCGAATAAGTTTTCCTGCTGATAAAATCTAACCACTGAACTACGTTGACTGGAGATGCGTTAACCTGGCCCTGTACCCTGACCATTAACACACGCAAATGCAAAACGTAGTACGCTATGTTGTGTACTTGACAGTGAAATAGACTTCGGAGCACGAGATCAGAGAAACAGTACGGTATTATTGGAACCAATGAAACGACCCCGAAAGTGAAACATGCAGTGTATACTGCCGCGTGCAGTCAGTGAGCTGCGCACCTCCATTCTTGACTGTATGACGAAAACAGACAAAACTTGAGTCATAAAATCTTTACCAAAATGGTGCTTAGCCACGATGAGATATTCTAAAGAGCATGTGCTGAAGCATTTTTATAGGCAGTGAAACGTCGGCACACATTTTAGACCCGCAGAATACTCACTTTTGAAGTGAAAATGTATGAAGTTGTAAAAAACGAATTTTGATCACCCTCTGATTTCGAATATATATCGTACTTGAGCTGCTGCTATTGTGCTAAAGGAACGAAAGAAAGGTTCACGGAATTTTCAGGAGAGCCTAGAGATTACACAATAAAATGAGCTTCCGTAATGTCTCATTCTTGTATGACAAGCGTAAATGACTTTCTGTACGTTAGACTTGCGCTTTCTCACAAGGCAGGTGGTCTGTCAATGCCGGCTAGCTCGTGTTGCTGTCGCAGAAAACATTACAAGATTATTCTGTCTATCCAACAAACATCGCGAACTCCATTTCAAGGATTGGAGCAATTAAAACAACCTTGGTGACTATCCAGAACACTCAGTTGAAGCCACCGACTGCATTGAAGTGATTTCTAAATCAGCTTTTGATAATGTGTTAGAGTTATAGCTGAACTCGTGAAAAATACTTCACCAGGATGACTATGTTATTGGCGGGTGTGAGTAACGTCAGCTTCTTTCGTCGTTACGTCAAATCTACCTCCACAATAGCGTAATTTCTTGTTGTTGCTGTTTTAGTTCTTTTCTCTCCTCATAGATCAATGTAGAGAATGAATTGTCTGATGTCAGATGAGCATCCCCTGGCCTTTCTTCATTATGTTGAAGACATCTTTTGCGAGCATTGTAAATAAGTTTAGGAGTTTATAATCCACATGGCTGTACATTCCTAAGATACATTCAAACAATAACCCAGTTACGAGGAACTACTCCGCATAACTTAACAATAGTAATCCGACGGTTTCATGGTTGATGCACTAAGTGGTAGGCTCACCGCGGCCTTCATGGTGGTCTTCTTTTGCAGTGGGGCTATCAAGTGCCCTATCGCTTTGCAGCGGAGCTTTTTATAGCCGACGCCGCACAGTATTAGCCATTCAGTGTCCCCGCTTTGCCTACGAAGGCAGCCTTCAACGTACGTGTCATAGGCTGGTACCGTCCCGTCTGTGACCTTGCAGCGGCAACCTAATTTGTAGATCGTGCGGAGAACAGGCATCGATGTTGCATAAGAAATGTTTGGATCCACCGCTAGTGGAAATGCCGCAATGGGAGGGATATAGTTGTGTATTCAACTCGCAATCGTATTCGTGCCACCTGGCGGTATAATTAAACCAGTCCGTTTTCCATTAATGTCACTTATGTCTTTTTTTTACTTGCATACTTTATCGGACATTTGTCCTGCGTAATTTCAATGTCTTGCCGTTATCTAAATGTTGTGGCAGCAACTAGAAGGGCTTTAAAAATTATTTTTTAGAATAACGCCAAAGAAAGAACAGTCTTTGCATGAGTTCAATGAAGGAAGCACTGTGCTTCTGTAACGCGGTATCTTGGCCATCTTTAGGATCTGCGAGGCCCAATGCATTTATGCAAGCAAAATGATGTCGCGCAGGTGGGCGCACGCGCGAGTGTGTGTGTGTGTGTGTGTGTGTGTGTGTGTGCGTGTGTGTGCGTGTGCGTGTGTGTGTGTGTGTGTGTGTGTGTGTGTGTGTGTGTGTGTGTGTGTGTGTGTGTGTGTGTGTGTGTGTGTGTGTGTGTGTGTGTGTGTGTGTGTGTGTGTGTGTGTGTGTGTGTGTGTGTGTGTGTGTGTGTGTGTGTGTGTGTGTGTGTGTGTGTGTGTGTGTGTGTGTGCGGGCGCGCGCGAGATATCATGCGTGCGTCCGTGTACATGGGAAATATACTTGAAACTAAAATAAAGTTGCCACCAACTTAACTTGTAGCACGTGCGTAGCTAACAGGAAACCCACACGAGTGTCTCATGAATAATGCTTCACGACTAAACAAAAATTCGTGCTTGTCCGCGATTCTTCTTCAATTGCGAAGCTTGATTATTGAGAAACTAGCACGAGTTTCTCGGGTGGGTGACAGGTGACGGGTGGGTGAATTCGGGTGGGTGACAGTTTGATTTCTCTTCCAAGAACATTCCTCCAGCTTGCAAACTTGAGCATAACTAATTTGCTATTGTTAAAACACGTAGTTTTCGCAATAACAAAAAACATCTTAGTTCTGTCACCTACAAGGTATAGAGTCTAAGTGATTATTCCTCCTATTTATTTTAAGTACTTTCACTATAAAAGATAATTTTAGCAACGTTATTAATAAAGTTGTGAGATACCGTTACGCAGTTACAGTTACAAAATCAACAGCACTCCTAAAGAAAAAATGAAACTGTCGCGAACCATTTACAACAGAACTTTGTTGATGTTAAGTAAAAGGTTTGTAGAAAAGGTTAAAGAGACCCGCGTTTGCTATTTTCTCAGTAATGCCATTTCTTCCAGCAAAGTTACTGCTAGGAAAGTGACCGATAAACCCATGAATTTTCTGGATTTCTTAACATGCAGAGTCAAGACCATATGATGACAGGCTAGTGTGGCATAACTGTTGACGGGTTGTTCATAAGGAAATGTATTATCCCCGTCACTGTAGTGTATTGTGAGAAGGAAAAATCAGCTCAAATATTCATCGTCTAATGCAATATCTTAAGCGCCTTCTAGTATTAGAGAATCTTATGTCCCGCGTCTTGTAAGGCAACTATGGCTCACAAACAATTCTGATTTTTACTGTTCTAGGTTTCCCCAGAGAATAACAGCGCTCAATTGTTGTAATAGACTGAGGACATCAAAATCGCAAATGGAGATCACAATAAGCAGATTCTAGAAACCGTATGTAGGTATTCACAGCATGGATATTAATGAAAAAAGCCGTCTTAATGGCTGTTATCGACAATCATGTTAACGTCAATGCCTTCTTCTGAGTGTACCCGCCGTGATTGCTCAGTGCCAATGGTGTTGGGCTGCTGAGCACGAGGTCGCGGGATCGAATCACGGTCCCGGCGGCCGCATTTCGATTGGGGCGAAATGCGAAAGCACCCGTGTACTTAGATTTAGGTGCACGTTAAAGAAGCCCAGGTGGTCGAAATTTCCGGAGTCCCGCACTACGGCATGCCTCATAATCGGAAAGTGGTTTTTGGCATGTAAAACTGCATAATTTAATTAATGTTTTTTCTTCTGAGTGTGTTTGGCCAAAATCCACACTGTCAAGAATGCTGTTGTGCTTACTGGCCACGCCTGTTCACAAGCCTTTTATCGCGGAATAATAAAAGTACTTGTCAAGGAAGCTCATATATATATATATATCAAGCAAACACCCGTGAAGTTAAGAAATCGTCAAAGTTTTGACTCTGACACATAATTTCATAGCGAGGGATTTCAATTAATTTATTGTGAGAGTGGCGGTTGAGGGACCCTACGCTTATTTGTGTAAAATGTGTGTCTCGAGAATGTGCAGAACAATTATGTACACCAGCATTCGGGTTCAGAAAATAGCCGCTCAATTTATGAAAGCTGTAGATAGGGAGTACCAGCCCAAAACCTTTCGCGCAGCACGCGGGCGAGCAAGGGCCCTATAACGTAAAACTATTCCAATACGTTTCTATTCAAATCTCCTGACGTCAAATTAGCGTAACCACCGACTCAAGCACCGGGCGGTCACCCACAGGGTTGTCTGTACAGACCAATCAAACACTCTCCTCGTCCATACGGGGTCACTTTTGTTTGCTTGAAAAACGAATAACATTGCCTACACTGAGCAGCTTGCCGTATCTAATTGGCTGACAAGAGGCGAGGAGAACGCTGAAGTGGAGAGGGATTCGATGGGCCCGAGCCACTGCACTGAATATAGATAACCGGGTGAAGAGGGTTGTGCCGGCGTCTGCGATTGGTTCCGCTTTATGTTACTTAGCCTGCGGTCGCTCATCGAAAATCGCGGCGGCATGCAACGGAAGCTCAAGAATGACACTAAAACTGACCCTCAGCAAAGAAGAGTTAGCAGAATGAGGTGGTAAACGTGCCGAAAGTGCTCGAAGACCTTACACGGACACGCAAGAAGTTTTATTAAACGCAAATACACCCATGCTCTCCGGCAGGTGCGAGTAGCCAGCGTCTCAGCGATCGGCGACAGCCATCTTTTATTCCTTTCGGAACGGGGCAGCCTGCGGCTATTCCGAAGAAAATTAAGCTTTGTTCGGCATATTAATGCATCTTTATCGCGTACACGTCACTTTGACGCGGTGAGCTTGTGCGATTTTTTTGACGTCGCGTGACAGGCACGTGAAGTGGGTGCAGCCCGAAAACTTTTTACCAATAGCCGACGGCTAATGGCGAAAAGGGGTCGAATCAGAAATAACTGTTTATCTTTTTTCTGTCAAATCGTGCATAATCAGTGTGTACACATCATGTCAGATGGGGAGCTATCGCGGTTTTCGTGACGTCGCGTGACAGACAGGTGAAGTGGGGATGGTCGAAAAAAGTTTTTGACCAATCGTGGAAGGCTGATAGCAGAATTGGAATAGTCTTACGTTATAGCGGCCCAAGTCAGCGGTGACTAATATTGGACAAGACGACGCAAACACGTTAGCCTGGCGGTATTGCCGCAGCGTTGTGCAAATTATTCAAAATGTTGTAGCTTGCTTAACCGATTGTATCACCTGCAAAACTATTAGTGTTATTCAGTTTCTTAGGTAAGTGTTGCAAATGGTTGAGCTACACCGGCACGTGGCTGTAGTTTAGTAAATAAAGCGGCAGCTGTAATTTCTCAAGTTTGTACTGATATTTTAGGGCGTTCCATTCCTTGTTTCATAGAGTGACCACTCCTTGGTTCCTTTTGAGGAGGTTGTCGTATTTCTTGGCATATTGATTGTGTCATGTCGGTTGTACACATCATAAATATTTGTTGCGTATATGTGATGCACAACTTTATACTTTTTTTAAGAGTTTCGTATTGTGGCATACACTTTATACACCTGGTTCTTCAGTGCACTTGCGCAATCGCTGCAAGAATTTGCTTCTTTTGTTATCTGGGGCACAGATAAGGCTTCTTTTGCGTTCTTGCGTTTTTGCGTTCTGACACATAGGCTGATATGCCTTAAGTGACTTCACATCATATTTGATATGAATAAGGTCCATGTCCCCGCTGTGCTATCTAGCCACAGTTATACAACTGCTACTGGAACTATTTAACGCAAATGACTAACTTTATTAGGAGAAACAAGTTGGGCCCGGTGCAAAAGTTAGTGTCTTTCCAAGATGTGTCATTTTCGGTATGCACAACTAAGCGCGCCTGGTCTTCTTCCATTAAACAACTATAACGAAGCTGTGTGGAGCATTCATTAGCTTCAATGAAAAGGCGACAAGCATTATGCAAGTCCTTTGGCAGGACCATGTGCGCGTGATAGAGAAAATCGAAACTCAGCCACTAACAGGAGTCAGCTACGCTTTAGAGACAAAAAAAACTAAGAAATGTGCAGACGAAGTGGAACAAAACTTGCGTTATTATTCCGGAGGAGTGACGTCACTTAAGGGAAGCATCTGCGGGCTTGTCGGGCAAGTGTACGCCCACTTCGGTTGCCCCTCTTCAAAATCAGGTTAGCTCTTCCACACTATACGACTCCGACAGAACTTGAACTGCAGTATATTAATTCTGTGGACCGCTGCCTGATGCAAAGAAACTAGAAACTTTACAGCTCCTCGCCAGATTATTAAGGCCTCATTGGAGCGAACAAAACCATCCGCAAACGCCCCTACCTCGTACAGGCATCATCAAGTGACATGATGGCCATCGTAGACGATGGTAAAAAAGTTTGACTACAGTATTTTTGTGCACATTGTTAACGAGGGTGAAAAAAAAGTAACTAAATCAACTTCGATAACTCGAATATCACAGGACTGATAGCCTTGCTATGCTATGCATTCTTCTAATAAGTGCCCAAGGATAGATTTAGGGCATTATGGCTGGCACAGTCCCTTTGCCCAGAAGGTTCACTGTAAAGGACCGTAAATAGGATCCATAACAAGTGAACTACATGTGGCATACCATTTTAATCACATAGCCCATGCTATGAAAGGCGTCCAGCAAGTGCAGATTGGGACCGCTTCCACCACTGACTGCCGTTGCCAGCATAATTTTACGTATCGGTGCCGCCTTTATGCAGGATGAATCTTCACATCATATTTGTACGAAATCTCTCAAGGTAGATTACATTAAAGGCTAGCTATGAGTCTTTCCTTGGCATATACCTACTCATGTTCATCCAGAAGTGATAAGCGGATGATAGAATGGTAACGCTGCCGCTAATATAGGCATGAACTAAGTCCTAATACTTTTGTCACTGTGTTAAAGGTAGCGCTCTACATTATATAAGCGGGCGTGCCCGTTTGGAGTAAAGCGAATTCAGACACACATTTAAGAAGTCCTTGTTGCATGCAAAAGATCGTGCTTCTTAAGAGTTCCAGTACCGTCAGTTCAGACACCCTATGTATGGGGCATTCAAAGCACTATGTATTGCTCAAGTTTTGGATGCACGTGGATTACGGAAGCACCAAATATTACCCTAAAATCACGTCTACTGACTGCGTGAGCCGTTTTCATATAACCTTGACTGTCGCGCGCAACCTAGCGATTGTGTTAGCATGTGCAACGGTGGTAATTCTATTTTTTTAGGTTGTCTTGAGCTGGCGATTTAGTATGATGTATTTCACATGAGAAGTGAATAGACATTGATATTAACGTCAATGTCGCCTTCTGGATATGTCTGAACAGAGCCCAAACTTACAAGAATATTGTCGAACGAACAGGCCTACCCTTTCACCAGCCGTTGAACACAGAATGATAGTACTTGTCAAGGAAGCATTCACATAAATGTATCTTAAGCTCAAACCCGCGAAGTTACCAAGTCGTTCTTGCTGAGAAAAATAATTTCCTAGCCAGCAATTTTAATGATAATATTGTGAGAGTGGTGGTTGAGGGACCCTGCGCTTATTTATTTCAAATGTGTGTCTCGAAACTATGCTTAAAAGTAGTCTACAACAGCATTCGGGTCCAGAAAATACCCATTGAATTTGTGAAGGTCATAGATGGCGAGTACCCACCCGAAACCTCTCGCACAGCATGCGAACCAGCAGGATAGCTGTTGCTAACCTTACATAAGAAAACGCAAACACGTTAGCCTGCTGGTATTGCGGCAGCATTGTGTTAGTTATTCACAATGTTGTCGCTTGCCTAACCGGTTATATCACCTGCAGAATTATTTGTTTTATTCGGTGAAATCTGAAGTCGGTTTTGTACATGGCTGAGCTACACCGGCAGGTAGCTGTGGTTTAGGAACCAAAGTGGCAGGGAAAAAATCACTCAGATACAGAAGCCCTTGGTCAATCAGTCTGCTAAGCAGGTCCAATAATGTGCCCACTTCAGGATCACGTGCCAATTCTATTCATTCAGCTGAACGAGTAGCCCAACAGCCCAAAACCGCAGCCACTGAGCAACAACGGTGGGTTTTTTCATTGTAGTACGCATTATTATCCCATTATTTTGATATTTCTTTATTTTTCGTATAGTTATCTCTATATATTAGGACTTCCCCTCTGTAATGCTTTCTTAAGCCCGGAGTGTGCTATAAATAAATAAATAAATAAATAAATAAATAAACAAATAAAAAAATTCGTCTTAGAGATAAGACACTTGACTACCTTGTAAACAGATAGAGACTCATCCATCATCTAACCACATCTGCATTCATGTAAGAATATATGCTCTGTGCCTATTCACATAAATCATATGTCGATACTCTGCACTCGTGTTTCCTTCCTTCCTCGTCTTCACGCACTTCACCACAATGTTAATAAAAATACCGCTTAGTTGGTTGGCCTTTAAATGGAGGAATTTAAAGAAATTGTTTTTAATCTCTCGACCTCCGTCGCAAGTATGGCCTACCTATTATTACAGCAAACTATTTTTCTTTATTTCATTCTTTCCTTGTTTTTTTTTCTTGCTGATACGCAGTATGCCTTAAGAACCTTCATGTTGTAAACTTACGAAAGAGTGTTCGTACTCTAAATGAAAAAAAGAAGGTGTATGGGCTCCCAGCGTTACCGTTCGGACAGCGCTCACATCTTTCAAGTAATTATGAAGCTTTAAACACTTCAGAAGTGGACTGTTATGTACGTGTTCCTTCTTGTTGTAAGACTCCACCTTTGGTCGAACGTGTGCTCTATGCGGTTGTTTTCTTTCAATTAAGGCGCTCACCAAAAGCTACTGACTCAAATTGTTAATCTTGTCTGAATAAATATACCACTCGGCGCCACGCTAGTGATTTATCGTTCACGATCATGGAACACTTCCATCCACAGATGTAACCGTTGGCCTTCGTGTAATCTTCAACACAGGAAAACGCAATGAAGTTCATCGGAGCAACGTATTCAAAGTGCCGTGGAGTTCTTCCAAGATCCAGCATACCTGCATACCAATCTTCACAGAAGTTCTTCATTGCGCTTGCAGCCCCTCTCAGACACCGACTTAAGTTGGCTTGCGGACACAAATAAAGAGAAACTTTGCCCTCCCGACGGGTCTCTAAAAATCCATAATGCACTTTGAAGGTAAGCGGTGCTGATTACGAAAACAGACCAGATCGTGTATAGTTGTCACGACATTTATTTTTTGCTTCCAAGTCAATTTAAATAAACCAATGATTCCCAGGATGGGTAAGTTCTTCGTATCGTCTGTACATTACTCTGCAATGAAAAAAAGAATATGTAACATGTTAGACATACTTCTATGAACACGTAAAAAATGACTTTTCTGCCACACGTTTCTTTGCTGTATCGCTACCCAATTTACGAAAAAGAAAACAATCTCCACTTTTCGCTAAGGCCTAAGGAACACATGAGAATATTTGAATGGTTGCGAACTAGAGATTGCTATGCAATAATAGAGTAAGCATGAAGTCATTATCAAAAGAAACAAGTTTAATTTTCTTAAGCTAATACAGGTGTCATTCTCTCGGTGTGGCAGTTATTACGTAACGACAAGCGAAAGAATCAGAGGTACGCCTAGAAGTTCTCTCGCTGTCAAGAAACACACTTCGTTATCTATTTCTCTGCTGACAACGGTCATTCCATAAAAAAATTCATATTATGAAATGACATGTCGCAGTTCTTTAAAGTGCACGTTTTTCAGTGTGCTTTACATCGTTCATCGTAATGGTCCGCTTTGAAGAAATTTTTCGCATCACAATATTATGCGGAGTGAACTTGGTTTTTCAATTTAAGGAAATCATTTAATTCGGGTTCTCATCTGCTTGAGCGGCGTTCTTATTATAGCTGTTGAGGGCAATATTCATATGGCCTTGGCAATGCGTCTAACTTATTGCGGTTTTCTTTTGTATCTTTCTGTGAACATCCTTTTACCGTGAAACAGACAAAACCAGGGTTTCATCTCTACACAAGAGACCATTTGCGACATATTCGACCAAACCAGGGCAGCACTATTTATTGAAACAAGCTGTAGTTTCTCAGTTCCCTATCCTTATTAAGCCATAGTGTTCAGAAAGTCTAGCGGTACATCTTTATGACGAGTACTCACAAATTTGTAAACCCTAGATGAACATGTGTTCAGCCGTAGAAGCCGCCCAGGTGACCGCCGTATCCGCCACCATAGGACCCGCCGTAGGTGCCAGCGTAGCTGCCTGCGTAGGTGCCGCCGTAGCGGCCGCCGTATCCTCCGCCATAGCCGAAGCCACCGAGGCCGCCAATGCCACCAAAGCCACCGTGGCCTAGGCCACCACCATAACCAAGTCCACCGTGGCCTAGGCCGCCACCATAGCCAAGTCCACCACCGTGGCCAATACCGCCAAGACCACCGAGGCCACCAAAGCCACCGGCGGCGGCAATGGCGAAAACGACGGCGAGGACAGCGAGGCGAAGCTGCAAAATTTAGTAACAATTGTGAAAAAACACTTACACAACCTTTCTTCATTTTTTTGCAGTAAATGACGCCGCACTGTGGTTCGTGGAAGAGAGAGATAGTAAACATAGCGTTGTAAAAAAGTTTAAGTCACCGCTTTCCCTGTGTGATTTCTAGCCGGCGAATAAATTTTCCTGCTGATAAAATCTAACCACTGAACTACGTTGACTGGTGATGCGTTAACCTGGCCCTGTACCCTGACCATCAACACACGCAAATGCAAAGCGTAGTACGCTATGTTGTGTACTTGACAGTGAAAGAGCCTTCGGAGCACGAGATCAGAGAAACAATACGGTATCATTGGAACCAATGAAACGACTCCGAAAGTGCAACATGCAGTGTATACTGCCGCGTGCAATCAGCGAACTGCGCACCTCCGTTCTCGACTGTGTGACGAAAACAGCCAAAACGTGAGTCATAAAATCTTTACCAAAATGGTGCATAGCCACGATGAGATATTCTAAAGAGCATGTGCTGAAGCATTTTTGTAGGCAGTGAAACGTCGGCACACGTTTTAGACCCACAGAATACTCACTTTTGAAGTGAAAATGTATGAAGTTGTACAAAAACGTATTTTGTTTTCTCTCTGATTTGGAATAAATATCGTACTTGAGCTGGTGCTATTGTGCTAAAGGAACGAAAGAAAGGTTCACGGAATTTTCAGGAGAGCCTAGAGATTACACAATAAAATGAGCTTCCCTAATGTCTCATTCTTGTATGACAAGCGTAAATGACTTTCTGTACGTTAGACTTGCGCTTTCTCACAAGGCAGGTGGTCTGTCAACGCCGGTTAGCTCGTGTTGCTGTCGCAGAAAACATTACAAAATTATTTTGTCTATCCAACAAGCATCGCGAACTCCATTTCAAGGATTGGAGCAATTAAAACAACCTTCGTGACTACACAGAACATTCAGTTGGAGCAGCCGACTGAATTGTAGTGATTTCTAAATCAGCTTTTGTTAATTGGTTAGAGTTATAGCTGAACTCGTGAAAATTACTTCACCAGGATGACATTGTTATTGGCGGGTGTGAATAACGTCAGATTCCTTCGTCATTACGTCGAATCTACCTCCAGAATAGCGCAATTTCTTGTTGTCGTTGTTTTAGTTCTTTTACATCCTCATAGATCAATGTAGAGAATGAATTGTCTGATGTGAGATGAGCATCCCCTGGTCGTTCTTCATTATGTTGAAAACATCTTTTGCGAGCATTGTAGATAAGTTTAGGAGGTTGTAATCCACATGGCTGTACATTCCTAAGATACATTCGAACAATAACCCATTACGAGGAACGAGGAACTACCCCGCATAACTTAACAATAGTAATCCGACGGTTTCATGGTTGGTGCACTAAGTAGTAGGCTCACCGCGGCCTTCATGGTGGTCTTCTTTCGCAGTGGGGCTATCAAGTGCCCTCTCGCTTTGCAGCGGAGGTTTTTATAGCCGACGCCGCACAGTAGTGGCCATTCAGTGTCCCCGCTTTGCCTACGCAAGCAGCCGTCAACGTACGCGTCATAGGCTGGTACTGTCTCGTCTGTGACCTTGCAGCGGCAACCTAATTTGTAGATTGTGCAGAGAACAGGCATCGATGTTGCATAAGAAATGTTTGAATCCACGCTAGTGGAAATGCCGCAATGTGAGGGATATAGTTGTGTATTCAACTCGCAATCGTATTCGTGCCACTTGGCAGTATCAATATACCAGTCCGTTTTCCATTAATGTCATTTATGTCTTTTATTTAATTACATACTGTATCGCACATTTGTCCTGCGTAATTTCAGTGTCTTGCCGTTATCTGAAAGTTGTGGCAGCAACTACAGGGGTTATAAAAATTATTTTTTAGAACAACGCCAAAGAAAGAGCAGTCTTTGCACGAGTTCAAAGAAGGAAGCACTGTGCTTCTGTAATGCGGTATCTTGCCCACCTTTAGGATCTGTGAGGCCGAATGCATTTTTTCAAGCAAAATGGTGACGCCCAGGTGCGCGCGCGCGCGCGCGCCTGTGTGTGTGTGTGTGTGTGTGTGTGTATGTGTGTGTGTGTGTGTGTGTGTGTGTGTGTGTGTTTGTGTGTGTGTTTGTGTGTGTGTGTGTGTGTGTGTGTGTGTGTGTGTGTGTGTGTTTGTGTGTGTGTGTGTGTGTTTGTGTGTGTGTGTGTGTGTGTGTGTGTGTGTTTGTGTGTGTGTGTGTGTGTGTGTGTGTGTGTGTGTGTGTGTGTGTGTGTGTGCGTGCGCGCGTGTGTGCGTGTGTGCGTGTGTGTGTGTGTGTGTGTGTGTGTGTGTGTGTGTGTGTGTGTGTGTGTGTGTGTGTGTGTGTGTGTGTGTGTGTGTGTGTGTGTGTGTGTGTGTGTGTGTGTGTGTGCGTGCGCTCGGGCGCGCGCGCGAGATATCATGCGGGCGTCCGTGTACATGGGAAATATACTTGAAACTAAAATAATGTTGCCACCAACCTAACTTGTAGCACGTGCGTAGCTAACAGGAAACCCACACGAGTGTCTCATGAATAATGCTTCACGACTAAACAAACATTCGTGTTTGTCCGCGATCTTTCTTCAACTGCAAAGATTTATTATTGAGAAACTCGCACGAGTTTCTTTGTAGCTTCGTGCTGGCATTCGGGCGGGTGACAGTTTCATTTCTCTTCCAAGAAGATTACTCCAGGTTGCAAACTTGAGCATAACTAATTTGCTGTTGTTAAAACACGTTTTCGCAATAGCAAAAAACATCTTCGTTCTGTCACCTACAAGGTATAGAGTCTAAGTGATTATTCGTCCTATTTATTTTAAGTACTTTCACTATAAAAGATAATTTTAGCAACGTGATTAATGAAGTTGTGAGATACAGTTACGCAGTTACAGTTACAGAATCAGAAGCATTCTAAAAGAAAAAGCAATGAAATCACGACCCATTTACAACAGAACGTTGTTGCTGTTAAGTAAAAGATTTGTAGAAAAGGTTAATCAGACCCGCGTCTGCTATTTTCTCAGTAATGTTACTGCTAGGAAGTGACCGATAAACCCATGAATTTTCTGGATTTCTTAACATGCAGTGTCAAGACCATATCATGACAGGCTACTGTGGCATAACTGATGACGTGTTGTTCATAAGAAAATCTCTTATTCCCGTCACTGGAGTGTTTTGTGAGAAGGAAAAATCAGCTCAAATATTCATCGTCTTATGCAATATCTTCAGTGCCTTCTAGTATTGGAGAATCTTATGTCCCGCGTCTTGTAAGGCAACTATGGCTCACAAACTATTCTGATTTTTACTGTTCTTGGTTTCCGCAGTGAATAACGGCGGTCAATTGTTGTAATAGACTGATGACATCCAAATCGCAAATGGAGATCACAATAAGCAGATTCTAGAAACCGTATGTAGGTATTCACAGCATGGATATTAATGAAAAATGTCGTCTTAATGGCTATTATCGACAATGATGTTAACGTCAATGCCTTCTTCTGAGTGTACCCGCCATGATTGCTGAGTGGCTATGGTATTGGGCTGCTGAGCACGAGGTCGCGAGATCGAATCCCGGCCCCGGCGGCCGCATTTCGATGCCGGCGAAGTGCGAAAACACCCGTGTACTCAAATTTAGGTGCACGTTAAAGAACCCCTGGTGGTCGCAATTTCCGGAGTCCCCCACTACTGGGTGCCTCATAATCGGAAAGTGGTGTTTGGCTTGTAAAACCCCATAATTTAATTTATTTCTTGTTCTTCTGAGTGTGTTTGACCAAGAACCACACTGTCTAGAATGCTGTTGGGCTAATAGGCTACGCCCGTTCACAAGCCTTTTATCGCGGAATAATAAATGTACTTGTCAAGAAAGCTTATATATATATATATATATATATATATATATATATATATATATATATATATCGAGCTAACACCCGTGCAGTTCTGAAATCATCAAAGTTTTTACTGAGAAAAATAATTTCATAACGAGGGATTTCAATTAATTTATTGTGAGAGTGGTGGTTGAGGGACCCTGCGCTTATTTGTGTAAAATGTGTGTCCCGACAATGTGGAGAACAATTATGTAGACCAGAATTTGGCTTCAGAACGTAGCCGCTCAATTTTTGAAAGTAGTAGATAGGGAGTACCGGCCCAAAACCTTTCGCGCCGCACGCAGACCAGCAAGTTAGCGGTGTTATTGCATAACATGACGCAAACACGTTAGCCTGGCGGTACTGCCGCAGCGTTGTGCGAATTATTCATCATGTTGTAGCTTGCTTAACCGATTGTATCACCTGCAAAACTATTAGTGTTATTCAGTTCCTTAGGTAAGTTTTGTAAATGGTTGAGCTACACCGGCACGTGGCTGTAGTTTAGTAAATAAAGCGGCGGCTGTAATTTCTCAAGTTTGTACTGATATTTTAGGGCGTTCCATTTCTTGTTTCATAGAGTGACCACTCCTTGGTGCCTTTTGAGGAGGATGTCGTATTTCTTGGCATATTGATTGTGTCATGTCGGTTGTACACATCATAAATATTTATTGCGTATATGTGATGCACAACTTTATAATTTTTTAGGTGTTTCTTGTTGTGGCATAAACTTCATAGACCTGGTTCCTCAGTGCACTTGCGCAATCGCTGCAACAATTTGCTTCGTTTGTTATCTGGGGCACAGATTAGGTATCTTTTACGTTCTTGCGTTTTTGAGTTCAGACGCATAGACTGATATGCTTTAAGTGACTTCACATCATATTTGATCTGAACTAAGGTCCATGTCCCCGCTGTGCCATCTAGCCACAGTTATAGAACTGCTACTGGAACTATTTAACGCAAATGACTAAATTTATTAGGCGAAACAAGTTTGGCCTGGTGCAAAAGTTAGTGCCTTTCCAAGATGTGTCATTTTCGGTATACAACTAAGCGCGCCTGGTCTTCTCTCATTAAACAAATATAAGAAAGCTACGTGGAGCATTAATCAGCTGCAATGAAAAGGCGACAAGCATTATGGAAGTCCTTTGGCAGGACCATGTGCACGTGACAGTGAAAATCGAAACTCAGCCACTCACAGGAGTCAGCTACGCTTTAGAGACAAGAAACAAAAGAAATGTGCAGACGAAGTGGATCAAAACTTGCGTTATGATGCCGGAGGAGTGACGTCACTTAAGGGAAAATCTGCGGTCTTGTCAGGCAAGTGTACGCACACTTCGGTTCCCCTCTTCAAGATCAGGTTAGCTCTTCCACACTATACGACTCCGACAGAACTTGAGCTGCAGTATATTAATTCTGTGGACCGCTGCCTGTTGCAAAGGAACTAGAAAATTTACAGCTCCTCGCCAGATTATTAAGGCCTCATTGGAGTGAACAAAACCATCCGCAAACGCCTCTACCTCGTACAGGTATCATCAAGTGACATGGCGGCCATCGTAGACGATGGTAAAAAAATTTGACTTTACAGTATTTTTGTGCACATTGCTCACGAGGTTGAACAAAAAGTAACTAGATCAACTTCGATAACTCGAAGTTGATCTAGTTACTTTGTAACTCGAACCCACAACCTTCGCATTTCGCGAACGTTGTGGGTTCGGCTCCCACCTGCTGCAAATTGTTTTTTCATCCACTTTAATTCCACTAATCTGTCGTTTCTTTATTTCATTTATTCAGCACAAGTAATTTCCCCTATGTTGTTCTTGGTGTCAGTGTTTGTTGGCTTCTCATGATAATTTCTAGTGTAGTAAGACGAGTTGTGTGCTGGGGCTTCCCATATAATATTGAAGAATTCTAGAATTTTGCCTTTTCTGCTTACAGATTTAGGAGTAAGATGACTTCGCCCTACCCAGCCGGCCACAATAGGAACGTTCGTGAAGGCTTCTTAACATTACCTGTACACTGAACGCCACCATTGTACAGACCTTATTAGAATAGCTATAGACCGTTCATAGTGTTCTGCTACCCAGCTAACCATTGTGTTCACTATTGCTTGTGGGTGCGACGCTCCACAGCATGCGTCACCCGGCTGCTTTGTTCGAACAGCGCAGCCATTAAATTTTTTATGCAACACTTACTCAATAGGGCGCACGCTAAAGCACACTCTTTACTTTTCATGCTATATTGACGCTGTTGTCTGTAAATGCCATTATTTAATATATATATATGCGTTTCACATTCTCTCTCACGCACACACACACCTCAGGTTAACGCGTACACGCAATGCTTGCAATGTTCAAGTGTAACTAGATCGTTCTTCGTCTTCATGTCTTGCTCATTAATATTGATGCGTGTGTTATGGAAGATGTCGTTTCGGAAGACTCCGTAACTATTTCAACTGCACGGGTTGCTTCTCATTAGCACCTTAATCACGGTACACGACTAGATTTGCTTAGTGGCTATGGTGTTGGACTGCTAAGGACGAGATCACGGAATCGAATCCCGGCCATGGCGGCCGCATTTCGAGAGGGGCGAAATTCGAAAACACCCGGGTACTTAGATTTATGTGCAAGTTAAACAACCCCAGGTGGTCTAAACTTGTGTAGTCACCCACTACGGCGTGCCTCATAATCAGAAAGTTCTTTTGCCACGTAAAAGTCCATTATTTATTCTCATATAGCGTGTATCAGAACGCGGACACCGCAGCTGAAGTTTGAAACTACCATATCGCGTTCAGCAGCGTAAGACCATAGCCACATTGCCAAGGTCGCAATTTCGACTTCTTGAATGCCCCTACTACCAGTAAGAAATCGGCATAAACGTTGTCATTTTGGGTGCTGACCCTGGCAACGTAATTGCATGTTATAACAGGAGAGGCACAATACCAGGATGAGCCACCTAAGCAAAATGTACTACATCTTGGATGGCGCTTGTATGGATCGCTAGGTACAAACTTGCGGAAAGAAAGGGTGCTTATGGTGCGTACAACATGTGACGACATACACTGTGTTTGTGTACGTCGTTTCAAGTTGTGCTGTTGAAAAAATAGATTTCTTCACCCAAACCACTTTTAGTTTCTGCGTTGTGCCATGCTAACCTTTGTTCGTTCAGGTGTTCTTTTTTTCAAATGCAGACAAGGCACATAAAGAGTTGTTCGGTGGAAGTTATTTATTCTGAACTAAATACATGTTTTGTACACTTTGACTGTCTTTTCCGTGTGTTGTCTTTCACAGCGAAGCTATACTGAAATAGAATAAAACAGGGATCAAATGAAAATTGATCAGCTGCGAAATATGCACTGCATTTGGTATGTCACGGTTACGGAACTTGTGATCAAGACGTCACATTTCGCTACACAGCACGCGCTATCGCTTTGGCTAAATAAAGTGATTGTTTCATCAATGTTAATTGTCATGTCCGGTAGAGAATAAGCACTTGTGTTCATATGCACCTGTTTTTCACAGCATATTACTGAGACAAAAAAGACAACAATAACCTTGAAGCGGCCATTCGCGCGTACGAAGTAGAGCTGGTCAGCCATTTGACAAAAAAATTTAAAGCGAAGTTGAATATTTGAAGGTGGCACAAGACGGTAATACCACTCAACTTAGAAATCACCCAGTCTTCTTCCTTTAATGAAAAGTAACTAAATGAAACAATGTATGTTTATGATTGCCGTAAACTTTCACGGGTGTTTCCCATCTCTCAGACAGAAATCCTACCTTCATCATGTACACTTTAGTGCTCGTATATTTTGTGCATCGGATACCTTGTAGTTGACAAGACCAAATAACATGAAAATCATCACTATGCAACCACTCTTAAGGACCCTTTAGGGTGATGGATGACATGAGTCCACTAAAAGCTGCAAGGAGAGCGGTAAGATTATACATGCGGTAAAGTGAAAAGGGCTGCAACCTAAAGACAAATGTTTCACATGGTATATTCCAAAGCCACCTCCGCTAACACTGGTCGCGACCCTTTCTGTTGCGCACTAGCTTTAGTAATAATCGATACCTATTAAAACACTGCACAGTGCCACAAGTACTGAAAAAGCATTGCTTTTCGCTTTACTTCGGCAAGGATTTCTCTATTTACTTTGCTCAGTTTGCTAAAGTGTTCTATAATTCTCAAAGATGGATGTTCTATACAAAATTGTCATGTGATCTTCTCTCGCAAGTCACTACACATTCATCTACAGCATGGTAGTTTATACCATGAAATACTGAAACGAAATATCAATTGCAGAGGGGTCGGAAATAGAAATAGAAAGCGCAACAGAAATCTCGCAAGAGAAGCTTTCTCTTGAATGTACATTTTTTTGTTTATAGTAAGCTTTTCAGACAAACGGGGCTGAGAGTTTTTCAGAGGAACAGACTCTCTGTATTCCTACTGCGAGAAAGCGTCTAAAAAACATAACAACGAAATATACAACATTGACACGTACACTTAGGCCATATCAACCGAAGTGACCGCCATGGAATCCTCCGTAATTTCCAGCGTAGGAACCAGCGTAAGAGCCACCGTAGCCGCCACCGTATCCGCCGCCAAGACCGCCGCCAAGGCCGCCGCCGTATCCGAGGTCACCACCGTGTCCCAAACCAATGCCTCGTCCAAAGCCTCCGCCAAAACCAATGGCGAGGACCGTCGAGACGGCGAGGCAAAACATAAAACCAACGGCGAGCTGCGAAGTGACGTATTACCTCTTTCGTTACCGCGAGAAAATGGTCGTTTTTTATAAGTCCCGGAATAAAATTATTTACCACTGAAACTAATATTCCAGCACACGTTGCGGCAAAGCATATTGTGCATTAGGAAATGTTATTTCCAAAAGCATACGATGCTAAACAAAAAAATGTGTTAGGTAAAAAATTAAAATTCTAGAAAGCGCCATTTTGGCTGTAAATTGATAAAAACAACAATAAAAACATATCTACAAGCACACTATCAAAGGAAGTTCAGAATATACATTTCAAAGATAAATAACCCAGAAAACGCGTCTCCAAAAATAAATACTCTGTACACCGAGTATTAAAAAAGAAACTAAGACCAGTTCATCGCTCAACCATGCGCTGAAGCAGCTACTGGGTTTTGTGAAGCATAGCTGCATTCCACACTTTTCCCACTAAACATCTGGTTTTTGTTCAGTTATGCGGTCCTGGTAACATATCTTGCAGTTCCTCCTTTTAGATTATGCATCCTAGAATATATGTTTGCATTTTGCCGATTGTCTTTATCACCCCTGCAGGGAAGAAGAGTAGAAAGAAATACCAAGCTGTTGTAAACTCTCTTGCGCTGATCCGTAGTTCTGGGTCGAGACGTGCCACGGGCGCCCTTCTGGGCGTGAACAGAAGTTTCTATGCTGCCTATGGCAGAAAATCGTAACCAAGCGATGTGCGCACCCTGAAGATAATCAATAGAGTTCTCTGGTAGTGCAAAAAGATGGCACATTAGTTCGCAAGAAGTCCCTCAAAGATCACAGTTTCGCGGAGCGCAAGAATTTAAACTGATTCTGAAAGTTCAGTGCCTGTACAAGCCACTGCATGGCCTTCAGTGGATATTCAAGGGATTCAAGATCTCGAAACTCGCGATCCAAAGAATCGATTACCGGTGATCGATTTGAATAGGCGTGGTAACGACAGAGTTGGGTACGCTCAATGTTTTCGGAACAATCTTATCAAGCAACTCGGCCATCGGGTAGACTACTACAACGTTGTGACCTTATCATCGGGCTTTACTTTCCTAGGACGTTGTGATTAGTAGTTCCTTTGCATTTCTGTTTCCCTGGTCCGGTTCAGTTCCTCCTGTTCCAATATACATTCGTTTTCACAAATATGACCGATAGCGAGTGCAGCAAACCGACGCGCGCACTTCTGCATATTCAGCGGGGTCTTCCTGTAGAGCGCACAACAATAACAATAAAAACCCAAGAGTGTCACCCACTTTTCACGTGTTTTGTCCTACAGTGGCTCATGGCCATTAAACACGCGTTCCCACTGGCATTATGGAGCGAAAATCTTGCCCTTTCTATCTGAATCACTCGCCAGCAATTTTCTTTGGTTCTCTATTATTTTTGTTTGCTTACCAAATGGCGCATTCTTTCTGAGAAAATATTGAAAAGTTGAAGAGATTCAACCATGCGGAGTATTGTTACTTTATATTAACGTGCACAATTTTATCATAGAGGCGTAAATGAACACTATAATGTGCTAAACTCTTTGCTCCGTTCATCGAGATGAATAGCCGATTTGGACGGAAAATAGTAGAGTTAGGACGGTTCGTTCGTATTGTAATGCCACGGCTGTTATATTGAGCATATGATGCAGGTGTGGTACGAGGAAACTGTGCGCCTCAACTTGCAGAGTCGTCAGATTTGACAGCTGATCTCTCACACACCGTAATTCCCTGCAAACTTCTGGCTACGGTCAAATCTTTTTCATTCTATATCATAGACAGTTTCTGTTAAAGAAACACTGGCTGTCGCTTAGAGCAAGAATAAAAGCGCACTTGTATATGTTGCGCCTTCATTGCGGTGTTCAGAAGGCAATGATACCGCAGTCGCATGGTAAGACAGGTGGTGTTGACAAATTGTTGCTTAGGTTTAGCACCCGAGTCAATTTTGTACCGCATGTACAGCCGATGGTAAATACATGCGCAATAAGCGAATAAATGTTATTATTTCAGAAATAAAGGTTGTCAAAATCAAACAACACTGGTTGTCTTCAAGGAAGCAGACGAATTTGCCGATCTCAATGTACTTGCACACGATAAACTTAGCATTGCGGACGCAAGAACCCATAAACTCTAGACTGTTCTTGTTCAGCCTGATGGCGATTGCGATTATAATGAAAACCCAACCGGGGGCTAGTCATATTCGAGATGGTCCAAACACTGGCGCGCTGTTTCCTCCGTGGTGAGAAGTTGTCTTCGCCTCATCTAATCTGTGACAAAAGTTTCCGAGGGCAAAATAAATATCGCATAAAACAAATCATTAGGGCGCAAACAGAACCGCGTTTGAAATCCCTTCGAAATTAGGCACACGTCAAGCAAAAAAGTGCCTGGGTTCACAATATTACTGAACTTTAGGCCACTTCTATTCCATAGTAATTAACAGTGCGATTGTCTAAACGTGTAAGATAAAACACCAGTAAGTCTCACCAGAGTCCTCATGATCGGTGCGTGTCTTTCCTTCACGTTAGACAACGGAAAAGTGTGGTCCAGTTAGCACCTTTCAGGGCCTTTTATACTGAAGTTAGCTTAGTTAGGCCAGCCTGATTAGCATAGCAGCTGGTCACGTACTTTGACGCCTCACTCAGTTCTTTATCTTTGTCTTAAGAGGTTTGTTGAGCGCCCTGCTTATAAAGTGGCAGCTAAGCGGGATCAGCTGCACAGCGCTCCTTTTCACTTTCTCCCTTTTGTCTAACATTTCTTTCTAACAGCACGTAAAGCCCATTAAACTAGTTTGTCTATACGTTGGTTGCGGTAAGAAGACGTGAGATTTATCTGCCATACCTGAATGAAATAGGCACCAGAACTGAATTTCATTGGCGTAATCTCAGAGATATTGTGCCAATGAAATGAACGAATGAATATGAGCGTGCTAGTGTATGTTTAGATGGACCTCAATAAAGTTTTTTCCATCCATCCATCTCTGAGAGATTTTCTTTTGTGCGCACTAAATTCCTGAAATAGGAGCATTGATCTACGAAAATAGTGAATTCCGGCCACAAATATCTCGGCGATGAATATACTTAGAGCCATGTATATACATTTAGGAAATTTTATTGTGGTCATGCCAGTGACGATTTAATTTTTTACGTGAACGCACGAGAAAATATACAGAAGGCAGAGCAACGTATATTTCCCTGTCTTAGTTGCATGTCCTGAAAACATTTAGCTCAGAGGCTCCAATCAAAAGAGATTGCAAGAGAGACAGTGCTTTCTTCGGCAACCACCACACCACGTTTGATGGCGTTGCTCGCACTACAAAAAAAAATGTGGAATTCGAGTTATTGTAGATCTTTAATTTCAAAAATTAAAGTATTAGGTTTACAACTCTATAATTCAACAGTAAAAGATGATAACACATTTCTGGATATTTAACCTAAGACCATATCTAACGTTGACGAAATCTATGCAATATACATCGCTCAGATGTATACCATAATTTGTTAGTAGACTTTTACAAATAACTTTGTAAGCTCTTGCAAATTCCCGAAAGCTTTATATGCATATGTCAGCTTTTTACGCTTTAGAAACGTCAGCAGATGCAGTTCACAGAACTGTGACATCTGATTTTGGTGCAATGTTTTAATTTACAAACTAGGACTATTTATTTTTTTAAAGTTACAAATTTTCGGCAATATTTGTAAAAATATTCCAAGCCCGAAATAGAATACTAGCAGCTCACAGTCATTAAAACTTAACTTTCTCTCAAACGCAGCACATTTCGTCAAAATCGGTAGAGTAGTAGTCAGACCTACGCACTGCGTCATTTTACGCGTACTTGAATCGTGGCATCGCAGTTGACCTCGAGTTAAAGCTTCCTTTTAATAGGAAACTAAAGTATTGACAGTGTTACTTGCAACCGGCTACCAAGTGTTGCTTGTGAAAAAGTCTTGCTAAGCTTCTAAATTTGAGCAGTGCTGCTCAAAATGACAATTAGTGAAGGCATCGCCTTCTCCAACAGATTGGGCAATATGACTTGTTAGCTTTCGTCTAGTCTTACTTGCTATAAATAACCCCCCCCCACCTATTGTTACGCAGGCCAGACTACGCACCACTGTCGTGCCAGAGAATGGGTTTAGATCCGCTAGCACCGTCCTATACAACGAGAGCTTTTCAATGTGTCTGGCATTCTGATGTTGTTTGTCATCCTGTCCATGGATAGCACTGTCAATATTAGTGCGCTCTATGGCTTTCAGTGTCCTGGAAGCAGCTCCCGGGCTTTGGCTGACCCTCTTTCGGCGGACGGCTGCGGCTTTTGTTTGCGTATCCTCTACCATTCTTTGGATTTGTGTATCTCTCCGAACTTTAGTTGCATGTTTTGTGCTAACTGTTGCCGTATTACAGATTGAGCGCTCGAGGCGGTACTTTGTTGCAGTAATGTCTGCTGTGGTGCTTTGGAAGCGTGGTCCGCAATTTGTATGGGTTACTGTGATGTGATGCTATTTACTATGCACCTAAACGATTCAAACTCAGCTCGTACCTTGCCTAAAGTTTTACGAAGCAGTTACTTTTTCTTCTACTATATTTTTGTACTCTGGTGTTTATTGTGATTGGCGTTTGTGTACTCATAGAGTTGGCAGTGGGTGGTGTGACTCGCGCCTAGCAAACGTGATTATTTCGAGGGCTGCGCGGCATGCCAAGAACCCCTAGCGACTTGTTTCTGGGGCCTCCTTCTTTCTTGTCCGCTGCTGTCGCTGCTGGGGCACCCTGGATCGAGATGCCGACTATTTTCTCTGGACCGGCAGCCCGGACCAAGATCGGCTCCGCGATGATGAGCGGGTCCTGGAGCGGCTGCGACGATCCCTTGTCGGATGGAACTCAAGCTCGGAGTCTTCGTCTTCGGTAGCGATCCGCCGTACCTGGGCCTTTGTTCATTTCTTGGTCCTTGGTCTTGATATATGTTCTACTGGCTTTAGTTTTAGTAATTTGAGAGATGGTGGTATCTGTCATTGGATGGTCACCGCCACAAATGGTGCATTGGGGGGGGGGAGGGCAATTCGTGCCCGTCGGCAGGCTCCCGTACCCCGCACGAGCGGCTACCTCTATGTCGGGCTGAGGACACACGTCGGTGCGGTGTCCCACGATGCCACAGATACAGCAGAACTGTACCGTGTAGAGGGGGCAGAATTCCCGCTCCCCTTTCCGAAGTAATAAACACAGCTGGGCGCTTGGCTGTCGAAGGAGGTTAGCAAAACACTTTGTGAGCCCCTCAGCATTCTTACGCCGATCAAGTGCAGCTACCATGTTCGAATACGTATATTCGATCGCATCACGGCAGTACGGGTGTGAGGTTCTGTCCCGTGGATTAGTCCTAGTGTCGTGTTTTCTCCTGCCGTGACGTACGCATCAACCTGATGTGGTCGTCCGTCGATGTTCAAGACTTTAATGGCCTGCATGTCCTTGGCCGTATACCGATTCGGGGTGGATACCACCTCAATGTTGAAACCTGACTTGATTCTTAGCATGAAATTGGTGTCGGTGGTTAAGTCCTGGCACGCCTCTATGACGGCTCTTGCCAGGGCCTGACTGTGAACATTCTTGAGGAGTAGCCCTCGGTGTGATCTGATGAACATCTTCAGGTGAATCTTCGGTAGCAGCGGTAGACGCTTGCGTTGTTAGCGTCCGCGAGGCGCCTCGGGCTTGGATGAGTTGGTATGCGGACCTGATGGTGGTGCGCTTCCTTGCGTATAGCGTGGCTTCTGTGAACGATTTTTTTTCCTTCATGGGAAGAACCCGCTCCCATCCGCCTTCTGCTTTTGTTTCGTCAACCACAGTAGTGGTTTGCATATCGTGGTTGATCTTAGCTGTCTTACTGCAATGAAGATGCAGTGAAGTCCATGTCTTCTTCCATTCGCGACGTTGTAACTGGTTGCGGGTTTGATGTCGCGGCCGGGGTCCTTAAGGCCGTTCTTCTGCTGCTTTTAGTTCTTGCTTCTTCTGTGAGCTTTATCTGTTTGTCAATGCCGAGGCTTATATTATATCCGCAGGCAGATAATGTGGTCTCCAGTTGCAGCGAATAGAGGAGTGCATCCCTGGCCAGTCGTATGCGAGTGGTTGTGGTGGGCTACTGCCGCTTCCATAGATTTCCAACCAGCTGGGAATGCTCGTTACATGCTAATATATTGTTTGATGTCCCTGATAGCCCTTTCAGCTGGCCCATTTGCGGCGGGATGATAGGGCGCCGTGAACCGCAACTTGATGTAACGATTTGCAGCCCATGGCTGTGCCGACGACTCCAGAAAGCAGGTCCATTGTCGGAGAGAATTACTTGTACATTGTCAGACATTTTCCCATTCAAAAAGGAAATTACGCTGTTAGCATCCTCTCTACCCGGTCTTGCTACAATCATCCTGTGACACTCATCAATGCCCAACACGAAGGCTTGTGTCTTAAATCCTTCAGATTTCTTTGGTACTTCCGCTAAGTCTAGATGAATAACCTCTGATGGCGTGTTAGAATATTGTGGTACAACCATTTTTTGCATCGGTTGTTTAAATTTGACTTTGTTATTCTGGCATTTATGACATGATAACACATAGTTTGTTGCTTCTTGCTTCATACGAGGCCATGAGAATCTTTTTGTCAATTTCATGTAGGTTCCCCGAAAGCCATCATGGCCTCCTGATTCGGGGCTATGATAATACAGTTCCAATATTTTGGAACCAAGGAAGTTGGAACGACAACTATTCTATTATTAGTACATTACAAAACCTGGCTTCCTTCCCATATCCTTGTGACCTTTGCCTCTTCATGATTTTCTGGACGCACAATGGACAATCGTGACATTGCAACAGCGTCCTCTGTAGAAGCTCTTACGTGATGAGCTACATCAAAATGAAATTGCTGAAGTTCGCCCACCCAACGGGCTATCTTTCCTTTCAGTTCGGCCATCTTCAATAGGTAAGTTAGTGCTTCATGGTCTGTGTAAAGCTTTACCTTGCACCTTCGAAATATTAGCGCAAGTAGGAGAAAGCTTTTAAAAAAGCGAGAGCGTCTTTTTCTGTCGTGGTATAGTTCAATTCAGTTTTGTTAAATGCGTAGCTGTAGTATCCGACTACACGAAGCTGTTGGTTTGGTGATTGTAATGAGTCTCTCTGATACAAACTGCTCCCGTTCTATAGTGACATGCATCGGTATTCAATTTGAAGGGCAGCGAAAATCTGGTAAGCACAACACAGAAACAGAAAAAATTGTTCGGAGCACTTCTCGGTAAGCGTCATTACATTCATCGGCCCAACAAAATGTAACATCCTCCTGAGTCAGTCTGTTCAGACATCGACCTTTGAGAGCATAATCTTTAATGAATGCTCGGAAATGGCCCGCCAAGCCTAGAAACGCGCGAAGTGAGCGTATATCGTATGCCTTTACTAGATTTGCTATGCGACCTACCGATTCATTTTTTGGATTCTTTATTGTTCCGTCCTAAACTCTGCCGAGAAATGTCACCTTAGTTTTGAAGAACTCACTCTTCTTGAAGTTGACTTGCTTACATCAGATAACGCTGCCAAAATGTGGCGCACGTGTTCTTCCTGCAACTTTTCACATTTAGAGTATATGATAATGCCGTCCACTTAGACATTGCAGAAGAATCCAATGTATTGATTGAAAACTGTGTTCATCATCTTTTGAAACCAACTAGGTGAGTGGTTCCATCCAAAAGGAAGGCGATTATATTAGTATATGCCAAATGAAGTCGTAAATGCGGAGTATTGCTTGGTGTCTTCTTGCACTGGCACCTGCCAGAAGCCCTTGTACAAGTCTATGCGAGAAAAACAGGTACAACCTCCGGTTTCATCGATGATGGTGTCAATCCTTGGCTTTGGAAAATGAATCAACAGGGTTTGGTCATTTACTGCTCTGTAATCCGTACATAGCCGCCAGCTGCCGTCCTGCTTTGGAGCAATGGTGCTAGGTGAAGCAAAGGGCGACACCAACGGGCGAATTACATTAGCATCTAACACCTTTTGTAGCTCTTCTTTTTGCCACTCCTTCTTTTCTTTCTTCAAGTTGTAGGGCTCATTTCTCGCAACTGTTTTGTCGGACAGGCGAAATTGAACTTCGAATTTTGCTGTCGCCGGTGAATATCCTCCAAAGCATACCAGTTTGCAACAAAGTTAAGGAATTACACTGTCTTTCTTCAGCATCCGTAGGTGGTTTTCTTTTTGGCCCGACTCTGTTAGGTTGATCAACAGACACTGTAGCGTTCCAATAAATTTTCAGACTCAACAACTTAATGTCCAGACGAGATAGAAGAAAGTCGTACTCCACAATGTCTAAAACTAACGCAACCACTACTGCCTCTTTAGATTGGTACATTACTTTAAGGCATGCCCACTCATAATGCTCTCTCTTGCTTCCATCATACCCATGCACAAGAACTGGTTTCACTCGGAATACATCTTGTGGGGTCGCGCTGGTTTTCTTAAGAATGGATATCGAAGCTCCGCTGTCTGTAAATGTTCTTGTGCTTTGTCCTTTAACCTCATTTTCTATATGTAACAAACTCGCAGAGATCCACCAAACAGTCTCGTATTTTCTCATAGAGTAAGACGGAGAACCCTCATTTATTAGTTTGTTTTTTACTCTCTTTCCACTCTATTTTATGATCTATGCTGACTTCCCTCTTGCTAACCGTTCATAAAACTCTCTGTTTCTCGATATTTCTGCCCCTTTCATATGCCAACGCTGCGTTGTCGTCCTCTACATCCAATGGCAGGCGATCTTTTCAAGGGACGCCAGCAAAGCCTCCATAGTTTTTGGTGCTGCAGCTTGAATTTGCCGTTAAAATTGTGGAGTTAGGCCATGTATTATGAGCGTTATATCAGATTTTAGTAAAAATTCCGGCTCTGCAAGTTAAAGCATTCGACGCTTCCGAAGAAATACTCGAGCACTGCTCCAAACCTGTAGCGATACGATATAGCTCGTTCCCATCTCTCAAACGGGCTGCCATGGAATTATGAGATGAACGTCACCTTCCACGTGCTCCATGCATCGCATTGATCTTCCGTGATACGCAGCTCGTACCATATTCTTGCGATGCCATTTAGAAAAGGGATCATATGCTTCACTCTGCTTTCATCTGTGTGCCAGCCGTTTTGTCGACCGGCGTATTCAAAGAACGCTACCCAAGCTTCTGGATTCCGCGACTAACCGTCGAGGCATCAGGTTCCACAACCTCTGTAGGAACGCTTTTTGTGAGACTGAGAGCTGAGACGAGAGTCTCAATTATTTCATTTTGCTGAGAAACTAGCTTGTGTTGAAGTTGAATCGCCTGAAGCGTAACGGGGACGTCTCAATGGTAAGTTGGCGCCGATGCGACTGACTTCTCTACTTGCAATAGCGCAAGACGGTTGAAAAGGAAGACTTGAAGATTTATCCTCACCGACCCTTTTTCTAAGAGTTCGTCCAAGGATATAGATGCCTTCTGCAGAATGATAGACATGAGCTCATCTGTCGTCACCTCGACGGTAAGATCTACTGGCGGATCTCCAGGGTGGATGTATTTCCAGAAGACTTTGGTCGGCTTTGGTCTTTGGTCTTTGGTGTCTTTGGTCGGCTGAACGAACAAGGTTGAACGAACACCGACAGGTGGCTGGGGTTTAGGAAACAAACAGGCAGGGTAAAAATCACTGAGGCTCAGAAGCGCTTTGTCAAAGAGTGTGCTAAGCAGCGTCAATAATTTGCCCAATTCAGCGTCACGTACCGAGTCCATCCATACAGCTGAACGAGTGTTTGAGAATGCATTGATGCGTTGATCAGCACTTACATGCCACAGTTCACTGCTCAGCAGCCGTTGCTTCTTTTGTCACAGTGAGCTGGCGAATTCATCCACCGGATGGCAGTTCAGTTTCGTGCTAACGTGAAAGCGCTCCTGGAATATCACGTATGATGTAACCACTTCTCTTACTCTAAATCATCCAAACAAACGAAAATATAGTCTCCTCAAGGGACTATCCTGGCAAGGTGGTGGCTTCCATTCAAACACTTTTTCAGAGGTGTGTTTCTTTCTATTCCGTCGTCTTGCATTTATCGCTGAAATCAAATGGTAACGTACGAGAATAATCTGTTACAAATTCTTACTAGTGTTAAAAAAAGGAAAGTGACAATAAAAACACTAAGCAGTTTATACTCATGAAGTATTTCGTCTTCTAGAACAATATTTTTGTTAAATTTACGTAAACCGTTGGTAACTAGAAAAAAAGTCAAGGCCAACCTTTCTTATGTTATGCCAGGATTTTCTGTGTGGTACCTCAGTGTGGCGTCACAAATTTTAATATCGTTCCCCAATTTGAGGCTCTTATAGCGCAGTACACGATCTCGAAATTTATTAGCTTCAGTATTTAGCCACCTTAGCATATAAGGCAGACAATTTTTACACCCAACAACTTAACTAGGTCTGCGCAAATGTTGTCAAAATGAGAAACGTCACGGCTCCTTGGCGCGGAAAAGTAATAGTGGCTTCGCCAAAAGCCTTTAGTTTTTGCTCTTTTTTGTTTGCAAGCATCCACTAAGGGTAAGGAGATCTTTTGTATTGTAGGAGCGTCAATAATTACTACCGGTAACGTTAATTTTCTATGTAGTGTATTCATCGTTCTTTGAAAAGGTGGGACTTGAGTCTCCAGCACTGCCATGTTACCGTTCTTCAACGAGGCAATGTTCGCCGCAACCAAGAACGCTGGTCCCGCTGATGGATTGGAAGCCCGCATGCAGTTACGAACATCTGGGGGAGCCCGTTTTAAGGATAAAATGTTTATGACTCTATATTACATCAGTTCGGTACTTCAGCATTTTTCGGTATTTCAGCAAGATACTTACTTTGCAAAATTAGCTATCCTACAATGTGTGACAGCTTTAAAAGATGCTCAAAACAGCAAGCTTGAAATTGCAAGAATGCACGCGCTGCAGTCAGTAACTTAAAAGATTGGCGAAAACCGCACTATAAACAATAAGCGCAAGTTAGTTTACTTTCGTTTTTTTCTGAAAACCTCAGGGTCACTTCCTTTTATAATAGTAGGAGTGCTTCTTCCGTAGCTCAAACGTTATGCTTAAGTATTTGGTGCCTATTTGTAATTTAGTATTTGAAACGAGCCCGTGATGTCTCTGCAGGATCCTCAAGTAAGAACAGCTGTGCGTGCAATGTTTGCATGCTGTTCTTGTACACAGCGACGCAACGGCTGCAGACTCGCAAGTAATTTATCACGTCTTGCGGGTCCGGTTTGCAATAATATCTTCCCTATGGCGGCATCTTGCGCGCCTACGCAAGCGCCTTTCTCTGTCTTTTGAGCGGTTCACAAATTGAATACTAACAGGAACCACTTCGGGGAAACCCTAAAAATCGCAGCTGTTGATACCTTTCAGAGTCCGAGGTTTTAAGGCCGACTCTAGCAGGTAAGCTAACATGTTGAAGAAAACGTCACACAATTCTTCACCGACTACAGAGGAGAACTCTGTAGGGGGGGTCCTCAGGAAATTATCGCTTAAAGTACATTTGCCACCGAAAAGCTAATGCTCTCACAGCCAGCAGCGTCCCCAAACGGTAAAATGGAAACAATACTTTGTTACCAATATCGTCATGTTTTGGCTAAGACGGAGACATACTTCCGTCGAAACACTTGTTGGCTCTCTAGTTCGTTTTCATTCTGAGGCCGCCCTCATTTCGCTCTTGGAGTGGTTCGATTGTAATATCCTCTGCGCCCTTGTTTCCAGACCTCCAGGCAATATAAGGCTTCCAATTCCGGTCGTCTCTTTTGCTTCGTTACATCTTTCATAGTAGACGATCTTTAAGATTGGTTGCTGACTGGAAGCCTTCGGTACCAGCTATGCGACTATAAAAGGTGCCTTGAAGCCTAAACCCTTCTGCATAAACACCATATTCCTTAGTTGAAGATCTAGCATAGGACTTCCGTGACTCTTGTCGAAGCTTTTCTTCACTGCTTTGCAGCACCGGTGTTGTCGGTCCGGTGGCCTTGTTTTTGTCTTCTTTAAGCATGTCAATCGCAGGTCACTTCAATCCAAGATCAGCTGGCAGCAACTGTCTATATCCTTAAGCTGCAAGGTGTGGACTATAGCTTATGGCGGCTGATTGATGATTGCTGTGATGTGTTACGGCTTCATGTGGGATGCATCCCCATCCAGCTTTAGAATATAGGTACGCCGAAATTATTTTTTTAATGCGTTAGCGTTCAGGGACGTAATTGCGCAATTGGCAAAGCTAAGACGTTTAGTCTTCATAGTAATGTTATATGTCGATGACTGGAAGCTTTCGAATCGATAAGCAGAGGGAAAAAGCCGGTTGCCTCACTTTCGCCTCGACATAGTCATAATGCAATAAAAAGTATATGTCATCATCATCATCAGCAGCAGCAGCCTGGCTACGCCAACTGCAGGGCAAAGGCCTCTCCCATAATTCTCCACCTACCCCGGTAATGTGCTAATTGTCGCCATGTTTTCCCTGAAAACTTCTTACTCTCATCCGTCCATCTAACTTTCTGCCGCTCCCTGCTACGCTTCCCTTCTATTGGAATCCAATCCGTAACCCTTAATCACCATCGGTTATCTTCCCTCCTCATTACATGACCTGCCCATGCCCATTTCTTTTTCTTGATTTTAACAAAGATGTCGTTAACTCGCGTTTGTTCCCTCACCCAATCTGCTCTCTTCTTATCCTTTAATGGTACACCCACCATTCTTTTTTCCATAGCTAGTAGCGTCGGCCTCAATTTAGGTAGAACCCTTTCCGTAAGCCTCCAGGTTTCTGTCCCGTACGTGATTATTGGTAAGTATAAAAAGATAAGAATAACCGACTCTTAGATGTAGTTTGGCAAAGAAGCGCTGTGTTAGCGTTTAGGCTCAGTTTATATGACAGCCTTGAAAGGGTCGGAACCGCTGAGACGAGTTCTTGCAATGGCACCAGAGAAACGTAACCTTGTTCAAACGGAGAAGTGGCGTCGGAACACTGAACGATAAGGGGAATATTGTAGTCGGCAAGAGGAACAACGAGGACAGCAACATGAACTAGCCGATAATCAACAGTAAAAAAAAGGAAAGAGGGTGTCAAGGAGCGGATCGCAAACGATGTTAGAGGGCGACGTTCAATAAAAAAATGCTACAGAAATTCCCAGAATTGTCTAGTTGTGCGTAAGAATTCCTTAGCTCTGGAAAAAAACGATGGGAAGACATGCATTAGCTAGCAACATAAGTAAGAAAAAGCGATTCAACAGCCGAGCCAAATAATGCGTTCACATTAGTACATAATTATCAGAATTTCTGTTGCATTTTTGTTATAACTCGTAGAACCCTATATGTATATGCATTCGTCTCCGGCTGGTAGGGCTGAGCAAAAGTATGTTTTAGTTCTTTTATGAGCCAATTCAGCAAGTTATTTGCTTGGAAAGGCAGCACGACTACCAGCTACCACCACTTTTCTGTTCTCAAACACCTTGAGTTCGAGAGTATCAGTCACAGTTTTTGAACCATCTTTTCCCGCACATGCCACCACCATTCTCGTACACATGAAAAAGACCGTTCTTTTCGGACCGCAATGCTTCTCCTTTTTTTGCACGCTACGCACCGTACTGAATAACGCTATGAAATTTCGCGCTATCTCAGTGAGTGCACGCCCAGAGGCTTCAGGAACAGGCGTTTGTGTTCATCAGAGCCTTCTTTCTTCTTTCGCACTCTCGGTGTACGAAAGCAGATAAGAAGAAACTGCGCCAAGTGTAACGTTTTTCCGAAGGATACAAACTTCTATGAGAAGTGATGTTTGATCTGCGTCTAATTCCTCCTCTTCACTCATCGGCGGGCTTCTTCCTCCTCTTGTAAAAGTCGAATCGTTATAAGAATGAATTTTAAAGCGCAAAGAGCATTCTGTATTGCTCCTAGAAATTTTACATTTCAATTCCTCATCCCAATGCCTAGTGTAGTAGGAAGACTTGCGTGCTGAGGCTTCCCACATAATATTGAAGAATTGTAGAATTCCTGCTTTTCTGCTTACAGGATGAAAAGTGAGATGACTTCGCCCCACCCAGCCGGCCACAAGAGCAACGTCCGTGAAGACTTCTTAAGATTAACTGCACACTGAACGCAACCATTGTGCAAACCTTATTAGTGTAGCTATACACCCTTCATAGTGCTCTGCTACCCGGCTAACGAGTGTGTTCACTAGTGCTTCTGGGCGCGATGCTCCGCAGGATGCGGCACCCGGCTGCTCTGGTCGAACTGCGCAGCCATTAAATTTCTTATGCAGCGCTTAGCCAATAGGGCGCACGCTAAAGCACACTCTTTATTTTTCATGCTATATTGACGCTGTCGTCTGCAAATGTCTTGATTTAAGATATATGCGTTTTACATTTCTCCTCTTGTTGCTTCGCTGCATAATCGAAACATTATTCTCATCAATAACAGTCAATCATGGGCATAAGGTATACCGAGCAGTACAGTTCCTAAAATGGTTAAACTAAACACCTCACGTTAACGCGTACACGCAATGTTTGCAATGTTCAAGTGTAACTGTATCGTTCTGCTTCTTGATGCCTTGCTCATTAATATTGATGCGTGTGTTATGGAAGAGGTCGTTTCGGAAGACTCCGCAACTATTTCAACTGCATGGGTTATTCTCATTAGACTCCTGATAACGGTACACGAGTAGTTTTGCGCTCAGCCCGTATCAGACCCACCGTGGTTGCTTAGTGGCTATGGTGCTGGGCTGCTAAGGACACGGTCGCGGGATCCAATTGCGGTCACGGCGGCCGCATTTCGGTGGGGCTCGAAATGCGAAAACACCCGTGCACTTAGATTTAGGTGCGCGTTAAAGAACCCCAGGTGGTTTAAATTTCCGGAGTCCCCGACTACGGTGTGCGTCATAATCAGAAAGTAGTTTGGGCACGTCAAACCCAATTTTTAATTTAATTTAGCCCGTACCAGGACGCGGACACCGCAGCTGATGATAAAAGTTATCATCTCGTGTTCAGCAGCGTAACATCATAGCCGCATACTCAAGGTCGCCATTTCGACTTCATCAATATGCCTACTACCAGTAAGAAATCGGCATAAACATTCTCATTTGGAGGTGCTGACCCTAGCAACGTAATTGCATTTTAGTAACAGGAGAGGCACAATACAATGATGAACCGCTTTAACAAGATGTACTACATTTCGAATGGCGCTTATACGGACCGCTTGGTAAAAACATGGGGAAAGAAAGGCTTTTGATTCGTACAAGTAATGACATACACTGCGTTCGTGTACTACGTCTCAGGTTGTCGTGTTAAAAAAGTGCATTTTTCACCCAAACCACGTTTAGTTTCTGCATTCTGCCATTCCAACCTTTGTTTGTTCAGGTATTTTTTTTCGAATACAGACAGGGCACATAAAGAGTTGTTCGGTGGAAGTTATATATTTTGATCTAAATACATGTTTTGTACAATTTGACTATCTTTTCCTTGCGTTGTCGTTCCCAGCGATGTTACACTGAAATAAAAAAAAACAGGGGTTCAAATGAGAATTGTTAAGCTCCGAAATATGCACTGCATTGGGTGTGTCACGCTGACGTAACAGGCATTGTGATTAACATGTCACATTTCACTATACAGCAGGCGCTATGGGTTCCATCTAACGAAAGGGATTGTTTCAGGAATAATGATTGTCCCGTCAGGTAGCGCGTAAGTAGTTGTGGTCTTAGTGACTCCACCTGATGTGTTCATATACACCTGTTTCTCGCAGCGCTTTACTGAGACATGAAAAAAAAACAATAGCCTTGCAGCGGCCATTGGCGCGTACGAAGCACAGCTGGTCAGCCATTTGATATAAAAATATAAAAACAAAGCTGAATATTAGAAGATGGGCCAAGGCGGTAATACCACTCAACCTACAAATAACCCAGTCTTCCTATTTTAATGAAAAGTAACTAAAGAGAACAATGGATGTTTATGATTGCCGTAAACTTTCACAGGTATTGCCCATCTCTCAGACAGGAATCCTATATTCGGGAGGTACACTTTCGCGCTCGTATATTTTCTGCATCAGATACTTTGTAGCTAACAAGGCCCAATAACATGAAGATTATCACTGTGTAACCACTATAAAGGGCCATTTAGGTGATGGATGACATGAGGGCAATAAAATCTGACAAGGAGAGCGGTAAGGTTATGTATGCGGTGAGGTGTAACGGGTTGAAACCGAAAGACAAATGTGCCACATGGAATGTTCCAAAGCAACCTACGCTAACACTGGTCGCGACTAGTTCTGTTGTGCATCAGCATTAGTAGTAATCGATACTCAATAAAGCACTGCATACTGCCACAAGTACTGAAAATACATTGCTTTTTACTTCGGCCAGGATTTCTCTATTAAGTTTGCTGAAATGTTCTATAATTCTCAAAGATGTAACCTTTTCTCGCAAGTCACTACACATTCACCTACAGCAACGTAGTTTATCCCATCAACTACTGAAAGGCAATATTTATTGAAGAGGAGTCGGAAATGAGCCCATTGCTGCTGCGGCTTTGACGTAATAGAAATCTCGCAAGAGAAGCTTTCTCTTGAATGTACATTGAATTCCCTTTATAGATATCTTTTCATGACAAACGCGGCTGAGAGTTTTTCAGAGGAAGAGGCTCTCCGTGGTTCCTACGGTGATAAAGCGCCTAAAAGGAACATAACTACGAAATATGTATAAAACATTGACCCATACCCTTAGGCCTTGTCAACCGAAGTGACCGCCACGGAATCCTCCGTAATTTCCAGCGTAGGAACCAGCGTAAGAGCCACCGTAGCCGCCGCCGTAGCCGCCGCCAAGACCGCCGCCAAGACCACCGCCAAGGCCGCCTCCGTAGCCACCACCAAGGCCACCACCGTATCCGAGGCCACCACCGTGGCCCAAACCAATGCCTCGTCCGAAACCTCCGCCAAAACCACCGCCGAGGACCGTTGAGACGGCGAGGCAAAGGATAAAACCAACGGCCAGCTGCGAAGAGACGTATTGCCTCTTTCGTTACCGCGAGCAAATAGTTTTCGATAAGTGCAGGAAAAAAATTATTGACCACTCAAAATAATACTGCAGGACACTTTGGAGCAGAGCATGTTGTGCATAATGAAATGCTATTTCTAAAGACATACGACGCCAGACTAAAGATGCATTAGGTAAAACATAAAAATTCGAGAATGCCCCATTTTCGCTGCCTAATTGATTAAAACAACGATAAAAACATATCTACAAGAACAATAATATCAAAGGAAATTCAGAATATAGATTTCAAAGATAAATAACCGAGAAAGAGGGTCTCAAAATATACATTCTCGGTACACCGCCGCTCCTAGGATACAAAAAAGAAACTAGGACCAATTCATCGCTAATGCCCTGCGGTGAAGCAGTAACTGGGTTTTGTGAAGCATAGGTGCATTCCGCACTTTTCCCACTAAACATCTGCTTTTTGTTCAGCTTTGCGCTCGTCGGAACATATTTTCCTGTTCTTCCTTTTCGGCATTTTGTGAGGATGGTCCGATGAGATGTGCCAGGAACGTGCTTCAACAGTTTGTCTAGATTCATGCATCTCTTTCAGGACCGACCGTTCTCAGCGTAGCTGGGCAACTACAAGGTTATGCATCCAAGAATATCTGTTTGTATGTTAACCGATTGTCTTTATCCACCCGGCAGAGAGGTAGAGTGGAAATAAATCCCACGCCATTGTAAACTGTCTTGCGCTTATCCGTAGTGCTGGGCCGAGATGTGCTATGGGCGGCCTTCTCGGCGTGAACAGAAGTTTGTTTGCTGCCGATGGCAGTACACCATAATCAAGCGATGTATGCACCCTGAAGATAATCAATAGAGCTCTCAGGTCGGGCAAAAAGATACGCTTATTACTTGGCAAGAAAGGTCCCTAAAGTAAAACAGTGTCGCCGGAGCGTAAAAATTTAAGCTTATTCTGAAATTTAAATGCCTCTACTAGCCACCTGATAGCCTTAAGTAGATAAAGAGGGATTCAAGATCTCGAACCTGGTGATCCAAAGCATCGATCACAGGTGATTGATTTTAATAGGCGTGGTAACGACAGAGTGAAGTAGGCCCGATATTTCCGGAACAATCTTATCAAGCAACCCCTTCTCTCTACCCCTTTCATCTACCCCTTTCAGCATGCTACTACATCCATGTGACCTCATCCCGGGACCTTACTTTCCTACGACGTTGTGATTAGTAGCGCCTTTACATTTCTGTTTCTATGGTTTGGTTCAGTTCCTCCTGCTCAAAGAAACATTTGTGTTCACAAACGTGAGTGATAACGAGTGTAACTAAACGACACGCGCACTTCTCCATACTCAGCGGTGTCTTCCTGTAGGCGCACAACAAGAAACGACAAAGACTGTGAGCCGCTTGGCACGTGTTTTGTGTTACAGGTGTTCATGCCGATTAAACACGCGTTCGCACTGGCATTACGGACCTAAAATTTTGCCCTTTCTATCTGGATCGCTCGCGAGCGATTTTCTTTGGTTGTCTATTATTTTTGTTCGCTTACCAAATGGCGTATTCTTGCTTAGGAAATCTTGAAGACTTAAATAGATAAGACCATGCGGAATATTGTTACATTATATTAACGTGAACAATTTCCTCACACAGGCGTAAATGATCACTATATCATGTTAAACTCCGTCTATCGAGCTGAGTAGCCGATTTGGACGAAAAATAGTACAGTTAGAATGGTTCATTCGTGATGTAATGCCACGGCAGGTATATTGAGCAGAGCATAGGACAAATATGTGCGCCCGTGGAAACTGCGCGCCTCAACTTGCAGAGTCTTCAGACTTTGACAGGTCAAATCTTTTTCATTCTATTGCATAGAAAGTTTCTCTTAATGAAACACTGGTTGTCGCTTAGAGCAGGAATAAAAACGCACCTGTACATATTGCGCCTTCATTGCGGTGCTTGGAAGGCAATGATACCACGGTAACATCGTCAGATAGTGGTGGTGACACATTATTGCATACGTTTAGCACCCGAGTCAATTTTGTACACGCATGTACAGCCGATGGTCAATACATGCGCAATAAGTGAATAAATGCTATTATTTCAGAAATAAAGGTTGTCAAAATCGAGCAACAGTGGTTGTCTTCAAGGAGGCAGACGAATAGCCGATGGCAATGTACTTGCACATGATAAACTTAGCATTGCGGACGCAAGAACCCATAAACTCTAAACTGTTCTTGTTCAGCCAAATGGCGATACCGATTGTAATGAAAACCCCACGGGCTAGTGATATTCGAGATGGTGCAAACGCAGGCGCGCTGTTCTCCACCATGGTGACAAGTTGTCTTCGCCTCATCCAATCTGTCACAAAAGTTTCCGAGGGCAAAACAAATATCGCATAAACAGATTATTAGGGCCCAAACAGAACCCCCTTTGAAATCCCTTCGAAATTCAGACCACGTCAATCGAAAAAGTGCCTTGGTTCACAATATTACTAATCCTTAAGCCACTTCTACTTCATAGTAATTAACAGTCTGATTGTCTAAACGTGTAAGATGAAACGCCATTAAGTCTCACCAGAGTCCTCATGTTCGGTGCTTGCCTTTCCTTCACTTTAGACGACGGAAAAGTGTGGTCCAGTTAGCACCTTTCAGGGCCTTTTATACCGAAGTTAGCTTAGTTAGGCCAGCCTGATTAGTATAGCAGCTAGTCACGTACCTTGACGCCTCACTCTGTTCTTTATCTTTGTTTTAAGTGGGTTGTTGAGCGCCCTGCTTATACAGTAGAAGCTAAGCGGGATCAGCTGCACAGCGCTCCTTTTCACTTTCTCCCTTTTGCCTAACATTTCTTTCTAACAGCACGTAAAGCGCATTAAACTAGTTTGTCTATACGTGGGTTGCGGTAAGGCGACGTCGGATTTTTCTGCCGTACCTAAATTAAACAGGCACGAGAACTGGATTTCATTGACGCAATCTCTGAGAGATTGTGCCAATGAAATGAACAAGTGAATATGAACGTGGTTTATGCACTTCAATAAAGTTTTTCCATCCATCCATCGCTGACAGAGTATCTTTTGTGCGCACTAAATTCCTGAAATAAGAGCACCGATTTCCGCAAATAGTGAATTCCGGCCACAAATACTTCGGCGAATAATATACTTAAAACCGTGTATGTTTATGTTGGAAATTTTAGCGTGGTCATGCCAGTGACGATTTAATGTTTTACATGAAATCACGAGGAAATATACAAAAGGCAAAGCAACGTATATTTCCCAGACTTAGTTGCATGTCCTACAGACATTTATCTCAGAGGCTCCAATCAAAATAGATTGCAGGAGAGACAGCGCTTCCTTCGGCAACAACTACACCACATTTGATGGTGTTCCTTGCACTAAAAAAACGCAAAAAGTGAAATACGAGTGATTGTAGAAACCATTATTTCTCGATAGTGGGTGATTGATAATCGCTGAACATTGTTGATTTTCAGAAATTAAACTATTGATTTACAACACTATAATTCAACAGTAAATGTTGATATTACATTTCTGCATATTTAACCTGAGACCATATCTAACGTTCACAAAAGCTATGCATTATACACCGCTCAGATATATACCATAATTTTTTAGTGGAATTTTACGAACAGCTTTGTAAGCTCTTGCCAAATTCTCGTAAGCTTTATATGTATATATCGGCTTTGTCGGCTATAGAAACACCAGAAGATGGAGTTCACAGAACAGCGATATCTGATTTTGGTGCAATGTTTTAATTTACAAACTTCGACGTTCTGTTTTTCTTACAAAGTTACAAATTTTCGGCAATACTTATAAAAAGATTCCAAGCCCCAAATAGAATACTTCCAGCCCTCAGTCACTACAGCTTAACTTTCTCTCAAAGGCAACACATTTCGTCAAAATCGGCCCAGTGGTAGACACGATGCATCGATTTACACGTCCTTGAGTCGTGGAATCGCAGTTGGCCTCGAGTTAAAGCTTCCTCTTAAGAGCAAGCTAAAGTATTGCCAGTGTTACATGCAACCGGCTACCAAGTTATTACTAGTGAAAAAGTCTTACCGAAGCTTCTGACTTTGAGCAGTGCCGCTCAAAGTGCCAATTATTGAAGGCATCGCCTTCTGCAATAGATCGGGATCATATCTCTTTAGCTTTCGTCTAGTCTCACTTGCTATAAGTACCCCCTTCCCCAATGTTACCCGGGCAAGACTACACATCACTGTCGTGCAAGAGAATGGTTTTATACCCGCTAGAACAGTCCTATACAAGGACAGCTTTTCAATGTGTCCGGCATTTGTTATGTTTGCCATGCTATCCATGGATGGCACTGTGACTATCAATATGCTCTATCGCGTTCAGTGTCCTGGAAGGAGCTCCCGGGCATTGGCTGACCCTCTTTAGGCGGATGGCTGCGGCTTTTGTTTGCCCACCCTCTACCATTCGCTTGAGTCTGTGTATCTCCGCGAACATTAGTTGCATGTTTTGTGCTAACTGTTCCAGCGTTACCGAATGAGCGCTCGAGGTGGTGCTTTGTTGCTGTGTTGTCTGCTGTGCTGCTTTGGAAACGTGGTCCGCGACTTGTATGGGTTGCTGTGGTGGTATTTACCATGCGTTTAGAAGATTGAAGCTCGCCTCGCAGATCGGATAAATTCTTACGAAGTAGTTTTTCTTTCTTATACTGCGCTCTTGTACTCTGGCTTTTATGTGATTGGCGTTTGTGGATTCTTAGGATTGGTTGTGGGTGGTGCGACTCGCGCCCAGCTCATCTCACTAAATTGAGGGCCGCTGCTGAATGCCAAAGACCCCTGCCGACTTGTTTCTGGGCCTCCTCCTTTCTTGTCGGCTTTTTTTGCTGCTACGACGTCCTGAGTCGGTATGCCGACTGTTTTCTCTGGAGCGGCAGCCCGGACCAGGGGAGCAGGTCGTCGCGTGTGCCGTGGCCCCCGAGCCGGCCCCGCGCTCCGTCATTTTTCGACAGGAGCCACAGACCAATTCGTCGCGCCCTGCCAATTTTGCTTCCATAGGACGCAGCAAGTTGCCCGGCACACAGGGACATCACTTTCATCCAGGTGGGCCAAATTTTTCGCCAATTTAGAGCGGCTTTTCACTCGTGCTTGGCGGCGCCGCCGCTAAGCCTAACGGCTGCAGCGGCACCCGCGTCGAAGAAGCCGCTCTCCGCACCAACATGGCGAAGTCCCCACCTCAACGCGGCTACCACCCGGAGGCCATGGCCTGGTCGACGATTCCTCAAGCCAAGGAACCCAATTCGGCAACATCGGACCAGCTCCGGAACGAAAATCTCCTGCGTCTCGTTGAGAGCTGCTCTCAGTGCCGGAACGCCAAAATGACGGCATACGCCACAACGACAACCGGCAAGTCGACCTCACCTCAGCACGGTCCCGTCTCGCGTGTGGTCAAGGATCGCCAACTTAAATCAACATGGAGGCCCAAGCCTCTCCCCAAGTTCCAACCCGACGATTTCGTCGTGATCATCAAGCCCCGAGCCGCTGTGGCCATCGGGAGTGCCTTCCAATATGGTGAGCTGGGCCTGGCCTTGCGTGCCTACCTCGGCGCGCAAATGGCGGTGGAACTCAGCTTCGTCTTTTGCCGCGAGCAAAATCTACTCATTGCGAGCACCAAGAACGTCTACGTGGCGGACCGCCTCCTTGGTGATTTTGTGATCAAATCGGCTCAGGGAGACGTGCCACTGTGGGACCATCTCACGCAGAATGGCGAAGAAATTTGCTACGGCGTCATCACTGTGGCAAATCAAGAAACAGGGGAACCTCTGAAAGACGGTATCCAGTGGAGGCATGGCACCATCTTAGAAATTCGTAAATTTGGAACCTCCAATAAGGCTCGCCTGACTTTTGCCGGAAAAGTGAGACCCCGGACACTGAACTACAACTCGGAGATTGTCCAAGTGCAGCCCGTTCTCTACAAATTGGATTTTCAGTCGACCGCAACCGCCTGCCTCCTTGTAGTGCCGTCTTCACTGCGGGACGACATCCTACGGGCCTCTCGCAACGAGCCATCATCGGGCCACTTGGGATTCGCACGGACGTTTTTACGCATACGCCAAAAGTACTTCTGGCCTAACCTTCGCCGTGAGGTAAAGCAATACGTGTACAGTATATAAATCTTTCGACATATTAATTTTTGCATTTACACCTGTGAAAAGAAACAGGAAAGAGAGCACACAAAAATCAATAAATAAGTAAACGGCCGTTATCTAACAACGTGGTAAATAATCTGCCACGTTAAGACCACAGTAGGTCTAAGTTGTGTGTTATTACCTAAGTAATCAATCCATAACTCTTCTTTTGCAACGTATTTTACTTGGGAGCTCGTGTATTAGCGTTTCGATATCTGTGTTGTCATTCAAGGAAGTTATAATGATATGTTCAAATTCTGAAGCCCATAGCTAGTTCTAACCTCAGGAGTTTTGCGAGAGACATATTGGAGTTCATAAACAGCACCAGCCCGTGCAACTGAACAAAAGCTAAGGTTAGATTTGCTGTGGATCAAGCTATGAGCCTCTATTGCCTGTCGAAGTGTTAATAACTTATATATGTTAAGAAAGGCCCAGTGATCGCCAGTATTCTCGTGTACTCGAAGTGTAGGGAACATTAGGGATTGATCTAATTGCTTTTTTTAAGATAAATAGGGAGTTTAGGTTTGTAGACGTCGTTCTACCCCTTAGAAATAAGGAGTAATAGGAAAGTGAGTGGATAAGGGTAAAATATAGTTGTTTTTTTTTAGCCAAGTTGGTAGAAGAAGCCTTAATTGATGCATTAGCCCGAGTGAGCATGATATCTTGGAACACAAGTGATTAATATGCTCAGTCCATGTTAACTGCTCACTGAAGACCACACCAAGAAAACGTGTAGACCTCACACGTTCAATGTTCTCTCCTCTGAAACTGAGAACAAGCTCGAAGGTTAGAATTTTATTGTTAGGTTTAAACACTATAAATTTTGTTCTTTTTTCACATTTAGCTGAAGCTCATTGGCATGTATCCATAATGATAGTTCAGACAAATATTTGTTTTCATTTGCTATGGTGTTCAAGAAGTCTTTACCGGAGAAAAATATTCAAGTGTCCTCTGCATACAGAACTATATCAGCTGGGCGAGGTACATTGATACTATCGTTAAAGTAAAGTAAGAAATTTAAGGGCCCTAAAATGGGGCCCTGTGGAACACCTGTACATATTGTGCCAAAAGCAGATGGAACACCGTTTACAACTGTGCACTGTATTCTTGATAACAAATAGCTATTAATAAGTTCCAGAGCAATACCTCTTATTCCATAAAGCGGTAATTTACGTAATATTATTTCATGCTTAATAGAATCAAAAGCTTTGTTGAGGTCTAGGAATAACCCAAGTGAATTAAACTTATTTTCAGTATTACTAATAATTTTGTCTTTTATTTTGATAAGTGCCATTTCAGTAGATTTTACTTTCTGGAAGCCATACTGATCAATTATTATGCTGATGTTTAGTGAGGTAAGATGTTAATGGGCTCTTTATAACATTTTCTGCAATTTTGTAAAAAACAGATAAAACTGAGATTGGGCGGTAATTGTTAAGATCATCGTGATTCCTGCCTTTGTGAATGACACACACTCTTGCCGTTTTTACCTGCTGTGGAAATATTCATTTTTCTAACATTAAGTAACATATGTGCACCAGGACGGGCGCAACTACATTAGCTATAGTTTTGACTACTTCCGCTGTAATATCGTCAGTTCCAGTAGAAGAATTATCCTTTAGTTGTGACACGTACTTCTGTATCTCATATGGCGTCAGCGGCTCGAGATAAAGTGAACTTGTCGAACAATTAAACAGATAGTGAGTAGGGTCTGGACCGGTAGAGGTGAAATTGTTATTAGCACATACAGTTCAAAAGTAATCATTAAATTTGTTTGACAAAGATGCACCACTATAAACCGTTCTGTCGATCTTCATCTCGTGTGGTATTGATGGATTGGCTTTCGAACGCAATTTATTGAAAACTTTCCCTATTTGCTCCGGGGTATGTTCCTCAAAGAACATCTAGCTATAACATTCTTGCTTAGCTTTATTCAAATCAGAATTTAGTTTATTTCTCGTTATTGTGAAAGTGTGAAATAAGTTTAAATCTCTACTTTGTAAAAACTTGGCGAAAAGGTTGTTTTTGTGAAAAATTCTTTTGTATAGTTCCATATTTATCCAGGGCTTTCTCGACCATTTGTGTTTAGTACGACGAGTCAGTGGAAAAGCAATTTCGTATACCGCTAAAATTTTTTTCAGGAATATATCGTAACAAAGGCTGGGGTTTGTTTTGTTGTATACTTGAGACCAGTCCAACTGAAGGGCTAATTCGTAAACATGGCTCAATGTTTTGTCATTATATTTTCTGTAACAAGAATGCCATATTGAATTATTTAACTCATATTTATGAACAGTCAGGATAGCAAAAAATGGAAGATGGTCACTGAGATCAGAAGCCAGTACACCAGAAATAAAATCAGAGCATAGAAAATTCGTAAAACACAAGTCAATAATACTTTCACTATTTTCAGTTATTCTTGTCGGTGCCGTAATTACATTCTCACAATTATAACTTGACAAAATATCAGATAGGTCTCTGGACGCCACACTGCCTGATTTCATGTGAACGTTAAGATCACCCAGTACCAGAAGCGAGTTGTTAGTGTTAGCAATTCACCGGAGTGTATCCCCTAAATACGACAAAAAGTGTCTGATCTTTCCCGAGGGAGGCCTGTTAATTAAAACTACAATTGTACCATTTGATTTAACAACCAAAACTTCTTAGTCAACGTGTACCGTACAGAACTGTTCAAGATAAGTGTATGCTATACCATTACGAAAGTGATACGTTGGAATAGCCATCTAGTGATACAGCGTCGTGGAAATCCGGGAACCAAGACTCTGTAAATGACAAAATAACAAATTTGTAGTCTTAGGTGCTGAGAAAAACACTAAAATCATCAGCTTTATTAATTAAACTTCTTGTATTCAGACAGAATCTCGAGAATTTATTGGTCTGTTCACGACAAGGATACGCTACAGTTTTTCTAAATTGTTCAACGCTGTGGTATACATAGGTATGCCGGTTGCGTTCTTTGTCAATATTTATTGCATTAGAAACACAAGGAAGATTCTTATGCATTTCTCGAAAACCTAGTTTCTGCCTGTGTTTTCATTTGTTGCATAGAGAAAGCTATGTGATGAGGGGGCTCTGGGTTTAATTTTTTCAAGCTCAGATTCATTTCTGATATGCACTACTGCTTCCCCGCTTACTCTACGAACCATAATATTTCCGTCTCTCTGCCACGTGAATTCGTAGCCCCTCTCCTTAGCGGTGGTACGTACCAGCCAGAGCAAATGCTTATTGCGAGGTGTCAAGTTGTCATAGAAACGCACAACTGCTTTAGTGCGTCTTAATTGCTTTGTCTTTTCTTGCCACTTTGCCTTTGTTTTACGCCAGAGAAACCGCACTATGATCGGTGGCGTTCGATCACCTTTGGTGGGCAAGCGGTGAATAGCTTCCACTTCGTCAGTCCGCGGGGCCAAACCAAGGTGCTCAACGATATTGTTTACCTTAGACTGAATATCCTCTTTAGCCTCATAGGCGACTCCATGGATTTCAAGATTGAGCCTTCTTCTATATTGTTCTAAATTATTTATTTGATTTTTTAATTGTTCAACTTCGCTTCGTGCCGCAGAATTCGCTACATGCTCCATGCGATTTTTATTTCCTGTGATTTCACTGTCGTGAAACGGCCAAACATTCCTTCTCCGTAGTGGAATAGTTCCTTTCAGCTGAAGACAAAGTGAGGCTTGCGTACGCAATGAAGCGCTTTGCTCTATCTTGCCCATTTGCGAGGACGGCGCCACGGCCAACGTTGCTGGCATCCGTGCAACTCGGTGTCACTGTCCTCGTGAAAGTGTCCTAGAACTGGAGGTGTGTGCAGATGTTTCTGGAGTTCACAGAAGGTCGCCTGTTGGTCCTGCTCCCGGACAAATGGAACATTATCTTTTGTTAACCGTTGCAAAGGTTCGGCTATCCGTGAAAAATTAGCCACGAAGCGTCGATAATATTCGCAAAGCCCTACAAAACGCCGGAGTTTGTGTTTGTTCGAAGGTGTTGGAAACGAAGAAACAGCAATGGTTTTGTCGGGATCTGGTCGAATGCCCTCGTAGCTGACGACATGGCCTAAAAATTTGAGTTCGTCATACCCGAAATGGCATTTTTCAGGCTTTAAAGACAGGCCAGCAGTACGAATTGTGTCTAGAACTGCGTGTAAGCGCTGGAGGTGCTGCTCAAAAGTTTCTGAAAAGACAACGATATCATCTAAATAGACAAGGCAAGACTGCCACTTGAGACCTGATAGAACCGTGTCCATCATGCGCTGAAAAGTAGCAGGCGCAGAGCACAATCCGAAAGAACGGACCTTGAATTCATTGAGTCCGTCAGGCGTAATAAATTCGGTGTTCTCACGGTCACGGTCATCAACCTCTATTTGCCAGTAGCCGCTGCGAAGGTCCATCGATGAGAAGTACCGAGCATGTCGAAGGCGGTCCAAAGAGTCGTCGATGCGGGAAGGGGATAAACGTCCTTCTTCAAAACAATGTTAAGCTTGCGATAGTCAGCGCAAAAACGCAGTCTACCGTTTTTCTTTTTCACCAGAACCACAGGTGACGCCCACAGATTGGTGGAAAGCTGTATGATGTCGTCGGTAAGCATTTTTGGACTTGTTTTCGTGTGGCGTCTTGCTCTTTACGAGAAACATGGTAGGCACATTGGCGCACGGGTCTTTCATTGGGATTTGTAATAATTCTGTGTTTCGCAATAGGCGTTTGGTTGACCGCCGATATTGAACCGAAACAGTCCGCAATAGACCGTAAAAGGTTTTGAATGCTAGTTTGTTGCTCACCTGATAGTTTAGAATTCACATAATTATTGCTATTGGCTGGTATGTCACAGTTAGAATTTCCATCATTGTGTCCTACAGTTAAACAACCAGGAGAGTCGCTGACTGGCTCCAAATAGGCGATGGCAGTTCGTGGGGCGTAGTGCTTGAATTGACGACTGAAATTAGTAACTAAAATCTGCAGTCCGTGACGACAGCTGCAAGATGCCGCGGGCTACGCAAAGCTGTCGAGCCAACAAGACTGACAGATTGCCTTCAGCGATTCCGAGGTGGAGAGGATCATCATCTGTTTCTACGGTGATCAACGCAGTACTCCGGGGCGCAGTCACCCGAAACGCGTAACACCGTGAACTGTGGAAGATAGTCGTCTGAATGAGTTGCGTCTTCGCTGGAAAAAGTGAAAGCAACTCGCGAAGGTTTATGATTGCGCCATACTCGCGAAGAAAGTCCATGCAGAGTATGACTAGAGCACTCTGGAAGAGTGCTCTAGTCATACTAGAGTATGCTACTACTAGAGTAGTAGCATACTCGACTCTACTCATACTAGAGGAGTCATACTAGAGTATCATACTCTAGTATGCCTAGAGCACTCTTGTAGTATAATAAATGAACCAAAGAATGTGGCCTCGCGAATTTGCACCCTCGCAGTGCATTTGCCGATCGGCGTGAGAATGTGACCACCGGCTTTACGGAGCTCAGGTCCTGGCCACGGTGCCGTCACCTTGCGAAGTGCAGTAACCGGTTGTCCGCTCATGACAGAATAATCGGCACCAGTATCGACAAGAGCGGTTACCGGGTGGTTAACTACAGAAACGGGTATGTCGGCTAAAACAGGTTTAGGGCTTTCGAAGCAAGGTGCCGAAGGTACGCAGTCGTTGTTGTCGTCGTCGTGATCGTCGTCGTCGTCGACGTCGACGTCGTCGTCGGGGTGTCGCAGTGGAGGATCATTCGAATTGCGTTGGGCAGCGGCCACACCCCCGGAGGTCGCTGTTCTTAGTTTCCTCGACTTAGGCTCGCGGGCCGGTTGCCTATGGAAGCGTAGAACGTAGTGCAGAGGCTAGGCGACGCCGATCATCGAGGAGGTGGTGATCGTGACTGGCGCCTCTGTGGAGACGGAGATCGGGTCGTTGCCAGGGACTGTTCAACCGGTAGGAACTGCGCGTACGACGACGAAGGTTGACTGGCCAGATATTGCTGGATTTCTCTCGGGTGCTTTCCCTCACGCGGGCGACGATCGCTGGGGTGATAGCCCTGGAGTCCTATGCTTCGGTAGTAGCAGGCATGGTACAAGTCGCTCGCTTCGCCACAGTGGAAGCAGAATGGCTGATAGTCAGGTGTGCGCCACACGTCTGACTTCCGCGTATTGATTCGGGGGCTCGTGAACCCGTACATATTTGTACGTGAAGCTTGGCCCTGGAAGTGACACAGTGGTTCTTCAGAAGCAGGCGGGTTACGGTGGTTCACGGGCTGCGCAGGTAGCATCACTGCTTGCGCATAAGTCAGTACAGGGGTGGCTTCAGGTCTGGTTTGCACGAATGGCTGTGTCGCCTGGTGGACTTCTTCGCAGATTATATCTGTGAGGGATGTTACGGTCGTTTGAAATCGGCACTCCCTGTAGTAGGTCGAGCTGCTCACGCACAACGCTACGGACAAGCTCTCGAAGAGCAACGGTGTCGCAGGCAACAAGACAGAAGATGCTGATCCGAGGCTGGATTTGGCGATCGTAGACCGAGGAGCGTTGCTGAAGGGCTCGCTCCATTGTTTTCGCCTAACTGACGAACTAAGCTACTGTAGGTGGAGGCCTTCGCGTCAGTCGAGCAAACAGCTGCTCCTTCACTCCACGCATCAGCACGCGGACCTTTCTCGCATCTGTCATGCCAGGGTCAACACGTTTGAAAAGCTGCGACATGTCCTCTACGAACATGGCTACGCTTTCCTTCGGTTTTTGAACCCTACGGCTACACTTTCCTTCGGCTCTGAAGGGCTTGCTCTGCTCGCTCTTTTCTTGTGGGACTGCAGTATGTATCGCGTATCTGCCGTTGAAATTCTTGCCAGGTGACGATGGATGGCTCGTGGTCAGCGAACCATGTTCGGGCAGAGTCCTCGAGGGCGAAGTACACGTTCCTGAACTTTTTCTCTTCATCCCAATTATTGACGTCAGCCATACGATCGAAGTCATCGAGCCCGTCTTCCACGTCCTGAAAAACCTCACCATGAAAGGGCCGTGGCTAGCGTGGCGTGTGGAGAACCAGCGATGCAGGAGACTGTCCCGTACCAAATGTCTCCTGTGTCTGGCTTGCGGTTGTGGTGGACATCCTCGGCAGATCTTGCAGGCCGTATTCCGGAAGGAGTCTTTGAAGCCGTCGGCTCTTGCGTAGGTTTTCCGCTTCCAGTTTCTGGGGGTCAGAGTACATAGACGCGTACCCAGCACCTCCAACCGTTCGTCACAGACAAAGCCACAAAAGACTTCCGGCGACGCAATAGATCTTTTATCTAGCTATCCTGGCACCTTCGTCGTTGTCTTCTACTGGGACCTACCCAACATGCCTAGCATGTGGCACCGAATTGCACCGAGTGGCTGTCAGTTGTGTCAAGGTCGTGGCATTATCTATCTGAAAAAAAACCGGACAAGTTCACAAATCGTGAACGTTCTTAGCGAGAAAACTAATTTCCTAGCAAGCCATTTTATTGACTTTATTGTGAGAGTGGCGGTTGAGTGACCGGGCACGTGTTTGTGAGAAATGTGTATCTTGAAAATGTGCTACAAATTATGTACACCAGCCTTAGGGTTCAGAAAATATCCACTGAATTTGTGAACATATGTGATGGGGCGTGCCAGCTCGAAACCTTTCTTACAGCACACGGACCTGCAAGTTAGCGGCGACTAACACTGGATAGGATAACGCAAACAGGATAGCCTGGTGGTATTGTCGCAGCGTTGTGTTAGTTATTCATCGTGTTGCAGCAGCTTAACCGGCTATATCACCTGCTGAATTATTTATTTTATTCAGGGAGTTTTTAAGTCAGTTTTGTACATGGCTGAGCTGCACCGGCAAGCGGCTGCGGATGAGGAAACAAAGAGGCAGGGGAAAAAATCAGTCAGGCTCAGAAGCGCTTGGTCAATGAGTGTGCCAAGAAGCTTCAATAATTGGCCCACTTCAGCGTCATGTGCCAAGTCTATTCATACAGCTGAAAGAGTGTTTGGGAATGCAATGCTACATTGATCTCCACTTAAATGCCACAGTGCACTGTTCAGCAGCCGTCGTTTCTTTTGTCACTGTGAGCTGGCGAATTCATCCACCAGATGGCAGTTCAGTTTCGTGCTAACGTGAAGTCGCTCCTGGAATATCATGGATGATGTAACCATTTCTCTTATTCCAAATTATCCAAACGAAAAAAAAATGAATTTTCGGCACTGGGAGTTGATACAGTGACTTTCCTGCAGTAACACTCTAGGGCAATGCCAAGTGTGTGTTTTTGTGCCAGAATTTAGAATGGCGATGACAAAGCACTCCAGAAATAGTTTTTGTGCATGTACCATGCTGCTCAAAAAAATAATTGGGTGACCCAGAATAGTCGCCGCACGGGACTATCCTGACAAGTTGGTGGCTTCCATTCAAACAGTTTTTCAGATGCTAATACAGCGCAGAGATATACCAAGAAAATTGCGGCACTTGCTTGTTGTGTGTTCCTTACTAGTCCGTCGTCTCGCATTGATTGCTAGGATGAATATTATGACAGTCATCTGTTACAAATTCTTATTACTGCTAACAAAGTAAAGTGACAATAAAAAGAAACACTAAGGCAGTTATTACTCTTAAAATATTTCGTCTTCTAGAAAAATAATCTTATGCAATGTACGGTAAGCGGTTGATTACTAGAAAACAAGTCAAGGCCAAACCTTCTTTTTCTTTAGTTCACGCCAGAATTTTCTTTGATGTACGTCAGTGCGACGTTGCAAATATTAATATATTTTCCCGATTTCAGACAATTATAGCGCAGTAAACGACCTCGAAACTTGTTAGCTTCAGTATTTAGCCCCTTTAGAATATAAGGCAGCCAATTTTTACTCGCAACAACTAGGTCCGCGAAAAAATTGTAAAAATGACAAACATCACTGCTCCTTGGCGCGGAAATCAAATGGTGGCTTCGACAAAAGCCTTTACTTTTTGCCTCTTTTATTTCTGGTTTTCAAGCATCCACTGAGGGTAAGCAGATTTTTTGTACGGAAGGAGCGTCTATCATTAATACCGACAAACCTAATTTTCCATTTAGTGTATTTAACGTTGAGAGATGGCACTGATATGTTATCGCGATTCGACGAGTCAATGTTGGGCGCAACAGAGAAGCGCTGATGCCGCTGATGGATTGGAAGCCTGCGTTTAGTTACAAACATCTAGGAGGGTCCCTTTTAAGGATGAAATGTTTATGACCCTCAATAACATCAGTTCAGTATTTCAGCATTTTTCGGTATTTCAGGAAGAAATACCGAAAAATTAGCTATCCTACAATGTGCGACATTCTTAAAAGATGCTGCAAAGAGTAAGCTTGAAATTGCAAAAGATGCATGCGTTTGCAGCAAGTGATTTAAAAGATTGGCAAGAACCGCACTATAAGCAATAGGCGCAAGTGACTTTATTTTCCTTTTTCTGAAATTCTCAGGGTCACTTCTTCTTATAATACACTCTAAAAACAAAGAAAGTTCCGGGCACTCTCTCTGAAGGAGTATCTGCTTGTCCCATATTTCACTCTCTTTTCGAGAATAGATCGACCCTCTTAGAGAGAGAATAGGATAAATCCTCCTGACAGAGCTTTGTTACTGCACTGCAAGGGAATGCTAGTACTCTTTGGCAGAGTACCAATACTCTCCCCACAGGGGTAATAGTACACCCTCAGACCGAGTGCTTCTACTCCTCTTAACCGAGCTCTTCTACTCTTCCAAGCCGAGTGTTTCTACTCCCCCAAACAGAGTGCTTGTACTCCTTCAGAGCAGAGTGCTAGTACTCTTCCCAGTAGTGTGAAAGCACGATGTAGATCCATGGTCACGTTAGAAGAGATTCGCAACACTTACATGTGGGGAATATTTCATTCTTTCATAAGCAGCTCATGCACTTATGCTTGGTGAATGGGACGTAATCTGTAGCCGCCGAGTTAACTCAAATGAAACATTTTCTCTCTTAAAAGGTCAAAATCTTTATTGATCGATCACAAGACAAATTGAATATTAAGTTGAGAAGCATACTGACAAACGCATAAATATTTACAATGATACCCATGAACTTTACAACACGTCTTGTAATAAAACATAAGTATATTCTCTAAGGTTTCATCAGTATTACAGTGTAGAAACATAATTTACAACCAATTGGCTCCACCTTCTCAAAAATGAAGTATACAATGGAAAGTTAAACACAGAACAAACATGAGCAAACTCACAAAGTGTGGACACTAAGAGAAATATGCGCCACATTACTGGCCAGCAAATGCATTTCAGGCAGAAAACGCATGCACTTATATGGCAGAGGTTACCAGATGAGCTGCTAAGCATGGGGCTACTAGCGTAGATAAAATTGTGCAAGAAACTTTTTTGTGTACCATATTCTAATACAGCAGTTCATTTGATAACGTCCTCTACAGCGTATGGATGTTCCTGACTGAGGAAACAGTGCGTTTAGAAATGTGTTGTATATTCTCATGTAAGGCTGCAGGTCTAGCTAGCTTTGCTTATATTTCACATAAAGTTATTCATGTATGGGCCGCACCTCATTGTTTCTAAGAGTGTCTTGTCGTGGTTCTGCAGCAATATCCTACCCGGTCTCAGAGCAGTACAGAGGTGCATCATATTTCCTATTTGGTTGGCCTCAGCATGAAAGAAGCTTCCTGGTGCTGTTAGGATTTTTCCATTTCACTTTTCCACAAAATAAATAAAATTAAATTTACATTATTATCTAGTGTGTAACAAATGAGTATAAAACTGCAAGGACTCGCATTGGCGTTAAAATCTTGTGCATCAAATTTTTTGTCATATATGGTAGCTTTTCATTTCCATTACGGTAAAAATGCTTTACCGTAATGATTCTAAGGAGCAGCTTGCATAATTGTATGATCAATTATTGTGACTAGTTGAAAACGCAATCTAACTAAAGCATAGCATGGTTTCACATTTGAACCAAAAGCATATGTGATGAATATGTTAAATCATATGGGACTAAGCATAAGTACAGGTAGGTAGCTGCAGGAAAAAAGACAAAGAAGCATATCATAAATTGGGAAAGGCACCATTCTGTTTCACATATCCCTTCCATGCATGTGGATTTTGCATGCGGCAATACATACTTGCACAAAGAAGCGACTACATGAAACGAAAGCTTTTTTTCAACTGAAGTGGTTAATATGCGCTGAAGAAAAGTTATCGCACTTCACAGAATCTTACCTTCGTCTCAAAACAGTTAAATATGTGTGTAGGAAGATTAATACATTGTCTCATTGTGCACACTATCTTAAGACCAGATATGTGCCATGTGTAAAAACGCTTTAATAATATTTGGCCTTATAAAAGTTAGGTATTATAAACTAAGGCACTTTTGCTTGATTAACACTATATGTTCGGATCTGCCAATTGATGAACAACTGTTACACTCAGATGTGCTCAGTTCTTTTCATTGAGCGCATCTCTTCATCTCCACTAGCATAGTTTATTGGCAAGTAGATTGAGTCACCCTAATCAAAATATCAAATACCTGCCAGCGTCATCTCTTCTCCTGCCGTGACGTAGGCATCGACCGGGTTTGGTCGTCCGTTGATGTTCAAGAATTTATTGGCCTGCCTGACCTTGGCCGTATCCCGATTCGGGTTGCGTATCACCGCAAGTGGACACCTGACTTG